>NC_138898.1:44949843-45549843 GCF_965194825.1 Balaenoptera physalus | reverse complement strand
CACGCAGCCGGAGCCAGCACGAGGTGCCCCACGCGCTGCCTAGCGGGCCTCTGAGGCCTCGGCCCATCTGCCAGGGTGCACCTGGGAATTGCCGCCAGCCAAGCAACAATTGCAGGCAGGGTGGGGCCGGGATGAGGACACTCAGCTGCCCCAGGGTTCCCAAAGCTGGTCCTGCCAGGCCTCCCCCACCCTAGGGAGGTGCAGCTGCAAATACACCCCAGTGCTCAGAACCTTGAAGAGAGCAGACAGCCCACCCCCAGGCAATGGCCCAACTTCCAGAGCAGGAGCAGGGCGGTGCCTGCAACCCGGGAGAGCGGTTCGGGAGCATCCTTGAACACCAAGAGCAGGTTGTAGACACGTGCACGTTTAGGGCGTGTGTGCGAGGGTGTGTGCAACACACGTGGACCCACATATCATTAGGGTTTGGGACAGGAGTGGGTTCACGTTACAAGCTCTCTGATGATTCTTCAGAAATGCATCTCTTCAGAAGAATTCAGCAGACTCAGGAGGGAGAGGCTCTGGGCACCTGAGGACTGAGATGGGTCCCCCAAGCTTAGGACAGACCAGGCAGGCGTGATCCCCGGGAATCCACCTCCAGCACCCCAGCCCGGGAGAACCACATCCCCACGCAGTTTCCTTCAAGGGCTCAGCCCATGGGTCTGGAACTTGGTCTTCAGGCCGCCAAGGCCTGTGACCATCCTGGGGCACCTTGGGTGCCACCATGTGAGACACTTGGCAGGAATGCACTTTATTTTAGTGGCAGTCTGTATGCTGGCAGGACAGCCAGCACCAAGTGTAGGCAGCTCTCCCCTGAGACAAGAGGAAGAAAACCTCACGTCAAAAACCTAGCGTGACCAGGAAAATGATGAATCCAAGTCCCTCAAAAACTAGCTGCAATTACAGACAACCCATTCACACACTTCTCTTTTCCCTCAAACAGTAAATAACAACAGTCACCTGGCACTAAGACCGGCTGAAGTTTATAAAACCATTTCTTCAGGCTGAGCTTGTTTATTTTTAGAGAGAGAATAATAAATTGTTTGCCTGTACTTATAGGTTTATACCTTGCCCGGGGCTGCTCTGCAATGGAAATGAAGTTGTACTTTGTTTTAACGAGCTGGCTGCAGTCCTGAGACTCCCGCCCAGTTACACACACACTCAGCCGGCCAGCCGAGAGGCTCTCAGAGGCCTGACGCGGCCCAACCCCAGTTCCGGGTCCCGGTCCACGGGAGGACTGGAGAAAATTAGCCCATAGCTGAACTCCCCTTACCTCGTCCACCCCCACCCATAGAGACTTAATCATAGATCAAGTCGGGCCAATAAGGGTGAAGAACAGCAGGGCGGCTTGTCCATTAGAGCAGTGCCCCCAACTCCAGTGTGCAGGGCCCGGGGGTACCAGGCCACGATGCTGCTGATCTGTGGACCCCATGGAGTCAGGAGGATATCTGTCCAGGGGACCCAGGTCAGCGCAGTAACTGCCAGTAAAGGCTGAGAGGGACTGTGACAGCCGAGGGGTATTGGGAGCAGGGGAGGGACAAGCAAGGCAGGGCGCACTAGGAGCCACAGCAGATTAACAAATGCCACTTTGCTCCATCCAGAAGTTCAACTGAACACAGCTTCCCCAGGCTTGGTGCACTGGGTCTGTGATAAAACCTGCGTCTGAAAAACAAGCAGGAAACCAGGGGTCCGCGGGGTCAGGACCTGCTCCTCTGAACCCTCCTCCTGAGATAGCGCTGTAAAGGTAGGTTGAAGCTTGAGCAAAGGCGTTTTCCCACAGGGATGCGGTGACAGACCAGAGACCTCTGAGCAAGGCAGTCCCGGGAGGGGGCAGGGCTTTGAGAAGGCCAGCACCTGCCCCCAGATGCCGGGTCCGCTCAAACCCCCCAACACACGGGCTTGGCATATAGAATACGTGAAGAATTTATTTAAGGAGTCACAGATACAAATATCAGGTGTAGCCCCTTTTTGTTTGTTTTATTTTAGCCCCTTTTTAAAGACTCAATTTTATTTGTTGTGCCACAGTCATAAGCACACTAAGAGGGGCTGCTTTTAGTTACTCCAGCGTGTACTTTATTCAGTCCATGCTCATGTCTACTTTTCCTGAGACCAGAGAACATTTCCCAAGTGGAAACATGGCCCCTGATACTCATATAACCCCCCCGCCCAGAACAGGTCACAGGCACACGGGACTGCACCAAGAGCCTGCCCTGTACCTTGAACGTTTGTCATATTTGTTTCTGAGGACCCAGTTCCTCCCAGGGGAATCTAAAGACAACAAGTATTGCCCAGGTAGGCAAGGAGGCCGGGGCTCCTCCTGTCAACAGCCCAGCAGCAGCGTTCGATGCTGACGTCCAGCGCGACAGAGGCGCCCTCCCTCAGGGGACACATGGTACCTGTAGGTGATCCTCACTTCAGTTCCAGGCTCATCCCGCTCCCAGATCAAAGCGACGCTCTCCGGGGACTTCCGAACGTGCTGATCCAAGCAGTTGACTGCACAAAAACAGGTTCATGGACATTACACTTGGTGCCACTGGAGTCGGAAAGGGGAGAGTCAGGTTTGCAGTGGTTTGCGCTGCTCTCACTGGGGTGGACCCTTCCCTCGTCAGAGGCGGGTTTCTACTTCCTTGCAAGGAGAAGGGTGACAGAGCCCGCAGAAACGAGGTGGTCACTACACAAAGATGACCTCGCAGGTACAGGTGACCCCTGGGAATGCTCTGAAGCAGGTGCTTCACACCAGGAGTCCCAATCCCGGCCCCCACCCAGGGGACCCTGACCCGACTGGCCCCGTGGTTTTCAAGGCTCCCTGACGGTTCTAACGTGCACGGCCAGGGCTGAGCACCGCAGGCTGGGCTGTGGGAAAGAAGACTCGATGCAAACAGGGCGCCCCAAATCAGTGCGCGTGCGTGGGGTGGGCTCTCGTGTGGTGGAGGTGCGATCCAGGACAAGGGCCCACATCCCTTCTCAGGTGTCCAGCTAGCACCCTGCCCCAAGAAGTGATGCAATGATGGCAAAATGCCTTGCTAGTTTTCCGGGAGGCTCTGCTCCCCCTCCCTCCATTACCCAAGCTCAGGTCACATGACTGCCCGCAAAAACATTTCAGTTGTGCTAGTTTACCATCAACCTGAAGATTAGTAGGATCATGTTCATTGCTAACCTCTTATTCACTACCACTGGCTAGACTTCAAGGTGAGCTTGGCTCTGGCCGGTTTGTGTCAGAGCCCCTTCCAGCCGGCCCTCGTGGCCTGTTTTCATTACGCACTTCCCCATCAGCAGAGGAATAAATACCACAAACAGCTGTGGGGGCAGCAGCCACTGCCCACCTGGTCTTCAGGGTCACCCTCATGTCCAGGTACATAAATTTTTCTTTTTTTTTTCTTTTTGGGGCAGTTACTGTCTTCTCCAAATCAATCTCCTCCTACATAAATGGGAGATGCACCCACTGCTGCATCTAACTCACAGGGCTGGGTCAGAATCAGATGGAAGGCAATGCTGAGGTGCTACCACAGGAATACAAGGTCAACTACCACCTGATAATCACCCTGCTGCGAGTTACTACAAATATTTCCTGATGGAAAACCATTCTGACAAAAGTTATGGGAGGCCCTCCCCATAACAAACTACGTGATTCCCATAATCCTCAACAGGGTGAACTCACATGAAAACATTTACAAACTTTAGCTTGTGTGTGTGTCTCTGTGTGTGTGTGTGTGTGTGTGTGTGTGTGTGTGTGTGTGTATGTATCACATTTTTCCCTCTCAGGTTATTTTATCTGTCATTTACTCTTATAAATTAAAAAATTTCATTTCAGCTTTCTGGCTCCTAACAAGTATATAAATTATACCTCAAAAAATTTAATAAATAAAGATAGATGTCATGGGAAAAATTGCTACTTACACAGGAAAGTTCTTTGAATTACTAGAAAAATAGAAGAGAAAAAATGCCAAAAAAATAGAAGAGAGGAAAGCAAGAAGACAAACTGAGAAGGGGCTTGGTGGCAAAACCTGCATTTACACAATAAACCCAACATCAATGTGTGTGTCAGTCTGGTCCAAAGTTTAGAAATCAAGAGTTTTCACACTAAATCCACAGACTTCTGGCTTCTCTTGAACAAGCAGCAGATGAGGCCATACGCTCGCCTGGCAGCTGAGGTGGTGACCACTCTCAGCAGGGGTGGGTCCCGTCCCCTCCCCTCACTGGCCGTGCCAAGTCTGCTGAGGGCCTTCCTGCCTCGGGGCCTTTGCACAGTTTCACCCTGCCTGGGGTACACCATCCCACCCTCACCACTCCTGCCCTTCATCTGGTGCCCACCCTCCCATAGGTCCCAGCCTACACGTCCTCACTCTATTATGGAGCACTTCTCTTCCCTTGGACCTCATGCCTCCCAAACTCTTAACTCTTCCTGCGATGTATCCAACTTGCTGCCCCTCTGTGGGCAGGGGCTGGATGCCCTGTTCCTGTTTGGACACCTGCAGCCTGACCCAGGCCTCAGAGCAGAGGAAGCACCTAAGCTCTGGATGATGGATGGACCTCCCAAGTCTCTGAGCTGGAGGGCAATGTGTGGTCCAAGTGACACCAGGTTGGCCCCATGCCCAGGGGAGGGAACAGACCTCTTCTCATCTTCATGGCTTAGTCCCTCAAGAAGTTTTCTTTTTGGTCTAAATTAGGGCTTCTAAATTCCCCAGGATCCCCAGAGGACTTATGAGCATGTAGCGAGGCCCCACTCTAAGTCTCTGACTGAGCAGGCCGGGGTGGGCCTAAGCATTTCACTTCTACCAAGATCTGACATGATGCTGTGGTCCAGGACCACGCTCACACTGGCGGACGTACGCACACGTGCACTCACGTCTACCTGGTATGTATATTCCCGATTCCGGGGGGGCTTTCTTTTTCCAATGGGGACAGGAGTACTTAAAGACCCTTGCGAGCTCTGTAAGACATCTGGCCACGCCCCCACTGGATGGCAGCCTGGGGTCATGGTTAAAATCATGCTCTAGAGCCAGGTCGCTGTCCAACCACTCGCTAACTGCTAACTGCAGACTCACTTGTTTATCTGTAAATAGCATCGCTAAATCTCACTCTTCTAATCCGTGGTGGTGGTAATGGTTCCGGACTCTAGGAGTCACGGTAGTAATTAGATGCCACTGGAGTTTTCCTGCCATGGGGTCAGATGGTGTGGCTGTGTCCCCAAGGGAAACACAGTTCACAACTGTCGTGGACAACACTCAGATGACACAGCGCCCAGAGAAAAGCACAGTGCAGGGTCTGGGGCGACGTGGCTCTACAACGCCATGTGTATGTTGGCTCTTAACACGTATGCATGGCTCCCGCTATTGCCTCAACAGCAGAGAGAAAAACAAAAGAGGAAGGAGGAAGGGAAGGAAACTCTTACATCCGCCATTTTTTAAAAAGTCTCCACCCAAAGAACTGGGCAGTGGGACAAGGAAATTTCCTTTCCAAGTATTTCCAAGAAGAGTTGGGCAAGAAGACAGTGCAATTTAAGGATTGGCTCAAACCCGACCTCTTATTTCAAGCCTTTTCCAAATTTCCCAGCACACAATGATCTCTCCCTCCCCCCACACCATTCAGCGCTCACTCATCTTCCCAGCTCTGCTAAACCCTCCCCCATCTGGGTCAGAATGTCCCTGCCAGCAGAGACCACATCCCTAAGATTCCTTCAACACGGGAGGGGGGCAGGGGATGGTGGAACACTCTTCCTAAGTCTCCCCTTAGCAGCTGTAAAAACCTTGAGAACGTTCCCCAGTGTGGATGTGCTCCTTTACTGATCTGTGGTCCGTCTCATTAGAATGCAGGCTCCGAGGCACTGGGGCATTTTCTGCACCATTCACCACCAAACATGAGTTGGAGCCTTTATTTCCACATCTGTACAAGTGGGGCCACCAGACATTTCATGTTGGTGTCACAAGGATGATGTGAGATGAAGCATCATCTCATTCACCTAAGGGCAGGTCTGCACCCGGGCCTGGCACAGCTCTGCAAGCAGGTAAGCTGATGTGTGTGGTGGGTTTGGGTTTGTTTTTAAGAAAAGGTGACGAGAGGGTCATCATTTCCATCATAAACATGTACACACAAAGGCAGGCATTTTCATTCAACGAACTCTTGCTGGTTGTTTAAATGCATCCCTGCCCCTCCCCACTTTACAGAAATTCAATTTTAATCCAAAGAGATAAGGGAGTTAATATTCACAAAAGAATTCACAATAGGTTTTCTTTAAATAGAAAACCTCCTTGGTATAATTTGAGGTATTACATCAGTCACAAAAATTGTATTTGCCAACTTTCCAGAAGCATCTGCTATTTAAAGTAAGTCGCGTCTCTAAAAACTGGGGAGGATTCAGACTTTTCTGAGGGACGCTCCTTCTGAAACCTGAGGTCATGTGTCCACTTAGAGTTCCTTGAAGGACCTGAGAGAGCTACTTCAGTCGCTGGAAGGAAATGCAACCCAGGAGGCAGGCTCTTGCCATCTCAGTGTGTCTGCCATCTGAATTATTCGAGGCACGTCATGAAGAGGAGAGAGCTACAGGAAAATGGTTTCCACCGCTGCAAGGAATGTTCCCAAAAGCGTCCAAGGAATCTGTGTTCAATGCTTAGTTAACAACAGTGTCTCTATACCCGAGCTTGAAAGTAAGAATAAACACACGTTTTTTAAGCTCAGACTCAAAGGAGAGTTTAGTTTTGTGTTTTGAAAGCAATGCGTCACTACCCTCCAGTTCCGCACTTACAACTTCCTGACATCTCGGAGTTTATACCCAAGGAGCAAAGATGTCTGTTGAGCCCTACAAGGGAAAGAGCCAAGCTTCAAAAGCTGGAAAGAATCCTTTTCAGAACGTGGCACTGCAGGGGGTGCTGGCTTTACTTCCCCAACCCAGGGCCTCTGACACCACAACCTACCCACTCCTACAACAGCCTGGCTCTCCCAGGATCCAAGACGGGCTTTCAGAGCCACGTCGGCCACCTGTGTGCCCTCCCCAGCCACCTGTGTGCCCTCCCCAGCCTGCTTCCTGGAACAGGCTGATCAGGTGGAAACCCCCATCGTCCCGTTCAGAGGAAGCACAGCAGGCTCAGCAGCACAGATGAACACCAGGTTCAAGGTCACAGCCTCCTCCCAGGATTCATTAATAAATAACAAAAGCCAGTGACTGGGTGCAAGGAATGTTCTAAAGACAGTGCAGAGTGCTTTAGAAGTGTTTTCTCATTCAATGGTAACAGCAGCCCCAGGTGTCCCCAGGTCACCTGCCGCTGGTCAGAAGCCTAGCAGCCTCTGCCTTGGTCTCTGGGACCTCTGGCCGCCAACGACCCTGGGCCTAGTCACCACCCTGTGAGAAGCCCCTTGTAGGTGCTTTGGGCCACGGCTCCAGCTGAGCCCAGCCTGCAGTTCAGGCCCCAGACTTGGGAGTGAGCAGCACATAGATGACTAGAGTCACGTAGATGACGGGGAGCAGAGGCAAGCCACTGCCGGCCCTGTCCAAAGTCCTGACCCATGGAATCCGTGAGACTAATAAAATGGCAACGATAGGAACTGGAACAGAATTCAGTTACGCACTATTCTCATGTTACAGAAGAGGAGACGCATGAAAGAACAGTTAGGGGAGAGAGGGAGGGATAAATTGGGAGATTGGGATTGACTTATACACACTACTATATATAAAATAGATAACTAATAAGAACCTACTGTATAGTGCAGGGAACTCTACTCAACACTCTGTAATGACCTATATGGGAATAGAATCTTAAAAAGAGTGGATATATGTATATGTATAACTGACTCACTTCGCTGTACAGCAGAAGCTAACACAACATTATAAATCAACTATACTCCAATTAAAAAATTAACTAAAAAAAAATAAAGCACTTGGCAAGACTTAAAAAAAAAAAAGAACAGTCGGGGAAAACAAGGACTCAAACCCAGGTGTGACTCCAAAGACACACCTGGAACGACTCAACTGTACAGAACCACCCACAGACTCTTTTTGTTTGTTTAACAGAGTCGTCTCCAGAACACTCATCCCAATTCTGCCCACTTTAGCAGGTTGGACATAGGTCAGTGGTTCTCAACCCCAAGTGTGTATCAGGAGCACCTGGAGGACCCACCCCTGGGTTTCTGGTTCTGGCCACCTAGGATGGGACCTGAGAACTTGTATTTCTAAAAAGTTTGCAGGTCGTGCTGATGCTCCTGGTCCAGGGACCACACTTTGAGAACTGTACGTACAGACCTTCCTGAAGGGGTAAAGGGAGTTTCAAGCGATGCTCCTTTGGAACAAGCCATCATCACACGATCATCACACAGACAGATCATGCCAAAACGCCTCACCCAGCCCACAACTTTCTAGTGGCTCCCAGGGCAGTCACGGCTTGGTCTGGTCCTTTTTCATACCATCACCTCTGTGATTTGCAGACACTGGCAAACAGCAGAGATATTCCTGACAGATGAGTGGGTTGCATACACATTTGAGGTGAGAATGCGGCTGAAAAGCTGTTTTTCTACAAGGCAGTTTTCTGAAGTTCAGTTTCTGGCTAAGGTAACCATAAAGGAGAAATAAGTGAAGAAAAGGGGGCAGAAGAGTTGCTTGCTGCTGCACCCTGACCCTGACCTTGACCCTGACCAAATGAGGCTCAGGAGGCCCTTGCTGCCTGTCCCATTATGTCTGTCGTTACCCACCCCCCGCCACCCCACTCCACCCCCGTCCCTCTGCACTCGGCTCTCCCCCATCCAGGGCGCATTCCGCCAACCCTGCAAACTTAAGGGTTTGGTTTTTTCCCAATAGTTCAAGGACACTTGTTGCTGACTCAAGTTTAGAGAAAACACTTCTCTACTGAGTCATTTTTATTAAACCAGCAAAGCAATATACCATATGAAAAAAAATCTGGTCCGAAGTTCCCTTAAGTTTCTTTGTTTGAAAAATAACTGCAAGATACCACCTATAATTCTATGACTATTTCTGAATTTCACAGGTTGAAATCACTACTACTTATTGATCAGCAATAAGTGCTGGGCCCGTTCCATCACTCTATGTGCCTTGGCCTCACAACCAGCCCCTCAGGTGGGCATTACTGCCTCCGGTCTACACAGGAGGAGACTGCAGTTCAGAGGAACAGAAAAAATGGGCCAGTAAATGGTGGCGCCTGGGAGATTCAGACCCCACCGCCCAGTTCAGGCCTTGGCCACCAAGACCTACAGATCCTTTCCTTAAACACCCCCTAGACCCCACATATCCCCAGTTACCCCCTTCCTCCTTGACAGGCAGCCACTCTGACCGCCCCACCTGGCTGCCCATACGCCAGGCCTAGCCTGCCTGGGCCCCCCCTCACTTCCTGGGCCTTCTCCGCTTGCTGGGCAGGGCGTGGGTGCAGTGCACCCTTCCCCACCCCACCCCCATCCCAAATCTTGACAAAACAGTAGTGGATCCAATCTCAGCAGAGACCAGAGGACTGACTGGCGGTGGAGCTGGTTTCTGGGATCTCAATCGCACCAGGTCTAAAGCCAGCCCCGTGGGTCTTGGGGGCGAGGGTGAAACTGAGAACTGGGAGGCCCCACCATGGCCTCCTTCCCGCCCGCGGGCTGACTCCCGCTGCCGGCCGGGCTTCCTCCTCCCCGCCACCCGCCACGGCTCGATTTGTTTACATGAGCAGGGCTGCTCCCCAGGCGGGTCGCCGGCCGGCACCCGGCGGTGACATCGGCCAGAAACTTTTCGGTTCTGTCTCCGGCGCCGGGGCGAGAGCAGGCAGTCCTGCTCCGGGCGCCCCTCGCCGCCTCCACCGCGGCCCGCTGCGCTCGCCGTGCGGGGCGGTGCGGGCCCCAGTTAAACTTGGGGGACGCCGGGCGCCCGAGCCGGGACTGGGGAGTCGGGCCGGGCCGGGAGTCCCCGGGGCTAGTGGCTGGGGGCGGGGTGACTGCACAGCTCGCCGGGGGCGAGTCCCGAACTCTGAGGAGGGAGCATGTGGGGCCGCCGCCGGTTGGGCTCGGGGTCCCCTCGAGCCGCGTGAGCTGGGGCGCCCCGGCCCCCAGGCCCACTCACCGGACACGTTTAACTGGCCTCCCAGGAACCAGCCGATCCTGCCGCTGCGGAAGTCGCAGTCGCTCACAGTATGGAAGGGGGTGTCCCACACGAGCACATCCCGCGCCAGCGGCCCCCAGAAGGCGGCCGGCTCGCTGGCGGCCAGCGCGAGCCGCTCCCGGTACGAGCCGGCCGGCGCGGCGGGGACGGAGGCGCTGCCCCAGAGCCGGGGGGCCGCCAGGTCCCGCGCGCCCACCCCGCGAAGGCCTCCCAGGAGCCGTACGACACCGCGGCCCAAGCAGCGCGCCGCCATCGCGCCTCAGAGCCCCGCGCGGCTGTGGCAACCGTGCCCTCGCGTGCCCGCGCCCCGGCCCGCCCCGGCCCCACCCTCCGGCCAACGCCCCGGCCAGGCCCCGCCCCCCGACCCCGCCCTCCGGCCAACCCCCGGCCCTGCTGGTCCCAGTCCGAAGAGTCTACCCCCGCCCCACCTCGTCCCACCTCGCCTCTCCTCCCACCCTAGAGCGGGGACGGGAAGGGAGGGGGAGCAGCTGGGGAAGGGGTCCCAGGGCGGGCTGCCGGGGTTTCAGTTGGTGCGTCCTCAAGATCCGACGGCTGTGCCGCGCGGGGACCCGCAGATACGCGCGCCGCGGACGCAGGCTCTCCCCGGGCGCCCGGAACTGTCTGGCGTGGGAGGGAGCCGGCTCGGCCTCAGGAGACCGGCGGAGCGAGGCCCTTAGGTGGGTCCGAGGACCACCAGTTAGGTCAGTTCAACATCTCAGAAGCTGAAGGCAAAGTATGCATCCTTTTGGGCGCCCTTGCGAGTGAACCCTCTATCGGCCTGGTAGGCCTGTACCCGTCCCCCGCCCCCCGCCAAGATGCACACACACATAAGCAGCCCCTGTGGGCTATGGGCTGGTCAGGGGTCCTCGGCGCAGGAGGCTGTGGGGACCTGGGGCGGTGGTCTGGGGTCCGGTGCTTTCATGTGGCAGAGAAGTAAACGCTCCACTAACCGTAGCTGATTTGGAACCCTGTGGGGTTTTCGCTCATTGCTCCAGCATCTGTGGCCCGGGTTCAAAACCCGACGTTTCTAGCTCTGTGACCTCGGGCAAGTTCCTTAACGTCTCTGTGCCTACACCACCTCCACTACTGAGCTCCCTGGGTGCCCCTTCCAGGTTGCATGTTTCAGACACCAGCTTATTTATTCTTATGCAGCCCTGAGGAGGGGGAAACAGGAGTGATACCTCGCTCCCTGGGCTGCACCCAGGAAGCCCAGTAGTGGAGGTGGTGTTCTTGTTGTCAAGCCACAAAAGATAGAAGGGAACCCACACAAACTTGTCTCAACCAGACTCTTAAATATTACAGCACCCACGAACTAAATACATAATAAATAAGGTAAACAGAAGGAAAAGGGTAGTTTTGAAAACTGGTTGGTTGAGTTCTTTGGGCTTAGGAAACATCCCCTTCTATTAGCTGTAAGAGGAACTTCTGCTGTCGGTCAGCCCCGGGTGTGTGCACGCGTGTGTGTGTGTGTGTGCGCGCGCACGTGCTTCCACGTGGTGCCTGCTTTTTAAGGCTGGGGAACCAGCAATAACAGCTAGCACTAGACATGGGCCCTGCTCTGTGCCAAGTGCTTGACCTGCATTTTTCACTTAATTTAAAAATTATCTAACGCTATCAAGTCCCGCCCACTCTCAACTCCTGAGTGGAACAAATGAGGGCACTGAGCCCTAAGAAATAGGCACATGGTGGGCAGAACCCTACTCCCACTTCAATTTCTGCTTCACCACTTGGCCTGAATCACCTTTTTTAATAGAATAAATAAAACTGAAAGAGGGAAAGACCATAACTGTGGCCGGGGGCCCCAAAGATGGCCATCAACTTCACCCCCTTGTGTAAGTGAGAAGCTCCCCCTCAAGTGGGCAAGCAGTGCTGCTCTGACTGTCCCAGTCCAGGCCCTGCAAGGCCACAGCTGCAGCCCCTGCTCTCCTGGAACCCAGCTGCCATACGGTTAAGCTCTAGCCTTATGGAGGAAGAGACGCCATGGAGAGAATGTTACTACAAGTACATGTGCCTGATGCACGGTAAGGCCAAACAATACCGAAACATCGGAGTTTGGAGCAGAGAAACATTTATTGCAGGGCCATGCAAGGAGACAGGTGGCTCATGCCTTAAAAACCCTGAACTCTCCAAAAGCTTTCAGCAAAGCCCTTTTATAGGAAAGGTGAGGGAGGGGCGTGGTTAGTTGTTGCAGACTTCTTGGTGTCAGATCCTTTGTTCTTGAGGTTAGGTCGTGGCCAGGTGACAAAGTTCCTGTAAAACCTCCACCAAAACAAATGTTATTCTCTGTTTTGACAAGAAAGGGAAGGGGAGGCATTTAGTTCTGTCTCCATGCCTCCTTGCAGCTTTTAACACTTAACAAATCCCATAAGCAAAGCAACATCATTACCCTTCATTTTACTTGTTCAAGGTCCCAAGGCTCGACTTTCACCCTCCAAGGCTAAAAGGAGGGGGTCCATGCGCCAGGTGGTTACCTTACCCGGGAGCATTCGTCCAGCACCCAGTCTGGCTCCTCCTGCCAGTGCCCAGGCTCGACTGAAGAGGGAGATCTCAGCTGGCAGCACCCTCATGGCCAAGTCCCCAGACCCTGCCCAGCCGTCATCACTGAGGGAGCCAGGTCCCAGGACCCAGCTGGCCCTCAGGTCACCCAAAGTGGGGCCAGGTCCCTCAGACTGTGACCAATGGAGACCACCGCTGCCATCAGGTCACGGAGGTGCGGATGGGGGAGAGGTTCATTCTGCTTCAAGGCCTGGACCTGGCCAGTGGGCAGCCGGGGCCAGGGCTCTGGAGCTCCGTGGGACACAGCCCCCGGCCTGTCCCCCGGCCCCCCAGGGCAGATGGACGCAATCCGCCTCTCACTGCACTCTCTGCTGCCAGGACCCCCGCCAGCTGACTGTAACCGCCACATAAAGGCGGCTCACCCGCCCCATCCCTATTACAAGAACAGTGGGCAATGTACATGGAATTGACTCTAAAGAAGGAAGTACAAAGCTGGTGTTTCCTTCAGGCTGGGTAAAGAGAAGTGATAGTGGGTACAGAAAACACTGCTGAGCCAATCAGGTGGTACAGAATTGCACTTCCTGCAGCCCAGTTTACCCAGGATGAGGCCACTAAGGCCAAGGCCGCCAGCTGCCTCCTGGAAGCAGCTCTCTGGGAACTACGGCAGGTGGAGCCACACCTCACCGCACGTCTGGCCACGTCCACAGAACGGCTTCCCATGGGGCCTCGGCAGTTCTGAGAGCAGCCGGTCGTCCAGGCAGTGCGGGTCACAGAAGCCCCTGCCCTTAACACGGGCAGGACCCTCTGCTGCCGAAGGCTGCAAGTTGGCAGGTACAGATGTGGGAGGCCTGGGAGGGTTTTCAGGGGAGCTGGGCTCACTTTACGTCTCAGGCCTGATGTTCAACTCGGAGACGGCGACCCTCACAATCCTAAGAGAAGGATGCCCTGGTCCTCACTTTACACATGAAAAAGCAAACACAGAGAGGGGACACGCCCACCCAAGGCTGCACAGCTGGCAAGTGGGGAGCCTCAGCCCCCAGCGCTCACAGCTTTACCAGCTTTAGGGTGTTTGCCGTCTTAGGCCCTACCTCCCACATTGCTCGGAGCTGCAGCACTGGACCCTCCTAAGAAGCAGTTTTGTAGATACAGGCCCGGGAGACCCACCTGTTCCCCTCAGCAGACCCAGCACTGAGCCACCAGAGCCCCCTGCTCCTTGGCCCCTGTTCTCCTCCCTCCTCCACCTCCCTTCAGTGACGGCGTCTGTGGACCACCGCCCACCCCCTGTGCCTGGGCCAGCGTGGAGGCTGTCAGCTCGACAGCAATGCACCGGACACAGCCCCTGAGCCCAAGGGCACGACCAAGGAAAGGGGGAGGCAGGGAGACAGGCACCAAATCAAATGACTGAAATGCAAAGCAAAACCAAAACAGAAAATCCACACTAAGAGCCTTGAAGTGGGTAGGAGGAAGGAGCGGACGCAGCTGCTGGGGGTCTGGGATGGGCTGCACAAGGCCATCAGGCTCCCTGCCCCCAGGTCTGCATTTCCCGATGTCCCCATGACCCCAGTGTCAGCGAAGATGTGTGGGCACACTCGTATCCATGGCTTCAGCAGTGGGGTCTCCAGGACCCCCATGCAGTGCCCTGTAACACTGCACACCGGATCCCCGGGAGGGAGCGTGCACACAGCAGCCCCAGGGCAGGAGGGTTCACCACCAACGAGTGGGAGACAGCACAGGTGAAAACCAGAACAGGCTCCAGGTGGCACAGGGCTGGCAACGGTGTCCTCCCAGACCTGGGGACCCCCATCTGCTGAGGATGGGGCCATGTGGAGCCAGCAGACCTCGGGGTGGGTCTGTTCTCAGGGAGCTCTTGCAACAAGCTCCTTAAATGCCGTCAACACCAGATCCTGGAACCCCTTAACTCCCTCTAGCCCTCTGTGAGCAGGAAAGGCTGGGGTGTCATCTATCCACAAACCACAGGAAGGACTTTGGCTTTTGAGTTCTCCGTGGCCCCCAGGAGACACTCTCACAGCCCACAGTGGTCAAGAGCACCGTCAGAGAAGACAGCGGCATCTCCTGTGATGTGTCGTTGGTACCTCCAGGAACCGGTTCTCTCGCTGCCCAGGTCCACAGGGACCTCACAGCCACGGCCCCTCCTGCTTCTCTGCATGGACACTTGCTGTGGCAGCAGGCCAGAGGTGATCACCAGACATAGGAGGTCCCTCTGAGGGCTGAGCTCTGGGAACTGTGAGCCGTGGCCACCGTCACCCGTGGATCAAGCCCTGGCTTCCTCCTCCGTCCACCTCGAGGAAGCCGGGTGGGCAGAGGGCGCTGTCAGGGAGCCAGGACAAGCGCACCAGGCCCTCGTGCTGCCCTCAGCCCACCGTGCAGTAAGTGCCTCGGTGTTGTCATGTGCGAGATGAATGGGTGTGAGCCAGACCCTGAATCCTTCGGCTCTCAAACACCAGGTGCTGTGTTCATCCCAATGAGGATATGCCGGACAGAGTATCCGGCTTTTCCTGTTTCCGTAAAATCATAGCTTCTAAGGCATGGGGGCTGCACAGGCGTATTTAAGGGCTGATGAGCTTAAATCTCACGCCCTCCCCTCCCCGCCCCTTCCCTTGTCTTTCTTTGGCTCCCAACTAGTAGACTGCCCCCTCCCAGCCAGAGGGCTGCTGTTCCCCTCGGTCGGTCGGCAGCTACTGTTTCTCCTCCCACTTCAGGGCTCCAGCAGTGAAGTCACCATGCCTCCCTCCCCTTACGCCCGAACGCCAGCTCACTTCCTGCGGTCTCCTGTTGAAGCCGGTCCCCCTAGAACGAACTGTATCCTGGACTCAAGTGCAACCAGGGATAAACAGATTTTGGTCCAACAGCTTCTGAGAATGGCAGCAGTTCTGGCTGGGAACGTTTGTATTTTG
Organism: Balaenoptera physalus; assembly: GCF_965194825.1. NCBI lineage: Eukaryota > Metazoa > Chordata > Mammalia > Artiodactyla > Balaenopteridae > Balaenoptera > Balaenoptera physalus. The sequence goes on along the minus strand of NC_138898.1, from coordinate 45,534,360 downwards.
ACATGCATAAAATTAAACATTGAGGGGCTGGGCAGCTAGGGAAGGGGCTCTCAGCTGAGTCTCGGAGTTTCCTTTGAGACCGAACCGCGAGCAGCGGGCAGGTAGAGGGGGAGGATGCCAAGGGCAAGGGGGCAGGACGGCCAAGGGCAACACTGCTCAGAAGAGCCAGCTCCCACACCAAGACCTCATCCTGAACAGCCCGTGGGTTTCCCACACACGCCAGAAAGCCCCCGTGGCCACTTGTCCTCGTGGTTCATCCTGCAGGTCCATCGTCCGGCAGAGGCCTGTGCAATCCCCTCACTCTGAACCCGAGGTCCCGATGCTCAGCGGTGGCTGCCTTGTCCCCTTCGTGGTCTAAGGTCAGTGGAAATCCCTGCTCAGACGCTCGTTTGGCAGTGATCACCCTGGATGCTGGGCTCCTCAGGACCAGAGGAGGATGAGAGGTACGGAGTGAAACCAGGGAGCAGCTTCTGGGCTGGTCTTAGAGATCGGTCTCTTTTTCTGCCCGAGACAGCAGAGGCAGCTGAAAACACGTCACCGTCCCTACCCGGGGCCTTAGGAATGTCTCTGGGGCTCCCCAGCCTCTCAGTTCAATCAATCCAAATGTGAGGGTTTATGATATGAGCACGACCTTGAGACAAAGGCCACGACAGGGAAGGGTCAGCCAGCAAACATGTGCTGACCGCCTGGGGTGGACACCGCTTCCTCTGGGGCCGGCCCCTGGGGGTCCCAAAGAAATTAAACAGAGCCCAACCCTGAAGGCACCAGCTGAGAATCCAGGAGGGTGTGTGTGGATTGAGCAGGGGCCCAATGAATCTGGATTGATTGATTGATTGTGGATCGATTGAATGGGAAGATGAGGGATAGAAAACAAAACAATCAAATTTCTCGTACCCAGTGCCCATTTTGACAAACTTTAAAGCTGGCCAACACTGCCACCTGGCGATGAATTCTGCCTTTAACTTTAAAGTTGCCTCAGGACCAGTGGACAGGAAGAACACAGCGCGGGCCTCGAAGCCACGTCTCCATCAAGGGAAGTTCAGGAGCATCTCCTGAACAATGAGGCCCTCAAAACAGTCTTTGTCTCTCTAGTGAATTGATCAACGAAGGCTAGTTGCGCCCAGAACAGCCCTGAACTTGAGGGGCAGACACTCTGGGGAAGGAGAGGAGAGATCTAGTGTACACGGCAGAGAGATTAAGGTGGTGGACTGGGCATAGGGAATAACGGGAATTATTTATTTTAAATGATGATAAATTGAGAAAAGATGAGGCCTTTGTGTCTGAGTCCGTGTGGGCTCCTATAACAAAGTATCGTAAACTGGGCAGTTTAACCACAGAAAAGGTGGCTAACGAGACAGTTACATGACTGAAGACATTTCAAAGGGGAGACGACCACAGCCGGTGGCTCAGTGGGTGGGTTGGAAGGATGGGTAGAAAAACAAATTCCTCTACACAAACGTGTTCAAGCTGTGCTTTTAGATGTCTGACCCGCAAGTCAGGCCAGAGCACAGCCACATGCCTGCCAACAGGTGGCGCCAGCATGTTATTGGTGATGATTTATTTATTTATCCGTTTATTTTGATGGAAAGGGCGAAAAGGCAGCCAGCCTTGGATGAATTTTTAAGACGTGGGGAGGATCCAAAGAAGTCAGAACGAAACCATGGGTCCCTACTGTTCCCTTTTGATAGATACCTTTTTTTTTTTTTTTTTTTTGGCTGCGTTGGGTCTTTGTTGCTGCACGCAGGCTTTCTCTAGTTGCTACAAGCGGGGGCTACTCTTCATTGTGGTGTGCGGGCTCCTTATTGCGGTGGCTTCTCTTGTTCCAGAGCATGGGCTCTAGGCGCACGGGCTTCAGTAGTGTGGCACATGGCCTTAGTTGCTCCGTGGCATGTGGGATGTTCCCGGACCAGGGCTCGAATCTGTGCCCCTTGCACTGGCAGGCAGATTCTTAACCACTGTGCTACCAGGGAAGTCCCTTGATAGATACCTTGTGTGGAAGCCTTAACTTGGAGGATGCTTCTGTAAGAACAGCTTTGTGCACCTTTCCTTGGGCCCGGATGTCATGGGTGTGGTTCTGCTCTCACCAGTCGGGTAATAGATTTGGGAAAGAATACAATACACTTGGGAGATCAGTGCTTTCTGTCCTAAGGTTGTTGAGCCTTTTGCATCATCAGGGAGCCCTGCACGTGGGGCGTCCACTAACAGGGACCATCAGTGGTGACAGGGACATGGCACGCTTATTTTGGGCAGAACACAGCTGTGTGAGAAACTCCCCAGAGGAGCAAACTTTGGCAATATTAGAGGGTGTAGCTGAAGGTGGTCATGCACCAAAACAGGGTATGGAGCAGCCTGTGGGGTCCCTGATAAAATCCTGTGAACGGGACCTGGATGAGCAGAAGTTAACACTGGAAAACAGAGAGTTTCACAGTAATTCTCTGAGAGCAGGTCTCCCTAGAGCTATACCCAGGACAAAATCTTGGTCCCATTCCCAGGATTCTGAAACCTTTGCAATCTCTACTCAGCTTCCAAAGTGAGGTTCTAAGAATCCCAAGAGCAATATCAGATCAATGGCCCGGGGTTCTTTGGCTGCCGTTACACGTGTGTCAAATCATCACATTGTACACCTCAAACTTACACAATGGTATATCAATCAATTATATCTCAATCAAGCTGGAAAAACAGAGATAAGGGGTCTGATGGTGTATGCATCTTAATCTCAAATGGTTCAGGAAAATATAATGTGTGGACAGAGAGGTGAGATGATAGATGGATGGAAAGAGGGGCTGAGGCTTGGTAAGCCTCGCTGAAGAAAGACCCACAAAACTGTCAGCAAAATAAAATGGTTGCTTTGAACCATAGCCTTGGGGCAACTGAAGCATCTTCTAGACCCAAACATCTAAAAGCTTTATAGGGCTTCCCTGGTGATGCAGTGGTTGAGAATCTGCCTGCCAATGCAGGGGACACAGGTTCTAGCCCTGGTCTGGGAAGATCCCACATGCCGCAGGGCAGCTGGGCCCGTGAGCCACAACTACTGAGCCTGCACGTCTGGAGCCTGTGCTCCGCAACAAGAGAGGCCACGATAGTGAGAGGCCCGCGCACCGCGATGAAGAGTGGCCCCCGCTTGCCGCAACTAGAGAAAGCCCTCGCACAGAAACGAAGACCCAACACAGCCAAAAATAAATTAATTAATTAATTAAATTTTAAAAAAAAATTAAAAGCTTTATAGTTCTGCCTTTCACAGTCGTCTAATCCGCCGGGACATATTTTCCTGTGAGGTGTGAAACTGATGTTCATTTCATTTTTCCCCATTTGGATAAACAATTGTCCCAATAACGTATCAAAAAAGTGAGCCCTTTCCTTCGTGGCCGGCCTTGCCACCTCTATATCCGCACACGCGTATGCTTCCTGCTTTTGGGTCTGTCTGCTTCCCCAGCCAGCACTCTCAGGCCTGACTATACAGCTTCACCCAAGTGTCCACAAGTAGCAGAGCAAGTCACCGCCTCCGTCTGCTTCAAGGCCCTCCGTCTGCTCTTCTGGCCCTGAGCCTTATAAACTTGAGAATCAGCTTAGCAAGTTCACTTAATTTCTCTGCAGCTCAGTTTCTCACCTGCTGTGAGAATAAAAAAAGACAATATGGACATGATTTGTAGACCACAGAGAATGATAGTTTTAGTTTATTGTATTTATACTGGTAAACTTCAGAAAACGACACTGATTGCTATATCTTGTTCTTCTGTCATTTCTGAAAATATCTCCTGGAGTCACGCATGTTTCTCAGGCACTGATGTGCTTCTCCTGTCACCAAAGTGCAGTGGGGGTGACACTGGTTCATAGTAGGAATTTGTCCAAATTGGCCTTGCTAAAATTATAATTTTTTAAAAATCTCCTTTTAGGCTTTTATAGCCACATTTCAGCTGGACAGCAATTTTGAAAGCTGGAAACAATTCAGTCCTGCTGTCAGTAGTCAGATTCCAATTTGCTGCATGATTTGAGTAAGGGCTGAAGGGGACTGTGTGTTTCCTGTCAAGTTGGCACTTGTGTTGACCTGACAGGAGACGCAGGCAAAATACGGACTCTATCATTAAACGTTTTCATTGTATTTTTAAATGAGATTTTGCCCTGTGTGTGCTTAGCCCTAAATTGAGAAAGAGGAATTTCTATTTTAATAATATTATTAATATTAATAATCACTATTTTATTATATTTTTACATACTAACTTTGAAAAACTTAGAAAATATGAAAAAAAGACCAAAAGTATCCATTTACCCATGATCCAAAGATAAATGCTCTGAACGTTTCAAAGGAATTTCATCTGCTTTCTTTTCTTCTTTTTTAGTGTCGCATATACTATTTCACATCCTGCCTGTGGCCAGCCTGTCCCTTGGCTGGTCAGCGGCCACTCCTTTTTCTTCTTTGCTGGAAGGAGCCCAGTTATACTTACTTTCAGGGCAAGAGGAGCTTCAGGACCGCAGGTGAATTTTTGGTCTAAGCTCAACAAGGAATTCTGCCCCCTTGACTCACGATTGGTTTAGGCCTGAGAGTGACAGCAGTTCTGACCAATGGGGGATGAGGAAGCATGTCGAGCGCCCAGCACCCCGACCTGGACAAACAGGGCAGGCGAAGGAGGCAGAAGGACAGACCCTACCTGGGTCCCCCAGCTGCTGGAAGGCCCAGCCCAGATTTAAGTTCACCGGACAGCGCACGGTTGTCCGCATTGGGCACGTCCCTCTCCTGCGCCCGGCGGCCCCCAGGTGGAGTTATGCTGTGCCCCTGGGGCTCTTCTTAAACGCTGTTTGCACAGTGTTCCAACCGGTTATTATCCCATGATTTACTTAGTGGATCCCATGTTGTTAAATAATGATGATGACAAGTGTTCTCATTGGGGTCTTGATACTAACGGGAATGCCAGTAATAGTGTAACAATAGTATTTATTTTGCTCTTTCTCTACCATGCTGGAAACCGAGGTAAGCACTTTACTCACATCCTTCCATTTAATCTCCACGAAAACAAGGGTGTTGTATTATGATCCCCATTTTATGATTGAAAAAACTGAGACATTAGTGTTCTTAGACATTTAAAATGGTCTATATTACTGATTCTAGTCCCTTTCTCTTTTGCCTCTTCCTGTTTTCTCCTTTTTTAGATAATTTTGCCTAGAAATTTGTCCACTATTTGTATGGTTCTATGGCAGTTAAGTTTCTTTATTTCATTTTTATTCTGCTTTACGTATTTTTTTCTACTTGTATCCTTTTTTGGGTTCCTTTAAGAGTTTTAATCAGCAACTTTTTTTTATAATTACGTTTAATTTTTTTTTAATTTTTAAAATTTATTTTTGGCTGTGTTGCGTGTTCATTGCTGCGCAGAGGTTTTCTCTAGATGCGGTGAGCAGGGGCTACTCTTCACTGCGGTGCGCGGGCTTCTCATTGCAGTGGCTTCTCTTGTTGCGGAGCACGGGCTCTAGGCGCGCAGGCTTCAGTAGTTGTGGCTCGTGGGCTGAGTAGTTGTGGCGCATGGGCTTAGTTGCTCCGTGGCATGTGGGATGTTCCCGGACCAGGGCTCGAATTCGTGTCTCCTGCATTGGCAGGCGGATTCTTAACCACTGCACCACCAGGGAAGCCCCCACTCGGCAACATTTCATGAACATCTTTCCACGTAAGTATGCCTCATTGTTATCATTTTTAGTGGCTGCATAATATTTTATTTTATGAGTGTGCTGTGTGTAAGTTGCACAGGTTACTAGCTCCCTCCCCAAAACTCAACCCTGGATAAACTAGGAAGAGAGATGGAGGCAAGAATCTGAGAACCGGCCTGAGGCAGCAGAGGGTCCAGAACAGGTGTGGCCACATCGCTCAGGGCCTGCTCTGCGGGTCCAGCGGGAGAGAGAGAAAGTGACTTCCAGATTCTTCCCAGCACGTGCCCTCCCGCCGTCAGCCCCAGGCTTCAGCTGAGATCTTGGTGCCAGAATGAATGAGAGAAGGTGGGGCTCATTGTTAGCTGCTGTTGCTGCAGTAAGGATAGGTGACATTTAATTTTCACAATAGCCTGGGACAATCACAGGATGAGAGAAACAGACCAAAGGAAGGAAACTGTGTTTTCTCATCCGGAGAGACGGGAGAGCTAGGCCCAGCCCGAAGGGCAGCGGTGCCCATTCCCAGAGGAAGCCACCTGCTTAGAGGGGCCTCACCCTCCTTCCCACGCCTTCTTCTTCAAGAAGAGCCGTGTTTCCCCCTCAGCCTCCCCATCAACAAGGTGCAAGCTCTGGACTCTGAACTCAGAAAAGAGAGTTAGACACCGACGCTGCCCCATAGGAGTTTACAGAGCGACACAGGGTAAGTGCTGTAGCCCGAGCGTGAAGTGCTTGGGGTATAATGTTTCCGGGCTAATGGAGGCACCCTCAGCAGGGCAGCAGGAGGTGCATGTGCGGACAGAGGGGGTGTGTGAGACACGAGCACACCACAAAATGTTTATTTTTAAATAATAAATAAAGGAAAGGAAATACAGGCAAGGAAACATTCACGAAATCAAGTCACTAAAGTGCTCTCAAACATAAATTTTAAAAAACCGAGAAGCCTGGTCTGAACTTAAAACACTGTTTATAGATATTCAACAGTTGTTCAGATATGGTCCTGTGCTGTTTCAGAAGGGAAGGGAGAGAGGGCTTTCTTGGTGGAAGAGTTCCACAGACCCGATCAAATGACACTCAGGAGGACATAGAATCATTGCCTAACAAGAAAATGAAAATGTCCAAAGCCAAGTTCAAGGTAAAGATGTTATGTTTCATTCATATGAGGTCTGCATGAAGTCTTCAGTATTTATGAAGATATATGATTCTCTGTAGGTTAAATAATTTTGTATTTTTGGATTCAGAGTAAGGACAGCAGACTTAACCTGTGAGTCTACACAGTATATTGAACCAAATCTTGGGATGTCTGGCAGTGAAAATGGGTTTTGGACTTAAAATCCTCCCTCCTCAAGTTCTACAGAAGAGAATAAAAGTTTTACACCAAATTAACTGATTCATGTGCCTTTAAGAAATGGTTTCCATTCTAGAATGAAATGGAATTTTCCATAAGTCACCATTTGTCTTCTTAAAGCAAGTGGCATTGCATTTCATCCTGACACCGGAAGAAGAAAATCCAACTGAGAGTATTTGTCTTCGACAACTTTTGTCTTTTGAAAAAAGCTGGTGAGGAATGTGCACATTTCCAGCCTTTGGTGGGGGAGGGGGGACCTGCAGCTTCATAAGGCCCCCTCCTTCCCTGGCTGGAGCCCCTCTAGCCCCTCAGAGTCTGAACATCCTTGGGCACCAGACCCCTGCTGCGCTCTCTTGGTCTCCTGACGTGTGGTGCTGGAGAGATCAATGGCCACGTCTTCCAAGCCGCTCTCAGGGCTGCCTTCCTCCAAGCCCCTCTGGGGTCCTGCCTGATGTGGGCTAGAACCTTCCTTGAGATGGTCAGAGCCCCAGAGTCCTGCCAGCTTTTCTTCACTTTCTGCTTTCCTTATCATCCCTGTGGATTTTTTATGCATCCCTTGCAAAAAAGGAAAATAAATAAAAACAGATATCTCTAAATACAGCAATTAAGTAAATTTCTTCCATGTCACTGTTCTCTAAATCCCATTAGAATTTCCCTTATTGGTACCTGTCTTGGGGCCTGCAGGAGAGTCTCGTAGGTAACTCTCAACATCAGGGGTTGTAGACTGGTGTCTGCCAGCTGGACACAGCCAGCAAAAGTGCCTTGTTTGGATGACATGGTGATTTTTAAATTTTTATTTTAAAACTTGTTGGCAACATTTTAAAATCAGATTTACATCAAAAGTCAGACTTCCAGCTTCTCTCAAAAAGTCAGATGTCTGGCAGCACGAGGCCCAGTTTCTTGTTCGGCCACAGACCTGCGGACTCAGTAAGCTCCACCCCACCTGCTCGTGTAAACTCAGAGAGGTGGGCCCGGTTACCTGCCCAAAGTTCCCTCCAGGCTCTCCAACCCTTGAGGGCAAAGACGATTGGTTTCTCCAGTCCCGGCATAGTGTCCGGTGGGTAGGGGTTCAAAAAGTGTTTGCTGAACAAAAACCCTCCTCCTCCCCAGCCTAAAATGCCCCCTCGGCCCCCTAATCCTAATCTCACACCTTGCCCAGCGTGCTGTCTGTCACTCATTCCTCCAAGCCCGAGGGTCTCTGGTAACAGCCAACAGACCAGTAAGGGTGCCAGCTCCTCAGAATGCCCAGCCTCAAAGCTTGGACCTCACCAGTGCAGACTGTTCCAGCACCAAAAACTAGGGGACAGAACAGCTATGCGGCAGATTATTAATGGCCGAGCCAGGACCAGGAACTGGACCTCCTGAGTCCAGGGTGCAAGGGGTTAACAGTCTGCAGGTTCACTGCCTGAGCCTTCCCGCTTCCTATTACCATGAGCTCTGAACTGTATGGTTTCCAAAACCTCTAACAGCTCTCAACATTTGGGAAACATATTTCATATAATGAAAGTGTGTCATTCCACTCATAAAACCAGGGCCTGATTGGACCTGTCTACACACTGCCTACATAGTTCCAATGAAAAATAAGGCAACTGATCAAAGTCCAAGCCTTGTAATTAATTAAAAATTGGATGTGATATTCTGGGCCTGAATCTGAGTAAATTTACATTGCTTGGCTTGGCAATGGCCACTGGGCATGGGGACCCCCGACATCTCTGGCAGGGCGCGGCCACAGGACCCTCTTCCTTACCCAGGAGCCAGGGCACACAGGAGCCCAGCAGGCCGCCCTCCGCGGAGCCGAGGACTGAGTCGGGCAGCGGGATGCAGTGTCGCACCATCGCCCCGTAGAGCCCGTACTCAGCCATCACGCTGCTGCCGTCCCAGCGCTTCTCCCGCTTCCGCCACTTGGCCCGCCGGTTTTGAAACCAGACCTGGATTGAGGCGGGAGGGGAAGCAGAAGGGCTTACGGGAGGAGACCCCAGCGCAGAGGGGCACAGGTGCACCCTCTCGGGGGCACCTGGGACCCAGGCCTTTCTCGTGGCTCGCAGGACTGGTCGTGCTGGGTGATCCGGACCAGTTTCCACTGAGGTTTCCACGGAGTCAGGGATGACAAAACAAAATCAGAGTATCCCACAGTGTGTAAAGAAGTCGATTTTACACTGATGGGAGCGGTTCCCCAGGGCAATGGTCTCTTCTAACCTCGGTTGTTGGATTGCTTTATCTTAATAATAGTGTCGAATATTGTTAAGCTGCTTAAAAAGAGTGAGTGGCATGCCTTCTGACCTGGCAAGGATGTGCTGTCAGCACAGAGGCTGAGGCACACACAGGACGGCTTTCTGTAAAGACAAAGACCAATCCTGTGTGCCTGTGAGTGCGTGTTCCAGGGCCAGATGTGCATATGGCATGGGGGCGGTGTGCAGAAAGGCCTCGTCAGGCTATTTACACTGGTTTCTTTGAGGGTTTGCAATGGAGTGATAGTTATTTTTTCATTGATATCTTGACATAGTTTCTAGATGCAGCACACACTGTGCAATTTTTAAGAATGATTTAATAAAAGGAAAAAAGGCTTGAAGGTTACAGGGGTCATTCTCTCTAAATGGACACAAAGGAAGGCTCTGGCATCTAAGTGACCTCCGGTTTGGGTGCGGAGGGGGAAGTGCTGGGCTGTTTAGAGGTGGCTGTGGGCTGACTCATTGCGTGTAAGGACAGCGTGTTCTCTGTGGTGTCTCTGGGTGGTGGGACCTGCACCTGTATTCGGTCTTCGGGGAGTTCGGTCTTCACGGCCAGCATTTCCCGGGCATACACATCAGGATAGTGGGCCTCGCTGAAGGCCTTCTCCAGCTCTTCCAGCTGGTGGGCGGTGAAGACGGTCCTGGAGGGAGGCCCGAACACACACATGGGCACGTGTCCACAGGAGGCTGCAAGGCTTCCAGCCTCAGAGGACCCCATGCCTGGCCCCTCTTTGTCCACTTCATGAAAACTGGATGCCCCACCTCTGAATGATTAGCCTCTGGAAAGTCCACAATTTAGTTCAAACCAAACAAAGTTCTTTAGGTCTTTTTTTCTCCTCAATGAATTCCATCAACTCATTCTAAGAAGACCCATTTTAAAGGCCCACAAAATTGTGTCTTTAAAATGCTACAAAGTCTGACCTGCAGCCCCCTGGGTACTGCAGAATTACATTCCCAAATGGCTACTGAGCCCTTCCCGCTGCTGCCCTAACGCAGGGCCAGCTGGTTCTCAGGCACTGTGTCCCAAGGAGAGGGGTGAGGGCAGGTACCTATGCCTCCGCTTCTTCCTCTTGCCGGGGGCGGGGGATGCCTTCAGGTCACTCCTGTCTTCAGATGGGCTGTCCTCATCTGTTAGCACAAGGAGAGAGGGAGGACTTTAAAGGTGAGCATATTTTTCACTTTGTTTTCTGGATTTTACTTTGAGGATTGACTCTATGAACCTGTTGGGAATGTGAATATTTACAAGCTTGCATTTTTCACACCATGCTCCAGGTGCTGAGCTTAGCACTGCTCATGCATTATCACCATTATTCTCCATAAATTAAAAGAACTCCAAGGCAGCTGCTATTATTATTCTCTTTTTACAGAGGAGGAAACCAAGGCACAGAGAGATTAAGTAACTTGCCCAAGATCACACAGGTAGTCAACAGTGAGGCTGGGATTCAAACCCCAGACTGTGTGAAGCCAAAGCTACTTGAACACTAATTGCATTTCCTGTCCCTTCAGCTGCCAAATTCATCCACTTCCTTCTGCCTCTGTCTCACCTTCCTCATCTTAACCAAAACACCAACATTTCTTAAAGGGAGGACGGAGGTTTGTGACATCAGACCCTCATCAGAGCCGGCCCCCTGCCCTGCTGTACCGATTCCAAACCTCTGGAAGTGGGGTCTGGGAAATTCCTTCTTGGCAAGTGTGCCCAGATGATTCATAGATGCAGGTGAAATAATTTTAAGAACCCACTCCACTATGCTTTATCTTTTGAAATCCATTATATCAGAAGATCTAGGTTGAAAGGAAGGTTAGAAGACCAAACTATTGTCAGGTTCATTGTTAAAAAGCATATTTGCTTCAAAACACTAAAAAGTGAATTAAGAAATGCAAAAATAGTAAAATAATGTCAGTTTTACTCCTACATCAATTACTTCACCAGAAAAATTGGATTATAATATTATGCTATCCACGCTGTCCAATCTGGTATACCAATAGATATATAAGGTTATTGAGACGTGAAATGTGGCCAATCTGAATTGAGACCAGCTGTAAATGTGAAATAGTCAGCGGATTTTGAAGACTTAATACCCCCAAAAGTAAAATATTAATAATTTTTATATTGAGTACATGTAAAATGACAATGTTTTGTATGTAATGGATTAAATAAGATAGAGTATTTAAATTTGTTTCAACTATTTATTTTTCCTTTTTAACGTGGCTTTGAGAAACTTTCGTTACTCGCAGTCACATGATGTTTCTACTGGACAGTGTTGGTCTTGGTCTTGAGAAAACGCCCTCACAGACTAGGATGCAGTTGCATTTTGCCTTTAGTTTTATGGTCCTCACACGGAAAGAGCCCATCCTATGAAGGTGGTTCCTGCATTTTTAGTGAAACAACTAATAGTGGGGTTCATTTGATCTTACCTAGACACTCATGAAACAAAGTCCTTTTAGAGCTGGGTGGACGTTGGCCTGCCTGCTGATTCTGCCTGCTTACTTTTTTTTTTTTTTTTCCACGCTTTGGGGCATGCAGGATCTTAGTTGTTCCCGGACCACCGTACCCCCTTCAGTGGAAGCGCGGAGTCTTAACCACTGGGCCGCCAGGGAAGTCCCCCGCCTGCTTCCTTTAATCAGCAGTGGAGACCACTGCACTCTTTCTGCCTCGCTGCCTGGATGCTCAGCTCTGCGGTCCGCTACATAGCTTCTCTCCGTCCGTCCACCTCTTCTCGTGTAATTCTCCGTTCTCTTCCCCCACACCCCAAACCTCTCGATTGCTCGGCCCTGTCTTTGTAGATTTCCATTGCTCCCTTCTGTTCCCCACAATCCACCCCGACTTCTCTGAGGAGCTGGGCACAGCTACCATAAGACGGGCGAGCTTGCTTCTCACGTGCTGGAAGGAGGGGAGAAGCGCGGAACCCAGACTCGCTTTTCAGCACAGGGAGGAGGACAGTTCCAGGCCTCCGCCCCGCGCTCTCCAAGAGCCGGACAATTCGTCAATCAATTCAGCGAACCCTCCAGCTCTGGCGGGCACCGCGTTCTGTGCCACTGACAAACGAGGCAGGCCCAGGCCTCCCGCCCTCCGCCGTTCCCAGAGGCCGAGCCTCGCGCGGGCGCGGGGGAAAGGCCGCCGGAGACCGCGGCCGGGTCGCTGAGACCCCAGGGCGGGTCCGGATCGGGTGGTGGTGGTGTCCGCGGGGCAGCGGCGACCAGACCCGGAGGAGAGGCCAGGGACAGAGGGCGCGGCTGCGAGAATGCGTTCCCCGGCGAGGCCACGCTCTGGGGTCCCGACTTCCCTAGATCTGGGGGGCTGCGTTGGGCTTGGCGGGGCCCCGGAGTGTCACCCGGCGCACCCGAGCCGAGGGAAGGGACAGGAGCGGCACCGACTGGCCTCCTTACCGGACGTCGAGACGCTCTCGCTGCGCTTCTGGCGGGCGGCCGGGGTTGGCGGGCGGCCGGGGACTTGCGGGGCGCTGGGCTCAGGCCCCTCGGGCGGCAGGAAGGGCACGTCTGCGAGGAGCAGGCAGGGCGCCCGGGCGGCCGCAGGGGGCTGGGCGCCGAAGCCGCAGAGGAGGCCGAGCCCCAGCGGGAGGGCCCCGCGCGCCAGGCAGGAGCCCCAGAGCCCTGGACCCGCGCAGGGCGCGGCCGCGGGGCCTTCGCAGCCGGATCCCGGCCCGGGGCCAGCAGGCGCGGGCAGCTCAGCCTCCAGGCCCAGCAGGTCGGTGATGGCAAAGCCCCGGGGGCGCGAGCCGGTGGGCGGGCCTCCGGGCACCAGTGCCCTGCTCCTGGCACGCCCGTCGGAAAGCGCGTCCCGGCCGGTCATGGCTTCTCAGGCGGCGAGGCTGGACCCTCTCTCGGTCACCTTTGCGGAGGGGGCGCAGCTCTGAGGACGATTTATACAGTCGGGCGCCAGGAGGGCTCCAATCAGCGGGGCGCGGATGCGTCACGCCTTGGACCCCGCGAGATGGGGACGCCACCAGTCTCCCTCCCTTCGGTCGCCGCCCTCCCAGCTGCGGTCCCCTCAATCAGCTCCCTCTCTCCTCTCCTTTCCAGTTGTCCCCCTGCCCACCCCCGCTCCCGTTCTCGGTGGGAGGAAAATAGGCAGCAGACAACTCTATTCCTAAAATAGAGTCATCCCCTCCCTAAACCTCTACTCTGAAAGCCGCAGGTTCCAGATCCCGATTCTCTTCTCTCCCCTTCGCGATACTCCGGCGGAGGCCCCGCTCGCAGCCTCCCTGAAGCCTCCCTCCCCGCATCCAGTCGCCCATTAAGACCGAGGCCCCATTCCCAGCCACTCTCTCAACACTACCACCAATATGACCCCCTCCAGCCTTCCAACGCCACCGCCGGAGGCAAGGTCTTCCCCGAAAATCCCCAAGGGGAAAGGAGTGGAAAACGTTCATTTAACCCGTGCCCACTCCACCTCCAGCCAAACCCACCCCAGCGTTCTAATGGCCGAGCCGTGGAGGTCGCAAAATTCACACATTGAAGGAGCTGAAGAAGAAGTAGAGAGAGGCGGGAGCGGCCGGGTTGGGCCAGGGCGTCGGAGAAGGGCGCCAGGTTTTGCAAACTGCATTACAGGAGGTCCAGTGAAATCAGAATTTCAGACGAACTGTGATTCTTTTAAATTATAAGTATGTTCCAGTATTTTATCTGGCGACCCCTAAATAAGGATGGTAAATTGTAAAATAGGGCCTGTCTACTGGGACCCACCCCTCTTCACGGAGGCTAACAAGTTATTGTCAGATTTTACGACTATTCAAAGAAAGCCTGATTTTCACGTGCAGCGCCCATATTTGTTAAAGTTGGCGCGAAACGAAACACGTGGGTAAACCTCTCCTGGCTCGCACTCCGAAAATTTGAGCCCACCCAACCTGAATCGCTCGGAGCCCTGAGCCCACCCTTCTCCAACGCGGAACCCGGGAAGCAGAATCTCTCAGTCCCGCCCCTGAGGGCGAGCGGCCAGGCGGGCGCCCAGCGAGGGGTGCGGCAGCTCTCACAGCGCCACGCGGACGCCCCACGGGTCTCTGCGCGCACCATCCAGCACAGCCGGAGCCGGAGTCGGACCCCGAGCCGAGCCGGGACGAGCCGGAGCCCGAGCCGAACCGGAACCCGAGCCGAGGAGGAACCCGAGCTGGAGCCGAACCCGGCAAACCTACAGCTACAGCTGGCTGCGCCTCGGGGTGGGTCCTCTGCAAACCTGAGGATTAAACGAGGGGCTTCCGATAAAGATAATTACAAGAGGCTGCGCATTAACTTTTCATTATTAAAAGAAGACCCAAATCTCCCCCTCGCAAGCTGTTCCCGGGATTAGCAAAACAATAACTTTCCTTTGGGATAATTGTCCTTTGAGTCGCTCGGGGTCGGGGGCGGCTTTAGACGCCAGCGTCGTTTTTGGCTCCGCCAGGAATTTCTCCCTAAATTTATCTCTGGGTTTAGGGGAAGGTGTTAGGGGTACAGGACCCAGCCAAGATGCTCTGGCTCTTGGCCCGGCAGAGCAGAAGTTTGTAAATCAGAATTTGGGGGCGCAGTTAAGGAAGACAGCTAACGATGCACACATTTGCAGACGTCCGGAGCAGGCAGGCTGGACAATTGGCCTTGAGGTGGCCCCGCCCGGGGCATTTGCAGGGGCCGGTCTCAGAGGCAGACGTGTGCGCCGCACCTGCAGCTTGGAGGGCCGACGGCGCCCCCTCGCCTGGGCCCAGGTCTCGAAGTTTCTGTCCCCCAGCCTCTGTCAGAGGAGGCCTCGAGTAGATGGCCAGGGACCCAGAGGTACCAAAAGGCCATCCGGGAGGAGGCCAACTTCGACAGCACCACACGGTGACCGCCACTCAGTGCCAACAGCACACCGGTTTCCAACCCCTTCGGAAGGATATTATAAAACCCATTTTGCAGATGAGAGAACCTGAGGTGTATTAACCCGCTCACACCTGACACGGAGAGAGAAATCGGGAGAGCAAAGCGAAGCAGAGAGAGACCCCGAGAGCCCCGAGGTTGGAGCTATAAGGGGACCTTGCAATTCCTGGACGGAAGAGTCACTGCCTCCTCCTCCGGCCACGCCTGCAGGAAGGGGCCCACGGGAGGGACCAGGATGGAGGGAGAGCTGAACCCCGGGCGCCTTCCTTTCCGCGGCGTGGCGGCGGCAGGAGCGCGGCGCGGGCGGGCATTCTCACTGCCCCCTCCCGGGTAAGAAGCGCCCCGCCCCGCTACGCTAATCCACGCCACCACTGACACCCCTAGCTCCCGCGGGGGATCGCGGGTCCACTAGCGCCCCTCGACTCTGCGGGATCGGCTCAGAAGACCCCACCCCTGGGGAGCCGGCGAGCGCTCTGCCCAGCGTCCGCCCAGTGGGGGAAGCGCGTCCAGTGCTTTAGGAGACTTGGAAATGGAGCGAGCCGGCTCCGAGCCCACCCACGTTCCGCGCGTCCCCCCGGGCGCCCGGGCGGTTACCGAGTCTACGCAAGTGGGCGACAGCGTTGGGAAACCTCTCGGCCACCGGCGGGGTGGAAGGTAGGCTCCTCCCAGCCCCCCTCCCAACATATACAAATCTGCGGACAGAGCCAGAGCCCTCTAGCGCATCCCCGCCTGGGTCAACCCCCGGAGTCGTTTTGGAACCCTATATCCGTTAAGGGGTCCGGATCCGCCTTCATCAACCAGGATTATCTGGGATTTAACTAATCAGTAAAGGTTTCTCCGCTCAATATTTTCCAGGGAAGGTTTCCAGCCCCTGTCTGTGGCCAGCCACGAATGTGCTCTCCGCTTCCCTCGTTCTCCCTGCCTGGACGCGTCCCGGCTCCTCACCACGCCAGGCTGAGGCTGGCCGCGGTGTAAGTGGCTCAACGACAGCCGTCTGGGGCTTTTCGGAGCCGCCCCCGGCCAGGCTGGTAGTATAAAGCGCAGATGCGCTAGGAGTGAGATGCGCACCTCGAATAAAGAGCATCGCGTGTGTCTGCGCGTTGGAACCTAGGGCTCTGCTCCTCTGGATTTTCCTCCTGCCTCTGTCTGCTCCTTCTCGGTTGCTTTTGTGTCCCCTTTAAAGGCTGTTGTAGCAGATACTGTTTTGCCCTGTCCACATCTGTGCCCTGACCATTCCGCCTGCAGCCTGCAGGGCCTCCAGTGCCCAGGGCCCACGTCTTTGCCTGGGGGCTTTCTCTGGTCTGCAGAGTCCTCTGGCCAGAGGGGCCAAGGAGTACATGCCCTGAGAAGTTGAGGACCAAAGAAGGCAGAAGTCGGAGTATAAACACAGCCCCAGGTCTTCAGTGGGATAACTCAGGCCTTCCAGAAGTCCCCAGCCGGGTTTGCTCAAGTTATCACTAATTATCACATCCCATATTGCTTTCTTCCTAAGTGCTATGGGTGCCCCACCCAGAGCCCCTTTCCTGGGCTCTTGCACCACCCCCCACCCCATCCCTACACCACCCAGTCCCACACCTCACACCCCACCCCAATGTAGGCTCTTGCCCCTAATCAGGAGAACTGCCCTCTGCTGGCAAAAGCCTCTAACCCAGGCCACACCCACACCCACACCCACACCCACACCCACATACACAACGGTTGATCGACTGATATGACTTGGTAGGAAGCTGCCCCCTTACCCTCAGAGGGACAATTGTGCCGAGCCGTCTCTGCTTCATACCCCTTTCGGCTCACGGGTCAGGCCAAGGCTCATCTGGACCCAAGTGTTCATCTTCGTCCACCCTTTCCCTCCTCTCTGGCCCCCTCACTGATGAATTCCCCCTCCTTCCCCCCATAAAGCTCATGCATCCAGACCATGCTTTGGGCTCTGCTTCTAGAGACCTGTTCCTGTCTCACTGTTGAACTCCCCTACTGGCATTGCCTGAAATCCCCTCCCAGATAAACGACTTATCCTGGAGGCTCAGAGCCCACTCTGGGTTTTGTACAGGAGTAGTGGTGAGTGTCCAGTGGCTACTCTGCACTCCCTGACGCTTCCCCATTTGGCCTCCTTCACAGATGCCTGGCCTGCAACGGCCCTGCTCTTTTTCTCCAAACTTTCATCAGTCTGGGGGGAAAAAAAGTGATGCCATCCTGTAAATTTCTTTGCAGCATGAATTGGCTGGCTGTGGTTCCTATGGTTTGCATTCAAGAACGCTGTCTTGGGCACTGGGCTTCCTTCCACCTCTGGTGTCTCCCCCACCTTCTTTGTGCCCCTTCCCACGCCCCCAGCAATCCATATTTATTCCACAGCCACAGTGACCCCGCCATGGAGGCCCAGTCCAGAGGGCTCCTCTGGCTGAGTCCTTCCCAGATTCCCCTCACCCAGCCGTAAAAATCTCTTCTGGGCCAGGTGCTGTGCTAAGCACTAGACACACATCAATTAATTTAATACTTGTGACAAACCTAACGAGGGAGGCCTATTATTATCCCCATTTTGTGGTTGAGAAAACTGAGGGGCAGAGCTGCAACTAGCCTGGCAGGCCTTGGAGAGGTCGGGACCCAAAGCCTGACTGTTGGGCCTGAAGCAGCAAAGTCACGATGGGGAAAATGACAATGTCAGGGGTTCCCTACACTTTTCTGAGGTTTAGCATTGGTTTTATTTTTAATTTCTAGGTGCTGAGGGCCTATAGAGCCCTCAGTAATCTTGCACTGCTCCAGGTGCTATCAGTCAGTGGTGTTGTGGGCTTGAGGCAGATTTCTGCAGGACGCTCGGGTGCCCATGCTCAGTCTCTTCTCTTTAGGTCCTGAGATAACAGGGAAACCCCAAGTAGGAACCCAGGTAACGTTTGGCCCCCGGGACCGTATTTCCCTTCTTCCTTCCCTGACCTCCATCCATCTCTGTCCTCTTTCCTCTCCCCACCCCCTTCCTCCTCAGCTCCTCCTTCACTTCAGCCCACCAAAAGAGCTCATGGCCACACTCTTCAAGTCCCATCTGTAAGTCCAACGAACCCCAAGGCCAAATGAAACTCAGGAGAGAGCACGGTACCCAGCACCAAGCGGGGATCCCTGAGCAGAGGAAGACTCCGGGAAGGCCTGCGTGGCCTCCCCGAGGGGACAGGGACCTGCAGATGGAAGCAGGTGTGTTGCTTGGGCATCAGCAGGGTGGGGGGTGGTGACAATAGGCTATGTCGGCCAACAGGTCATGGGAAGGGGTTACGAAGGGCAGGTGGGAGCGGTGGGTGACTTTCATTTCCAGTGCCAAGTGTTAGGTCATCTCCTGGCAATTGAGAAAACTATGTAACAGCAAATAACATGCTTTTAGCCAGTTCGCAGTGGCAGTGAATACAGGATCACCGCCCTGACTCACATGTAGCCACCCAGGCTCTTGGCCAGGGTGAGAAGTGTTTTCCCGGGGAGGCGGGGCTGCAGGTTCCTCACCGGAGACACAGGCGCCTCCCACCTGAAGGAGGTCCTCCCTTGCCCCACTGCGCTCAGCTCCTGCCCGCTCCCCCTAACGCACCTCCACGATTGTAATTACTCATTTGCCTGCTGGTTTACTGCGCTTTACCTGGCCCCCTAATCAGACCCCGAAGCTGGCACTGTCTGCTGGCTGCCCACCAGCCCAGCTCACCTGCAGCACCTGTAGACAGTTCCCAAACACACCTCAACACCTGCCCCTCTGCCTGACGATGTTCACAGGCCCCGGGAGTGCACCGGCTGGGCCTGGGGGCCTGGGGAGGTAACGCCCCCAGCAGCAACCCTCCAAGGACGATTGGGAGTTGGTGGGTAAATACCCCAGCATCCTTGTCAGTTTGGGCTGAGATGGGTTCAGTCTCAGTCGCTCTCAGCACCCGGTCAGGACGGAGACCCGCAAACCCCACTCATTATCACCGCCTTCCCTGTGTCCTGACCCCTCATCAGGGCTGCCTAGTTTCACCTTCCAGACGAACTATTTCACCCAATCCCCGTCCTCAGGGTCTGCTTTGGGGGGACCCACCCCTAGACAATCGGTAAGCTCCACAAGACAAGGGCCGGGCCGTCCTGGCGCCGTGGGCCCGGCATCCCGCGCACGGCCAGGATTTCTTGAGGCAAGGAATCCGCGGCGGATGGACGTGAACTTCAGCGGCGCAGCACTGCCTCGGTACTTGTCCTCGAGAGCCCCTCCCCCACTGCCAAGGCCAGGTCTGAGGAGGGGAGGCTGAGAGCACGGCTCCTCCCGCGCAACCCGAGGGCTGGAGGGGCAGGAAGGAGCCCCACATCCGAACCACAGCCCAGCCCTCCGACCGGCCCTCCCATCGCAGGGATGGGCTGCGCGTTTTATTCCTGCCTGGTGCCTCTTTTTACAAAGCTGTTTGGTTCACTGCTTCCAACAAAGGTTTTGATATGTGTGCCGCAGAGCAACCACCCTGCAGCCGTGTTTCGTTCGCGTGGGGTTTTCACTGGTGAAGGCTGAGGGCCGTGGGGCCGAGGCCGGGCTGGGTGCGGGGACCGCGGGGACCCGGCGGAGCCGGCCATCTGCGCGCAGGGCCGGGACCGTGCGCTCGGCTGACCGGGTCTGACTGAGGAATCCTGCTCGTTCTGGCTCATTCCCCGCAAACACGCTAATTAATGGCACCCGCAAATCAACGGGCGGAATCCTCATTAAAGAGTGGAGGAGGAAGTGGGAAAGGAGAAGGTACGACTGAAAATCCACCGTCGCGGGCGCTGGCCGCCGCGCCGTAGTTAAACAGCTTCCTGAGCGCAACAAAGATGCCTCTGTTCAGAGGGCAGCTCCCCAGAGAGAGGAAACGGCAAACACTGGGGCACTTCATTCGTAAAGCACAATTACCGGCAAGGCATTCAAATACCCAAGGGAAAGAGCCTTCCTAGCGGTTTCTGCTCCTGGTCCTCTCGCGCTTGGAGGGACACTCCTCGCTTGCTGGGCGCTCGCTGTGATTCCCCGGCCCGAGGTCCCCTGCACTTCATTTGTTCTGAGAAATTATCAGATTTTATCCTTTTTTTTTTTTAATTTTTTAAAAATGTGACCTTATTTAGAAATAGGGTTTTTGCAGGTGCAGTCAATTGAAGATGAAATTTTTTTTTTTTTTTTAATTTATGGCTGTGTTGGGTCTTCATTTCCGTGCAAGGGCTTTCTCTAGTTGCAGCAAGCGGGGGCCGCTCTTCATCGCGGTGCACGGGCCTCTCACCTTCGCGGCCTCTCTCGTTGCGGAGCACAGGCTCCAGACGCGCAGGCTCAGCAATTGTGGCTCACGGGCCCAGTTGCTCCGCGGCACGTGGGATCTTCCCAGACCAGGGCTCGAACCCGTGTCCCCTGCATTGGCAGGCAGACTCTCAACCACTGCGCCACCAGGGAAGCCCAGATTTTATCCTTTTTAATATTGCCACTCCTCAGTTATGTTAGTAGGGCGATGCTGGGAATGAGTAAGTATTCCCTGTGCGTCTATCTTCTGAAAGAGATTGAAGAGAATCAGTATACATTCCTCCTTAAGTGTTTGATAGAAATCGGCACTGAACCCATTGGGCCTGCTCCTTTCTGTTTGGGAAGGATATTAATTGCCGATTCAATTTATTTGACAGATATAGGCCAATTCAGATTGTTCATTTCTTCTGGTAGGAGTTTTGGCAGATTATGCCTCTCAAAAAATTGATCCAGGGAATTCCCTGGCGGTCCAGTAGGTAGGACTCTGTGCTTTCACTGCTGAGGGCATGGGTTCCATCCCTGGTAGGGGAACTAAGATCTGCAAGCAGTGCAGCGCAGCCAAAAAAAAAATTAATTAATTTAAAAAAATTGATCCTTTTCATCTACGTTATCAAACTTGTGGGCATAGAGTTGCCATAGTATTCTTTTATTATCCTTTTAATATCCATGGGATCTATAGTGATGTCCCCCTCTTTTATTTATGATATTAGTAATTTGTGTCCTCTCTCTTTTTCTTAGTTCACCTGCCAAAGTCTTATTGAGTTTATTGATCTTTTCAAAGAACTGGCTTTTGGTTTCATTGGTTTTCTCTATTGATTTCCTGTTTTCGATTTCATTGACTTATTTTTTTTTTGAACAAGCTGTCATCTGTTAGATGAATTAAGAATTTTTTGCATGAAAGTTTTTAATTTACCGTCACTTCTTTGATACTCTTCTTTCTTTATGTAGAGCCAAGTTTCTGACCTGTATTATTTTCCTTCTCTCTAAAGAATTTCTTTAACATTACCTTGCAAGGTAGGTCTACTGGCAATAAATTTCCTTAGTTTGTGTTTGTCTGTGTTTGTTTTATTTCTCCTTCATTTTTGAAGGATAATTTCACAGGGTACAGAATTCTAGGTTGGTAGGGTTTTTTCTCTCAACACTTTAAATATTTTACTCCACTCTCTTCTTGTTTCATGGTTTCTGGGGAGAAGTCGGATGTAATTCTTAACTTTGCTCCTCTATTGGTAAAGTGTTCCTCACCCCCACCCCAGCTTCTTTCAGGATTTTTTCTTTACCTTTGCTTTTCTGTAATTTGAAAATAATATACTTATGTTTCGTTTTGTGGAGGGAAGTTATCCTACTTGCTGTTTGAGCTTCCTGGCTCTGTGGTTTGGGGTTTGAAATTATTTGATGAAATTCTCAACCATTTTTGTTTCAAATATTTCTTCTGTTCCTTCTTTCTTCTCCTTCTTGTATTCCCCTTATGTGTATGTTACACCTTTTGTAATTGTTCCACAGTCCTTAGATATTCTGTGCTGTTTTTACGTCTGTTTCTTTGCTTTTCAGTTTTGGAGGTTTCTATTGAGGTAGGCTTACGCTCAGAGATTCTTTCCTCTGAGAATGTCCAGTTTACTAATAAGCCCATGAGAGACATTCTTCCTTTCTATTACAGCGTTTATTATCTCTAGCATTTCTTCTAGGTTCTTTTTTTAGGATTTCCATGTCTCTGCTTACATTGCCCATCTGTTCCTGCATGCTGTCTACTTTATCCATTAGAGCCCTTACTATATTAATCATAGCTGTTTGAAATTCCTAGTCTGTAATTCCAACATCCCTGCCATATCTGGTCCTGATGCTTGCTCTATCTCTTCAAATTGTGTTTTTTGCCTATTGGTGTGCCTTGTAATTTTATCTTGTTAGACAGACATGATGTAAATAGGCCTTTAGCAATGTGGTGGTGAGATGGGGGGAGGGGAGGGGAGGCATTCTATAGTCCAAAGATTAAGGCCTCAGTCTTTCAGTGCCTCTGCCTCTTAGCTGTGAACTTCACAGGTGCTTCTGTTTTTTTCTCCCCCTCAGGTGGGACAGGATGGCTGGAGGGGGCTGAAGTTGGGTATTTCCCTTTATGCACGTGGAAGTCTAGGGCTGACTAGAGTTGGGTAAGCCCCTTCCCCAGGCCCTGATAATACCCCAGCTGGTGAGGCTCTGGTTAACTGATTTCTCCTGAGGGCAGGCCTTGTTAAGAACAGAGAAGTACAATGTGTTCAAAATGGTTCCTGGTCCCCACCCCCTGCAGGAAGCTCCTGGGGGTTTTTCTCTGATATTTACTGTGGGAACCTGGTGGGGCTGTTGGAGGGAAATCTCACAGAATTGAGGCAGACACCCTATGACCAGGTTCCCTCTGGAGTTTTTCACTTTCAGGCTTGTCCGCACTGAGCCTCCAGCAACTTGTCAATCCCAGGTCAGGTTTCCCTCCCCTGGTGCCGATTCCCACAGAGGCTCTACTCCTGTTTCTGCTCCGGTAAATCGTGATTCTTTCCAAACTTAGGGACAGCAGTGTGGTCACCTCTCTTATGCATCTAACAAGAGTGGTTGATTTTTTCAGTCTGTTCAGTTTTTCGCTTGCTGTTAGGATGGAGTGGCAACTTCCAAACTCCTTACGTGTGGAACCAGAAACCAGCTGTCCTGGGGCTTTGTCATGTGCTGTGTAATGATCAAGGGTTGTCCCATGTTCTGTAGGACTTCAGCTGAGGTCATCTCACATAAGTTTTCCTGACCCTCCATTTGTGTTTACTTCTAGCTGACAAGAAGATACCACCTGGTATCAGCCAGGTACCACTTTCTCTGTTAATTTTAGGCTTGGAGGTTTCCTGGACCAATGAGTTAATGTAAATTAGAACCCCAGGCCCACACGATGGCAGGCTTATGGCTACCGATTATCAAGGAAGGCATTTTCCTACCTAAGGCCTGGTCAGACAGGCCAGGATAGACAGTGTTCCACAGCCCCCCTTTGTTCATGGTCTTTCCCAGAGTGGGATTTCAAGGGTATCAGCCCCTAAGGGAGAAACGGGTTCTAAGTGTCTTATGTTAGGGAGTAAAAATGCAGCCAACACAGAGACCTTGCCACATCAACAGAGAAAGAAAGATAACTGGTTCATTGCTGGGTAAGCTAACAGAATACAAGCATGTAAGTATCTCTCAAGAGACTACGAAGTCAGAATAAAATCCCACACAATTTATACAGCATAGCAGGTTCAAAGTCCACTTGGGAATCAAGGCAGCTATTTGCTTAGCTAACTGACCTCCTCTGAAAAGAATAATAAAACTTCTCTTATCTCCCAAAAGACAAATGTTTACACCTTAATATAGGCTGCTATATTAACTCCGCATTTCAAGTGGATTATGAGGCCCATGACCCAGCAGAAGTGACTGCATTGTAAAACTGAGGACTGGGCTTTTCTGGTCCCTAGAGAGACTTGTTTACATTCCAAAGGTTAGAGAAATGACTCAAGCCACTATGTCCCCTGAAGAGACACCCTAAGACAGGGAGAGTGAGAAAACTGCCTCTGTCCCGTTTGTTCAGTTTTATTTACCCTTACACTGCCTCATACAGACCCAAGTTCTTTCCTTCTATTAAAATAAAATCCCCTCAATGCAATGTGGTATTCTGGCTTGGGTTCTAGAATAGAAAAAGAACATCAGTGGAAACACTGAGAAAATCTGAATAGAGTTTGAGGTTAATTAATAATAATGTGCCAGTATTAATTTCTTCATCTTGATAAACATACCGTGGTGATGTAAGATGTTAACACTAGGTCCTGGAGTGTATATGATTTTGTGTGCACCTTTTAACAGTACCCTCTCTGTTTCCTACAGCTCTCCAGCTCTCCTATGTACAAGCCCCACTGGCCTTCAAAGCCAGATGTTCTGGGGGCTGATCATTTTGCAGCAGGACCCCCGGGCTGGGGAGCCTGATGTGGGGCTCAGACCCCTCGCTTCTTGGGGAGAACCTCTACAATTGTGATTATCCTCCTGTTTGTGGGTCGCTTACTTGGAGTGTGAGTCTTGACTATACTGCGTCTGCCTCTCCTACCTGTCTCATTGTGGTTCCTTCTTTGTATCTTTAGTTGTAGGAGATCTTTTCTGCTAGTCTGCAAGTTGGTCTCTTCGATAGTTGCTCTGTAAATAGTTGTAATTTGGGAGGAGGTGAACTCAGGGTCTTCCCACTCCCTCCTGTAAGAGGTACAGTCTTTTCAACAAATGAGACTGGAATAATCGGACATTCATAGGCGAAAAAAGAAACAGTCTACACACAGACCTTACACCTGACCCCAAAATTACCTCAAGATGGATCGTAGACTTAAATGTAAAGCACAAAACTATAAAGCTTCCAGAAGATAACATAGGAGAAAACCTGGGTGACTCTGTGTTTGGAAATGAATTTTTAGAAACACCACCAAAAGCACTATCCATGAGAGAAAAAGATGATAAGTTGAAGTTTATGAAAATTAAGAATGTCTGTTCTGTGAAAGACACTGTTACGAGAACAAGAAGACAAGACACAGACTAGGAGAAAATATTTACAAAAGACACATCTTTTTTTTTTTTTTTTGGAGGGGTCACTGGATCAAAAGACATATCTTTAAAGGACTTGTATCCAAAATATAGAAAGAACACTTTATACTCAACAAGAAGAAAACAAGCGACCCAATTTAAAAATGGGCAAAAATCTGCACAGATGCCTCACCAAAGAAGACAGGTGGCAAATGATCATATGAAATGACAGTCAACATCATATGTCATTAGGGAACTGTAAATTAATATAACAAAGAGATACCACTACACACCTGAACTAAATCCAGGACACTGACAGCCCCAGTTGCTGCCCGAATGTGGGTGAACAGCGGGAACCCTTGTTGTTCACGGCTGTTAGAGATGCAACCTGGTGCAGTCACTCTGGAGGACAGTTTGGCAGTTTCTGACACAGCTAAACATAATCTTAATGTACAATCCAGCAATCATGCTCCTTGGTATTTCCCCAACTGAGTCGATAATTTATGCCCTCACAGAAACCTATATATGAATATAATAGCCACGTTTTTCACAGTAGCCAAAACCTGGAAGCAACCAAGATGGCGCTTCAACTGGTGAATATGTAAACAGAGTCACAGGTCCAGACGACAGAATACTATCTGGTATTTAAAAGAAATGAGCTGTTAAACCATGACAAGACATGGAGGAAACTCAAATACGTGTTTGTCAGTGAAAGAAGCCAGTCTGAAAAGGTTACATGCTGTCCATGAGCTACATGATCCCAACTCTATGACATTCTGGAAAAGCCAAAACTGTGGAGTTGTAAAACCATCAGTGGTTGCCAAGCGGTAGGGGTGGGGTGCAGGGAGGGATGGCGAGGTGGAGCACAGAGCATTTTCCGGGTGGTGAAACAATTCTGCACGATGCTGTAATGGTGTATATGTGACATTATGCATTTGTCAAATCTATAAAATAGGCAACACAAAGAGCAAGCCCTAATGTAAACTATGGACTTTTCTTAATAACTATGCACCAACACTGGCTCATCAACTGTAATAAATGTACAATAAAATGCAAGTTGCTAATAATAGAGGACACGGGGTGGGGGGGGAAGGGGTGTATATGGGAATTCTCTGTACTTTCTGCTCAATTTTTTAAAATAAAGAGAAGTTGGAGGGAGTCTAATTATTGAAGCTGTCAAGGCCCACGAAGGCCGGCTCCCAGCTCTCCTCATGCCCCTGGTTCTCACCCTCATGTTTGGTCCCTGGAAATTCTCCCTAGATGTTGAGAGGGAAGCTATGACTCTAAAAGGATGTGTGTTATATTTTATTTCTAGGGTAGGTTTTCCATTTAATCCATTCACAAATTGTTGCTGGAAACAGAGCTCGAATGCTCTGCTTCAGATAAAATTTCCAAGGCTCTTCTGGTTGCAAGTGTCAAAACCAACTTGAATCAATTTAGGCAAAAGGCAAGTTTACTGGCTTATGAAATGTGACACCAAGTCTGATAACTGAGGGGGGAAGGGTACAGGGTGCAGCTGGCCCTGCAGGAACCCCTGGGGAGTCTCTCCCTCTGGCCCACACCCCTGAGCGCAGCTGGCCCTTCCTCACCTAGACCACACACCGTGCCAGGCCACCGCCGGCCCTGTGGACCTTCCGGAGCTTTGGGGGTCAGTGTGAGACCCCATGTGCATGAGGACCCCACCAGGCTGGAGATGAAAAGCCTTTCATCTTGTTTATTACAGGAACAAAGATCTGTCACAGGAACAAAACTGTGAAATCAAGGTAAAATTGGAAAACGTACATTTTAGAAACATTACTGGCAGCTCTGAATAAAAACCAACATAGTCCATCAATTTCCATTTTATATGTTATCTTAAAGTGCTTAAAAATGAAAGACGTGACAGATGGACGGAGAGGCAGATACACATGTATATAAACACACATAGAAATTGACTCTATAGCTACTTTTATGACAGATTTAGCACAGCCCCTCCAGGCTGAGAGGGAGGAGTTAATCCTACTCAAATGAAGCCGGTTTTCTCAAATTCAGAGAATTGATTCCTAGATGATGCTTTAGGAAGCTGTTTCTGCTGGGGGCAAGTGCTGTAATCCTGGCTTAGATGCCAGTGGCCACAGTCGCCTCTAAGCGCGTCCCATGCCACCCCCCAACAGTGACAGGGTAGAGCGAGGGCTCCTGAGACTTGTGCCCAAGTTAAAATATATTTTCATTTATAGTTTATATTACATGGATTTCCAGTACCCAGCAACCTTTTGGTAAAAGTCAATGAAAATACTTCCCCTACGAGCCTAGATGAATGTTTTAAAAATTTATAAAATAGGAACTTATTTCTAACATACATCTTCTTTGTTTCCGTGTGGATAGAATGTTGATCAGTCAGAAGTAAAGGTGACGATGTCCCTCCTTTGCCTCCACTTCAAAGTGTGCAGCAGAGACACTCCCTCTGCGAGCTTCCCCATAACTGAGGAGGCTGGGGGCGCAGAGCTGGCGCCCTTCCTCACACATGGTGTTCCCAAGATGGGTTTTGTGCGTGTTGAATGTTCTGGTTCTAAGGAAGTGCAGTCGGATGCTTTGCGCCTGCCCAGGTGACTTCTGGGCTGGTGCTGCCCTGCCCCCGCTGCTGTGAGCATCGGCAGCTGTGGGCTCACGGGGGACCCCTCCCTGGAGAACCACCCAGGGGGCCAGAGCCACCTGCCCCAAAGTGCCTGG
Organism: Balaenoptera physalus; assembly: GCF_965194825.1. NCBI lineage: Eukaryota > Metazoa > Chordata > Mammalia > Artiodactyla > Balaenopteridae > Balaenoptera > Balaenoptera physalus. The sequence continues at coordinate 45,506,828 of NC_138898.1, read as the reverse complement.
GGCTCAGCTTCCCCCAGGACAGCCACTGGCTGACAGAAGGTCCTCAGGGGTGACCCCTCCCTCAAAAAGGGCTCACGGTGGTACAAGTCAGCCCCTCCCCTGCCCCATCCCACCTCCTCAGCTCTTCCTCCTGGGGGCCCTCCCTCAGCAAACCCCTGCTTTGGGCTCTGCTCCCCGGAAACCCACCCAAGCCAAGCGGCTCCTGAAGGATGGGCCTCCAAGGCTTCTGAGGGCTGGTGACTGTAACTCGAGGACTGTTACACTAAAAAGGGTGTGTGCTACTGTTCTTTTTTTTTTTATGAATTTTTTTTTTTTATTCATTTATTTTTGGCTGCGTTGGGTCTTCGTTGCTGCGCGCGGGCTTTCTCTAGTTGCGGCGCACGGGGGGCTACTCTTCCTTGCAGTGTGCGGGCTCCTCATTGCAGTGGCTTCTCTTGTTGCGGAGCACAGGCTCTAGGCGTGAGGGCTTCAGTAGTTGTGGCACGCAGGCTCAGTAGTTGTAGCTCGCAGGCTCTAGAGCACAGGCTCAGTAGTTGTGGCACACGGACTTAGTTGCTCTGTGGCATGTGGGATCTTCCCGGACCAGGGATCAAACCCGTGTCCCCTGCATTGTCAACCACTGCACCCCCAGGGAAGCCCCTGTGCTACTGTTCTTCAATTTTACCTCCATAAACCTGCCTTCTAAAAAAAAAGATGAACCGCCATGGGAAAAGAGTTGCTGTTGCACCTTGCATGGAGAAAAGATGTCTGTTTACAACATGTTAACCAAGAAAAAACTCGAGAAGAGCCAAGGGAAGCATGGCCAGGGACCCACTTCCTGCATTTGAAACACTCTCCTGCCGCCCCTGTGGGCAGCATCTCTCGGGAGGGGAGGGGGACTGAGCTAAGGGGTGGTTGGTTCCCACGGTGTCCTGGGTGCTGACCAAGGTCAAGCATGGGATGAAAATCTCCCTCTTGGGAGAAAAAGAGGGAGCAGGAGATGGGGAAGAGAAGGGAGAGGCAGGAAGGGAAGGTGTGGACCTAGGGCCTCCAGAGGCCTCTGGGAATCATCATATGGTCAGGGCTCTTCCCTTCAAAAGAGCGCTGCTCAAAGCTCTACAGGCCAGCGTGTGATTATTTGGGGTCTGGCTTGGTTTTTCTCGTTTGTTTTAATTTTCACTTAACAGCTGTGTGTTAATAGAAAGTCCCCCTCGCTGAAGGATTTGCTGGGATTTCCGTAATAAAATAGAGGGATTTTCAACAAACGCTAGAAGAACGCTCTGCAAACGTGGAATTTTTCGAGTGATTATGAGGTCCAGAACATATTGTCACACGAGGCTGCAGGCCGCCCTCCCCAGTGAGCACGGTGACAGATGTCCCCGTTAATGTCCAACGATCAAACATCGTGCAGAGGCCCCTCCCCTCATCCACAATCTGTTCCCTTCGTCCTGAGACCAGTGTCACCGCTTGTCAAGAAACCCACATTTCCCTGCAAGTTGCCGGCCTTCTCCAGAGGTGAACCCACGTGCCCTTCCCTGCCCCATCCTTGGCCTGATCCTGGGACACCATGCTGAGCACAGAGGACACTTGGGGACAAATAGCACCATTGCTGCCAATTGAAAATAAAAGCCAGTGTGGACACATCCTCAGATGAGCATGGCTACAGGCAAGAAAACAATAGGGGAAAAAGCTCATGAAGATGGTGACTAGTCCTCTCCTGGGAAGTTATCCTAAGGAAGTAATTTAACAGAAAAAAAGATGCTCAACATCACTAACCATGGGGGGAAATGCAAATCAAAACCACAACGAGATATCACCTCCTACCTGTTAGGCTGGCTTTTATCAAAAATACAAGAGATAACAAATGTTGGTGAGGATGTGGACCCAGAAATTTCCAGGATTGGAGACCCCAAGTCCCGGGGTGGGCAGGATGAAGCCTGGGGCAAAAAGGGGGAAAGTCTGCAGGAGAAACAAGTTGACTTCCAGGGAGCCAGCCCCTTGCACCACGGGGCACTCCTCCCCACCCTCCAGAAAGTCTCCAGAGGTGAAGGCGTCGGGCACAGTGGCGGGCAGGGCTGAGGCACCAGACTGAAAGTGGCAACTGTGAGAGAAAATCCTGAGACCACTGCCCCGCCCCTGCCACCTCCAGGCCCAGGGCACCAGCTTGGTGTCTGATTACCTGCAGGGAAACCCACCACACACACTCACACACTCACACTCACACACAGAACTTCCATCTGGTTTTAGTTACTCATTCTCAGTACGAAAGGGTAGCTGAAGACAGCCCTTAATGTTGAGACAAAGACCAAAACAAATCATCGAAAACTAGGGAAACGCAGTGGAGATAGAGAAAACATAGAATGGACAGCTTTGAAAGAACTATAGTTAATATCCTCAAAGAGATGAGAGATGCTGTGTCTATGAAATCAGAACAGACAGGCTTTTAAAAAAAGGAACAGAAAGTAAGAATGACCTCCGGAAATTAAAAACGTGACAACAAAAGCAGGAGTTTAAGATAAGGTTGAAAATGGGGGACTTCCCTGGTGGTTCAGTGGTTGAGACTTCCAATGCAAGGGTTGCGGGTTTGATCCCTGGTTGGGGAGCTAAGATCCCACATGCCATGTGACACAGCCAAAAAAAAAGAGGTTGAAGACAGCGCTCAGGAAACAAGTGGAGAGAAGCAAGGGGTTGAATAATAAGAGGAAAAAATGTGAGAAAATTAGCAAATCACTTCAAGGATACAACACATGGCTGATGAGAGTTCTAGAAAGAGAAGGCAGGAAAAAATGGAGAGAATTATCAGACAAAGCACATGAGAACATGTCCCGGAAGAGAAGAACTTGTCTTTCCATCTAAAGCAACAATGGAAGCCCGAATACAGTACAGTAGAATATTTTCAAAAGCTGAGAGAAAACAACTGTCAGCCTAGCATTATATACAAATAATATTATCTTTCAAAAACGAGGGCTAGTTCACAGATAACATAATCTTATATGTTGAAACCCCTCAAGATTACACACACACACACACACACACACACACACTGTTAGCAGGATACAAAATCAACACACAAAAATCAGCTGTGTTTCTGTACACTAAAAATGAACATCTGAAAAGGAAATTGAAAAAAAATTCCATTTATAATAGCATCAAAAACAATAAAACACTTAGGAATAAACCTAACCAAAGAGGTGAACGACTTGTATGCTGAAACTACAAAGCATTGCTGAAAGAAATCAAGGAAGACACCAATAAATGAAAAGACATCCTGTTTTCAAGGTTTGGAAGACAATATTGTTGAGATGTCCATACTACTGAAAGTTATCTACAGATTCAATGCATCACCTATCAATATGCCAAAGATGTTTACGGCAGAAATAGAAATTCTAAAATTCATATGAAATGTCAAGAGACCTGGAATAGCCAAAGCAATCTTGAAAAAGAACAAATCTGGAGGACTCACACTTCTCAATTTCAGAACTTACTACAAAGCTGCAGTAATCAAAATAATGTGGTACTGGCATGAAGACAGACATGTAGACCAATGGAGAACCCAGGAATAAACCACTGCATGTATGGTCAAATGATCTTTGACAAGCATGCCACATCCATACAGGAAGGTAATGAAATTCCCTGTCTAGGAATTTCCCCCATGCAGGGGGAGGATGGAAGAATTCACTCATGAAACAAGAACAGGATGCTATCAAAAGGAACAGAAAACAAAAAGGAGCTCTTGGCATTTGAAAAATGTGGTAGCAGAAACTTAAAACTCAATATAAGTGTTGGGAAGCTAAAAATGAGGAAATCTTCCTCCAACATATAGAGCAAAAGAAGGTAGAAATAGGAGACAGGAAAATTAGAGGATCTAACAAGGAAGTTCCACCACCCAATAATAGGAGTTCCAGAAAGAGGGAACAGAAAGCAGAGAGGAAAATGGAAATTAGCCTACTCACCTAAAAGATTTGTCATCAGCGATAAAACACATTAAATGAAACATCTAAGAAATGGCATGGATAAGGCCAGGCTAAACATCAGAGGATTTTAAATCTAAATGTGTGAAGTGAGGATTGCAAATTCAAAAGCACAGATACCACATGAAATGCATGATCGTTGACTAAATCTTGGATTGTAAAAAACAGCTCATCACGGCCATGTGGGAACAAGGGCCTGGAGTCTGTAGATCTTCTGATCTCTCAGTAAAATGCAGAAATCCAGATTTTCATGTAAAATCTACCTATTTTTTAATGTAGCTCAAAGTTTTGTTTTAATAATCTTTGGGCCAAACAAAACTTCCCTGGAAACCACACAGGACCTGAGGGCTGCCGCTGGTGAAAGGACAGATCGTCCTGTTTAAATCACTGTGCCCCCCATACCCCGTGTAGACACCCATGCTCTGCCACTAAACACCACAGCAAAGCCCCCACCATTTCTGCTGTCGTGTCTGTGTGGAAGCGCAGAATATCTGGCATCTCGTTCCTGAGAACCCTGCACTGTACACTTACAGGGTGAATTTTATGTGCATGAATGATACCTCAGTAAAGTTACTATGTTTTTAAAAGGCCAAACATGCTCCAGTCTAACCCAAAACTTGGGCGCCTTCCACTGACGGCAGATGAGGCAGCACCTATGGCCTCATCTTTTCCTGCTCCTGAGTCTTGAGCCGCATGGGGAGTTCATACTGAGTTTCCCTTAATTCACTGTGAGTTAATATTGAGGGCCCATTAATTACTGATTTTTTCCAGATAATACTTGTTAAAGAAGAATTAATACTATTGTTTTAGAACAAATACTGCCCAAATACTGTCTTTAGTAGGATTGTAATCAGCTTTACCCACTTTCCATCTAATCTGATCGAAGCAGATTTTGCACAAAATCTTTTTTTTTTTTAATTTTGTTGCTATTAAAAGGTCACCTATGTGGATCTGCCTCAAACTCTAAGTTCCTGGGATGAATTTATAATTATAAGTTCATAGATGACCTAACCAGGGGTTGAATTACTATACTTTTAATTAAAACAGAAAAAAGGGAGCGAGCGAGAGAGAGAAAGATGGATTTTCACGGATAGTGGAATTTGTGGGGAAATGTTGGTACTGCATTACTGAATATATTTTAGCCTATTTTTCCCAGCTCTGTGTTTTAAGTCTGTTCATCATAATGCCCTTTGACTCTCTGCACTTACTCCATCATAATTATCCTTTAATACTCTTATAAATGAACTTTTAGCTTATCTTCCATTAATTCTCCAGAACAAGCACAGCCATTGAAATAAAGCATTTAACCCTTTTGTGTTTGGTCTTCCCCTTCCCCGAGGCAAGGAGGAAATTCCTAGAGGGGAATTTCATTGCACTCCTGTATGGAGGTGAACAGGAGCGGCAGTCACCCGCCTCTGCTCCCAAACCCAAGTGAGATTCACAGCTTGTGTGTGAGGCCAGCGAGTCAGGAGGGCCTCCTGGCACCCAGTAGGGGGAAGGAGAGGGCGTGGGGACACTCAGCCTGGGATCAGAGCCCCAGGAGCTGCATGGGCCCTGGGACAGGATGACGCCCACGGGAGACGGGGACCTGCCCCGGTCTTCGTAACACATGAGGAAGCTCCAGTATAGACTCCAAGCAGCTCAGATGGTCAGCTAAGAGCCCGGGGCCAGGCTGGCCTGGGTCCCCCTCTGCCACCTGGCAGCTGTGCGACCTTCAGCAATAGTGTGGGCTCTCATCAGTCTCCCGTCTGTAAAGCGAGAACAGCGTGTGCTCCACGGGTGTGGGAAGGACGGACGGAACCCGGCGTTAAAAACTAGACAACGGGCCCACGAGGAGTCGCTTATGCTGCATCACCAAACCCAGACCCCACCTCACTACAGTCTCGCCTCCCCCAGAAGTGGAATCGTAACCGTGTCAATCAGCGCTAATGAGGTCATCTGCCTGATCTACCCCTGGTCCCCTAAAGGGAAGTGACCTTGCTATAAACAACATGCTTTTTTGTCTCATGTAACTTCCTTGTTCCCGCTCCCTCTGCCTGTGAAAGTCTTTCACTTGGTACAGCTCCTCGGAGCTCTTTCTATCTGCTGGACTGAACACTGCGTGATTGAAATCGTTCTTTCCTCAAATAAACTCTTACAATTTTTAATATGCTTCATTTCTTTCTTTTTCTTTTTTTGGTCGCACTGCATGGTTTGCGGGATCTTAGTTCCCCGACCAGGGATTGAACCTGGGCCCACGGCAGTGAAAGTGCCGAGTCCTGACCTCTGGACTGCTGGGGAATTCCTTTAACATGCCTCAGTTTATCTTTTAACACAGGGCAGGGAGAACATTTAGCCCAATAGGTGAGACTCACCGGCCAGGCCCCCTTCACGTCCTCCTGGACACACCGAGGGTGCTTCCTGCGAACACCTGTCACTCTGCCTTCCACCCGACTGCTGGGAACGCCAGAGCGTCAGTGCACAAAAACAGCCCCAACCCACAAGGGCAGGAGCTGACAGCCGCGGCTCCAGCTCCCTGGCCTTCAGGTGGGATGCCCCGAGTCCGTGCTCACCGGTCCCCAGAGCCCACCGAGGCAATGCCCCGCCCGCCCCATCCTCCACTCCCCTGCTCAGGTGTCCTGGCGTCAGCAGAGACACTTGCGGTGGCTCCTTCGTCCCAGCCCCACCTCCCACTTCCCACCAACGCTGAGCCCCATAAGTTGCCTCCACTTTTCTTCCAGCTTCACGTTTAGCTGGCATCTCCTGCCCAGCCACCAATCGACCACATCTGATCAACCCACTTACCTTGGCCACCGTCAGGAGAGCTGCTGTGCACACAGTGGAGGGGAGGCTGTCTCATCCTGGTGGGCTTTCCCCAAGCAGGGGCAGCCGCTGTCTATCTGTGTCTACATGATCCCAGCTCCACGGAGCCCCACACTGTGCCTGACCCCCAGGAGATGCCAAAAATGCCGGTCCTCATCCCCGTCCTCAGGGAGCTGGAGAAGCCAGGATACTCAGAATAGGGGTCCCAGTCTGGGGCCCACAGAAGCCGAGCCCAGACGGGGGTTCACAAGCTCTGGTTCACTGAAGGGCAACACCTATGAAGAAGGAGGAAGCAGGGCAAGAACGTGGTTTCTGGTGAAGTTTGGCTCCAGCTGGATCCCGCAGGAGTTCTGGAGCTCAAGGGCACCGCAGGGACTGTCCTGTTGAGACAGGAGGCAGGGGCTTGGTACCCAGAGGTCCTCACCCTGGCCGGGCAGTCAGAAGCCTCAGGCGGCTGGGTGCCGGGGGTGGAGGCCGCAGCTCTGGGCCAGGTGGCTTCCCCTCCCCAGAGGGGTCCAGGGGCAGGTGGCAGGAGCGGGCCCCAGCCCCCTCAGCAGCTGGGGAGGACACACCCTCTAACCAGAAAAGGACACGGGGCGGGGCGATGTGGGGGTCTGGGCAGAGCACTAGAAACATCTGCTGCTGACACAGGCTGGGACCTGGGACCCGGGACCCTTTGCTGCAGAGCTTGCACCTGGACAAACATCTCCTCAAGCAACAAAATACAAAGAAACTATAAAGGACTAAAAATAACTGCACGCAGTTGGGGCAAACTATGAACAGTAAGATATGAACAAGTTAGGAACAAGAAGACCCAAAACCCAGCTGCCACTTTTGAGGTGCGGGAGCAAAAGCAGGGTACTTGCCCACAGCACCACCAAGGGGGTGCGCAGACCACCCACGTCGCCCCTCTGGCCTGACCTCTGGACCCGAGACCAGCTCGCACCTCCCTCAGGGAGTGAGCAAGGGTACCTGTTGTTCTCCCTCCTTCCTGCTGCAGCACAAGCCCCCATAAAGCCTTGCCTGAATTCCTCGTCTGGCCTCTTATCAATTTATACTGATTAAAACCCCAGTCGGTAACACTACAATGGCTTAAAGCTCTAGAGAGTAAGCCAGAGCTGGTCCAAGGACTCAGTACAGAAGGTTCAAGGAGCCAGAAGGTACAAAAGGACCAGAGGTCAAGATCAAAGCAGGATCTAGCAAAGGAGAGTCTCTGATCCAATCCTTGTGTTCCCGTGAAACATTGTTCACAAAGGATTACATACAGATAAATCACATTTAGTTATACAGTTCATGCACCCAGTCTACTGAAAAGTGTCAACTTTCATTAAAGTAGTGCTGTCCCGGAAACCCAGAGCTGCTGCAACTACCTGAACAGGTAGGGGGCTTCCCTGGGGACACTGGGGGATGATGGTGGTAGGGGGGACCTCCCTGCAGGCCTGGGACTTGGCTGACCTTTACGGCTGTTGCCTGCCGACCCCTCAGCCAGGCGCCCCCTCCCTCTGGTCTTTTCCCTCCCAGTCTCCGAGAAGACGCTCCCTCGCCCACCTCCAGCCCGCACACACTGTTCCTACCCCCCCTTTCTCCCTGGCCCGCTCTTCACATCTTCCAGCCTCGCCCGAGGCCCCCTCCTCCAGGAAGCCTCTCTGGCCCAGCTGAGCCAGGCACCTTCCTCTGAGACCCCTTGTGACCTGAGCCGCCTCTAGCAGGTACCTGGGGGCATGAATGTCCTGTGGGGGCCATGGGCTTATGTTCCGCAACAGCTGCAAGCACCCGAGCCCTTTTCTCTGCCTCCTGAGTCTCAGCTCCCTTCTCCATAAAATGTGCCCTTTTTCCATATTGGGTTGGAGTTAGCATGCTGGGTATGTGGCCAGCACATAGTAATGACTGGTAAACACCACTGAACAGAGTACAAGTCCCTAAATGTAACTAAGACTCCCATTGACAAAAGCTGAAAAACCAGAACGGAGAAGGAAGCTGTTTAAAAGCTTTCTAGCTCAGGGAGGTGTCACGCCTGGACTTTAATTTCTCACCATCACGACCCTGTAATTATTTACTGGTTTTCATGCCGTGTGGAAAATGGCTTCAAAGAAGGCAGGGACCCACAGGGAGAGAGAGCAGAGGGCAAGGTTGATGCCCCAAGAGATAAAACCACGAGACAGTCAGTCAGAGAGGCAGCATCAGAATCTATCAAGTAATTGTTATTTCACTGGGAATGGAAAGCAAATGAAAAAGCCTGGAAATCATGGTCAGATGAAAATGGTGTGGGCTCCAAAAATGTCTGCAATCCACATCACATCTGAAACCCTTCTTAAGAGCACAGTTAGATTTAACCTCTGCAGATAAAGAATTTGCCGTGAGTGTGTGTGTGTGTGTGTGTGTGTGTGTGTGTGTAATCAACACTCCCTTTGGGTGGATGCTGGCCCAAGGCTTAGCAGACAAATGGGGAGGGGCCCCAGAGAGCCCTCTTTCTCATCCTCCCACCTGGGGCATCCCCATAGAAAATGGGGTGCAAGGAGCCAGCAGATGCCCAGGAAGTCCAGGGAAGTGATGACAAAGAGAAATACGAGTTGGGAGATCCAGATCCAGCCCCCACCTCTTGGCTCACTGGCGCTTCTCTGGTCTCCGCTTTGATCATCAGTAAGATGATTAGAAGTTAGGTTAGATAGAGTTGTGTGCTGTGTGTTTAAACTTTATTTTTGGAAAAGGAATAAATGCAGATGGTTCAAGCTTAAAATTACAGAAGGATATTCAGTGATCATCTCCCTCCCACCCCAGCCCTACTTGTGCATGCTCCTCCCAGAGACAGTTTACACATTTACTAAGAAATGCATCATTCACTTTATTTATGCAAACCTCCCACACCTGACACTTTTCACTCACAACACGCCTGGGAGATGGTGCTGCGCCAGCACGCAAATGCTATATCTTTTCTCTTTCTTAAGGCTGCAGGGTCTCCCACTATAATTTTAAGTAGTTTTTTAGGTTTCCTTCCAGCTCTGAAAATCCAAGTTGTCCATTCAAACCTGCCTTCAGCCTGCTCAGAGTGGGCGGCAGGAGGGCTCGGCTCTCCTCCCTCACAGGTGCTCTGGTGGGACCCTTCCCACAAATGAGCCCGTCCCTCTCCTCAGACCTGAGACGGTCGGATTATAGCACAATGGCATCTCGGCAGCAAACCAGCCTGAAAAGGGTCTGTTCCTATGGCTGTGCTAACACACAAGGGGTGGAGCCTTCTGTTACCAAATGTGGGAAACTCGAGAGTGAGCTGACCCCGTGAAATACTCAGACACGCTCCAGAAAACGCTTGACCCCAAAGGACTACCCCTGCCTATCCCCAAAGCTGGTCTGTCCCCTTGTGCCAGGATAATGCTCCCACCAGGCTGGTTCATCCCCTAGAAAAGAAAAAGAGAATTAGGTCCTGAACACAAAAGAGACGGCATCCTCCTTGGAACCCCTTGTCCAGCTAGAGAAGTACACCAGGTTGGACCCACAAAACTGTCATACCTATGACAGCGCCCAAGGGGAGTCTTGGACAGACCCCAGGCAGGCTGCTGACCCCTCCTCATTCTGGAGGGCAAGCCTGGGGACTGGCCAGGAGGTGGGCAGGCGGGTGAAGAGAAGAGGTGGAGGCAGCCTGAGATGGCACCAAACAGAGATAAAGTGAGGCAGATGTGGGGTGCTGACTGGGAGAACAGAGCCTTCAAAGACAATCAGATCTACCAAAATCACCCGACGTTTGTGATTGAAGGGTGACGGGGAAATGAAAAACAGAGAGGTGGAAAGGATATTCTGAACAATGAGAAAGACAGTATATTAGTTACCCAGTGCTGTGCAACAGATTACCCTGCCACTTAATGGTTTAAAACACCAACAGTCATTTATCGTCTTATGGTTTCTGTGGTCAGGATTCTCTGGGCGCTGCTGGTGCAGGGTGTCTCATGGGGCTGAATTGTCTGGAGGCTTGACCGGGCTGGAGGACCCCCACCCATGCTGAAGCTGTTGGTGGGAGCCCTTCGTGCCTCTCACGGGGGCCTCTGCACAGCGGCTTGAGCGCCCTTATGGCCCGGTGGCTGGCAACCCACCCCATGAGCCGTGCAAGACAGAAACTGCAGTGCTTTTGCAACCTGGCAGTCGGAGGCCAGCCTGAGTCGGTGTGGGCAGGATGGCACAAGAGTGTGACTCCTTGGGGGGAGGCGTCGTCGGCAGCCATATTGGATACTGGCCTCCCGGACCAAGTGAGCCAAGACATTCTGGAAACAGGATACTGAGAGCGGCCAAAGCAGGTCAATGGATTCTGTAGACATCGGAAGAGGATGATAAGGATGGAGAATTAGCAAGGAGAAAAGGAACATTAAAACCTTCTCGTACTTCCATTGGACAGTGGTACCCAGAACTTTTTCTTTTCTCATCTTTGTTATTTTAAATCAGTGGTCCCTAACCTTTTTGGCACCAGGAACCGGTTTCATGGAAGACAACTTTTTCATGGATGGGGGTGGCGGATGGTTCAGGCGGTAATGCAAGCGATGGGGAGTGATGGGGAGAAGCAGATGAAGCTTCGCTCGCTCCCCCGCCACTCACCTCCTACTGTGAGGCCCGGTTCCTAACAGGCTGCGGACCGGTACTGGTCCGCGGCCCGGGGGTTGGGGACCCCTGCTTTAAATTATTTTAAATGATATCAGTAATGCATGCATATATCTTCATTACAGTGCATATATCTTCCTTGTAATGAAGATATATGCCCTCTTGCCTCCACCCTCAGAGGCTGTCACGGTGCCACATTGAAGTAATATCCCAGTTTTCTCCTTATGCTACATCTGATGTGTGTGTGCAGGTATGAAATGGATTTAATTTCACGAGAAATGTAATCTAATTTTCTGGGGTCTTTTGCATAAATTATATCATACAGTGTCTCATTGCCCTTCAAACTACTTTTCCACTTATCAATATGTCTTGGACATTCCATGCTTGTGTATAAGTCCACCTCATCCTTTGTAACTCCTGCTCAGGATTCCATACTGTGGATGTACCAAGGTTGTAACTATTTGCCTAATGAAAGAGAGCTAGGTTGTCTGTATTTTTCCTTTTACTAACAATGATGAACCTTGTATATTCATCTTTGTACATTTACTTCTGTGTAATTTATCATTTCTGAGTATATATATATATATTATCTTCAGTCATCAGTTTCTAATTTTATTGTATTGTGATCAGTGTGATCTATATCATGATTTCTATTTTTTTAATTTTATTGACAACTTCTTTATGGCTTAATACATGCCCAGTTTCTGTGACCATGCTATGTATGATTGAAAATAATGTATATTCTCTGATGGGTCAAAAGACCTACTATCTATTATAGGAAACTTGTCATCTGTGTTGTTCAAGTGCTCTGCTTATCTTTATCTTCTCGATCTGTGTCAGTTTTGAGAATGTCCATTAAAAATCTCACACAGGATAGTGGATTTTTAAATTTCTCTTTGTGTTTCTGTCAGCTTTTATTTTCTTTTTTATAAACTTATTTATTTTATTTATTTATTTTTGGCTGTGTTGGGTCTTCGTTGTTGCACGCGGGCTTTCTCTAGTTGCCGCGAGCGGGCGCTACTCTTCATTGTGGTGCACGGGCTTCTCATTGTGGTGGCTTCTCTTGTTGCGGAGCACGGGCTCTAGGCACGCGGGCTTCAGTAGTTGTGGCTCACAGGCTCTAGAGCACAGGCTCTAGAGCACAGGCTCAGTAGTTGTGGCGCACGGGCTTAGTTGCTCTGGGGCATGTGGGATCTTCCCAGACCAGGGCTCGAACTGTGTCCCCTGCATTGGCAGGCGGATTCTTAACCACTGCACCACCAGGGAAGTCCAGCTTTTATTTTCTATATAAAAGTCACTCATGTTTATTCACCGCCAGCTGTTGTCAGACCCAGTGGTGAGGGCTTTCCCCGTGTTATTACCTCCTTTCTCCCTCACAGCAGCCTAGGAGGAGGCATTACCATCCTTGCTTTTCAGGTGAAAAACCCAAGGCACAGGGGCGCTTGGGATCGCACCCTGGAAAGGAGCCGAGTCCAGAGCGAACCCTGCACGTTGCCGCCAGGACATGAGTTCTCACCACTGTCACCTCAGCGCCGCCCTCACTCCACACACCACTTGGGGAAGAGCTACCAGTTCCTATGACACTCTGCCTTCTGGGCCACGGGAAAGTTTATATTTACTGAAAGAGTTCTTTAGAGTTACCAGGTGAACTCCTTTACCTCCGGGCTTCTTCCACTCAGCATCACGCTTGTGAGTTCACCCGTGACCACGTGCACTGTGTTCATTGCTGCTGCTGTGTAGTATTTCACGACCCACACATCCACTCTGCTGTGGGTGAGCATTTGGGGTCTCTCCAGCTGGGACTATTACATGTGGCACCGCCAGAGGGGACGCAGTGAGCACAGGTTCCCAGCAGAAGAATCGCTGGGTGGCGGGGGGGTGCCTGGGTCCACTCTCGTGGATACCCCCAAACACTTCCCCAAAGTGCTCTTTCCATAGTCTTGTTAAATGATCCTTTGACTTCAGACTTAATATTTCCCCTAGGAGGGAAAATACGTCTCTATTGATCACCTAATGTATCCAGCCGTCTTCCCAGGCCAAGCCTCTGCACAGCCAGCCTTTGATGAGGCAGTGCTGGGGCCATGGCTCACCGCGGGACGGGCTTCCCGAGGCTTGGAGCAAAGGGCCACGTTCACATGGTCAAGACTGCGCTTGAGTATCTCTCAGGAAGCCACTGTGTGCAAGACTGACCTACCACCTTTCAATAAACTCAACCATGGAGGAGACCATCCATCTAAGAAAATCGGGATTCACCCAGTGTGCTTCACATATGGGAGCGTTAGACTCACACTCCACAGTGACATGGGGCTGAGAACAGCCAGGGGAAGAAGCGTCATCTCTCTGGGGTACATGCTTATTAGGGGCAGTGCTGACTGAATGACCACCGCTACTTAAATTGTTCTTTCTGATCCTTTCTGTCTCCCTCTCTGCCTCTGTCTCTATCTTTCTCTCTGTCTTCTCTCTCTCTCCCTTTCTCTGCAAACTTGTATAGTTGTGTTTACAAAAGTCATACAATGTGACTGCATTTTATCATCCTTTTTTTTTTTTTTTTTTTTTTTTTTCCTTGGCTGCGTTGCTCGGCTTGCAGGATCTTAGTTCCCTGACCAGGGATCAAACCCAGACCCCCCTCAGTGGAAGTGCACAGTCCTAACCACTGGACTGCCAAGGAATTCCCTATCATCCTCTTTTTAAGGAGGATGCATCTAAGGCTCAGAGAGGCTGTGTAACTTGCCCAAGAACACACAGTATTCAAACACATGACACTCTAACCCCACAGGGCATGATCTTTCAACCACACAACCTTCCTTACAAAGCAGGCAGGATCATATTATAAGGAATGTAAAAGACTCCTACAACCAGTATGTTCCGTATATGTGAGCAAAGCCTTAGGACACCAGAAGGATTTAGTGAGATTTGCATAGAAATTTTTTGATATTTCAATGCTTACTTAGTTCTCAGCCATGAGGCTTTCCCCAGTGACCTGGAAGGGGTAGATTATACTCAAGTGTGCCCAGAAAATTGTTAATTTTCTAATTAAACCATTAGCTAATGCCATATGGTTTACGGGTCAAGAGAACGACACGTAATACTTGTTCATGTCCGAACTGCGGCTTTCTCTCAGGTCAAAGCTGCAGCTGTCTGCTGTCTTGGTCTGTGGTTCTGAACACAGAGCCGTGAGTAGATTCTTCGTCCTCCGAGTGGGTCTGCACCCAGACCCAAGTAAGGAGTGTCCCCCCATCCTCCCAGCCCCTCCAGAAGCGCAGGACAGGAGCACAGAAGACACCTAGCTAAGCTCCGCTGTTGGACAAGGGCTCCTGCTGGCCTCCTGGCCAGGAGAGGAGGTGGCCATTGCTCCAGGGAAGTGGGTCCTCTCCTCTGGGCGTGGCCTGGGCATGGCGATTCTGCCGTCACGTTCCAATGGTGTAATATCCCAGTATCTTGGGCAGCCCCAAAGAAAGGGTGGGGTAAGTGGCTGTGGTCTAGCGTCTTCTCATTGGAAGCCTCAGGTCTCCAGGGGCTGGGCCAGCTCGTGGGTACCAGCTGTTCCCACTTACATGACCAAACCACCAACACACTCACATTTCAAACACAGAACCTGCACTTAAATCAAACTGCTGAGATACAATTAAGTTGCTGAATCTGATTTTACTTTAAGGCCTCGGTTTCTCAAATAGTTTAGGGGACACTCTGGTGGCCAATGGTGGGAGTCTCATCACCAAGTGACACTTGCTTGGGAAGTCAAAGTCCCCCTAGTTGACAGGGCCAGGAAGCCTTGCCAATAATGTTGCCAGTAATGTTGACTGCCCTTGCTCTCAACCTTTTCCTCTTCCAAATTATTTTCTCTGCGGGAATCCTGTGACATCCTTTCTTGTGCCTTTAAGGCAAAGGAAACGGTCCCATCAAGCCCCCTGCATGGCAAGTCACACTGTGTGCACTGCAACTTTAAGAAAAATTTTAATAGGAAAGGAATCTTCCTAAAAGCATTTTCTGATCATTGTCAAAGAATTCAATCCCCTCTTTTAGCTTAGAGATAAATAAAGTCCTGATTACTGGAGCAAAGTACCTTGAGAATTTCGCATTTATTCCCCTGACGACATAATCCTCTGCCGATGAATTGACCATGTGACATACACGCTCCTGTAACGCCCACGTGTTAGTGTCAGGGAACAAAATCACAATCTGATTTGATTATTTTTGAGGCAGGAGAACCTGAAACCACATAATCATCAGACACAAAATAAGCTGTTTATCCTATTTTACATACACTCACAATCGCATCTCACTTTTGAAATGACTGTAAATTACTCTCTGAAATGACTCCTTTTCTGATTATAAAAATGTTCATGCCTGTTGTAGGAAATAAGAAAATAACAATCACCCTAAGCCCATGACTCGCAAATAAGTCCCATTAACACCTTTGGTATATTTCATGCATACAAAATGTTACAACTCAGTGTCACCATAGATACAGCTTGTCGCACTGATTTTTTATTTCACTTCACATCATTTACCTGCAGTTTTAACTGTCGTCAAAATGCTTCAAAATCTGGAAGGATATATGCCAAGGTGGAAACAGTGACAACCTCTGCGTGGTAGGAATATGATGTTTTTATTTTCTTATTTTGTGTATTTTTTTTCTAATTTTTCTAATTTCCTACACATTCATTGCCCATTTATTATTCTAATGCACATTTATTATTATGAGGAGATTCCTTTTAAATTTGAAAAGGTTTTTTTCCCCTTGGCTGTGTAATAGTTCTTCTTGTCGATACACTCTGGTTTACTTAATCTTCACCCAAATGGTGGACATTAAATGCCCTTTCCAAGGCCAGCAATGAGTTCATGTAGCCATACGTTTCTGTAAAATCCACAACAGACAACTACCATGACCACATGCATTTAAGACGTTCCGACTTGACCCCCTCGCAGCCCTGTGTGTCAAGTTTGCTAGGAAGTCAGAGGCATCTGGGGGAAGTTGAGTTGAGGATGCAATCACTTCTGGTCGTAGCTAGGTTACTGCAGCCGTCCTAGCTTGGGGATGGCTTTCAGGAATGCTCCTATGTCATCAAATCCACAAGGATTTAAGGGCGTTTGAATCTCTTTGAATCCTACCCAAAATTAATATGGCAATTAGATACCAAAACCAAAAACACATGGACATGGATGTACCTGGAGGTCCATTATGATAGCGAAATAAGTCAGAGAAAGATAAATACTGCATGATCTCACTGCAGAGACAGGTCCTGAGGGGTCGAGTCCAGAGCATTTGTTTCCCAAGGAGCTTGTCTCTGTAAGTGCATCAGGGCTGCATCTACGCGAGGGGCAACGGAGGGCCCTGTGTGGGAAAGAGGATCGAGGAACATTCACACCCAGCTCAGACTGGCCTGGAGCCACCACCGGCAGAGTCTGACATCTGCTTGGGGAATTCCCTGAGGAGGTGAGGCGCCAGGCCAGGCAGGTGCCGGCGGAGCGAGCCTCGTCTCCAGGCTGGAGCAGGCGGCCTGCGGGACAGGCTGCACTTCCTGCAGGAACACAACGTCAGGACCATGTCCAAACACTGGCTACTACTGCCCGTTTTCACAAGAACACCCTTCCAATAGCAACAACAAGAGTGCACCAAAGTGCATATATGCAGGAGATGGGCGAGATTCCACTCGGTTTTGAAGGGCTTCGAGGATCAGCCACCCGGAGAGAACTGCAGGGTCCTCGGTTGGTGAAAAGTCAGGTCTCCTGGATGAGGATGGCCAAAACCATCACTGTGCTGCACCCCCCCAGTTGTCAGCCAGCTTTGTTTTTAAAAAATTAGTAAACATACTGCTCAGAAGTTCAAAGTCTTGATAAACAAGGAAAGACAAGAAACTGTCACAGAGGGAAGATTAAGGACCCATGATGACTAAATGCCACATGGAATCCTGGATTGAATTTTTTTTTTTTAATTTTTTAATTTTTATTGAAATAGAGTTGATTGACAATGTTGTGCCAGTCTCTGGTGTACAGCAAAGTGACTCAGTTATACACATATAGACATTCTTTTTTTTTTGTATTCTTTTCCATTATGGTTTACTGGACTGGATTCTGAAACAGAAAAAATGCCATTAGTGGAAAAACTGGTGAAATCCAAATAAAGTCTGTGGTATAGTAAATAGTGTAGTGCCCGTTTTGACAATGTAACATCGTCATGTAAGTCCCCCTACCACCACCCCCGGACAGGCCGGGGTCCCTTGGATGCTGTCGCCAGGGATGGCCAGCAGCTCCGGGGCTGTGTCACACCGTGGCCCTGAATTCCAGGACGATGAGGAAAAATAAAGGAGTGAGACTTGCCTGAACCATCTCTGCCCCTTGGAAAGCAACGCCCTCCAGCAGCAGGCCAGCGCTGCCCTGCTCTCTGTCCCCTTCTGAACATGGGGACATGGCTGACTCATTTCAGAGATTTGACCATCTCACCAGTGCCTGCCTGCCCTGCAGCCCAGTGTTCACGTGTTAAACCACCATCCTTCCCATGGAGAGTTCTGACAGACCACACAGCCAAGACCCCTCCTGCCCGCCCGCCCTCAAGCATGTATAGGGTCCCTCAGTCTAGCCTTGAGGGGACAGCTGGTCCCCAGAAGGCAAAGCCTGATGCAGGCTGGGGAGTGATCCCGGGTTGCAGGCACAAGGGCTGGGGGAGGAGGGGACCAATGCTGGGGAGCATTACTGGGTTGGTCAACGTGTCTGAAGGGGCCTTGAGGAGATGTCACCTCCCTATGGGCACCCACACCCGTGTCTGGGGAGCCCCAGGCCAGAAGGTAGATGCAGGGCAGGGCCAGGGCCGACCCACCAGATTATTCTTGGGCAAAGCAGAGTCGGGAAGGGTAAGAGGAGGGGCCTAGAGGATGGTTGGTGGAGGAGGTGGGATCCAGCCCATCCCGAGGAGGAGATGCCCTGTCCCCTCCTCTCAGCCCCAGCAGCTCCCAACCAGAACCCCCGTGAGGTCCTTACAGAGCCCACATCAGGGCAGGCAGAGGGGCCCAGGAGCCAACATCTGCAGGGGCAGCCCCCAGCCACCCACAGAGGATTTATGGCGGATGGAGACCCCAGCTCCCCACCGGCCCGAGGCCCCCAGGAGGCTTGAGCCGAGTGTACCAGTGCACCCGCCCGGCTCCCATCTCCTCCCTGTCCCACTACCCAAGTCCTTCCTAGCGCTCCCAGGATCACTCCCCAGGTAAACTCCCTGCATCAAATCCTTGTCCAGGGCTGCAGTGACTGAGCCAGAGTCTGAACCCAGCACTGACCAGCTCAGGGCCCAAACGCGTAGCCACTGTGTTGCCCTTGGCTTTGGGTCCCCGCCGCCGCCCGGCCCACTGGGTCCCGTGAGGCCACAGGACATCGGCCTGCAGCCCCTACCACTGGGTGCCATCTTCTGACCCCGGGGACCAACAGCGTCTCAGGGCAGGGTGGCGAGGTTCCCGGGACAGTCAGAGATCAGGTTCCACGCATCTTCCACGTGGGCCGCATGATGGGAGCCCCCTCCTCACCCAATTTCTTGTCCCATCCCAAATCCCCCACCCGCAGGAAGAATCCTCTCCTTAAACCAACAGAAGTGGAGCAGCTGTTGTGGGACAGTAATTTGGGTCGCTGTCAAGTGATCTCAGTGAACTGGTTGGTGTTCATGGCTTCCCCGCCTGAGGGGCTAGTCTGGGCGCCCCAGGTGGAGAGCCGAGTGGGGTCGTCTCGGTCACTGAAAAGCCCGGGATCCGAGGTCGGCCAGGGTGAGGCCGTGAGCCCGGGTGGTGGGTCTAAGGGCCGTGTCCGGGTTTCTGCTCGCAAACGACTGGGCCTCGGAATGTTCCCAGCTGATCCCAGACAGATGGCGTGCCGGGTGCCCTGGTGTGCAGCCAGGTGCCAGGCCCTCCCGGGAGCTCGTCCCCCTGGCACCTCTGCCCATCTTCACCGCCGCCTCACAGAGCCCCCAGGGCCTGCCCTCCTGGGCCTCGTGCCCTCCCACCCCGTCTCCAGGCTCTGACCACCCTGTTTCCTCCCAGCCCCACTTCCCTAGTTCATCTCACTCTTTTTGACAAGACCCTCCTGAGGCCCGACCCAGGGGCTCTCACAGTCCTCCTGTGATTTCTCGTCCCGGCACCGCCAGGCAGAGAACTCTTCCCCGCCCACTGGCTCCCTCACAGCAACTGTTATGCTGCCCAACGGCTCTGAGACCTGCCTGTGCTGCCTGGGATGGGCCCCTCTGGGCTTGAGCCCTGCTGTCCCTGGGCTGGGCCCTCATCTTTTCAAAGCCTCAGTTCCCTCCTCTCTGAAATGTGGGTGATAACATCAAGTTCCCAGGCCGTTGTGGGTAAAGGGAGCCGGGCACAGGCTGACAGCACAGCCGTCTGGGCAGCCCTGCAGTCAGGGCCGCGGGCTCATCTACGACTGTTTTCACATCTCTGATGCCTCGGAGGCAGAAAGCCAGCTGTTACTGGTGTCGCTTGAGGAAGGAGAGCAGAGAGATGCAAGAAAAAAAAATGAAGAGCACAGAAAATGGTAAAAAAAAAAAAATAAGGACAGGGGAATTCCCTGGCAGTCCAGTGGTTAGGACTCCGTGCTTTTACTGCCGTGGCCCTGGGTCCAATCCCTGTTTGGGGAAGTAAGGTTCTATAAGCCCCGCAGCTTGGCAAAAAGAAAACAAAAAAAGGACAAATCTAAATAAACACAAATTGTGTAAGACTATAATGTAGTATAGGTTAAAAAATTTAAATATAGTGTGTAAATCTGGAGGTGAGAGGTGGTAGTGGTGAAGGAAGTAGTGTCCCAAGTTCCCCAATCATTAGGGAAGAGGGAAAGGTGATGATTAACTTTGGGCTTTGATGAGTTAAATATGCTGTGATGACCTTTAAAAGAATGGAAACAGTGTGTGTAACCTTTAAATTAGTAAAGGGGGAGAAGTAACATTTTAAAAACATACCCAATGAATCAAAAAGAAGATGAAGAAAAACAAATATAAGAAGAGGGACAACGTACAGAACTAAGTAAGGGTTTGGCAAGGAAGCCAGACACAAAATTATTAGTAAAATATCTATTCAAAAGCAAGCAAAAAAATTTAAAGCTATTATTTATGTTATCAAAAATAAGAAGTAGCTAGGAATAAATATAACAAGACACATATAAGAGCTTTTATACAGAAAATAATACAGTGTCATTGAAAGATGTTAGATATCTAAATTAATGAAAAGATATGCCTTGTTCACAGAAGTCTCAATATCGTAAGATGTCCGTTCTTCCCATATTGATTATAAGTTATATGCAAAAACCAAAAACCCAACAGGTTTTGTTGTTGTTGTTGTTTTTATTAGTGTATATATTAAAGTAATTCTAAAATTCATTCAGAAAATTAAAAAAAAAAAAAAAAAAGAAAGGAGAGTAGATTTTAAATCTGCATGATGCAAAAAATTTTCTTCCAGCAACAGTTGTGAAATGCAGGAGGCCTTGGCATTTCTTTTAAAAGAGGATTCCATGCTGCTGGGCTTGGGTGGTTCCTGAGAGAGAAAAGATCTAGATTGTTCCTCAAGTTCCCCCTGGAGCCTCAACATCCTGATTCCATGATTCCCCACAGTCCCTAATTAAATTGTCTGACTAATCCTGCTCCTTGAGCCCTCCCCTGGCCTGTCCTTCCTGGCTGTTCCCCGCATACCCTCCATGCAGGGGACAACTCGGACGGCCTGTTTGCAGACTCGCCGCCCCTCAACAATACGCTGCACAGACAGACTGCCCTGTCCGGCGGTCACCCCCTTTTGTGCACAGGCAAACTGCTAACGGGCAGTTGGAATGTCTTCTGAGCAGACAAAAGACCCACTCAAGTGTACAACTCTTTGGGGGCAGCCGCCACTCCCTCCGCGGGTGGTTAAGGTCGGCACTGCCCGGGGCCAGCTGCCGAGTCCTGGGAGAAGAATGGCGCGGGCATGTGGGCTGGACAAAAGCCGCCGGCCCTGTGCCCAGGCCAGCCCGCCTTGCGGGGCATCCTCAGCATATGGGTCCCCAGGGCCTTTGCTCATTTAACTATCATGACTTCGATCTTGCGGAGGCAACAATATTTGCAGAACTTAAATGGGCCGTGAGACTAAATTAAATTCCCAAGGCAGCCAGAACCAAGATGCTAATTGGCTTGGCTCATGGTTCTTTCCCTCCACAAAACAGATTGCCTCATTCTGCAGGGGGACTAATTATTAATTGAAGCCATGAATAGAAAGAGATGGGAAGGACCTGTCACCTCCTGCTTAGTAAATGTTAAAGCTTTGTTATTCACGGGCACAGTAGAGAACCAGAGGCCTGCGGGGGGACGGGGGGGTGGGGCAAGTCAGGGATCCCATGGGTACCAATTGGGTTGTTCTGGGGTAGGGGAGACAAAGGCCATGTAATCTGAGGCCCCAGCAAATTCAGACTTTGGACAGACCGATGGAGTTTGTATACAAGTCTCAGTTTTTTACAAAACAGTGTAATTCTGACTTACACTGTCAGACGTTAAGAGTTAAAAAGTCCTTCATACTAATTTTATTTTATTTTATTTTATTTTATTATTTTTTTTATAAATTTATTTTATTTTATTTTTTCTTTTTGGCTGCTTTGGGTCTTTGCTTTCTCTAGTTGCAGCCAGTGGGGGCTACTCTTCGTTGCGATGCATGGGCTTCTCATGGTGGTAGCTTCTCTTGTGGAGCATGGGCTCTAGGGGCACCGGCTTCAGTAGTCGTGGCTTGCGGGCTCTAGGGCGCAGGCTCAGTAGTGGTGGCGCACGGGCTTAGTTGCTCCGCGCCACGTGGGATCTTCCCAGGCCAGGGCTCGAACCCGTGTGCCCTGCATTGGCAGGCAGATTCTTAACCACTGTGCCACCAGGGAAGCCCCCATACTAATTTTAACTTGTGTCCCATTATGAGACCACATCTTTACACTAAAAATTCGTATTTTCCATGAATTCAACAGTTACCTTGTGAAGGGCACAACTCCACTGTACTTTATTTTGGTATATAAAAGGCATCTACTTGTTAAATGCAAACAACTGAAACATACTATAACTCTTTGGCAACCCATTTTTCCCCAACATTTTATTACGAAAAGTTTCAAATATACAGAAAAGTTCAAAGTGAACCCCCATTTAGCCACCACGTACATTCCCCGGTTATTAAAACAGCTACATCTGCCTCATCACAAATCTACCCTCTGTCCAGCGATCAATCCATCTAAATTGACATCTAAGCTGCTGACATCCATGTCCTTCCACTAGACGCTTCAGCACGTGCGTCATTAACCAGAGGTCAACATGTGTTTGTGGGTGTTTTTAGGTAAAACATATATAATGTCACTCTTGACTCCAAAGTGCCCCATTCCAGAGTTTGGACAAAAGTGTGCACCCATGGCCAAACCCCCATCAAGACACAAAATATTCCATCACCTTAATAAGTTCTCTGGCTCCTCCCAGTCAACCCAGCCCCACGCCCAACTCACCCCCGTCCCCACCCGATAGGCAACAACTATTGATTTTTCCCACTAGAGTCAACTTACTTTTGCAATTTGCATTTTAATATTCCTGGAACCTCAATAAATAAAAGTGGCCCAGGACTCTCTCGAACTCTGTGAGGTATAGAGAACAACCTTAAAAAAACAACCTTGATGGTTTGTTACATAGCACTATTGTGGCAATAGCTACCTTGTACGCAAAGCCTATTTCTCCCAAAATAACATCTAACATTTGTCATTTATTCTGTGCCACCTGTGGGGTAGATATTGTTGTTCATTCCTGCATTATACATGATAAGAGTGGAGCTCAGAGAAATTGAGGAAATTCAGGAAATTTTCCCATTTGAGTTTTCTCTTCATACCTGAGGACACAATGCTCATCCCTGACTCCACACAGCGAGGAGAAGTGGGCTAGATTCTCTCTGAACTCCCTTTCTGCTCTAAAACCCTAAGATTCTATGAATGAGGTTGCCAATGCCCTGGCCCATAGCCCTCAGACCCTATCTTTCCAGCACTGACTATGGTCGGCTCCAGCTGCCAGTATCTGATCTCCATGCCTGAGGGCTCTTTCCAAGGTTTGCACGTACAGGAGGCCAGACATGCAGGGGAATTAACACTCGAACAATGGCTGATAGGAGCTGATAGATAAACACCCCAGTTCCTTCCTGCCTCAAGCTCTTCTTCTGGGGGACCCAAACTAAGACGGTGTGAATCTGGAAATATTGCTGTGAAGCAGAGGACACCTGGCTGAGTGATCTGGAGCTGAGCCAGGTGTGGCCGAGTGGACGCCCTACACACTGTCGGGGCAGTGACGGGGAGCAAGGGCGCACGCAACTAGGAGGCTTTCAAGGGTCAGCAAGGGCTGAGGGGAAGACAGGAGTCAAAGAATCAGAGGGAAGAGCAAAGAAGCAGGATGGTTCTGCTCAGACAAAGCCTCACAGCCTTGGGGGTCTCTAGCCTGAGGTGAGCGTGGACACTAACACACAGAGACTTATCAGTGAAGCAGGTTTGTAGCTGGCACAAGTCAACTCTTTCTGTTCATGACTCAATGATGGACACTTCCTTAAAAAAACAAACAACCCAATCCAAAAATGGGCAGAAGACCTAAATAGACACCTCTCCAAAGAAGACATACAGATGACCAAGAGGCACATGAGAAGCTGCTCAACATCACTAATTATTAGAGAAATGCAAATCAAAACTACAATGAGGTATCACCTCACACCAGTTACAATGGGCAGCATCAGAAAATCTACAAACAACAAATGCTGGAGAGGGTGTGGAAAAAAGGGAACCCTCTTGCAGTGCTGGTGGGAATGTAAATTGATACAGCCACTATAGAGAACAGTATGGTGGTTCCTTAAAAAACTAAAAATAGAATTACCATATGACCCAGCAATCCCACTACTGGGCATATACCCAGAGAAAACCATAATTCAAAAAGACACATGCACCCCAATGTTCATTGCAGCACTATTTACAATAGCCAGGTCATGGAAGCAACCTAAATGCCCATTGACAGATGAATGGATAAAGAAGATGTGGTACATATATACAATGGAGTATTACTCAGCCATAAAAAGGAATGAAATTGGGTCATTTGTAGAGACGTGGATGGACCTAGAGACTGTCATACAGAGTGAAGTAAGTCAGAAAGAGAAAAACAAATATTGTATATTAACGCATATATGTGGAATCTAGAAAAATGGTACAGATGAACTGGTTTGCAAGACAGAAATAGATACATAGATGTAGAGAACAAACGTATGGACACCAAGGGGGAAAAGCGGGGGCAGGGGGTGGTGGTGGAATGAACTGGGAGATTGGGTTTGACATATATACACTAATTTGTATAAAATAGATAACTAATAAGAACCTGCTGTATAAAAAGTAAAATTAAATTAAATTCAAAAAAATTTTTTTTAAAATGATGGACACTTCCTCACCATGCCATACAATGAAGCCACAGATGTAGCCAAGAAGCTCAAGATTCGGGGCACATCATGATCTTCAAACAACTACAAGGAACTTTCCCTCAGAATAGGCATTTGGAGTGGTGGTCATCTCCAGCAAGTCCAGCCCTGACACTCCAGAGAAGGAGGTTCAGATCAGCACAAACCATACCACAGGCCATTCTTTTTTTTTTTTTTTTTAGGGTTCTTTTTGTTTTTTTCTTTAGGTCACACCACGCAGCTTGTGGGATCTTAGTTCCCTGACCAGGGATCGAACCCGGGCCCTCAGCAGTGAAAGCGCGGAGTCTTAACCACTGGAATGCCAGGGAATTCCCACCTCGGGCCATTCTTAACAAAACTACCCACAGAGTAATGCTGGTGTCCAGAGAGGAACCAAGCCCCAAGCCAGACATGCTGACAAAGAAACTCCAGACTTAGCCCATTACCCTTCACCTTCTGTCCACCCAAATATCCCCTGTCCTCTGAGGGTCCTCCACAGACCAAGTTCATCCAGGCTTCCAGCCCCAAGTTGGTTTCTCCAGTGTGGCAGCTAAGAGTGTTTGCTCTGGAGCCATAACGGCTCGTATGACTTTGGGCAAGTTATCTATGTCTTTGTACCTCAGTTTCCTCATCTGTAAAATGAAGATAATCATAATTGTCTCAGGAATTAATTTAAAGGGTGCATGTACCAAAGTGAAGAAACCTAGCAGATTTATCTCAACCAAGTGAGTAAACTTAACATCACCCATTGTGAGCCATCATGGGCTCCTGACGTGAAGCACTGACAAGAACATGACATCACCTGGGGTGTTACCCCCCCGAAGTTCCTAAGCTGCTGTGAAGATACGTCAGGCAAACCCCAACTGGGAGACATTCTACAGAGTAACTGGCTTGTTCACTTCATAAATGACAGGGTCGTGACATACAAGAAGGCTGAGGAACTGTTCTAGACTGAAAGAGACTGACAGAGACCAGTACATAAAAGATGTGGGCCGGAAAAGAAGGAAGGTAAAGGAGAGAGTTTATGTTCTGTTTTGTTTTTACTACAAAGACACTCTTGGTACAATCGGTGAACCTTGGTCCATGTGGATTTCGTGTAGAATCAGTGTTAAGTTTCTGATTGTGATAAGTGCACTGTGGCTACACAGGAGAGCATCTTAGCAAGAACCTTGGGAAGAGACTAATTACAGCTATTAAACTAAGCAATTAGAGTCTGCTCCACAGCCTACTATGGATAGTTTTGTTGCTTAACTGTTTAGCAGACGGAGGTTTCATCCTTGAGGCCTCTTGTATTCGTAACACTCAGAAGGTCTAAGATACTGGCCCACAGATTTGTTTATCCAACAGACGCTGAACCAGATCTGGATTTTCCAGCCTCTGTGCCAAGCTGGGACTGCGGAGTCGAGTCCATCCAGGTCCAGGCCCTCAGGGTGTCTGTTCTGGTGGGAGAAGCTGAAAGACGCCTTCAAGGGACGAGCAAAGAGTGGGCACTGATTGGTAAAATGAGAAGGACAAAAGGAATTCAAAAGAGGGAGAGGAATCTATTCAGAAGGAAGATAGAAATGACGGGAAGAAGTAGCAAGATCCAAAGCCCCTGTTTAAATTACTTTCTGTGTGTTTTTTATGAGATGAGCTTGGGCTTGTGGGTAGAGGCAAGAAGACACGAGGTGATGTGTGCAAGGGCAGTCAGGGTACCGCTATTTCTAACCGCAAAGGCTGGAGGCACATGGCTAAACACGTCACATCAGTGCGTCGGGATACCACGCAGCCGCCCAAAGGGCTGATCTCTTCTCTGAGAGTCACCATTGTGGTTACTGGGAGGGGGTGTGACTGGAAGGGGCAAGGGGGCTGCTGGGAGCTAGGCGTGCTCTCCATCATGAGGGGTCGGTGGTGACGCTGTTGCGAACGTCTGCAAAAAAGCATCAGGTCCCACACAAGATTCGTGTTGTTCACCAGCTGTAATAAGCTATAGGTCAATTTTGTTAAGCTTCAAAAAATATTCTCTTTGTATTTATTGCTCAGTAATTATCTCCAGGGTATATTGTTAAATGGAAAATGAGTACAGAACAAGCTATAGTGAATGCACTCCTTGCTGGGGGGAGGGGTTTCGATAAAGGAAATATATACTCATACCCAGAACGTCACTAGAAGGAAGGAGAAAGGGGTAAGGCGTTGTCTCCAGGAGAAGAGAGAACCGGGTGGCCTTGGGTCTGGGTTGGGTGCTCACGTGGGGAAGGAGTCAATCTTTTAAAGCGAGGGAAAATCTGAAGCATGGATAAGTTAAGAGGGCTTCCTTCGTTCTTTAACCCCACAGATGACAGTTGTAGTGTGGGTTTAAGTCATTGGAAGCTCACAGTCTTGAGGGAGGAGGCGAGTGCAGATATATGATATAGGAAGCCTGGTCAGGGAGTCTCGACTGGGAGCAGCTTCAAAATTGTGTTTTTCTCAATAAACTAAACATAACTGAGTCCTAGGTCAGGTCCTACAGCTCAATTTTGCCCTAGTTTTTTGACTCAACCAAGTCCTCTTTAATTTGTTGAAATTGGGCAGGCATTTACCTGCACACTTACACAGCACTCACGGCCAGAGAGCTTACAAGGTCCGTTAGGCAGAGGAAAACCACATGAAATCACTATTTAATTTTTGGAAAGAGAAGCCCCTTCCCCCGACCCCGGCCCTTGGCCTCCATCTCTTGGTAGTATACCGCCACCTGGCGTCCCGTCAACAAACTGACACCAAACACATTCTCAGAAGTGCGAATTCAGAAGTATTGAAATGAGTAAGGTTGAGAATGAGCCGTTTTATTATAATTGAAAAATATATTAGAAATGAGTCCACACAGATGCAGAGATACTTGTGTATGTATGAAATTCTTCTGGAGATTACAAGCAAGCTGTTAACAGTGGTTGTCTCCAGGAAGAGGGACAGTGTGTCTGGGAACACTATCACTATATTTTTTTCCCCCGACCAGGGATTGAACTGGCACCCCCTGCATTGGAAGCGTGAAGTCTTAACCACTGGACCACCAGAGAAGTCCCTATTGTTTCTATACCTTTAAAACTTTGAGCCATAACAATGTATTGCTAACTGAAAAAAATTAAGTCCAAAAAGAAAAAGATCTGTTTATTAAATTTCAGTATGTTAACAAGGAGGCCATCTTTTCTTCATTCATTGATTCATATACCTAACAAATACTTCCTGAATGTTTACTCTGTATCTGCAGGAACAAAGGTGAAGAAAACAGACACATTCCTGCCCTCCTGAGGTTTAGACTCTCCTGAGAGGACGGCCTTGGACAGCACATGTTGAAGGTTGCAGAGCCCCATGAACCTGGGTCCTCGGATGACTGACGGTGTGGAGTGGAGCTCCCAGCCTTGGGTCAGGGAGATGGGGAGCTATCCTCTTCTGTTTGCTTAAACCTACGGTGGGGTATCATTGTTTCAGCCCTTTGCTTTATCCTAGTTTATATGACACTTCACAAGTGTGACCTAATGGGTATTTTATTCACCCAAGAGCTGAAACACACACATTCTTCTCAAGTACTCATGGTAAATTTACAAAAAGTAGCCACAGATGGGGCTACAAAGCAAGTCTCAACAAATTTCAAAGAATGAGTGTTACAGAGATTATATCCCTAGACCACAATGCAATCAACTGAGAATTTACTAAGTAATTGGTTGATTTTTTAAATTAATTCAAAAATTTAAAACATTTCTAAATAACTCATGGGACAGAGAAACATAATAATGGAATTTAGGAAAAAACTTCAAATTGATAATTTTAAAAAGCCAATAATGCAAATTTGTGGGATAAAGCTAAAGTGGTACTTAAAGGGAAATTGAAAGCTTTAAATGCATTTATTAGAAAAAGAGGCTAAGGGACTTCCCTGGCAGTCCAGTGGTTAAGACTCTATGCTTCTATTGCAGGGGGCATTTTGATCCCTGGTAGGGGAACTAAGAGCCCGCATGCTGCATGGCGATGCCAAAAAAAAAAAAGGCTGAAAATTAATGAGATAATTAGTTAGAAAAACAAAAAACAGAATACATTTTTAAAAAGTAGAAAGAAATAATGAAGATGAGAGAAATTTAGACATATAAAACAAAGATTCATGGTCTGGTGAGTGCTGGCTTCTCACTGCAACCTCACGTGGCAGAAGGGGTGAGGGATCTCTCTGGGGGCTCTTTGAGGAGGGCACTAATGCCATTCAACTTCCAGAGGCCTCGCCTCCTAATACCATCACCTTGAGGGTTAGGATTTGAACATATAAACCTGGGGAGACACAAACATTCAGACCATAGCATTTTACTAAGGAAAGACCTGGGGGAAGAGATTTCCAAGCAGTAAATAGCATATGCAAAGCCTATGTTAGTAAAACTGACTAATTCTAGAAATTCTAAGAGTGAAGTATTGTGAAAGTGATGTTGTGAGTGAGGTAGACTGAAGCACAGCCATCATAGTTCCTCGATCAATGATTTCAAAACATTAGAATGTAAATTAAAGCTTTATGACTGTATATAAGAAAGAATTGTGTACAACTGGATTGCAAAGATCCAAAGGTTTGGAAAGACTCCACTGGTGAAAAGAATGCGGAAACCCATGCTCCTATACGCTACTGTGGGCATGTCAATTAGTACAATACGTAAGGAGCAATTTAGCCGTATGGATCCAATATTTAAAAGAAAAAAAGGGAAAGGACATATCCTTTACCATAGCAATTCCTCTTCTAGGCATTTTCCCCACGGATATACCTCCACATGTGCATAGAGACAGTCCTCGTAGCATTATTCATGACAGC
Source organism: Balaenoptera physalus (assembly GCF_965194825.1). Taxonomy (NCBI): domain Eukaryota; kingdom Metazoa; phylum Chordata; class Mammalia; order Artiodactyla; family Balaenopteridae; genus Balaenoptera; species Balaenoptera physalus. The sequence goes on along the minus strand of NC_138898.1, from coordinate 45,477,267 downwards.
AAACTTGTGGAACAAGGGACAGTGCTGGCTAACTGCTGCCTGAACAACCAGATCTCCCGGTTTGGTCTGTGTTGGGTGGCGGAGACGTTGAATAATATCCTCCGACCTGAGAAGGAACCTTGAGACTGAAAGATGAAGCAGCAGCTCTATAATGCCATTATGGAGTTTATTGTGGGTAACTTATACACAGGCAGATGGGTGGAGGGACGATCCAGAGGCATTCACAACTGCACTCCTTGCTGTCAAAGGGGTACAGGAAAACTTAAAGGGACCGAAGCTAAAAATAGAATCTGACTACTGGAGAGAAGCACATCCACACTGACGGGAACCAGAGGTTTTTAATCTGCTGGGGAGGAGGGTCTCGACCTTTAACCGTCTGCATCAGCAAAAGGCACTCTTCCAGTTTTCACATCAGATGGAGGCCAGGGTAAAAGTTGATGGGAGCTTAACTGGCTTGGGCTCATTACTTGTGAGTGGGCTAAAGTTCAGTCACCCAGAATAAGGAAGCGGTAGCACTGTGGGCCCAAGGTGGAGCTGACCAAACAGAGCCAGTGTTCACCAAACAACCTGATAAACGAGGCCAGAGTCCCACCAGGTGCTGGCAGTGATGACACGCTCGCTTTGCCCAGTCCTGGCCTAGTACTTTGTCCCTACATCCCACCTGTCAGCACCCACTCACTCTCAAGTGTCCATGACTCAACAACAAACTCAGGCCACGGGGAGGGGCGGGGAGGGGTTCAAGAACCACCAAGGTTCTCCGAGGGCCAGGCCTGGAAGGGGCGCACCCACACCCCATTGGCCAGACGCCGTCACGTGTGCACACCCACAGCAAAGGAAGCTGGAAGCCGGGCTGCCTTCTGGTGAGGAGAGGAGACTGACTGAGGGGACACGTGGGCTGCCCTGCCAGCAGGACCCTGAGTAAACGGGGCCGCATGGACGACTGACCCAGGCAGGAGCCGGCAACCTTGGCGGCCTCCGGGAAGAGACAAGAAAATGGGGGTCAGGAACAGGAGGGGCTTGGTGGCACTGCCTGTCCTGTTGTGGTGGCATTTTCTATCGTGCGTTACCTTAAGGGAAAAGAGGGACTTTAGGTGGGGGGGGGGGGGGCCCAAGGAAAACCAAAATTTCCACAGCTGGTCAAGGTCAAGGTTGTGAGGTTGCAGGGCTGACTCCTCGGCCAGGCACGACGAAGGCCCTCTCCGCCGTGCCGCGGGGGACCCTATAAGCGGGGCCAGGAGCGGAGGCCACACGGCCGAGACCCCGCTCCCCGTACAACACCGACCAGGCTCCAGGTTCCAGGCTCCAGGCTAGAGGGAACCGCCGGCGGACCCGGGCGGGAGGAGCCACGGCGCCTGTGCAGTGGGCCGCACCACCGCGCCTGCGCACTGGGCTGACGCGCGGTGCACGGGGGCGAAGCCCCGCCTCTAGATCCTCCTCCCGCAGCCCGGGGGTGGAGGCCTCGCTGAAGCCGGTGGGGCGGGAGCGCTGGGAAGCGATCTCCGTGGTCCGCGCACTCCCCGGGGACTGGCATCTCGCTCCGTGGGTGGGGCACAGGGCCCTGCAGGGTAAGCGGCGGGTTCCGCAGGGCCCGGGATATCTATGCACGTGGGCACCCCCGGGCACGGTGCGCTGCGCCCTGGAGAAGGGCCGGGGCGGAGCAGGGCCGGGGGCCTCCGGAGCGCAGACCCAGCGCCTGGCAACTCGCCGGTCTTAAGCGGCAGCGCCTGGAGGCGGCCTCAGGGTCACTGGCAGCCAGGACTCCGCTGACCAGTGAGGGGCGCGGTCGGTGTTTTGGCACCGAGTGGGCAAGACAGTCAGAGTCTCCACCCCCAGGGAGCCTGTAGCCCTGCTGTCTTCATTCATTCAGCCAGGGTCTGCTGACCCGCTCCCAGCTCTGTGCCGGGCGCAGGAGATCCAACAGGGGCAGGACAGGCAGGGGAGAAAAGCCCGTTTAAACCTACCAGGAGACTTAGTATTTGTTCATGTGCTTTAATTTTGTATAGGTTTTAAGCATGTGCGGCAGTCATTTGCACGCACGGCCGTTTTGGGTATTTTAACCTTGGGATAGAACTTGTATTTCGAGAGCCGAGCTGCCGTCCCCAGCTCCTGGAAAGCTAGTCGGGCGATGGGGCGGGCCCCGTCCGGACATCACTGCCACAGCCCCACACCGAGATTCTCCTCTCTGACCCCGCCTCCCCCTGACACAGGGAGGCACCCCCGCCCCAGGAGCCCACTGAGAGCAAGGTTAGCTCAGCCAAACCTCTGTTTGCCTTTGTGCACCTACATCCTGCCCCCACCTCCCAGCCTACTCCTCATTCCCTCCAGGCTTACCTTTCCTTACAGCTTTGTTCTAGACTCTCCTTTAAAGAACAAAACTCATCTAAAATTGTTTTCCTTGGTGATCCTCTGGGGAGGGCCACTGTGGTGTTAGTGGTGTCACAGAAATGTGATTTGCCCCTCCTTAGCTCTGGACAAGCACCTTACCCCATGGAATGAAACTGGCTTTTAGGCTTGGGCCTCAGGGCCATGGAGGTGATTGTGGGCCAGGCTGTTCCTGGCTCTGTGCCCCCTCAGAGTTATGTTCTGTTTGGCTTCTGTTTATGTCACCCTGAACTTGGTGTGTAACTTGAATGATTATGTGTATGTAATTTCACATGAGTGTTTTTTGGTCGTCTGAAGTAGTCTTATATGAATAGGGAAAGTGAAGTGATGAAGCACATTTGATTTGGAGACAGAAGCCAGAAACTCCTCTGCCTTGCTGCGTGCCAGCTGTGTGATCCCAGGCAAGTCCGTTTATAGACATTCCCGGGCCTTGGTCCTGTGTCCTGTTGTATGGAAGTAAGTCATCATATATCGTGTGGTATATAAGTGCCAGCCTGTGGGCCTCTGGTAACAGGATCTAGCATATTTAAAGGGGTATTTTTTAAATGGGTAGACAAATTTAATTAAGAGCAACCTTTGCCTCGAAATTTAATATACTACCTGTTAGTCTGATCATGTATGTTATGCTTCTTAGACTAACATAGGACATGATAAAATTTGACTATGTAAAAAGATTTTATAAAACGCTTTCAGAGTTGTAAGATGTTAGTATTGTTTTTGTGTCCTCACTAATCATCCTTGGAAATAGTAGCTTTAGAACTTTCTCAAGAAATACTTTTTTGTTAAATGATCACTTAGCAGTGGGAAACTTTGGATTACTATAACCTAACCAAAGGAGACCTCTGACAGGGCCTGTTGCTGGGTGAGAGCTGGCTGCCTGGGGATGGCTTCCTCAAGCGCCAACCCCAAACCTGTCATCTTTCACAAGGCTCAGTTCTGTTTCTGACTGATGTCCTGCTGTCATTTCAAACTTGACATGTAGAAAACCTGGTCACTGCTGTCTTCTGCCCCATCCCACATGGCCATCACATGGGTCCTGAAGCATCATCCATGCCTCTTGGTGAATTGCTACGTCATCAGCTCGCTTTCTTCACCAGCAAGTGATGGCTGAGCAGATGCTGGGCTCTGGCCTTGTGTCATGGGTGGGAGGTCAGGATGACTGGACTGGTCCCTGCTTCCAGAGAGGCACCATCTCACCAGAGGGAAGGGAGACACAAATGAACAACTCCACATGCAGCTTACTCAGGGAGTGAGAGTGGAGAGCACCAAGGAACACAAAGCCTCCCTCTGCAGGGTTCAGAGTGGCAGTGAGCATAGCATCTTGGGTAGGTTTTGCAGGGGTGTGGATAAAGGACCAAAGAAATAGGATGCTTAAAAAAAAAAAAAAAAAAAAAGGATATTTAAGGCTGTCCTAGATAAAGGCCTGTGTTCCAGACTGCTGTAGCAGTACAAGACAGGCTAAGTCCCTGCGCTTGGGGGCTGATGGCCTCGAGGGGACACAGACCTTCAGGAAGAAATCCCACAGACTCATGGTCATCACAGATAATGGTGGTGCTTGGTCAGGAGGGGGCAGGGAGTCACGGAGCACATAGTGGGTGGAGGTGGTCAGGGAAGGTGGGAATGACAGCTTGTCAGCCGAGGCTTAGGGATGAGGACCAGGTTGGCCCACCTGAGCAGGGGCAAGAGAGGTAGAGACTAAGCGCAGAGGCCGAAGGGGGCCAGGCCTGGGCAGGGGTATGACGTTATTCTGAGAGTAAAGTGAGGCCGGAGCTGGGGCTGGGGAGGGTGAGTCTTGGGGAGGGAGCTGCTGAGAGAGCCTTCCCTGAGGCCCCTTGTGCTCAGGGAGGGGTGCATTGTCTTGCCCCCCCCCCCGCCCCGTCCGAGCTTGGATGGTGGGCCTCTGGGCGGGCCTCTCCCCTGGCAGGGGCACAGGGCTGGCCCAAGGTTTGGACAGTGCTCCAGGAGCCGCGGGCATCCAGGTGTGGCTGTAGGGCTGGATTCCCCCCAAGGGCCACTGTTCCGTCTCTCCTACCCCCAGACAGCCTGGGGTTGGCGTGAGACCACCACAGGCTGCCCCCTGCGCTTCTAGGCCTGGCCCCCACTCCCCCTCCCCTGTGAGGGCCTTTACGCTGTCCTCCAGCCCTCCTCCCCCGCCACCATCAGTGTGTCCTGAGCACGGCCCATACACCCCCAGGGCTCTGGTCCACAGGCACTCGCCCTGCTTCCCACCCGGCACGTGCCTGTCTCCCTCCCCCCGGGGCGTCCACTCCACCTCCCACACTGACAGCCAGGGTGGACAGATGGTGGACGTCCCCAAGGGTAGGGGGAGCCCCGAGAACCAGGCGGCTCGCTTCTCGTCCTCTGAAGTCTCGGGTTCCCACCCGGTGCCTCCGCTGAGCAAGTGCCTCCATTTTGGGGTGCATTGAACCAAAACTAGGGGTGCTGAATTGATTTATTTTGCTCTGGGCTTTGAAAGCACATGGGCATTATTTCCTTCTCGGCAGGAACATGTATATGAATGACAAGAGGTATCTGTTGTGAAACTCCCAGGAGAATGAGCCGTTTCTCTGATCTGTCTGTGGCTCTGCAGTCCCCAAGGGACAGGATTTTAAACCTTTAAAAGTAAGTTACCACCGTGGGAGAAAAAGTGCGAGTGGAGAGAATGGACTGCATGTACATCTCTGTTACCTTGAAAGGTCTGGGGACACCATGCCCACGTGGCTTTTAAAATAGCGGCGAGTTTAGAGCCGTTTGCCTGGGCTAGCACCTAGAGGGGATCCTCGGGCTGTGGGGCTGTGGCCCAGGTCAGCACCTGCAGGACCGGCAGCCTTGGACAGGTTGTCTAGTCTCTACGAACCTCAGTTCTTCTTCTGCAAAATGGGGATCCCACCTTCCAGAATCATTCTGAGGATCAAATGAAACTTCTGACTCCACAGGAAAAATGCAGACCTGTGGAAAAAGTTCTGGTTGAAGGAATTTTTTGTCCCTGAGTGCAGGAATTTCTGACTCGCCCTAGAACCTCGCAGCCTAACGGGTTTTTCCTGCCTCTCCTCCAGTTCCACCAGCCACTGTGGCACAGTCCTCAGCAGACAAGGAAATGAGAAAAATACCAAACAATGGGAACCTGAGGATGACGAAGGTGGCGTACCCACTGGGGCTGTTCGTGTGCCTGTTCATCTACGTCGCCTATATCAAGTGGCACTGGGCCTCCGCCACCCAGGCCTTCCTCGGCATCCCCGAGGTGGCCACGGGGGCCCGGAGGGGCCAGCAGTCCCGCAGTCCCCCGGGGACGGCTGCCCGCGGGCCTGAGCTCTTCTACGGCATCATGTTCGACGCGGGGAGCACTGGCACCCGAGTGCACATCTTCCAGTTCAGCCGGCAGCCTGGAGGTACCGGGTAGTAAGCCCTGGCCGCGCTCCCCTGGCCTCGTCTCACAGCAAAGCATGGGCCCTCAGGGTGGGCTGCACCCCCGGCCTGGGACTCCCCGGGGAGCCTGTCGACAGTGCCATTTCCCGGGAGTCCCAGATGTCCTCATTCGCACTGGCATCTGGTGACCACCTAAGGGCAGCTGAGATCCCAGAGGGCGTTGGGGTGGCCTGCCCCCTCCCAGCATCCCGGGCAGGTTGGGTGGCTAGGACCATGACTTAGGCCAGAGGTCAAATGGGGTGAGTTTAAGGAAGGAAGTAGCCCCAGGTTCAGACCAGTGGGAGCTGGGAGTCCAGGAAAGTCAGGTACATGAGCAAAGACCCGGAGCCCAGGCCAACACGGAACTGCCCAGTGGGACCAGGCAACAAGGGGTGACAGATGGCAGTGGCCTCAGTGAGAGTAAAGCTGGGACCAGAGCCTGCGGGCCTTTCTTCCCGGTGGGGGGCTGGGGAGGAGTGAGAGTGGAGTTTGGGCATCTTCACCAGTGGGCTTCTCCCGTGGGGAGACCCCCAGCGCTGCCCAGTCCCCCCTCCACCCCTTGTGGGTCGGTGCTCACAGCTGGGGTCCCTCCCCTCTGCTTCAGCGCTGACCCTTCTGGGCGTTTAACTGAACTGCTGGCTCCGGATGCCTTCAGTAGGTCTCTTCAAACCTCTCATGGCACGTTTATCTACTTTTCACCTGCTTTATTTTTAAACTTGTTATAATAGTTAGATATTTATACGCTGGACTTAACCGACCTCCAAAATTGGTTTTGAAGCTAAGTTTAAGGCAACGTGTGTTGGCATGTAATCCTTCAGTAGCCATGTACCGGCGTGTTTTCTTTGGAGAGACCTCCTTACAGAAAGTTTGTTGCTGATTTTTTCTCCTTGGTCTTTGTGTCTGCATTCGGACAGCACCCCTTGGCCTCGGTGTGCCTGGGAATACTCTCCCTTGCTGTAAGCACATGAGTCCAGGCCCCTAAAAATCTAAAACACTCAATTTTTAAAAAGAAGACTGAAATATTCTTTTTTTAAAAAAAAAAAAAAGAATTAAATATTCTTTAGAATGTATAATGTGTCCTATCTAGAATTAAGAAAATGATTTTCACATTTGCAGTTTGGAATCATTTGCCCTGCTCCTCTGTTGGGTTTTTTGTTTGTTTGTTTTTTTGTTTGTTTGTTTCTTTGGCCACGCTGCTGCATGCAGGATCTTAATTTCCAACCAGGAATCGAACCATGCCCCCTGCAGTGGAAGCACAGAGTCCTAACCGCGGGACCACCAGGGAATTCCCTGCTTCTCTATTTGTTGAATCAGCAAGAATTAACTATGTTAAAATTTAACATTTTAAATGGGTAGTTTTGGGTATGTAAATTATACCTCAATAAAGTTGATTTTTTTTTTTAAATAGGAAAAGTTCTGGCCAAAACATTAAGTATAATATTCATCGTGTAGCCAAACTAAAGAGGCAGAGTTTCGATGAGAAACAATGAAGGTCTGTTTTCAGAAGTCTGCCTTGAAAGTGTGGCTCATCATAGTTGTATAGGTTCATGTATTTGTGTTTGTATTCACACTTGTACTTTTTTTAAAACATGATTTTCCTTTAGAAACTCCCACCTTGACCCATGAAACCTTCAAAGCACTGAAGCCAGGTCTTTCTGCTTATGCTGACGACGTTGATAAGGTAATGGTGTTCTCTCATCTCTCTTTGCTCATCAAATTTGCCTCCTGTCTATTTGTTAAGGTGACTCTCTTTCTCTCAGATGCAGAGCCGTCCTCCCAGAGCAGCGTCTCTGCTGTGCTTACCTGGGACATTTCACTGCGTAGGACAGTCTATGGAGGACACTGGTACCCACAGGAGGTCCCACCACCACCCCACATACACTACATGCCACACCAGCCACACTGCACATATATACACATACACACCACATGCACAACCACACCACATACACACACACCACACCACATACATAGCACACACAAATACACCACATACATCACACACATATACACACACACACACAGCCACACGTATATACACAGCCACGCCACATACACACCACACCACACATGCACAGCACACACATACATATACACCACACACACACACCACATATATCCCCCAGCTGGCCCGCATGCCACCCAGAAGTCACGGTGTGATTTAAAAGCACAAACGCTGCAACTTAGAAAAAGCATTATTTGAAAGTTTAACTTTTTTTTGTTTTGGTTTCTCTGATTGAAGTTGACAAATGTTCACTAAAAAAATTAAAGTCAAAAAAATGTATTATGCAAAATCCACAAAACCAAATAAGTGTAAAAGAAATTTAGCTGAACTGTCAAGTGGTGACTTTGGTAAGTTGGTGGCGTTTACACTTCTGAGCTGCACGAACACAGGGCACCTGCGTTCCCAGGGGGCTCCCGAAAGCAGCCCCCCTCATGCAGCTGTCAGTTCCTTTGGTCCCAGCACGTCTTAAATCAGAAGCTGACGTGGCATTCTTGCCACAGATGCATCCTGATACCAGACAGTGAAGTCACGGCCTTGGTTTCTTGTAGCTTGGTTAAGAAACAAATTGAAAACAGAAATCAAAATGAGTGACTCTAGAGGTTAAACCTGATTAAATGATATATCTTGGAATAAACTCATGGGGCTTTTTATTTATTTATTTTTATAAATTTATTTATCTATCTATTTATTTATTTATTTATTTTTGGCTGCGTTGGGTCTTCATTGCTGCACGTACGCTTTCTCTAGTTGCAGAGGGAGGGAGCTACTCTTTGTTGCGGTGCGTGGCCTTCTCATTGCGGTGGCTTCTGGTTGCAGAGCACGGGCTCTAGGCACACGGGCTTCAGTAGTTGTGATGCGTGGGCTCAGTAGTTGTGGCGCACGGGCTCTAGAGCACAGGCTCAGTAGTTGTGGCTCCACAGCATGTGGGATCCTCCCAGACCAGGGCTTGAACCCGTGGCCCCTGCCTTGGCAGGCGGATTCCCAACCACTGCGCCCCCAGGGAAGCCCCTCATGGGGCTTTTTAAATCTTACTTGTTCAAGCAGGCAGCACACATTCACGTGGGGTGACTTGTACAGCTTCCCAGCGGACAGCGAACCCCTCCCACTTCCTCCAGGAGGACAGTGTCCCTGGTTTCTCGCTGTCCTTCTGTGTTCTCGTCCCCTCTATTTACACGCACAGTGGAGCACGTTCACACTGTATGCGCTTCGCTCCCGGGGCTGAGCAGTGTGCCTTGGAGATCGTGCCCCGTCAGGAAGTAGAGTGCTCTGTCCTGCCGTGCATGTGCACATTGCACTTGGAGAGCCAGCCCCTCCAGAGGGTCTGTAGGTGACCTCCCACCCTTCGCTCCTCACAGTTTGGGAAAGGCTGCTCTGTGTCACCTTATGCACACTTCGTTCCCCTCACATGCGAGGGCGTTGCCTGGGTGAACTCTTGGGGGGTTTCCGAGTGAGAGGCACGCGTGTCCCCCACAGACATTGCTAAACTCCCCCCAGCATCGTACCCTCCACACGCCCGGCGAGGCTTCACGCAGTCGTCCCCCGCGCTGCCCAGCCCGCCCCCCACGGGCCCTGGTCCAGCATGGAGAGCTCAGCATTCCGGCGGGTGACGTGATTCCTCGGTGTAGCACTTCACGGGTTTTAGTGCCGTGAGGGACCCCAGAATTCACTCATGGTGTCCAGGGGCGTCGCAGCTCGTCCGAGGCTGCCCGGGGCTGGTGGCGGGGCCGGCGGGGTGCCGGCTGCCAGGCGCGTAGAACCCTGGCCCGCTCCGCTGCCGAGGGTCCGCCCCACGCTCCTGCCTGCACCTCTTGAGTCTCTGTTTCTGCTGATTTGGAAAATTAGAAAAAATATATTTATAAATGAATAAAACCAAAAGGGTGGGGAGCACCTGTGACCCTGCACGCTGAGCGCAAACCCTGCTCTACCCACCATGTTCACAGAGCACCCCAGGAATTCAGGAGTTACTGGACATTGCTAAACAGGACATACCCTTTGACTTCTGGAAGGCCACCCCCTTGGTCCTCAAGGCCACAGCTGGTTTACGTCTGCTACCAGGAGAAAAGGCTCAGAAGTTACTGCGAAAGGTGAGCTCATCCAGTTACCCCGGGGCGGGTGACTTGTGATAACTGAAAACATGGAACATCAGCCCACGTCCACGCAGGCAGACAGGCCACGGAGAAGCTCCCCAAGGAGGGGGAACATGTCGAAATGTTAGCAGTGTCGCCTTCGGTGGAGGGGTTGTGGATGAATGATGCTTTCTTTCTCAGGATGTTTAAAGCTATTCATGTTTTCTAGAATGAATCTGTTTTATAAAAAGAACAAGTTCATGTTAAAAATATATTGTGCTTTTGAAGGGCTTCCTTCCATCCAAGAACTTGCCGAGTGTCTAAGGCCGTGGGACCTGAATTCTTGACATTTCGGCTCAAGCCAGTCGTCCTCGTGGGAAGTGGCGGGCTCCGCTCTTGGTCTGATGCTCAGCTGTGACTGCTGAGGAGGCCCCTTCGTGTCTGCCCGAGCCCTGCACCTCCCCGCAGGCGGCTCTGGAGCCTGTCTTTGGCATGTGCTTGCAGGGTTCTTACCATCAGGGATCAGGGAAAGTGTTCTCAGCAAAGTAGTCCTCCTCCTCCGCACTGTTTCTGAACCTGTTAGCTGCTAAATGACAGATTGTTGCAGGTTTGTCAAGGTCCCTTATAAAAACTACTGAATACCTTCACATGCTCAAGTTGGACTGTGAGACTGAAGTTTCTATGTATCAATAATTGCTAAAAAAAAAAAAAAATGGAGAAGAAAACAAAGCCAAACGCAGTTGCTCACTGCTTTCGCTTTCCCCGTGCCAGGTCGTCTCCCAGGAACGTGCCCACCAGGCCACGTGGCGGCCCAGGGCTGGGATCCGCCTTGTGGGGCTTCCCACCCCTCTTGCCTGTCCTAAAGCAGGGCAATGATTGGGACTGTGAGTTTACATTCTAAACGATAAAGGCTTGTCTCTCTTTACATTTAGGTGAAAGAAGTGTTTGAGGCGTCGCCATTCCTCGTAGGGGACGACTGTGTTTCCATCATGAACGGGACGGACGAAGGTAGTCACCAGAAGCGCCATGTGCCATAAGGCTGCCCCTCGAGGCGGGCTGCACGCAGGGCTGCTGTCAGCATTGTGCTGGGAACCTTCCCTGGTTGGAGGCACAGACACCAAAGTGCCGGTCCCACCCCAGTCCGCAGTCTGACCGTCTCAGAGCACTGTATTCTTGGGGCCAGTGGTAGAGACAGATTCTCCTCGTGACTGGCTCCAAGCCTGGCATAGATCACGTTTCTGAAAACAAATCATCTTTTCTGTTTTATTTTTTAATTAATTAATTAATTAATTAATTTGGCTGTGTTGGGTCTTCTTTGCTGCGCGTGGGCTTTCTCTAGTTGCGGTGAGCGGGGGCTACTCTTCGTTGCGGTGCGTGGGCTTCTCACTGCGGTGGCTTCTCTTGTTGTGGAGCATGGGCTCTAGGCGCACAGGCTTCAGTAGTTGTGGTGTGCGGGCTCAGTCGTTGTGGCACACGGGCTCAGTAGTTGTGGCTCATGGGCTCTATAGTGCAGGCTCAGTAGTTGTGGCGCACGGGCTTAGTTGCTCCATGGCATGTGGGATCTTCCCGGACCAGGGCTCAAACCCATGTCCCCTGCATTGGCAGGTGGATTCTTAACCACTGCGCCACCAGGGAAGTCCCATCTTTTCTATTTTAAGAACATTTAGAGAGAATCCCCAGTTGCTGATGTGTTAGAACGTTGCTGTTGCATTAATTCTAAGAGAGAGTCACTTCATAAGGTTCCTTACCAGCCCCTGACTTTAAACGTGACCTTAAGAGTTTTTTTGGGTGGAGGGAAAGGGAACATTTGTTTCTCATCCCACCTCTTCCAAAAAGAGGCAACTGATAAAGAGTGTGACCAAGAGATGTGACAGTTTGGCTGAGCGCTCTGATTTTTAGTGTGGTGTCTTCTAGAGCAGTCTGCCAGAAGCAGCTGGATGGTTCTATGAGTGATGCCCGTTTCTGTAGCTGATCTGGAGGCTGAGAGTAGTGAGGAAGTGGTCTCCTTGCGCTCCTGAAATCGGAAAGCTGTCATGAGTCCCCATTACTGTTTACAGCCTCTCAGGTGATTCAGATGCTGTTTGTGACCCTCTCTTGCAGGTGTTTCCGCGTGGATCACCGTGAACTTCCTAACAGGTGGGTTCCCTTCATCATAAAGCCAGCAGTTCACAGACACAGGTCTTTAGAGCAGGGGCCTCATTTCCACACTAAAATAACCCCTTCGGGTTGCTGACCCGAAGTAGGGTGTTGGGATGGGTGGGGCAGGCACCGAGCTTGCAGATGCAAATGCTGGAGATGCAGGGGGTCCTTCTCCAAAGGCTCAGCTCTGCCTCTGCTCCCACGGCAGCGTCCCCTGGCCACCGTCCTCGTTCCTGAGAGAAGCCCCGAGTCACACTAGTCAATATTGAACGTGATGCGAATGCTGATCACCTTATAATTGAAATCTTGCTGTAGGTAGAACAGGGAACAGGTGTCAAGGAGTCATTTTTCTTAGATTACTCTCAGGATGTGGATTTTTGTCCCTTTGTTGTAATTATGGACAAGACCAGTGTGTCTGACACATGGATGAGAAAGAAGGAAGTTTCCTGTAGGAGTTGCCGCCCGGGGATGGGGAGCCATGTCAGGTGACAGATCAGGAGACCAGGCCCCAGGAGCACAGGTTGTCCTTCGTTCAGATGAAAGCCACCACCGGGGCAGCTGTCCTTCACGCCCCCCAAACACACATGGACATTTTCAAGTGGCCACAGCTTCTGTCTGTCTTGTTCTTCTTTCCACGGAAGGGCCTGGCTTCTAACCTCCCCTTTTCTGCTGTTCTGTCTGTTTACTAACGGGCATTGCTGTGTGGATTTCACTCCCGGTGCTACAGGCAGTCTGAAGACCGCCGGGAGGAGCAACGTGGGCATGCTGGACCTGGGCGGAGGGTCCACCCAGATCACCTTCCTCCCGAGATTCGAGGTAACCCGCTGCCGCCCCCAAGGCCACCTGCCCCATGGGGGAACCTCAGCCCCAAGGGAGGTCTGTGCACTCAGCCTCTCTCCTGAGGGTCAGATCACCTGCAGTGAATGCTTCTTAGTTTGATTTTAACTCTGCCTGGAAAAAAAAAAATAGAAATCTGGTCTTCAGCGGGGTGATAAACTAGATACTACCTGGAGACCTTGGGGCAGAGGGTGTGGGGTGGGTTTTTCCCCACCCCCGCAAGGGCTTCCAGGGAGGGGCCGGAGTCTGACTCAGATGAGACAGAGCTGCAGGCCTTTTCAGGGTGGATGTTCTAAGGCAGGGGTCCCCAGCCCCCAGGCTGCGGACTGGTAGGAACCGGGCTGCACAGCAGGAGGTGAGCGGCGGGCAGCAAGCGAAGCTTCATCTGAGGCTCCCCATCGCTCGCATTACCGCCAGAACCAGAGCTCGCATTACCGCCTGAACCATTCCCCTGTCCGTGGAAAACTTGTCTTCCATGAAACCAGTCCCTGGTGCCAACAAGGTTGGGGACCGCTGTTCTAAGGGACATGAAAACGCTTCCAGTTGGGACTGCGTGCTGTTTTTAAAAAGTACCTTCCTCATCTGCCACTTTTTAAATTATTACTATTATTTTTAGTTTTAATGGAAGAGCCTTGGGACTTCCCTGGCGGTCCAGTGGTTAAGACTCTGTGCTTCCAGTGCAAGGGGCATGGATTCGATCCCTGGTTGGGGAACTAAGATCCCGCATGCCGCGTGGCATGGCCAAAAAAATAAATAAATAAAAAGAAAACTTAGCATTAATGGAATAGCCTTAAATTTACGCATAACTCTTCTGGTTGGGCCGTATTTCCCAGAATGGGTAAATGTTACTCACAGGGAGGAAAGACACGGGACTTCCCTGGTGGTCCAGTGGTTAAGACTCCACGCTTCTACTGGAACGGGTGTGGGTTCAGTCCCTGTTCGGGGAACTAGGATCCCACATGCCTCTTGATGCAGCCAAAAAAAAAGAGGAAAGACGAAGTGTTTCACTGCTTGCTCCAAGCTGTTTCACAGCATGTGATTTGATGAAAGGCTAATTTAATTGAATACATCTGTGCATATCCCTGTTCTTTCAAATGAATTGAGGGAGTGGGGGACAATTTTCTAGAAAGGCCAGCAGGAAAGGTGCTTTAACCCTTGTGTTCTTCCCCAGGGCACCCTTCAGACCTCCCCGCCCGGCTTCCTCACGTCCCTCCAGATGTTTAATAGAACCTACAGGCTCTACTCCTACAGGTTTGTTTTCAGGACTGAGGGTGGAGAGGTCCACCGTCCAGGCATGTGGCTCAGCTTAGCACTGCAGGCCTCCCCCAGCCTCCGCCTCCCGCCTGGGGAGTGACCAGGGTGCCGGGCCATAGACTCAGTCCCAAAATCCCTGCTGTGGACCCCCCTGCAGCCTCTTCCTCCTCCCTCCTCCCTCCCTCCTCCCTCCCGCCCTCCTTCTTTCTTCCTCTTCTTCCTCCTCCTCTTCCTTCTCCCTCTTTTTTTAATTCACCTGTAGTAAGATTACATTTCTTCTTTTGTACTTATTCTCTTCTGCCTTGGAAGAGGTTTATGGGAAAGTGGGGAAGAGTCCATAGATGGTGCAGGAATTTTCTGGGCCGTCTTTTTTGCCACGTGGCGCTTTTAATAGGTTCTTTCTGTGAGGCTCGTCCACACCATAAAGGTGGGGACCTGTCTGTCGCCCTCGCCGGTGTCCACAGCTCCTGGAGGAGCTCCCACCAAGTAAGAGCCTTCGCTTGTTGTGCTGAGGAGCTGGATGTCCTGAACCCCACTGAGGGAGCTCCTGGAAGAAGCAGGAAGCTGCTGCCTTGCCCCTAGTTTCCTCCTTCCCCCCACATTTTGGATCCAGGCTGGTGAACGTGCTGCAGGTGGAGTTGAGGGCGGCCTCCGCTCACCTGGGTTCTCTCTCCGCAGCTACCTGGGGCTCGGCCTGATGTCAGCGCGGCTGGCGGTTCTAGGCGGCGAGGAGGGAAAGCCTGGTGAGTGGGGTACAGTGTTCAGAGCCTTCCCGGCCAACACGACTCGGGAGCCCCAGAGGGCGCCCCCGCCACCCCGAGACCTTGTTGGTGGGCCCCTGAAGACCTTCTCAGTTACTTTTAAAGAAAGATGCTAGTGAAGCGGTTTCTGAATCACTGAGTTGCAGGGGGTTCTTAGGAACCCAAGGAACTGGATGTGATCAGAGTTGGCTTGTTGGTAAGGATTTACCACGGGGCACATGGGAGGGGCTCCAAGGGGTGCTTCAGGGGAGGTTCTGGCTCCTGAGAACGTCCCCTGTGTTCTTCTGCTCTCGAGGGGACTTGGAACGGGCTCTGCCTTCCTCCAGACATGGCATTTGGGGACGAAGCCTGTGTCTGTTCCCAGGCCCTCTCTGTGCCATCCTGCCCTGACATGCTTGGCTTGGGACAAGCCAGGCGTTGCTGGCGGGCGCTCGAGCCCCTGGGACGTTCAGGGGACCACATGCCCGAGGCGAGTGGGGGCCCTGCTCTGAGGCTGCCTCGGCCTGTCCCCCCGAAGGCCTCGGTCAGACGTGAGCAAGCCCACACGTGTTCTCGGCCACGCACACCCCTGGCCCAACACTTCCGCTGCCTCTTCCAGGGCCTGGCCGTGCTGACAGAGCGGGAATGTTCCGCTGGAATTGTTTTCCACGCACATCCTGCTTCAGCTCCTTTATTTCGAATCCTGTTGTTTAACCTCATAACAGTGGCCCCTTTGTTGCAAACCAAAAACGCATCCACGTCTCAGAAACACCCACGACCACACTCTGGGCCAGAAAACACCTGTTAGCCAGTGGAGGATGGCAGGCACCCACTTGCCCGTCTGTGCCGGCCTCAGGGTCCTGTCCCTCCTGCACCCCGACCCGGCAGAGCGGTGGGGAGCCGTGTGTCTTCCTGTGGGGCTGTGACAGCCGTCAGAAGGGGTGCAGACCCCTCGCTGCCCCAGGGAGGCGTCTCCTGCCGTGTGAGCCGTTGTCACTCAGCAGACCACCCACTGCCCTGAGTAGCTGCAAACAGCAGTCGTCTTATCTCAGGATTGCACAGGCATCCACTCGGCGGTCCCTCTGCTGGGGTCCCCGGGGTCCTGTGAGGTGGCATTTGGGACGCATGTCTGGCCTCTACCCCGCAGAGCAGCCTGCACTTCTCCCTGGCGGGTCAGAGGAAGGAAAGCCTCCTGAGGTCCCACGGCCTTGTGTCCTGCACGTTCCGCTGGTGCAGGCGGGCCCAGGCCAGGATCGGGGGTGGGGGGACAGGGACCCACTCGGCAGGATGCCAGCAGGCGTGTCCCCGAGGGTTGGCGTCCTGGGGCCCTGGAGGCTGCCCCCACGGGGAGCCGCTGGGGTCGTCATGAGCGTCGCCTGGACCCCCGAAGCCCCTCTGTGGCCGTGAGCTGGGAGTGGCTCTGCTGGGGCTTCTGCTTCCCGAAGCTGACTCAGGACGCTTCCGCAAGTCCATCCCGCGGCAAAAAGGAAGCGTGTTCCCTTGACCCTCCGAGGCCCTCGGCGCTGACCTGAGACACTCAGTGCTGCCGACCTCCCCTCAGCGGGTCCCGTCTCAGCTCCAGGCGTGCCCTCACCCCATCACAGTCAGTGCTCTTCATCTGCCTCTGTCTCTTTCTGTTTCAGCTGAGGATGGAGCAGAGTTGGTCAGCCCTTGTTTGTCTCCCGGTTTCAGAGGAGAGTGGGAGCACGCTGAAGTAACGTACAGGGTTTCGGGACAGGAGGCAGGTACGGCACGTTTATCCTCCGTGGGTGGCTCGTGAGGGTCGACGGCAGCCCCTTCCCTCCGGACACCTCAGAGAAGCAGGGGGACCGTCCAGCCTCCTTCTCAGACAAGTGTGTACTTGCCCGCAAGCCGGACACGGTTCTGGAACCCCCGGCTCCTGCAGGGTCCCTGCACGGGGCTCCCTTGTCTGCCGCTCCTCCAGGGACCCCATTTCCCAGCAAGCCTCCAGTGAGGGAGGGTCTGGACGTCCCTCGGCTTCGAGCGGACAGCCAGGCGCGGCCGTGGGCCTGGCAGCTCTGCGGGAAATGGCTTCTCCTCCCACACCCGCCGCCTGTGCTCCGGCGAGGGCGGGAGAGGCCACAGAGCCCCAGGCCTGTCTCCCCCACAGGGTCCCGTGGCTCTGTGCTCTTTGAGTTTCTTCTGAAAGAGATGCTGAAACACTGTGTCCAGGCTGGGTATGTGGGCGTGAGGTTTGCCTCTGGTGACAGGGCTGTTGCTACTCACGGCACTTCTGACGCCAAACGTGTGGGGTTTTTCCCACAGCGGCCAGTTCTCTGGCAGCAGCAGGGTGTCCTGCGACTCACTTCGTTCCGACACTGACTTCCGGAGTCAGTGCAGCCCTCATCAGATGAGCCCCCCCCGACCTTTGCAAGTGCTGGGCCCCCCGTTCTTCTGACCGACCGGCCACAAATCAGGGGTTCCCACGGCCTCCTCCTCAAATTCGATAATTTGCTGGAAGCACTCACAGAACTCAGGGAACATGTTCCTATCGCTGGTTTCTTATCAAGGACACAGCTGAGCAGCAGTGAAATGGGAGAGAGGCACAAGGCAGGCGTGTGGGGAGGGCACCCGGAGCCCCCCTCTTCCCGGGAGCGCCCTTCCCCAGAAGCACCCCCTCCCCCCTGGAACACCCTCCCCCCAGGAGCAGCACCTCCACGTGTCTCCAACCCGGAAGCTCTCTGAGCCCCGTCGTGTAGGGTTTTTACGAGGCTCATGGCAGAGGGACTGATTAACTCAGTGGCTGCTGGTGACTGACTTAATCCCCAGCCCCCTGCCCACTCCCTCGGGGGCGGGGCTGAAAGTTTCAGCCCTCTAATCACCAGCTCCCATCCTGAAGCTGTTGAGGGACCCACCAGGAGTCACCTCATTAGCACAACCCAGGAGGATTGAAAGGGGCTTATTATGAATCACAAGACGCCTCTCTCACTCTCACCAGTCAGGGTCTCACGAGGCTTTACAATCTCTGTGCCAGGAACCCAGGGTGGAGAACAAATGCATGTTCCTTACTATCCAGTGATAAACGGAAGGGGGCTGGGAGTGCCAGGTGGGGGATTGCGGTCTAAAGATGACCAGGGAAGGCCTCATGGGGCGATACCTGAGACAAGACGTGAAGAAATGGGAAGTGAGCTCCAAGCCGAGGGAGCAGCACATGCAAAGGGCCAGAGGCGGCTGCTGTGTTTAAGGAGCATGGAAGAGGTGGTGTGACGGGTCAGACGAGGGAGAGTGCAGGGAGATGAGGTCCCAAGTGCAAGGGTGCAGCTCCCAGGGCCCTGGGAGAGCTAAATGGAGCTGCCGTCAGACGTGGAGCAGGGCTGGGGCAAGATCAGAACTGGGCCCAGGTGTGGGCTGTGGGCCGTCCATGTCCACTGACTCAGTCTTGTGTTGTCGCTATCCTTCTGAGCAAGGAGTCAGCGACCAGCCCTGTGAGCTTGGCAAGCTGCCTGCAGGCCCCAGCTTCCTCATCTGTGACAGGAGGGAGGTGCAGGCCCCACCCAGGCGGCTGGTGAGATGGGGTGGGACAGTGCACACTCGGGCTCAGCACAGGGCTGGCAGGGTGAGTGTGGGGTGGGCCCACTGGGCTGCGTCACGGCAGCTGCAGGCGCCCAGCTGGAGGCGCGTGACCTTCAGGGTCGGGCCGCACTCTCTCCGGCCACCTTTTGTGCTCGCAGTTTCTCCCCTTGAGCTGGCCGCGGCACACGGCCCCTGAAAAGTTGCTGGTGAGCGCCCCCAGGTCGCAGTCACCCTGAGCTGTGTGGTCAGGCGCCCAGAGCCCACTGACCGCTGAGTCTGCTCTCCCTTCGCCCCAGCGGGGAGCCTCTACCAGCTGTGTGCCCGCCGAGTGTCCGAGATCCTCCGAAACAAAGTGCACAGGACAGAGGAAGTGAAGGACGTCGATTTTTATGCCTTTTCCTACTATTATGACCTTGCTGCAAATGTGGGCCTCATAGGTAAGGGTGGGGCTCGGTTGGGCTGTGCAGGGACTTGGGTGTGGGTCCCTGGGCGGAGGGCCCGTCAGTCACATCAGGGTGATAGAAATAGAGGGAGGGCGGGGGACGTGTCACTGAGTAGAGAGTAATAGGCCCCCTTTTTATAAATAAGTCAGTTCTCTGAGCCGCTCGGTGCAGGAAGGCTTCCTCGCTGTCGGTTTAGTCTCCTTTCACCTGTGTGATTCTCAAACCGTCAGCCGCTGGCACCCAGGCCAGCAGGAGGGCTCAGCCCACCCCTCAGATCGCCCTCAGGAGCCTGGGGGTATCACCCTGACCCCTCCCCAGCCCGCGGTGCCGTCAGGACAGAAGACGGTATCGTGAGTCTGGGACCGGTGCTGGTCAGACCAACTGGAAACCCTCGAGAGGGTTGTGAGGTCACATCAGTGGGTCGTGACCGGACATGTCTTTTGATGAAATAGATTGAGGATATTAGAACGTGTTGCCCGTGGCAAGGGTGAGAACGTGAATGTCCACAGAAAGCCGCCCTGGAGAGACCGAAGCCGTCAGCTTCCGGCTCCCTGGGGCCTGCTGGGCTACACTGTCGGGCCCAGTGTGGACGGCAGCCACACTGCCGGTCCAGGCAGAAGGTGACCTCTCACCCCTCACCTAGGCCCAGGCCCCTCCCTCTGGGGCACCCCAGCAGCTGCCCCTCGGCCGCCTGGTCTGCGGGCTCCCCGTAGCTGGAGCCAAGGCACCCTCGTCTGCACGCTGCTGCCCAGACGTGCGGCCGCCCGCATCTGACCCCCCACCCCCAGGGTACCCCAGGCGCAGGCCCGGGGGCCTCAGTGCCGTCTCGGCTCCACGGCGCTGGTGCAGACTGGGTGCCCCGTCTCCTCCACAGATGCAGAGAAGGGAGGCAGCCTCGTGGTCGGAGACTTCGAGACTGCGGCCAAGTACGGTGAGTGGCCTGGAGGCAGGACGCTGGCCCGGGCGTGAGGCAGGCGCCGGCCCCAGAGCTCCCGGTCGGCCCCTGACTGTCGACCGGACGAGGCTTCGGGGGCGTGAGAGTGTGTAGGGCCCGCTGAGCTAGCCCAGAGCACAGGCCCACCGCGTCCTGGGTGGCCCGGGTGGTGGAGATGGGGTTTTTAGTCCCAGGGCTGTGAGGAACAGACCCCCTTGATTTCACTTTTTCTGACTCTTTCTCTGTGACTCGGGTGACCTCAACTCCCAAAAGTGTCCCAGCAGATTCACAATTGCCAGGGGCCCCTGCACCGCAGAGTCCAGTGTGGGGGACGGAGAGCTGTCCCCCGGGGTGTGGCCGGTGGCTGCCACTCCCCTCGCTCCTCCATGGCCGGGTGTACGGGCTGCTTGTAGATTCTGCTCTTTGGTTGCCTTTCCCAGTTGCGGGTCAAAGGGGTTAAACTCTGTATGTTTCTCCATAGAAACACCTTCTCTCCCTCCCCTGAAAAAAGGCTTTTTTAAAATCGTGCTCGTCACCTCTGGGTTTGTCTCCCAGACACCAGCCAGAAAAGGTTCCGAGCAGAGGCTGTGGGTTGGTTTGTCGTCCCCGTCGTGAACAGGGGTGGGGTGTTCTGTGCCAGCCTGGTGATTCCAGTCCCCAGAAGGCCCAGGTCCACGCCGAGGAGAGGTGTCCGGGGTCACAGTGCAGAGATGGGGCCTGGAGGCGGGCAGTGGGCACTGGGTTGGCCTCAAGTCCCTGCCTGTGCTGTGCTCTGACCAGCAGTGAGGCCCCGGGTGGCACAGGGCCTGGCGGGGTGGGTGCCCCAGGTGGGTGGAGTCCGGCTGCCCCCGTTCCCCCACCCAGGAGCCCTTTCCCCACCAGTGTGCCGGACGGCGGAGACCCAGCCGCCACGCAGCCCCTTCCTGTGCCTGGATCTCACCTACGTCAGCTCGCTGCTCCAAGGGCTCGGCTTCCCGGGGGACAAAGTGCTGAAGGTGGGGACTCCCCCGGTGCCCCCAGCCCCCGCCCGTCGCGAGCACATGCCCGCCTTTCACACGCACATGCTCCCTTCCACCCCCCACCCCTTGTCTTTTCAAGTTGACCCGGAAGATTGACAACGTGGAGACCAGCTGGGCTCTGGGGGCCACTTTTCATTACATCGACTCCCTGAGCCGACAGAAGAGCCCCACCTTGTAGCAGCCCAGCTGCCGGCCGTCCCCGTAGAAGCACTGTCTCTGCGAGAACAGGCCCCTTTGGGACCCCCAGTGTGCGGGGAGGGGGTCACGGCACAGGCTGAGACCCTCCTCCCCGTGACCTCACAGACCGGCCCCTGGACGTGCTGGAACACGGCCCAGGCCTTGGCTCCCGGTGGGCAGTGACCAGACAGGGTAAAGGGCACAGGCCGAGGCCAGGGTGGCACAGCCGCTGTCCCCACCGTCCCATCGCAGGGCTGGGGCAGCTGTGGCACACGTCCTGTGACGGGAGTCCTGCTTTGTCCCACTGCCCCCAGCGGGAGCCCCCTGGGCTGGCGGGCCAGGCATCTCCTGCGTGGGTGTGGACTGTGACGTCATCCAGAAGCCGCTTCCTTGGGTCCTCGGGTGGCTCAGGGTTAGCTGGCGGGTTGGCGCTGAGACTGGAAAGAGGGGCTGGAGGAAATGCCTCTTTGTGGCCCGTGTGCCCTGGCTTCTCGAAGCGGTCTAAACGTGAGCGTGAGCTGCTGTGAGATATCTGTGTCTGTGAGTGAGTGATGTCTGTGTGGTGCTGAGTGCTCGTGTAGCAGCTGTGTTCTGAGCCCAGTGGATGTATCGCTGCCCTGAGCCATTTGCAGCCAAGCGGTGTCGGTGTCAGTCGGGCCGAAGCCCCAGATGCGCCCTCTCACGGCCCGTCCCCGCAGGCTCGCAGGATGCTGGCTGAGCTGTGCACAGGATGCTACGTGTCCCAGGCCCGCAGCCGTTCCTGTGGCATATGCACAGTTCACGGAATAAGCTGAACCTCATGGGTTCCACTTGAAATAAAGGGTTTTCCAGGGTTTCTGCTCCTTTGATTCGTCTCGGTGAGCGCCAGCCGTGTCCCTCCACCCCAGGTGTTGGGCACCTGAGGTCCCTGTTCACCAGAGTTTAAACAAAAACCTGCCCAAGTGGGTGACATGTGATGGCAGGATTAAATCCTGTCGGTACATCCTGGGGAGACAACAGCAGAAGGACACACAGAAGCCCCCGTCGGGCCCTCCTGGCGTCCCCTGTCTGGGACTGGCCCTGTGGAGGCCCAGGCTGTTCCGGGGTCTGGCAGGGCAGAGCCCCCTCGACTGTGACTCGCGGCACTGCCGGGTGAGGATCCGGGCTCATCACCTCCGGCGGCCGTGGGGTCTGGAGCGAGCGCCGAGCTCCAGGTTGCAGTGTGTTCAGCAAGGATCTGGCTTTAATCCAGGACAGTCGGAAGGGGGTCACGGGCCGGACAAAGACTGGACAGACCCCTCCCAGGGCTGCAGCGGGTCCAGAGTGACGTGACTGCTGAATAAGCCCATGTGTTAGGCCTGTGGGGACGGAGCCCTGACCCCCGAGTGGGCAGGGCCAGGAGAGGGATGCAGGTGTACAACCTGAGAAGCGCTGAGCCTGCAGGACAGCCACACGGGGAGTCCCCACCCCCTCCTGGGTGTCCTGACCCAGTCTGGGTCGGGGCGTCGCCACAACCCCAACTCTAGAGGGCTGGAGGGAGGCCACCAGGATGCAAACACTGGAAACTGGAGCCAGCTGTCCTCTGCCCGGTGGTTTGCCTGAAGTGTCAGTACTGGGGTAGGGGGCAGAGGTCTGCATGCGACACAGCAGGAAAAGACAGAGCAGGAAGATGCTTCCCCCAGACAGAAAGCCACGTCAGCACTAAAGCTCCAGGCTCTACTTGACAAGGACATGAAAACCAGCTCCCCTCCACCCAGTACCCCTGCCTTGGTGGGCCTCCCAGCCCCTTCCTTCCATGATACCTAACAGTTTAGATACTTAATGGACTCCGGAGGCAAGGAATCAAAAATGCATGAAGGCAGAAGTGAAAATTGATTTGGTCTGTTTATAGGTTGGTGATCTCACATCTGAAAAAATAAACAACTGGACGTTTCCCAAGAGATTCCCAAATAAGTCATGGAATGTTTTTGAGCTGAGCAGAATATGCAAGTCATTCACTGAGTGTCTTTGTGATAATGAAGTAGGCTCTTGTTTTTTAAAAATAGCCACACGTGCACATCCCAACACGTTGTGAGTGATGCACACGCGTGGGCAAGAGGCTCCCACCCACGTGCCCAGACCGTGTGTCCCGCACCCCACCTTCCCGCCCTCACTCAGAACAGCTGCCCCGTCTGGATGACAACCCCGTGGTGTCCAGCTGTTTGCACTCCCACCCCCGTGTGCGTGAGCTGGCCTGACATTGCGGACCCAACTGCAGGAACGTGCTTTATTTTGTCTTAGGGTGCTTCTTAGAAGGGTATTTTAATAAGGAATTTAAAATCTAAATTAAATTGCAGCTTAAGCTGAAAGATGGTGGAGAGGCTTGGATCAACATAAATTAGCAAATAATGGAATTAAACTGATTTTTACTCCCTAATATGTAATGTACCCTCTCGATACTCAGAATAGTTCAACGTACTTCCCCTTTGTCTTCACGGGTTTAAGTATCTTGAGAAAATAGAAAATGTGCCGGGAGCTCTGTGTCTTAGGTGACTCACTGAGGCGTCCCACTGGGAGACCCTGCCCTGACTTCTGGGGTCCAGTTGTGAGAGGGTGTTGTGTGGAGTTGGGGTCTATTTTCCCTGCCCTCCTGGAGGAGGTGGACGAGTCTTAAGAGTGATATAAATGGAGTGGTTGAAGGGGAAGCCTTGCTGATCTAGGGAACCGCTCGAGGTGACAAGCACCTGTGAAGATCGGGGCCCTGGTGGGAGCAAAGTCCTTTTAAGAAGCGACACTTTTCCAGAAGACAGAGTTGTGAGACCCCTGGAGGAGTTTCGGGAAGGACTTCACTTGAAATACCCCCAAGGGTTTGCCTGCTGCTGTTATGCCACCTCATGCAGAACGGGAACGGATTCCCCAGGCAAGACACGACATCATGTCTTGAACTGTTCTTTTCTTAATTGAGGTACAACTGACATATAACATTGTATCAGTTTAGGTGTACAACATGATTCCACATTTGTATATGTTGTGAGTCTAGTTAACATCTGTCACATAGTTACAGAATGTTTTTTCTTGTGATATCTACTCTCTTAGCAACTTTCAAATGTACAGTACAATATTATTAACTATGGCCACCATGCTGTACGTTACATCCCCAGGGCTTTTATTTTATAACTGGAAGTCTGTACCTTTTGATCTATTTCACCCCCCCCCCCATGCCTTACCTCTGGAAACCACCAGTCTGATCTCTGTTTCTGTGACTTCCGTTTTCTAGATTCCGCATGTGTGATCACATAGTATCTGTCTTTCTCTGTCTTACTTATTTCACTTAGCATACTGCCCTCTAGGTCTATCCACATTGTCGCAAATGGCAAGATTTCATTCTTTTTTTGTGGCTGAATAATATTTCACATTTTTTCATCCATTCATCCAGCAATGGACACTTAGGTTGCTTCCATATCTTGGCTACTGTAAATAATGCTGCTATGAACATTGGGGTGCATGTATCTTTTCTAATTAGTGATTCCATTTCCTTTGGCTATATTTCCAGAAGTAGGATTGCTAGATCATATGGTAGTTCTATTTTCTATTTTTTAAGGAAACTCCATATTGTTTTCCACAGTGGCTGCTGCAATTTATATTCCCACCAACAGTGCACAAAGGTTCCCTTTTCTCCACCTCCTTGCCAACACTTCTCTCTTGTCTTTTTGATAATAGCCATTCTGACAAGCATGAGATGATATCTCGTGGTTTTGATTTGCATTTCCCTAATGATTAGTGATGCTGTGCATCTTTTCATGTACCTGTTGGCCATCTGTATGTCTTCTTTGGGAAAATGTCTATTCAGATCCTCTGCCCATTTTTAAACAGATTGTTTTGTTTTTTGCTATTGAGTTATATGAGTTTGTTATGTAATTTGGATATTAGCCCCTTTTCAGATATATGATTTGTAAATATTTCCTCCCCTTCAGTAGGCTGTCTCTTTGTTTTGTTGATGGTTTGCTTTGCTCTTCAGGGCAAGAACATTTTAAATTGTGGCTGCTTTGCCAGATTTCCCTACAACTCCACTGGCAGCTCTGGTGCCTGCTTCCCAAGCCCTCATCAACACAGCCATGGCCAAGCTGTTTGCTCTGCCATTCTGTCAGGTAAAAAATGAGAACTGATAGTTTTACTAGGCACTGATCTAATTCATCTTGTGTGTGTGTGTCTGAGTATTTCCTTTTCTGTGAAACATCTGTTCATGTCCATTGCCAATTATTCTGTAAGATTATGGTCATTTTCTTACTGATTTTAAGAGATTTTTATATGTTAAGGAAATTGGCTATTGTGGTAGAATGTGTTGCACATTTTCCCCCATTTTATTATTACTTTTTGACTTTACAGTATTTTTTCAATACACAATTTTACTATTTTAATGTATTTAAATATATCTAATTGTTTGTTTGGGTTTTTTTTTGGCCATGCTGTGAGGCTTGTGGGATCTTAGTTCCCCAACCAGGGCTTCAACCCAGGCCCCGGCAGTGAAAGCGCCAAGTCCTAACCATTGGACCACAAGAGAATTTCCTAAATGTATCTAATTTACTACAGTTTGATATAATTTATCTTATTTGATGCATTCTGGGGTTTGTGTCATAGTTAGAAAGGCTTCCCCAATGAGACAGTTTTAAAAGTTAACAAAACAGCTTTTTTAAAATACAGTTTTAGCTTTTACATTACTTTAAGAACCCCCCACACATGCTTTTGAATACTCTCAGGCACAGCAAATCATTGTTTCGGGGTGGATATGATTTTTAGAACAATAGAATCATTGGAAGGCAAATATGATATTCGAACTGGGATAATACCAGTTTTGGATAAAATCAAGGATGGCAATAAGATCATGAGGCAATTCCCAAAGGGAACTTTCAGAAGGGTGCAGAATCATCACAGGTCAGTAATATAGATACAGAGTCTCCCAAGGTAAGAACTGTGAAAAGCCACACTTGGGTGTGCAATTTGTGGTAAAGTTGTTTTAAATGACTTGTTTGGAGACCATGAAATGTGAGGAGTGTTCATTCTTGTAGAGGAGACTCTGTTTTCTCCTTCTACTTCTCCACTCACCCCTCACTAGGCTCTCAGTGCTTCACCCTGAGACCAGACGTATGGGGCTTTTCCCACCAGGCAATTCTCAGACACCAGCTGTGTGCGCAGCATTCAACTCCGTTCTGACACCATCTACCTGGAGGCGGCGTCAGACCCCACAGGTTAAGGGCTCAGTCCTGCAAGACTGCCCGCCCTTCTGAGGCCCTTCTCAAGTCCAGCTAGTCAGCTGGGCTTCTGATCAACCAGCTGTAAATCAGAGGTTCCTATGACCCACTCCTGAGATTCTGCAGTTTGCTAGAGAGGCTCACAGAATTTAGGAAAACAGTTTAGTTCTTATTGCCAGTTTATCACAAAGGATACAAACCAACAGGCAGGCGGAAGAGACATGAGGGGAAGGCATCGGGGAGGGTGCAGAGCTCCCACACTCCCCGGGCGCACCACCCTCCCGACACCTCACCACCTTGGGAGCTCTCCGAACACTGTACTCTGCGGGTTTTTATGGAGGCCTCATTACGTAGGTTTGATTGATGAAGTCATTGATCTCCAGCCCCTGTCCCCACCCCAGAGGTTGGGCCTAGGAAAGGCGGAATCTCTGAGCCCTCTAATCACTTGGTTGGTTCCCCTGGCAACCAGCCCTCACCCTGTGGTTACCTAGAGGCTTTCCAAAAATCATCTCATTAATGCAAATTCAAGTGTGATTGAAAGGGCTAATAGGACTGAGGACAAAAGACCAAATGCAACAAAAGATGCTCCCATTGCTCTTATTCTTAGGAAATCCCAAGGGTTCGGGGAGCTGTGAGCCAGGAGGAGGGATGAAGACCAAACATATATTTCGTACTATAAATCATGACATCACAGGCCTGGAAAGAGGCTTTAGGTGGGTGGGGTTCCGACAGCTGTTCTCAATACTGTAAGGGTTGGAAATTCCCTGGTGGTCCAGTGGTTAGGACTCCTCGCTTTCACTGCCTAGGGCGCGGGTCTGATCCCTGGTCAGGGAACTAGGATCCTGCAATCTGCCTGCCCTCCCCCCCAAAAAATACTGTAAGGATTGTCAGAGCCTGGCCCCGCCTGTGTGGCTCCAGAGGCCAGAGCTCAGACTCACAGGGAAGCTGCTGATGAGGAAAGATGTCCTGAAAGAAGACAGCTCTTCATTCACTCACGTCAGCATTCAAGGGTGCCCGAGAAGGGGTCCCTGCTGGGGGTGAGAGGTCAGAATCGGGCACCTCCAAGGCCTCTTCACACTCAAGGTCCTTGGATTCGCCTTGAAAATTATGTTGAGTTCGTGGCGGGATAAGCATACCACATGTAGCATCTCTCTATTTTGAGCTACAGTAATGACGATGGCTTGTGTTGATGGAGAGCTTACTGGGTGTCAGGCATGGAGCCAGTGATTTCATCATCACAGCAGCCATGGGCAGGTACCTGTCATCTCTGTCACGCAGCCCAGAGGCTGGGACTGTCTGAGCTGAAGGTCAGTGGCTGAGGAGCTGAAGGGTCCCGCTAGGACCTAGGTCTGGAGGCTTCCAAACCCCAAGCTGGTGTGCCTCCCAAGTTAAGAGTGTCTCCAGACGAAATTTTTCATCACATCAGACCTTGCATGTAGCTATTTATCAAAAGCAGGTTTCTCTGCTGAAGAATCAATCATCACGATCATAATGAGCATGGGATACTTTTTTATATATATATAAATTTATTTATTTTTGGCTGCATTGGGTCTTCATTGCTGCACGGGCTGTCTCTAGTTGCAGTGAGTGGGGACTACTCTTCATTGCGGTGCACGGCTTCTCATTGTGGTGGCTTCTCTTATTGTGGAGCACGGGCTCTAGGCACTCGGGCTTCAGTAGTTGTGGCAGGCAGGCTCAGTAGTTGTGGCTCATGGGCTCTAGAGTGCAGGCTCAGTAGTTGTGGCGCACGGGCTTAGTTGCTCCGCGGCATGTGGGATCTTCCTGGACCGGGGATCAAACCCGTGTCCCCTGCATTGGCAGGTGGATTCTTAACCACTGCACCACCAGGGAAGTGCAAGCATGGAATATTTAGAAAGATAGTTATAGAGTCAAGAGAAATAAAAACTAGGCCTGACTGCCTCTATCATTTTGACAGTCCCTGATGTCTTGCTTTTCTGTGTTATTTATTGGCGGATAGAGGTTTCTGTCTAAGAGCTTAAGTGCAGTCCTGTAAACCTCAGTGTCTGCCTCAGATCGATGTGGCTCAGAAGCAGATATCCCCCTATAAGGCATCCTCTCCAGAGGCCTCTCTGAAGGTCAGGAGAGCGCCAGAGCTGCATGTTTGTGGCACAGAACACAGGCAGTGGGATGGCTCCAAACATAACTTCCAGGGCTCGAGGTGCTCAGCACATATGGCTGGGGGTTGCGGCATGCAAACTCTTAGTTGCGGCATGTGGGATCTAGTTCCCTGATCAGGGATCGAACCCGGGCCCCCTGTACTGGGAACGTGGAGGCTTAGCCACTGGACCACCAGGGAAGTCCTTCTTTTTAGTTTTTTGAGGAATCTCCATACTGTTTTCCATAGTGGCTGCACATTCCCACCAACAGTGCACAAGATTCCCTTTTCTTCACGTCCTTGCCAACACTTGTCTTTTCATGCACTTGGCCATCTGTATGTCTTCTTTGGGAAATTGTCTATTCAGATTCTCTGCTCATTTTTTAATCAGGTTGTTTGTTTTGTTTCTGTTTTTGTTTTTGCTTTGCTATTGAGTTGTATGAGTTCTTTATGTATTTTTAATATTAACCCCTTATCAGATATGTGATTTGCAAATATTTTCTCCCATTCAGTAGGTTGCCTTTTCATTTTGTTGATGGTTTCCTTTGCTGTGCAGAAGCTTTTGAAAGACTTGTACACTGGAAACTATATGACATTGATGAAAGAAATTGAAGAAGACACAAATAAATGGAAAGATATTTCATGCTTCTGGATCAGAAGAATTAATATTGTTAAAATGTCCATACTACCCAAAGCAATCTACAGATTCAATGCAATCCCTATCAAAATTCTGATGGTATTTTTCACAGAAATAGAACAGTCCTAAAATTTGTGTGGAGTCACAAAAGACCCTGAAAAACCAAAGCAATCTTGAGAGAGAAGAACAAAGATGGAGGCATCATGCACCCTGCTCTCAAACTATACTGCAGAGCTATAATAATCAAAACAGACACATAGATCAATGGACCAGAATAGCAAGCCCAAAAATAAACCCATGCATATATGGTCAATTAATTTACAACTAAGCAGTCAAGAATATACAATGGGGAAAGGACAGTCCCTTCAATAAATGGTGCTGGAAAAACTGGACAACCACATACAAAAGAAAGAAACTGGACCACAATCTTACACCATACACATAAATTAATTCAAAATGGGTTAAAGACTTGAATGTGAGACCTGAAACTGTAAAACTCCTAGAAGAAAACATAGGTAGAAACTCCTTGACATCAGTCTTGGCAATAACTTTTTTTTTTTTTAATCTGACTCCAAAAGCAAAGGCCATAAAAGCAAAAATAAACACTAAACACTAAAAAGCTTCTGCACAGCAAAGGCACCATCAACAAATTGAAAAGGCAACCCTTAGATTTTTTCAGTCTCCTCATTGTCTCCCCTCAGGCCTGTAGGCTGAGAGAAGATTCCCTCCCTGGGGCAGGCGGAGGGTCAGGTCTGCTCCTTCCTGATGAAGCCTTGGGTACTGCAGGGGCTGGGCTCATGGGGAGGGGTCCTCGACTGCCTACTGAGTCACAAAATGTTGCCTAAAAGAAAGCAGGAGA
This sequence comes from Balaenoptera physalus, assembly GCF_965194825.1. Lineage (NCBI taxonomy): Eukaryota > Metazoa > Chordata > Mammalia > Artiodactyla > Balaenopteridae > Balaenoptera > Balaenoptera physalus. Next base: position 45,447,513 of record NC_138898.1, on the reverse strand, counting down.
ATTGAAAATCCGGAGAACAGGGACACTGACCTTCCCTCTCTGCCCCCCAAATTTCCTGTGGAGCCAAATATTCTCTTGTTTTCCCAGTGGGAGTTCCTGGTAGGACTCCACCCAAACCAAACAGCAGGGCTAAAGGGTTAGCAAAGCAAATAGGCTTTCGGCAAGAAGACTTCCTTCACTTCTCTCTTGGATGGACTCTTCATACTCAGCTCAAAGCTTCAGCTGGAATGTCTCTGCACAAAATCAATCTCAGGAGGAACTCAGTGTTGCTTCCTAGAGGCTTGGATTTGCAAAGGCTTCCTGTTTGATGGAGGCTGTTTTTGGTACTTAAGCTCTTTCTAGCTTTTACTTCTGACCTAGTGAGTTTTTTTTTTTTTTTAAAGAATATCTTTATAGAGGTATTTTCATATAGTAAAATGCACAGATCTTAAGAATAGAGTTCAAACCACTGTGACAGATACACTCATGTAGCCCATATCCCTATTCTGTCACCCCAGAAACTCCCCAGACAATCCCCCTACCCTTGGCCCCTGGGGGACTGTTCTGAATTCCATCACAACACATTACTTTTGCCAATTCTGGAACTTCATGTCAATGAAATTGTACAATATGTGCTCTTTTGTGTCTGGCCTTCCACTCGGTATAATATTTGTGAGATTCACCGGTGTCATTCCTTTTTATGGTTGAGTTAGTATTCCACTATTTCAATATCCTACTTTGTTTCTTCACTTTCCTGTTGATAGTCACCTGGGCTGTTTCCAGTTTGGAGCATTACTGATAAGGCTCCTGTGAACATCCTTGCACAAGTTGTTTTGTGGGCATAGGTGTTTATTTATCCTGGATGAATACCTAAAAGTAGAATGGCTGGGCCACATAGTAAGTGTATGTTTAACTATTGACTATTTTATTATAAGAAATTGCCACACTGTTTCCAACATGGCTGTAATGGTTACACTCCCTTGAGCAGCACTCCGCCGCCTCACCACCACTCTGTGCTGTTGGTCACTTTCTTTTTTTCTTTATTTTTTTAAAAGGCTGCTTTTTTTTTTTTTTTTAAAGAGCATTTATTTATTTATTTAGTTAGTTAGTTAGTTTATTTTTGGCTGTGTTGGGTCTTAGTTGTGGCATGCGGGATCTCCGTTGAGGCACATGGGATCTCTCCTTGCGGCATGCGGGCTCTTCCTTGCGGTGCGCGGGCTTCTCTCTAGTGTGGCGCATGGGTTCCAGAGCGTGTGGGCTCTGTAGTTTGCAGCATGCAGGCTCTCTCATTGAGGCGTGCGAGCTCAGCAGTTGTGGTGCGCAGGCTTAGTTGCCACGTGGCATGTGGGATCTTATCTTATTTCCCTGACCAGGGATCGAACCTGCGTCCCCTGCATTGGAAAGCGGATTCTTTACCACTGGACCACCAGGGAAGTCCCTGTCAGTCACTTTCATGTTGACCATTGTATGTAGCAGGTAAGTCCTGCTGCCCGCTGGGGTTTTAATGTGCGTTTTCCCAATGCGATCTAGTGAATTTTAAAGAGGCTTCAAGAATTCTGCCCAGGCCAGCCACCTCCCACACCTCAGTCCACCCTTGCCTGGCATGCGGCACCTAGAACCGTGGGGATTTGCTCTATTCGGGGTACTGCGAGTGTGAGGCAGTGCTGGGGACATGGGGCCCTCCCCCAGGAGCGTACACTCCAGGTCAGGGGCAGCACCCTCTGTAAGGGGCGGATTCAGGCCATACAGTCTCTGTCACGATGCTCAGCTCTGCCATGGATGTGTGAAAGCAGCCCTAGAGAAAATAGAAAGGAATGAGTGTAGCTGTATTTGTAGACACTGAAATTTGGATTTCATGTAATTTTTGTACATCATGAATTATTCTTCTTTTCACTTGTTTCAATCATTTAAAAATGTAGGGCTTCCCTGGTGGCACAGTGGTTAAGAATCCACCTGCCAATGCAGGGGACACGGGTTCGAGCCCTGGTCCGGGAAGATCCCACATGCCACGGAACAACTAAGCCCGTGCGCCACAACTACTGAGCCCACGTGCCACAACTACTGAGCCCGCACGCCTAGAGCCCTTGCTCTGCAACAAGAGAAGCCACCACAATGAGAAGCCCGCGCACCACAACGAAGAGTAGTCCCTACTCGCCACAACTAGAGAAAGCCCGCACGCAGCAACAAACACCCAACACAGCCAAAAATAAATAAATAAAATAAATAAATTTATTTTAAAAAGTAAAAAATAAAAATGTAGACAGCGTTCCTAACTTGAGGACTATATAAAAACAGGTGGTGGGCCAGCCTGGGCTGAGGGTGGGCAGAGGCAGCCCCCCGAGATGCAGCTCGAAACCAGGCTGCAGGACATTCACTGCAAATCTGCCCCTCCAGTGAGGGACTCCCCAGGGGTGAGGGCTGCAGAGGGCAAGATCCAGACCAGGGAGGCCTGTGGATGTTGGTTGTGTGTCCTTTGCAGCCCCTCACAGCCCCACAGGCTCCACAGTTTGGGGGCTCCTTCTCTCTCCCCACCCCCAGCTCTCTCACTGACCTCAGCTCTGACCACTTCCCCTTCTGCCTGGTCCCTTTGGGATGGGACACATGAGAATGCCTGCCCGCTGCAGTTGGGTGCCTGCCTTCACCTGTCCCCTCAAGTCCCCCAGGCCCAGCCTGAGGACCTGCTAGGGAGGGCCTGAGACTGGTTTAGCAAGCTTACCTGGCTGGGGTTGTGGTTTGCAGGAGCTGAGGTGGGGTCAGCCCTCTGCTGAGGGGCTGTGCAGTCTGCAGCCTGGGTAGGATGGTTCTGGGGAGTGTCTGGGAGGCAGGAGAGCCCATGAGGAAACTACCACAGGAATCCCAGCAAGAGGACCCAAAAGAGCAGCTAAGGATGGACTAGATACAGAGGGAATGAAATGGCTGGAGGACCCAGACTTCCTCTTGGAGGACCGGCTCCTGAGAGAGCCCTTGGGAGCTTGGGAGAGAAGGCAGGCCCACCAGGCCTGATGTTATTGGCACTGGATCTGGGAGCAAGCAGGAAGGCTTTGGCCTAAAGAAGGATCTGGAGCCCCGTTGGGTGTGGAGGGAGGGCAAGGAAACAGGATGAGCTGTGGAGAAAGATGGTGGAAGGCCCTGGGCCGCACCTGTGACCCACCCCCCCCACCGGGCCCTGCCCCAGGACCACACCCACAGACGCTCCCCACATGGGGTAGCTGCCACGTGTGCAGTGATGAGCTTGCACACCACATGTAATCAGAGCTTTTCCAGACGCCACGGATTCACCCACTCCCCCTCCGTGCCCACCCCCTCCCCCCATCTATGTCCACCTCTAAGGCTCAGCACCATGCTAGGTCTGCAGGCCCAGAGACTGGCCAGTCTTAGAAACTCACGTGAGTGGAATCCTTCAGTCTGTGCTCTTTAGCGCTGCCTACTCTCACTCAGCATCGTTCGTCTGCGTATTGGATGTGGTCGATCATTCTCCCGGCTGGGGACTATGCAACTGTGGGAATATGCCACAGTTTATTTATCAGTCCAGCATTGATGGGCATTTGCGTGGTTTCCAGTTTGGGACTATTTTGAATATTTGAATATTACGAGCATTTCTGTACATGCCTTTTGGTTGGTATAAGCATTCATTTCTGTTGGGTATTTTCTTTGGACTAGAATTGCTGGGTCAGAAGTAGGTGTTTAGCTTCAGTGAATACTGCCAGTTTTTCAATGTTAAACCAACCTGTAAGGACTCTCCTTGATGCAGAGACCCCAGAGGCCAAGATAGGATCAGGGAGGAGCAGTGGGAGCAGCCCTGAAGCCAGGGACCCGAAGACGGCCCTGGGGAACAGCAGCGGTGGTGCTAGTGGGTGTAGACCGGAGGGTTGCTGGTGAGAGCGAGCAAGAGGGCCCCAGAAGAGGACCTGCAGGTAGGAACCAGGTGAGCAGCTTTAGGGAGGGGGAGGAGCAGGAGGAGACACTGTCTCAGGGAGTGGACATGAAGAGGGTTGCTGGCAGAATGGGCCACAAGCCCAGGACCTCATCCTCAGCTCTGCAAGTTGAGAAACTCCGCAATACTCTTTCACCCAGGGGTAGGTGCACGGCCCCTCCAGGAGGCCCCTCCCACCCTGCGACCCCGCCTTTCCTCAGGCCCCGCCCATCATTTGGTCCGGCGCAGCGCGCAGGCGCATCCTCAGCACCTCCCTTCCTCGCCGCCGCAGCGCAGTGCGCAGGCGCGGCCTGGCAGCCGGCGAAGCTGCAGCATCCTCCGTGCGGGCGTGTCCCCGCGGCTCATCTTGCCCTCCTCGTCCTCGTCCTCCTCGGACTGCCGGCGCGATGGCGAAGCCGCTGACGGACGGCGAGAGGCGGAAGCAGATCAGCGTGCGCGGGCTGGCGGGGCTGGGCGACGTGGCCGAGGTGCGGAAGAGCTTCAACCGGCACCTGCACTTCACGCTCGTCAAGGACCGCAACGTGGCCACGCGCCGCGACTACTACCTGGCGCTGGCGCACACGGTGCGAGACCACCTGGTGGGCCGCTGGATCCGCACGCAGCAGCACTACTACGAGCGCGACCCCAAGGTGAGGCGGCACCGGGGTGGGGAGAGACCCCCGGTGAGGAGGGACCTTCCCCCGAGATGGGGAGAGACCGCCCTCCGGGTGGGGAGGGACCCCCGGTGAGGAGAGACCCCCCCCAAGGTGAAGAGAGTCCCCTGAGATGGGGAGCGACCCCCCCTCTCCCCAGTTGAGGAGAGACCACCGGGTGAGGCATCACCGCACACGGCGTCGCCTAACCCTAACCTCCCGTACTGGGTGGCCTGGAGCCCTGCGGTTGCGGCCTGCTGTCCGGGCGGGCAGAGATGGGGGGCGTCACTGGGAAGCCTGCTGAGGAGAAGGAGCCCGCAGTGATGGGCTCTGCCTTCCAGGAGCTCACACCTACCTTGAAGAGCTTCACTTAGCTTAAGGTTGGCCGACGTTAAGGAATTGTTTATTCTTTTTACATTTTACACACATGTAGGTTTATGGTAGAAAAGTACAAAATACACGAGAGAAAATTTGGTCATCACCTCCGTTATTAACTGTGTTAAAATATAGGTGCATGTCCTTCTACATCTTTTCCTGTTCTTGAATATATATGCACACTTTTAAAAAGCATGTTGTATATACAATTTTGTGGCTCTTCTGTTTCATTCATCAACATTTGTAGCTTTTTCAACAGCTTTCTAAGTCAGTAAATATGATTCTCCAAACTGGTAGTTTTCAGTTTGATGGGTATGGGCTTGGCCAGGCCCCTGCTACCAGTTTTGTTTGTTTGTTTTTTTGTTTTTGTTTTTTTCCTCTTGACCATGGAGAGTTTTATCCTTTCTACTATACTAATGTAGAGTGAAAACTGGTGAGGAAAGGCCACACTTGCAGGCCTGAAGCCAATTTGCAAGGATTTGACTTGCAGTGTACACCTGAGCACCGGGCAGTTGCTTTGTTGATAGTAATTTACAGTATTTTTGTAGGGCGTTAAATGTTTAATAATTGCTAAGTCTGAGATTGGTTGCTTTTCCAAACTTATTCTGGGGCACGCTTTTTTTCTAAAAGAGAGGTGGTAAGAAGGACAGATTTGTTAGAATACCAACTAGGATCTTCATATTTAGTATGCAAGACAGTGAAGAAAGAAGTGGCACCAAATGGCAGAAACAGGTTATTTCAACAAGGGCTTGGGATGACTTTGCCAGGGAAACTGGCCAACAGGCAGTGGCTCCCCCAGAATTCCCTGCTGATGGCAGAGCTCTGATTTGCAATATCATTGTTATTCATGTAGCAGGTGACAAGGTACATCTCTGACAGCACATTCAAGGGTATTTCCCTGCAGCTGGACCAGAACACACCGAAACACCGTGGGGTCCCATTAGAGTGTTCATCTATATTTAGATCCTGAAAAGGCTAGTGATGGGCTCAGGGATTACGGAAATAACCTTTCATGAACAGGATTAAATCCCTCTAACAAAACAGGTTTGCTGATCCTCGCTGATTGCTATGTGGCTATAGGTGTAAACCTTTCTCTTCTTTAAAGCCACACAGCCTGTAAATGGAAGGTTGTTTGCTTGTCCTGGATAGGAAGGTCATTTGAAAGTGGAAACTTGGAATTTGAGTGCTTCAGTCTGGCTAATTCATGTTGAAAATAAGCTCATCATCTCCTTTTTCTGCAAAAGTTACATGTTTGCTTGTAACGGACAAGAAACAAGCCCCAGGAGGATCAGAGCTGAGAGGAAGTGGAAGGTCTCCCAGTAATAATCCTGCAGAGCCACATCCCCAGCCTAAGAATGGCTTCAAGGATGTGTACCACTGCACTGCAGACTTAGGCAGCCTGACGATCTAAACAATAAGTTAAAGTGCTTTTATTTAATATTTTTATTTACTTTAAAACAGTTATGCAAGTCCTTGTGATTATTGGAGAAAAAATTAGAAAACACAGATAAGCCAAAAGGAAAAACTTAACTGTAATCTCACCACCTAGTGGTAGCACTGTAAATGCTACAAACATCTTGTGTTCCACATCTCTTTTTCTGCGCAGGTAGAAACATTTGTTTTTATTACACAAAATAGTATAGTGCTGTGCTGCACCTATTGTTTCATAACTCTCAAGCACTCTATTTTTGGTAATAGTAGAAACAGTTGAAGCTCAGTGCTCAGAGGAAGAGTTTTCAAGTAAGCTGCCTGGCAAATCAGCAAGTCAAAGAATCTGGCTAAAATTAAGAAGTCTGCTCTTGGCAGGAGGCAGGCTTAGTTCTAAAGACGGCTCCAGGAGTCTCTGAAGTGATGGCAAGGTCAGGACTCCACTGCAAACTCAGGGACGGAAAAGAGCTGGGTGGTGAGGGATGGCTCACACAGATCCAGGCTCCTCAAGTCCTGGCTTTACCGTTTGGCCTGTTTGACCCTTGGGCTTGGGTGGATTTCTTAACCTCTCTTGGCCTCAGTTTCTTCATCTTTAAAATAAGGAAGGTCAAGCTAGGTAATCCATCCCTGAGTACCTTGCTGTTCTAAAACATTGTAGCTTTGTGTTTGCTGATAAAATGTTTTCATTTTATATTAACATTCCATCCAAAAAGAATTTGAGAATGCTTAAGCAAGATATGCTGCAAAAGTTTCAACTTCATAGAAGACCTCAAAGAGAAAGTTGGGGTAAGACAGTAAGGGTAGGAAGGTGGGTTAAGTTCAGATGCATGGTCAGGACACAAAATGCAGATGTAAGTTCTGGCAACCAAAGCAGATTGCAGATCATGCCCAGTTATGGGAGTCATGGAATCTCTGCAGTAAATTCTAGAATGAGCAGGTGCGAGATTTCTTCCATGGGTCTTTAAAGCAGACGTTGTACGATGTGGACAGCTGGCCTGATTGCATCCCTGCAGTGGATGGACTGGCCAGTTTACCATGGTTCTTCCCCATGAGCTCTTGGCATAACCATACTGGTGGACTAAGGAAAGGAGCTCTACCACTGGGTCCAAACTGCTGTCCTAATATTTCTAGTAAGATAATCATGATGAATACAATTAATCTTATGGTTTGGCTGGATCTGGGAGTTAAAGGAAGATGATCTAGAGCAGTTCTTTGTTGCCTTGGCTGCACACAACCCCTACTTCTGAAATTTTGTTTTAATTAGGCAGGAGTGGGTCCAGCGCTGGGATCTTTTTGACCCACTTAACTGTTCTGATGTGTTTGCCCTCATCTGTGTGAAGTTGACCTTGTATCCCATGGGCAAGCTTCCCTGATAGCAGAGAGCTCAGTTACTTTCTCTGGCCAGAAGCTGGGGCGGGGCAGATGTTTCGTGTTGCTGATTACCCTGACAGCTTGCCAAATGGAAGGTAGGCTGAAGCCGTCATTTATGAGATTAGGAAGCTTTGGGTGTGTGCCGTGATTTTTCTTAGAAGACAGTCTAGCCTCTGCTCCTGCAGGCTGTGATGGTTAATTTTGTGTGCCAACGTGGCTGGGCTATGGTGCCCAGATATTTGGTCAAATATTATTCTGGTTGTTTGTGTGAAGGTGTTTTCTAGATGAGATCAGCATTAAAGTCAGTGGATTTTGAGGAGAGTAGATTACCCTCCGTAATGTAGATGGGCCTCTAATCAGTTGAAGGCCTGAACAGAACAAAGACTGATACCCCCAGCATACCCACCTCCCCGCTCTTCCTCTCCACATCCCTCCCCAGCCAGAAGGAATTTTCCGGCAGAAGGCCTTTGGACTCCAAATGCCGCTCCTTCTTGGGTCTTCAGCCTGCAGGCTCACCCCAGCAGATTTTGGTCTTGGACCCCCATGATTATGTGACCCAATTCCTTAAAATAAATCTCTGTGTATATATCCTGTTGATTCTGTTTCTCTGGGGAACCCTGACTTATACCCAGGTGCTGTGGATGGCTAACCCTTTGTATCTTTATGAAATATTGTAACTGATCTCATTTCTGCATCCTAGCCCTTTATAGATGATTTTTTAAACGTTTATTTTATGTGATTTCAGACTTTTACAAGTTACAAGAATGTTACAAAGAATTCCCATATGCTCTTTATCTGGATTCCCCAAACATGAAACATTTTTAACACGTTTGTTATGTCTTTCTCTCTGTATAAATACATTTTTTCTGTGAACCATTTGAAAGTAAGTTTTAGACTTGATACCCCTTTCCCCCTGAAAACTCAAATGTGTGACTCGGAAAATCAAGGAGATTCCCTTATACCACCAGAGCATTTGGAAAAAACTCAGGGTGTTCACACCAACACGGTGTTGTCACCTGCAGACCTTACTCAGCTTTGTCAGCTGTGCCACTGATAAGAAATACAAGGAAGAAAACTGAGAGAACTTTACACATCTTTCCAGATATACCTCCTTTTTTCCTGCCCATTAAACAGAGCAGGCTCTAACCCATATGGAAACCCACACATTTTAAGACATGAAGCAGGTAAACAGCAGGCAACAGATAGCTGGCTCTTTTCTACCTTGTAGAGAATGGGGCTCTTAGGATATGGCGAAGGGAAGAGAAATGAACACAGAAATTTAGAAAGGTAATTGGACAACTGAAAAGTATGGTTATATTTCCTCTAAGATCAGGGACAAGACAAGGTTGCCCACTCTCACCACTATTTTCTTTTTTTTTTTTTTTTATAGAAATGTGTTTGGCTTTTCTTTTTTTTTAATTAATTAATTAATTTTTATTTTTGGCTGTGTTGGCTCTTCGTTTCTGTGCGAGGGCTTTCTCTAGTTGTGGCAAGCGGGAGCCACTCTTCATTGCGGTGCGCGGGCCTCTCACTATTGCGGCCTCTCTTGTTGCGGAGCACAGGCTCCAGACACGCAGGCTCAGTAGTTGTGGCTCACGGGCCTAGTTGCTCCGTGGCATGTGGGATCTTCCCAGACCAGGGCTCAAACCCGTGTCCCCTGCATTAGCAGGCAGATTCTCAACCACTGCGCCACCAGGGAAGCCCTCACCACTATTATTCAACATAGTTTTGGAAGTTTTAGCCACAGCAGTCAGAGAAGAAAAAGAAATAAACGGACTCCAAATTGGAAAAGAAGAAGTAAAACTGTCACTGTTTGCAGATGACATGATACTATACATAGAGAATCCTAAAGATGCTACCAGAAAACTACTAAAGCTAATCAGTGAATTTGGTAGAGTAGCAGGATACAAAATTAATGCACAGAAATCTCTTGCATTCCTATACACTAATGATGAAAAATCTGAAAGAGAAATTAAGGAAACACTACTATTTACCATTGCAACAAAAAGAATAAAATATGTAGGAATAAACCTACCTAAGGAGACAAAAGATCTGTATGCAGAAAACTATAAGACACTGATGAAAGAAATTAAAGATGATACAAACAGATAGAGAGATATACCATGTTCTTGGATTGGAAGAATCAACATTGTGAAAATGACTATACTACCCAAAGCAATCTACAGATTCAATGCAATCCCTATCAAACTACCAATGGCATTTTTCACAGAACTAGAACAAAAAATTTCACCATTTGTATGGAAACACAAAAGACCCCGAATAGCCAAAGCAATCTTGAGAAAGAAAAACAGAGCTCGAGGAATCAGTCTCCCAGACTTCAGACTATACTACAAAGCTACAGTAATCAAGACAGTATGGTACTGGCACAAAAACAGAAATATAGATCAATGGAACAGGATAGAAAGCCCAGAGATAAACCCATGCACCTATGGTCACCTTATCTTTGATAAAGGAGGCAAAAGTATACAATGGAGGAAAGACAGCCTCTTCAATAAGTGGTGCTGGGAAAACTGGGCAGGTACATGTAAAAGAATGAAATTAGAACACTTCTAACACCATACACAAAAATAAACTCAAAATGGATTAAAGACCTAAATGTAAGACCAGACACTATCAAATTCTTAGAGGAAAACACAGGCAGAACACTCTATGACATAAATCACAGCAAGATCCTTTTTGACCCACCTCCTAGAGAAATAGAAACAAAAACAAAAATAAACAAATGGGACCTAATGAAACTTAAAAGCTTTTGAACAGCAAAGGAAACCATAAACAAGATGAAAAGGCAACCCTCAGAATGGGAGAAAATATTTGCAAACGAAGCAGCTGACCAAGGATTAATCTCCAAAACATACAAGCAGCTTATGCAGCTCAATATCAAAAAAACAAAGAACCCAATCAAAAAATGGGCAGAAAACCTAAATAGACATTCCTCCAAAGAAGATATACAGATTGCCAACAAACACATGAAAAGATGCTCCACATCACTAATCATTAGAGAAATGCAAATCAAAACTACCATGAGGTATCACCTCACACCAGTCAGAATGGCCATCATTAAAAAATCTACAAACAATAAATGCTGGAGAGGGTGTGGACAAAAGGGAACCCTCTTGCACTGTTGGTGGGAATGTAAATTGATACAGCCACTATGGAGAACAGTATGGAGGTTCCTTAAAAAACTAAAAATAGAACTACCATACGACCCAGCAATCCCACTACTGGGCATATACCCTGAGAAAACCATAATTCAGAAAGAGGCATATACCACAATGTTCACTGCAGCACTGTTTACAATAGCCAGGACATGGAAGCAACCTAAGTGTCCATCAACAGATGAATGGATAAAGAAGATGTGGCACATATATGCAATGGAATATTACTCGGCCGTGAAAAGAACTGAAATTGAGTTATTTGTAGTGAGGTGGATGGACCTAGAGTCAGTCATACAGAGTGAAATAAGTCAAAGAGAAAAACAAATACCGTATGCTAACACATGTATATGGAATCTAAAAAAAAAAAAAAAGATTCTGATGAACCTAGGGGCAGGACAGGGATAAAGACGCAGATGTAGAGAATGGACTTGAGGACACTGGGAGGGAGAAGGGTAAGCTGGGACAAAGTGAGAGAGCAACATTGACATATATATACTACCAAATGTAAAATAGATAGCTAGTCGGAAGCAGCTGCATAGCACAGGGAGATCAGCTCAGTGCTTTGCAGCCACCTAGAGGGGTGGGATAAGGAGGGTGGGAGGGAGACACAAGAGGGAGGGGATGTGGGGATATATGTATACATATAGCTGATTCACTTTGTTATACAGCAGAAAGTAACACAACATTGTAAAGCAATTATACTCCAATAAAGATGTTAAAAAAAAAAAGTCTGGTTAACAATGCCTTCAACAGGATCTTCTGGAGTAGGAATTATATGTAATTTCAGTTTTAGCTGAGTGTCTTTTCTCAGCCTTGAAACACCATTTTTTTTTTAAAGGTGAAAGTAGCTCTGTTGAGAACACTGACTTATAACACTGAGTCACGAGTGTAGTTTGACATGGTCCAGATCACTTACTCTAAATTGATTAGGCTCTGGCTATCTGTCAGGGACAAGGTGGCCTCCATGATTATCTGGCTCTGGGATGGGGTGAGTAGACGCTTTGTAGAGCTTAACGGCACATAAGGTGGAAGGCAGAGGACTGTGACACTGACGTCATGTAGCACAAAGTGAATTTGTTTCCTGCAGAACTAAGTTATCTCTGAGTGTAAAATCCCTGTAGATTTTACAGGGATAAAATACTGTAATTTTATCATATTTTACATTTTCCAAGTTGACTTTGCGCAAACAGACCTGTGTTCTACTCCTAGGTACCAGTACCTAAAATAAAGAACGAAATTCATGGTCCACATTGAGACACAACCCACCAGTTAGGGGAAGCCAACGTTCCCTGGCACTTCGCTCTGAAAGAAAGTACGAGTGTGACTTCATAGGTTGGGCCGTAAGAGGTGTGGTAGATAACGCTCAGCATCCTCACACAAGCACAGTAGTGGTTTTATAAAGCTCTTTCCTCCAAAAAGCCCCTCAGACACAGTGGCGTGTACGCGGGGACATGCTCAGTGAGGACAGGGGTGGAAGGGCCCCTCCCCCCAGCAGCCCTCCTCTCGCTGGGCTGCTCGGGCAGGGCGACAGGCTGGAGGTGGTCTCAGTGCCTTTGTAGAGGCTGGGGGGCCCACCGGAGCTGACTTCTGTGTTGGGTCAGTGCTCAGTGTCCCTGTGTCATGTCAGGGCCCGCTCTGTCTGGCGGGAGCCACTCTGTGCTGCGAGAGGGCAGCTCGTGGGCTAAGATGCCGCTGCGGCACCGACAGGATCTGATAGACAAGAGGAGTGAGGCTGCGTGTTCCTGGCGCAGGCGGACACCTTTCTGGCCGGATCTGCCTGTAGAATCAGGTTCTTGCTGGTGGTGAAGTCGATTGCCCCAGTCAGTGCTTCGATGCCCTGAGTGTTGAAAGTTCTTTCTTTCCTTTTCCTGCAGAGTGTTCAGACCCTTCTGTTAAACAAGGACTCTAAACACACTTTTAGGAGAGGGAAAAGAAATTGGAGTTCTCTGAAAGTCCAATTCTATGTATTAATCTTGGTTGTATAGAGAGCAAAATGAGGCTCTACCTATTGACATTAAACTCCATTTTCACAGAGTTCATTAACTCCTAAGATTCTTTAGGAGATTAATATGTTGTATAATGTTGATCATATTTTCATCTGTGTCGAAGAGCTTTGTTTATGCTTTTCTGTGATGTAACCTGTTGGTGTGGGCTTTGCATGTAATAAATAAACTCAATTTATAAAAAAATTAAGGCTGCCTCTAGGCCATTTAACACTTGTTGCAGCCATATTGCAAAGAAGGGACTCTGCAAGAAAGATCAGTGACCTAGTTCAGGCCTGCAGACGGCCCCCCAGAGCTGTGTGGCAAGGTTAAGGGATCCCTGCTGTTCTCAGGCTCAAGCAGGTGAACATCTGGTTCTCGATTGGCACCCCTGAGCTGGGAAGCCCTGTCCAAGGTTGCACAGATGGCGCTGGGGAGGCTGGAGGGCTGGAGAGGTAGGAAGGGGCTGGGCTGGGCCTGCGATGGCCTTGGGCCTGCAGCAGCAGAGTTTGGGCCCGGCAAGGAGCTGGCCCTTTGCAGGTGGTTTTTTTTCCAGAATTGTCACCCTGTTCTTTAGGTTCCACACCCCTCCCTGAAAATCTGGCCAGGTGAGGGGACCAGCATTGCCGAGTCCCAGGTAGGCATGGTGCTATCAGAGACATAAAGTGACCAGGTCGCCCCACTGGCCGCTGCAGGAGCCGGGATGGGACCCAGTCCGCGTGGTTCAAAATCTGTTCATGTCATTGGCCGGCTTCTCAAGCGCCTTCTTCAGTTTGATGGTTTCACGCTGAACCATCTTAAGGAAACTGGGGAGAACAAAATCAACATATGTGAGGAAACAATAGAAGTTCTCAAGTCACACAGACAAAAACAGCAACAGAAAACAAGGCACAGACCCTGAGTCCAGAGCTCCAGCCAAGCACAGCCTGCAGCGGTGCCTGGCGCAGAGCTGACCGTGGTCGGTCCTTTCTGAGTGGGCAGTGCTGTGGGGACCCTGGGTGCCATGCTGCTCCTGCTGCCCTCTTGTTCAGGATGCCGCAGGAGGCTGCCCGGGCAGGTTTACAGAACTAAATACACAGCTGAACCCTGGACACCCAATGCTGAACTTGGGAGGAAAATGAAAGAGATTCAGAGGCTTTAAGACTGGGCCCAACATTTTATCCCTCAGCACCCTTCTCTTAGAAAAAGAGATAATCAAGCTATTTTCATAGTGCTAGTTAAAAGTTGGAAACTTTAGCAGAAAGATCGAACTACAACTTTTAAAATACATACTTATAGTTAAAGGCAAAATAAAAACATCTTGATCATATCTTTGACATGCTAACTTTTTTAAAAAATAATATTTATTTATTTTTGGCTGTGTTGGGTCTTAGTTGCGGCACTCAGGATCTCTCATTGTGGCGCTCAGACTTCTCTCTAGTTGTGGTGTGTAGGTTCCAGAGTGCATGGGCTCAGTAGTTGCAGCGCACGGGCTTAGTTGCCCAGCAGCATGTGGGATCTTAGTTCCCCAACCAGGGATCGAACCTGCGTCTCGTGCACTGGAAGGCGGATTCTTTTTTTTTTTTTTTAAATAAATTTATTTATTTTTGGCTGCTTTGGGTCTTCGTTGCTGCGCATGGGCTTTCTCTAGTTGCAGCTAGCGGGCTTCTCATTGCAGTGGCTTTTCTTGTTGCGGAGCACGGGCTCTAGGTATGCGGGTTTCAGTAGTTGTGGCACATGGGCTCAGTAGTTGTGGCTCTCAGGCTCTAGAGCGCAGCCTCCGTAGTTGTGGTGCACAGGCTTAGTTGCTCCGCGGCATGTGGGATCTTCCCGGACCAGGGCTGGGACCCGTGTTTCCTGCATTGGCAGGTGGATTCTTTTTTTTTTTTATTTTTTTTATTTTTTTTATTTTTAAAGGTTTTTTTTAAAATTAATGAATTAATTAATTTATTTATTTTTGTCTGCGTTGGGTCTTCATTGCTACATGCGGGCTTTCTCTAGCTGTGGCGAATGGGGGCTACTCTTCGTTGCAATACGTGGGCTTCTCATTGTGGTGGCTTCTCTTATTGCGGAGCACGGGCTCTAGGCACGCGGGCTTCAGTAGTTATGGCACAAGGGCTCAGTAGTTGTGGCTCACAGGCTCTAGAGCGCAGGCTCCGTAGTTGTGACGCACAGGCTTAGTTGCTCTGTGGCATGTGGGGTCTTCCTGGACCAGGGCTCGAACCCGTGTCCCTGCATTGGCAGGTGGATTCCTAACCACTGCGCCACCAGGGAAGTCCCAGAAGGTAGATTCTTAACCACTGGACCACCAGGTAAGTCCCCTGGCAACTTTTTATAAAACCTCTTGGGAGAACCCCAGAAATAGGCATGGCCTTCATGTGTGCCTAGAAGAAGGGAACGGCGGCTCAAAACATTCACTCACTCTCTCGGACAGCTGGGTGTTGTCGTCTCAGAGTGTTTTCACGTTGATTACTAAGCCCCACCTGGAGGGAGGTGTGGTACCGTGCTATGGGAACCCCATATAATAATAAATCAGTTCAAGTGTAGAGTAAATAGCGTCCAGGACGATGAAAAGTCAGGAGGAAGCAATGGGCCGTGAGCAGCAGTGACAGCAGTGGTGGAGCAGAGGGCAGCTCTGCAGAATCACTCGTTACACTGCGACGTGTTTGTGATTTAAAGGACACTGGAATTTTTTGTGTATGTAAGCATGTTCTTTCAATTTGTAGATTTAATATGTATGTAAAGTTTTCTTAAATTACATATTGAAAAATTGTTTAACATTTTATTCATTTTCTTTCTTCGGGAACACTAATTAAGCAGATGTTAAGTATTCTTTGTCTTCTGTATGGGTATTTTTCTCTCCAGTCCTCTTCATGATTTTCCCCCACTTTGCTCACTTTTCCAGCCAGCTTTTTGTTTTCAGCTGTGCCGCTGTTTTGCATTCATTGCTGCCTCCATTTCTGTGGTGGTTTTATCTCTTTATTTATTTTACTTCTTTCCCGTGCTTGGTTGAGTCCCTTTGTTACCTTATCAGTGTTTCTTGATGTCTTAGATGGGTCTGTGTTTATGGATTTCATGTGGCCCTTGCTAAATGTTGGGTGTTCTTTGCCTGTTGTATTTCCTGTCTCTTCTGTTTTTCTTCTCAGGGTGTAGACCCTGAGCTCCATCTCTGAGTGGAGGGGATTCTTCCTGAGCCAGTTGCTTGCAGCTGGATGATGGGGCAGGGCCTGCTGTGTGCAGCATGGAGGGAGCAACCCCTCCTGGTTCCCAGTTTTGTGATGTGTGTGTGTGTGTGCGCACACGCACACAGGTGTGAGCGAGTGTGCACCGTGGGTTTGAATGCATGTACACGTGTGGGTGTGTGAGTGTGCACGCATGTGAGTGTGAAGTGCCTTGTCCTTTCATCGGCCTCAGAACGCAGAGACCAGCAGTGGACAGTCACCCTCGTCCCTCCCCTGCAGCTTGGTGGTGGAGTGGTACAAGGGGCAGTTTCTGGCTGAGTTCTGCCTCCCTCAGTTTCCACCTCTGTTTTCCTAGGGTCAGTGAGTTTTAGGGAGAAGTGGGCAGAGACATTTTTATCCTACCACCTTTACAACTGGAAGTATTCTATCTTACATACAATATTTATTGTATGTAAGATAAAATTCAGATACCATACAATTCACCCATTTAAAGTGTACAGCTTATTCAGTGGTTTGGGTATATTCAGAGTTGTGCAACCATCACCACAGTCAGTTTTATAACATTTTCATTACCCCAGAAAGAAACCCCACGCTTTTTAGCTGTTACCCACCCTAAACTCCCTGTCCGCCTGTCTTAGGCAACTACTAATCTACTTTCTGTTTCTGTAGATTTACCTATATTCCATATAAATGGAATCATACAATATGTGGTCTTTTGTGACTGGCTTCTTTCATTTAGCGTAATGTTTTCTAGGTTCATTCTCATTGTAGCTTTATCAGTACTTGATTCCTTTTTATGGCCAAATAATATTCCACTGTATGGATATACCACATTTATTTATCCATTCATAAGTTGGTGGACATTTGAGTTGTTTTCACCTTTTGACTATTAAATACAAGTCTTTTAGTGGACACAGGGTTTCGTTTCTTTTGGGTATATATCTAGGCGTGGAATTGCTGGGCCAAATGGTAAACTGTTTAACTTTTGAGGACCTGCCAGACTGGTTTCCAGAGTAGCTGCACCGTTTTACATTCTCATCAGCTAGTTTTCAGATCCTTGCTAACCATTTGTTATTATCTGATGGCTTATTGATCATAGTTGTACTAGTGGATGTGAAGTGGTATCTCATTGTGCTTTTGATTTGCATTTCCCTTACGATTCATGATGTTAGGCATCTTTTCATGTGCTTATTGGCAATTTGTATTTTCTTTGTAGAAATGTCTGTGCAGATCCTTTGCCCAACCTACCACTGGGCTGTCTTTTTATTATTGAATTGTATATATATATTCCTGATACAGATCTCTTACCAGCTATGTGATTTGCAGATATTTTCTCCCAGAAGAACAGAGCTGGAGGTATCATGCTGTGACTACAGTCACAAAGCTACAAAGCTACAGTCATCAAAACAGTATGATACTGCAACCTAAATGTCCATTGACTAATGAATGGATAAAGAAGATGTGGTACATATATACAATGGAATATTACTCAGCTATAAAAAAGAATGAAATAATACCATTTGCAGCAACATGGATGGACCTAGAGATTATCATACTAAGTGAAGTAAGTCAGACAGAGAAAGACAAATATCATACAATATCACTTATATGTGGAATCTTAAAAAAAAATGATACAAATGAACTTATTTACAAAAAGGAAACAGACTCACAAACATAGAAAACAAACTTAGGGTTAACAAAGGGGTAAGGGGGGTGGGGGAGGGATAAGTTAGGAGTTTGGGATTAACATATACACGCTACTATATATAAAATAGATGATCAGCAGGGACCTACTGTATAGCACAGGAAACTCTAGTCAATATTCTGTAATAACCTATAAGGGAAAAGAGTCTGAAAAAGAATATATATATGTATAACTGAATCACCCTGAAACTAACACAACATTGTAAATCAAGTATACTCCAATAAAAAAACAAAAACAAACAAGCTAACAAAAACCAGTGTGGTACTGGCACAAAAACAGACACATAGATCAGTGGAACAGAATAGAGAGCCCAGAAATAAACACACCCACTTAATGGGCAGTTAATCTAGGACATAGGAGGCAACAATATGCAATGGGGAAAAGACAGTCTCTTCAACAAGTGGTGCTGGGAAAACTGGGCAGCTACATGTAGAAGAATGAAATTAGATCATTCCCTCACACCATGTACAAAAATAAACTCAAAATGGATTAATGACCTAACTGTAAGACCAGATACTATAAAACTCCTAGAAGAAAACAGGCAGAACACTCTTTGACATAAATTTTAGCAGTTTTATTTGGATCTTTCTCTTAAGGCAAAGGAAACAAAATAAAAAATAAACAAATGGAACCTAATTAAACTTAAAAGCTTTTTTTGCACAGCAAAGGAAACCATTGACAAAACGAAAAGACAAGACCTACTGAATGGGAGAAAATATTTGCAAATGATATGACCAATAAGGGGTTAATATCCAAAATATATAGACAGCTCATACAACTCAATATCCAAAAAAAAAAAAAACCTGATTGGAAAATGGGCAGAAGACCTGAATAATCATTTATCCAGAGAAGACATACAAATGGCCAACAGGCACATGAAAAGACGCTCAAAATCACTAATCATCAGAGAAATGCAAATCAAAACCACAATGAGATATCACCTCATACCTGTCAGCATGGCTGTCATCAAAAAGACCATAAATAACAAATGTTGGCGAGAATGTGGAAAAGAGGGAACCCTCCTACACTGGGAACGTAAATTGGTGCAGCCACTATGGAAAACAGTATGGAGGTTCGTTAAAAAACTCAAAGTGTAACTGCCTTATGACCCAGCAATTCCACTCCTGGGTATACATTCGAAGAAAATGAAAACACTAATTTGAAAAGATATTTGCACTGTTTACAATAGCCAAGATATGGAAGCAACCTAAGTGACCATCAACAGATGAATGGATAAAGAAGACGTGGTCAATATACACAGTGGAATACTACTCATAAAACAATATACATCCAAAGAAAAAGAAATCACTAATTCAAAAGTATGCACCCCAGTGTTCATAGCAGCATTATTTACAATAACCAAGATGTTGAAGCAACCTAAGTGTCCATCAATAGATGAATGGATAAAGAAGATGTGATATGTTTATCACAGTGGCATATTACTCAGCCATAAAAAGAAGAATGGGTAGACTTGGAGGGTATTATGCTAAGTGAAACAAGTCAGACAGAGAAAGACAGATACTGTATGTTATCACTGATATGTGGAATCTAAAAAATAAAATGAATGAATATAACCAAACAGAAATAGGCTTGAAGATACAGAGAACAAACGTGGTTACCAATGGGGAGAGGGAAGAGGGGAGGGGCAAGACAGGGGTAGGGGATAAAGAGGTACAAACCCTTATGTATAAAATAAATAAGCTACAAGGATATATTGTACAGCACAGGGAAATATTTTATAATAACTTTAAATGGAGTATAATCTATAAAAATTGTGAATCATGTTGTACACCTAAAACTAATATAATATTGTAAATCAACTATACTTCAATTAAAAAAAATTTCTCCCTTTTTGTGGGTTGTCTTTTTTACTTTCTTAATTGTATCAAATGTTTTAAATGTTGATGAAGTCCAGTTTATCTGTTTTTTCACTTGTGCTTTTGATGTCATATCAGAAGAAACCATTGCCTAATCCAAGGTCACAAAGATTTACCCCTGTGTTTTCTCCTAAGAGTTTTATAGTTTTGGCTCTTACATTTATGTTCTTGATCCATTTTGAATTAATTTTTTGTATATGGTATGAAAGAGGGGTCCAACTTTATTATTTTTGTTTTTTTTTACTTATTTATTTATTTTTGCCTGTGTTGGGTCTTTGTTGCTGCGTGTGGGCTTTCTCTAGTTGCAGTGAGCGGGGGCTACTCTTCGTTGCGGTGCGTGGGCTTCTCACTGTGGTGGCTTCTCTTGTTGTGGAGCACAGGCTCTAGGCACGTGGGCTTCAGTAGTTGTGGCACTTGGGCTCAGTAGTTGTGGCTTGCGGGCTCTAGAGCACTGTCTCAGTAGTTGTGGTGTATGGGCTCAGTAGCTGTGGTGCACAGGCTTAGTTGCTCCGCAGCATGTGGGATCTTCCCGGACCAGGGCTCGAACCTGTGTCCCCTGCGTTGGCAGGCGGATTCTTAACCACTGCGCCACGAGAGAAGCCCCCAACTTTATTCTTTTGCACGTGGATATCCAGTTGTCCTAGCACCATTTGTTGAAAAGACTATTCTTCCCCACAGAATTATCTGGGCACTCTTGTTGGAAATCAGTTGACCATAAATGTGAGGGTTTATTCTGGACTCTCTGTGCTATTCCATTGCTCCGTGTGTCCTTCTTTATGCCAGTATAGTCTCACTGACAGTAGTTTTATAGTAAGGATTGAGATTTGTGTGAGTCCTCCACTTTTGTTTTCTTTTTCAAGATTGTTTTGACTATTCCAGACCCCTTGCATTTCCATCTGAATGCTAGGATCAGCTCGTCACTCTGCAAGGAAGCCAGCTGGAACATTGACAGGGATTGTGTTGAAGTTGTAGAGCATTTTGGGATTATTGCCATCTTCACAACGTTAAGCCCTCCAATCCATTGACATGGGATGTCTCTCCATGTACATAGGTCCCCTGCCTGTGTATTTTGCAAGTTGGGAGCCTCTTTCTACCTGGCCCATCCTTTCAGGCTGCTTCTTGGTTCTGAGGAGAGTAGTTTAAGAACAACTACAGTGAAGTGTGAAGTAATGGTGTGAATGCTGCTGGAAAAACCCAAAGGGCAGCACCACTAAAACGGCTCTTGGCTGGCAGATGGCCACCAGGTTTCCTCAGATGTTTCTGGTCAGCTGCTGGTCAGAATTCTAAACAAGGTGTAAGAAAGCACCTTCAGCGTGTCTCTGCCCAAATGGTGGGCTCCGAAGCTGCTGGTGCGGGACTCAGCAGGTCGTCCTCTGCAGGTGTCTCCGTGAAGTGCACAGGCCCCAGCAGCTCTCTGGCCACCTGAGGAGAAGGAATCCAGGCCTTTCTTCTCCCTGCATTCTGCAGCCCATAGGGAAATAGATTTTTTAGATTGTATATTTTGGAAATTTTATAGGAAAGGTCAAACCGTAGTGCAGCCAACACTCTCCCCTGGATTCACACCTGAGACCGAGACATGCTCTCTCGTCATCGTGCACGTGCACAGCTCACAGACACACACCTTTTCAAGGCCTGGTTTTGCTCTTTTACTTTTTACTTAGAGGCAATATTAGATTGATAGAGGGTTGCAAATAGAGTGTAGCATGCCCACGTGCCCTTCACGGCTGCCCGCAATGGTAACATCCTGAGTGACCACAGCACAGGTATCAAAACTAAGAAGTTAGCTCTGGCTCAGCACTTCCTGTCAGTTCTTCCTCTGATGGCCTTTCTCTGTCCCGGACCTAATCCAAGGTCCTCAGGGCATTTAGTTGTCCTATTTCCTTAGTCTTCTATCTGCAGTGGTTGTTGGTCTTTCCTTGTCCTCTGTGACCTTGACAGATCTGACGGGTGCTGGTCAGGCACTTCCACAGATGTCCCTAACGTTGGGTCTGACCGATGCTTCTCACCGTCAGTCTGGGGTTGGGAGTTTTGGAAGGAAAACCGTGGAGGTGAGGTCCCCTTCTCATGACAGCATATCACCCGACCTGTTACTGGTGAAGTTAACCTTGATCATGTGGGGAAGGTGTCGTCACAATCCAAAATTGTGAGTTCGCAGTTTTCCCTTTCCAGACTATTTGTCGGGAGGGAGCTGCCACGACCAGCCCACCCTCAGCAGGAGGGGGATTGCGCACTACACCACCTCCTGGAGTGAAGGCTACCAGATAATTTGGGGGCATTTGCTAAAGCCACCACGGTGATTAAGATTATTTGGGGGGAGACACTTGGAGGGCTGTGCAGAATATCCAGTCAGTCCCTGGAGCCACGGTGGTCACCTGCGCAAGCTGTTACTGTGCTGTTCTCATGGTGGTTTTCCATTCCTCCCATTCATTCTGCGTTTATTAATCAGAATTCTTCTGTAGGGAAGCGTTTTTCCCTTCTCTCATCAAGGTCTTACTCTTTTTTTTTTTTTGAGAGTTCTAGTTTTATTTTATTTATTTTTTTGTCCGTGCTGTGTGGCATGAGGGATCTTAGTTCCCCAACCAGGGATCAAACGCGTGCCCCCTGCATTGGAAGCGTGGAGTCTTAACCACTGGACCTCCAGGGAAGTCCTAAGGCCTTACTCTTGATAGCTGGAGGCAGCATGGAGCCCTGTATGAGAGCAGGACTCTGTGGGCCAGATCTCAGCTCTGCCACCGCCTCCCGTGGCCCATTGGGTGGTCGTGTGGGCAGATGGCACCAGGTGCGGGAAGTGTTGAACCCTGCGTGGCCCCCAGCGAGTGTTGGTGGTCGTCACCTCGTTTTCACGGAGGTTTACCTCTCAGTTCCCCAAAGCCAGCAAACAGTCAGCAGGTGGAAGTAGACGTGTGCATCGGTCTGTCCCGTTGTGTTGACCGTGCTGTTTGCACTGAGTGCTTATTAGTGCAGGTATCAGAAGCTGTTCATCCTGCAGGGCTGTTTCACCCTCTGTGAGCGATGTGGTCTCCTCCTTGAGGGCGTGGCTGGGAAGAGGCCCCGCCAAGCTCAGACCTGGCTCTGTCTGTCCTGGGAGTCTGTTCCCCACTACTGCCCCGCCCTGCCTCCCTACCTCAGGCAGCGGTTCATTTCCATCCCCCTGGGGACTCCAGAAGGGCAGTGAACAGACTACTTTCGAAGGGCCCCCACTAGGGGGGCTGCCCCTGGAAAGCTGAGGTTGGCCACGGCTGAAGGGAGTGAGCCCATTTTAGGGATGTGCAGGTAAGTGCAGGGTTGACTGAGCAAAGCCCCTAAGAAGGTCTACTTAGCACCGGAATCTTCTCATGTGTGGGGTGGAATGCACAATCTAAGATGCTTCCTTTTACTTCCTCAGCGCATCTACTATCTTTCCCTGGAATTCTACATGGGCCGCACACTACAGAACACAATGGTGAACCTGGGCCTTCAGAACGCCTGTGACGAAGCCATCTATCAGGTATGGGTCCTTGGGGCCAGGCTGCTAGGTGGCCTCTCGTGGGCACTGAGTCTTAATCCAGGCCCTGCAGAGGTGAGCGCTGCCGTCTGGGACGGGAGAAATGGCTCAGGCGTCAGGGAGAATGGGTTGGTGGGCAACACTCCTGCTCAAGGGGAGAAAGCAAGAAGTGGATGGGAGGGCTTCCCTGGTGGCACAATGGTTGAGAATCTGCCTGCCAGTGCAGGGGACACGGGTTCGAGCCCTGGTCTGGGAAGATCCCACATGCCACGGAGCAACTGGGGCCGTGAGCCACAACTACTGAGCCTGCGCGTCTGGAGCCTGTGCTCCGCAACGAGAGGCCGCGATAGTGAGAGGCCCGCGCACCACGATGAAGAGTGGCCCCCGCTTGCCGCAACTAGAGAAAGCCCTTGCACAGAAACAAAGACCCAACACAGCCAAAAATAAATAAATAAATTAATTAATTAAAAAAAAAGAAGTGGATGGGAGCTAATGCGCTAGAGGTCAAGGACTGGGGTGCGTTGTGATGCCAAGGCTTGACGCTTCTAGACCTTTGCACTCCGTACCCCAACCCCAGGCGGGTTTACCACGTGGCAGAAATGGCTGGTATCGTCCCATTTCTCTCCACTTTATTGAGCCAGTGACCCACCGCCAGCTCCCCTCCCCCACCCCAAGACACTGGTCTTGCCCTTTCTCCCCTACTCAGAGTAAACACTGCCTTTGCCTGAGTGTTCGTCTTTGACAGCTGTTCGCTCAGAGGCCTCACCCTTTCACAGTTGATTCGCAGTTTTAGGGCAGAGCTGGAACTGGCCATGTCTGTTTACTGTCTGCGTACCCCCTCTGTGGACTCTGTCTCCCTCCCGCACCGGACGCTCAGTGTAGGATTTCTAGAGGGTGAATGGGCAGCACCCCTGCCCTTTGCACGTATGTGGAAGGGTCCTTTCCAGAGTCGTTCCTTCCCCCAGCACCTGCCCCTGCCTTTGCTTTTGTTTGGTTTTGGTGTTGGGGTGGGAGGTGCTCTGGGGGCTTTGTTGGAAGCAGGGTGGTGTGAGCCTCCTGTAGCTGTCAGGCCCTGGCATCACAGGGGCTCCTGTCTCCCCTCCAGGACTTAGGGGAGCCAAGCATGTGGGGCAAGTGGTTTCAGTTGGCACAATACAAACTTGTAAAAAAAATTGACTCCCCCAAATAGGAACCTTAGGCTCACAGTTATCTAAAAAGATGGAGGTTTTCCTCCCAGGTGATTTGTCATTTGAGTTTCATTTACTGACTATGAATGTTAGAACATGTCTATAAGGACCACAGAACAGTGGAATTTACAGTCGTATAAAGCATTTCATTTTTTGAAACATTTTCTCTGTATATAATTCTTAACAGATAGTAAATATTTTAGGGAATGTTTATACCATAAATATGCATTATCTGTTTATAATGTTTTTAAAATATTTACTTAAAATGGCTGTTTATTATTCCTGAAGCCAAATTTTTTTTTTTTTTTTTTTTTTTTGGCCACACTGCGGGCTTGTGGGATCTTAGTTCCCCGACCAGGGATTGAACCCTGGCTTTTGGCAAGGAGAGCACAGAGTCTTAACCACTGGACCACCAGGGAATTCCCTGTTTATAATTTTCACTACACAAACAAGATGTTAATTGTAGAAACTTAGAAAATACAGGGAGACATATATCTTTTTAAACATTGTACATTTTTTTCCCTAAAAATGGTATTTCACTTGCCATTTAGCTTTTAATTAAGCTTGTGTTTGAAAAGTTTCCACGATGACAGAACTTGAGCATCTTCAGGCACACGTTTGCCTGGCCTTCCTTCCAGGCACAAGGCGGGTACCAGATGCTGTGGGTGGGACTGTCAGTGATGCAGGGCTGGAGGCCTCCTGCCTCCAGGCTCCCCAGTGACAGTGCAGTGTCAAAAATAAAACATGCTACCACTGCATCACCCAGGGCTAGTTCTGGGAGCGGGATACACTAAAAACTAGAAATTCAGAAGAAGCCACTATCTCCTGATTGAGCTATCAAGGACACATTTAAAATTTTTTTATTGTAGAAAAGTTCATATATGGAAATTGAGTTGACTCTTATGATGAACTTCTTCCACATA
Source organism: Balaenoptera physalus (assembly GCF_965194825.1). Taxonomy (NCBI): domain Eukaryota; kingdom Metazoa; phylum Chordata; class Mammalia; order Artiodactyla; family Balaenopteridae; genus Balaenoptera; species Balaenoptera physalus. The sequence continues at coordinate 45,422,299 of NC_138898.1, read as the reverse complement.
CCATCACCTGGCTTCACCAGTCCTCAAGCCCAAGTCATGGCCGGTCTTGTTTCCCTTATGCCCCCACCACTCCCAGATTGTTTAAGCCAATGTCAAATATAATATTTCACTTGTAAATATTTCAATGGATATTTTTAAAGATAGAGTCATACCATTATGACCTCTAAATTATTAACAATTAATTCTTTAATATCAGTTTTTCAGGCAGTGTACAAATTTCTCTGATCGCCTTAAAATTTTTTTAAATATTATGTTCAGAAACTTAGTTGCATTTGGTTAATATGTATCTTAAATCTCTCTTAATCTATTAGCGTTTCCTCTTTTTTAATTTGTCTGCCTTGCAGTGTATTTGTTGAAACTGGGTTTGTTCTGTAGAGTGTCCCCAGCTTGTGTTTAACCTGCTGCTTTGTCCAAAGGATGTCTCAGCACTTCTACTCAACATTGTACTGATGGAGCTGTGGCATTTAGCCAAGAAAATGAAATAACAGGTATCTAGATTGGAAAGGAAGAAGGGAGGCTATCTCTACTTATAGATGACATGACCTAGAAAATCCTAAGGAATCTAGTAAAAATGTATTAGTACAAATGAATGGGTTCGGCAGAGTTGCAGGATAAAGATCAATATACAGAAATCAGTTGTATTTTTATATACCTGCAATGAACAATCCTAAAATGAAATTAAGAAAACAATTCCATTTAAAATAGCATCAAAAATAATAAAATACTTAGGAACAAATTTCCAAAAGAGACACAAACTTATGTTCTGAAAACTATAAAACATTGTTGAGAGAAAGAAAACCTAAAAATGGAAAGACATCCACTGTTAATGGCTTGGAAGACTTAATTTTAAGATTGCAGGGACTTCCCTGGTGGCGCAGTGGTTAAGAATCCACCTGCTAATGCAGGGGACACGGGTTTGATCCCTGGTCTGGGAAGATCCCACATGCCATGGAGCAACTAAGCTTACGAGCCACGACTCCTGAGCCCGTGTGTCACAACTACTGAAGCCCATGTGCCCTAGAACCCAGGCACTGCACCTACTGAGCCCATGCACCGTAACTACTGAAGCCCACTCACTCTAGGGCCCACATGCTGCAACTACTGCAGCCCGCGTGCCTAGAGCCCGTGCTCTGCAACAAGAGAAGCCACCGCACCACAACGAAGAGTAGCCCCCGCTCACCGCAACTAGAGAAAGCCCACGTGCAGCAACAAAGACCCACGCTGCCAAAAAAATAAAGATTGCAAGACTCCCCAGACTGATCTACAGACTCATTGCCGTCCCCAGTAAAATTCCATTTGGCTTCTTTGCAGAGATTGACAAGCTGATTTTAAAATCCAGATGCAGATGCAACAGATCAGGATTAATTAAAACATCTTGAGAAAGAAGAACAAAGTTGGAGGACTCACATTTCCAATTTCAAAACTCACTACAAAGCTACAGGTGTGGTCCTGGCATAAGGACAGACAGATAGAGCAGTGGGATAGAATTGAGAATCAAGAAATAAACCGTCACATTTATAATTGATTTTTTTCCCAATTTAAAAAAATTGAGGTAAAATACACATAATGTAAATTTACCATCTTAATTGTTTTTAAGTGTACAGTTCAGTGGTATTAAGTACATTTATATCATTGTGCCACCGTCACTACCGTCCATCTCCAGAACTCTTTCATCTTGTAAAACTGAGACTCTATATCCATTATATACTAACTCCCCATTCTCCCCTTCTTCCAGCCCTTAACCACCACCATTCTACTTTCTGTCTCTGAATTTGATACTCTGGGTACCTCACATAAGTGAAAACATACAGTATTTGTCTTTTTGTGACTGGCTTAATATCTTCAGGGCTCATCTATGTTGTAGCATATGTCAGAATCTTTTTAAGGCTGGATGAGTAATAGTCCACTGTATGTATATACCACATTTTGTTTATCCATTCATCTGTCCTTTGACATTTGGATTGCTTCAACCTTTTAGATACTGTGAATAATGCTGTTAAACATGAATATACAAATATCTCTTCAAAGCCCTGCTTTCAGTTCTTTTGTGTGTACATATAGAAGTGGGATTGCTGGGTCATAAGGTGATTCTGTTTTGCTTTTTGAGGGACCACCATACTGTCTTCCAGAGCAGCTGCACCCCTTTTATATTCTCACTAACAGTGTAAAAGGTTCCAATTTCTCCACATCCTCACAAACACTTATCATTTTATTTCTTTTTTTTTTGATAGTAGCCATTCTAATGGGTGTGAAGTGATATCTCATTGTGATTTTAATTAACATTTCCTTAAAGATTAGTGATGTTGAGTGTCTTTTCATGTGCTTATTGGCCATCTATATGTCTTCTTTTGGAGAAATGTCTATTCAAGTACTTTGTCCATTATTGAACTGGGTTGCTTGGTGTTTTTATTGTTGAGTTTTAGGAGTTCTCTATCTATTCTGTGTATTAATCCCTTATCAGATATGTAGTTTGTGCAGATATTTTCTCCAATTCTGGGTTGCCTTTTCACTCTGTTGATAATGTCTTTTTTTTTTTTTTTTTACATTTAAAACGATAATAGAACGTACTGTTTTTTTAATTGAAGTATAGTTGATTTACAATGTATCAGGTGTACAGCAAAGTGATTCGGTTATACATATACATATATATTTGTCCCATTTGTTTATTTTTAACATCTAAAATTTTTGAAAATGGTTTCATTATTTTTTTATAAGATTTTTAGAAATTTCATGTAATGTCTGAAACATTTATATTAACATTTCCATACAAATAACCCAATGAAAGTTTAGTATTAGTTGTTTTGTTTGTTTGTTTTTTTATACTGCAGGTTCTTATTAGGCATCAGTTTTATACACATCAGTGTATACATGTCAATCCCAATCGCCCAATTCAGCACACCCCATCCCCACCCCACCGCAGTTTTCCCCCCTTGGTGTCCATATGTCCATTCTCTACATCTGTGTCTCAACTTCTGCCCTGCAAACCGGCTCATCTGTACCATTTTTCTAGGTTCCACATACATGTGTTAATATACGATATTTGTTTTTCTCTTTCTGACTTACTTCACTCTGTATGACAGTCTCTAGATCCATCCACTTCTCAACAAATGACCCAATTTCGTTCCTTTTTATGGCTGAGTAATATTCCATTGTATATATGTACCACAACTTCTTTATCCACTCGTCTGTTGATGGGCATTTAGATTGCTTCCATGACCTGGCTATTGTAAATAGTGCTGCAATGAACATTCTGGTGCATGTGTCTTTTTGAATTACGGTTTTCTCTGGGTATATGCTCAGTAGTGGGATTGCTGGGTCATATGGTAATTCTATTTTTAGTTTTTTAAGGAACCTCCATATTGTTCTCCATAGTGGCTGTATCAATTTACATTCCCACCAACAGTGCAAGAGGGTTCCCTTTTCTCCACACCCTCTCCAGCATTTGTTGTTTGTAGATTTTCTGATGATGCCCATTCTAACAGGAGTGAGGTGATACCTCATTGTAGTTTTGATTTGCATTTCTCTAATAATTAGTGATGTTGAGCATCTTTTCATGTGCTTCATGGCCGTCTGTATGTCTTCTTTGGAGAAATGTCTATTTAGGTCTTCTGCCCATTTTTGGATTGGGGTGTTTGTTTCTTTGATATTGAGCTGAATGAGCTGTTTATATATTTTGGAGATTAATCCTTTGTCCGTTGATTCGTTTGCAAATATTTTCTCCCATTCTGAGGGTTGTCTTTTCGTCTTGTTTATGGTTTCCTTTGCTGTGCAAAAGCTTTGAAGTTTCATTAGGTCCCACTTGTTTATTTTTGTTTTTATTTCCATTACTCTAGGAGGTGGATCAAAAAAGATCTTGCTGTGATTTATGTCAAAGAGTGTTCTTCCTATGTTTTCCTCTAAGAGTTTTATAGTGTCCAGTCTTATATTTAGGTCTCTAATCCATTTTGAGTTTATTTTTGTGTATGGTGTTAGGGAGTATTCTAATTTCATTCTTTTACATGTAGCTGTCCAGTTTTCCCAGCACCACTTATTGAAGAGACTGTCTTTTCTCCATTGTATATCTTTGCCTCCTTTGTCATAGATTAGTTGACCATAGGTGCGTGGGTTAATCTCTGGGCTTTCTATCTTGTTCCATTGATCTATGTTTCTGTTTTTGTGCCAGTACCATATTGTCTTGATTACTGTAGCTTTGTAGTATAGTCTGAAGTCAGGGAGTCTGATTCCTCCAGCTCCGTTTTTTTCCCTCAAGACTGCTTTGGCTATTCGGGGTCTTTTGTGACTCCATACAAATTTTAAGATGATTTGTTCTAGCTCCGTAAAAAATGCCATTGGTAATTTGATAGGGATTGCATTGAATCTGTAGATTGCTTTGGGTAGTATACTCATTTTCACAATGTTGATTCTTCCAATCCAAGAACATGGTATATCTCTCCATCTGTTGGTATCATCTTTAATTTCTTTCATCAGTGTCTTATAGTTTTCTGCATACAGGTCTTTTGTCTCCCTAGGTAGGTTTATTCCTAGGTATTTTATTCTTTTTGTTGCAATGGTAAATGGGAGTGTTTCCATAATTTCTCTTTCAGATTTTTCATCATTAGTGTATAGGAATGCAAGAGATTTCTGTGCATTAATTTTGTATCCTGCAACTTTACCATATTCATTAATTAGCTCTAGCAGTTTTCTGGTGGCAGTTTTAGGATTCTCTATGTATAGTATCATGTCATCCGCAAACAGTGACAGTTTTACTTCTTCTTTTCCAATTTGTATTCCTTTTATTTCTTTTTCTTCTCTGATTGCCGTGGCTAGGACTTCCAGAACTATGTTGAATAATAGTGGTGAGAGTGGACATCCTTGTCTCATTCCTGATCTTAGAGGAAATGCTTTCAGTTTTTCACCATTGAGAATGATGTTTGCTGTGGGTTTGTCATATATGGCCTTTATTACGTTGAGGTAAGTTCCCTCTATGCCCACTTTCTGGAGAGTTTTTATCAGAAATGGGTGTTGAATTTTGTCAAAAGCTTTTTCTGCATCTATTGAGATGATCATATGGTTTTTATTCTTCAGTTTGTTAATATGGTGTATCACATTGATTGATTTGCGTATATTGAAGAATCCTTGCATCCCTGGGATAAATCCCACTTGATCGTGGTGTATGATCCTTTTAATGTGTTGTTGGATTCTGTTTGCTAGTATTTTGTTGAGGATTTTTGCATCTATATTCATCAGTGATATTGGTCTGTAATTTTCTTTTTTTGTAGTGTCTTTGTCTGGTTTTGGTATCAGGGTGATGGTGGCCTCATAGAATGAGTTTGGGAGTGTTCCTTCCTCTGCAATTTTTGGGAAGAGTTTGAGAAGGATAGGTGTTAGCTCTTCTCTAAATGTTTGATAGAATTCACCTGTGAAGCCATCTGGTCCTGGACTTTTGTTTGTTGGAAGATTTTTAATCACAGTTTCAATTTCATTACTTGTGATTGGTCTGTTCATATTTTCTGTTTCTTCCTGGTTCAGTCTTGGAAGGTTATACCTTTCTAAGAATTTGTCCATTTCTTCCAGGTTGTCCATTTTATTGGCATAAAGTTGCTTGTACTAGTCTCTTAGGATGTTTTGTATTTCTGCAGTGTCTGTTGTAACTTCTCCTTTTTCATTTCTGATTTTATTGATTTGAGTCCTCTCCCTCTTTTTCTTGATGAGTCTGGCTAATGGCTTATCAATTTTGTTTATCTTCTCAAAGAACCAACTTTTAGTTTTATTGATCTTTGCTATTGTTTTCTTTGTTTCTATTTCATTTATTTCTGCTCTGATCTTTATGATTTCTTTCCTTCTGCTAACTTTGGGTTTTGTTTGTTCTTCTTTCTCTAGTTTCTTTAGGTGTAAGGTTAGATTGTTTACTTGAGATTTTTCTTGTTTCTTGAGATAGGCTTGTATAGCTATAAACTTCCCTCTTAGAACTGCTTTTGCTGCATCCCATAGGTTTTGGGTCGTCGTGTTTTCATTGTCATTTGTCTCTAGGTATTTTTTGATTTCCTCTCTGATTTCTTCAGTGATCTCTTGGTTATTTAGTAACGTATTGTTTAGCCTCCATGTGTTTGTCTTTTTTACGTTTTTTTCCCTGTAATTCATTTCTAATCTCATAGCGTTGTGGTCAGAAAAGATGCTTGATATGATTTCAATTTTCTTAAATTTACTGAGGCTTGATTTGTGACCCAAGATGTGATCTATCCTGGAGAATGTTCCGTGCGCACTTGAGAAGAACGTGTAATCTGCTGTTTTTGGATGGAATGTCCTATATATATCAATTAAATCTAACTGGTCTATTGTGTCATTTAAAGCTTCTGTTTCCTTATTTATTTTCATTTTGGATGATCTGTCCATTGGTGTAAGTGAGGTGTTAAAGTCCCCCACTATTATTGTGTTACTGTCGATTTCCTCTTTTATAGCTGTTAGCAGTTGCCTTATGTATTGAGGTGCTCCTATGTTGGGTGCATATATATTTATAATTGTTATATCTTCTTCTTGGATTGATCCCTTGATCATTATGTAGTGTCCTTCCTTGTCTCTTGTAACATTCTTTATTTTAAAGTCTATTTTATCTGCTATGAGTATAGCTACTCCAGCTTTCTTTTGATTTCCATTTGCATGGAATATCTTTTTCCATCCCCTCACTTTCAGTCTGTATGTGTCCCTAGGTCTAAAGTGGGTCTCTTGTAGACAGCATATATATGGGTCTTGTTTTTGTATCCATTCAGCCAGTCTATGTCTTTTGGTTGGGGCATTTAATCCATTCACGTTTAAGGTAATTATCGATATGTATGTTCCTATGACCATTTTCTTAATTGTTTTGGGTTTGTTTTTGTAGGTCCTTTTCTTCTCTTGTGTTTCCCACTTAGAGAAGTTCCTTTAGCATTTGTTGTAGAGCTGGTTTGGTGGTGCTGAATTCTCTTAGCTTTTGCTTGTCTGTAAAGCTTTTGATTTCTCCATCAAATCTAAATGAGATCCTTGCCGGGTAGAGTAATCTTGGTTGTAGGTTCTTCCCTTTCATCACTTTAAGTATATCATGCCACTCTCTTCTGGCTTGTAGAGTTTCTGCTGAGAAATCAGCTGTTAACCTTATGGGAGTTCCCTTGTATGTTATTTATCGTTTTTCCCTTGTTGCTTTCAGTAATTTTTCTTTGTCTTTAATTTTTGCCACTTTGATTACTATGTGTCTCGGCGTGTTTCTCCTTGGGTTTATCCTGTATGGGACTCTCTGCACTTCCTGGACTTGGGTGGCTATTTCCTTTCCCATGTTAGGGAAGTTTTCGACTATAATCTCTTCAAATATTTTCTTGGGTCCTTTCTCTCTCTCTTCTCCTTCTGGGACCCCTATAATGCGAATGTTGTTGCGTTTAATGTTGTCCCAGAGGTCTCTTAGGCTGTCTTCATTTCTTTTCATTCTTTTTTCTTTATTCTGTTCCGCAGCAGTGAATTCCATCATTCTGTCTTCAAGGTCACTTATCCGTTCTTCTGCCTCAGTTATTCTGCTATTGATTCCTTCTAGTGTAGTTTTCATTTCAGTTATTGTATTGGTCATCTCTGTTTGTTTGTTCTTTAATTCTTCTAGGTCTTTGTTAATCATTTCTTGCATCTTCTCGATCTTTGCCTCCATTCTTATTCCGAGGTCCTGGATCATGTTCACTATCATTATTCTGAATTCTTTTTCTGGAAGGTTGCCTATCTCTACTTCATTTAGTTGTTTTTCTGGGTTTTTTTTCTTGTTCCTTCATCTGGTACATAGCCCTCTGCCTTTTCATCTTGTCTGTCTTTCTGGAACTGTGGTTTTTGGTCCACAGGCTGCAGGATTGTAGTTTTTCTTGCTTCTGCTGTCTGCCCTCTGGTGGTTGAGGCTATCTAAGAGGCTTGATGGGAGGCTCTGGTGGTGGGTAGAGCTGACTGTTGCTGTGGCGGTCAGAGCTCAGTCGGTTTCATTATTAATGTTCCATTTTAAAACACTGCTAGTGTCAGAGGGTCTCCTGCAGAGGCGGGGGTGGCTGTGTCTCACCATGAGGACAAGGACACTGGCAGCAGAAGTTCTGGGAAGTACCTCTTCGATAATGTCTTTTTAAAAAAAATTATTTAATATTTATTTAGGGACTTCCCTGGTGGTCCAGTGGGTAAGACTCTGCGCTCCCAATGCAGGGGGCCTGGGTTCTATCCCTGGTCAGGGAACTAAATCCTTCACGCATGACGCAACTAAGAGTCTGCATGCTGCAACTAAAAAGATCCCGCATGCCGCAACTAAAGATCCCTCATGCCACAACAAAGATCCCTCGTGCCACAACTAAGACTCGGCACAGCCAAAATAAATAAATAAATAAATTTATTTAAAAAATGGTTACGATAGTAGATTTTTTAAAAATTATTTATTTATTTATTTATTTGGCTGTGCTGGGTCTTAGATGCAGCACGCGGGATCGTTGTTGCCACATGCAGGATCTTCGTTGCAGCGTGTGAGATCTTTAGTTGCGGCATGCGGGACCCAGTTCCCTGACCAGGGTCGAACGTGGGGCCCCTGCATTAGGAGCACAGAGTCTTAACCACTGGACCACCAGGGAAGTTGCAATAATGTCTTTTGATGCACAAAAGGTTTTGATTTTCATGAAGTCCAGTTTTCTTTTGTTGCCTGTGCTTTTTTTTCAATAAAAATTTTTTTATTATTATTATTATTTTTATTTATTTATTTTTTTTTGGCGGTATCGTGCGGCATGTGGGATCTTAGTTCCCCAACTAGGGATCGAACCCGCACACCCTGCATTGGAAGCGCGGAGTCTTAACCACTGGACCGCCAGGGAAGTCGCTGTTGCCTGTGGTTTTGGTGTCATATATGGTCAATTGATTTTTTTTTTTTTAAAGGAAAAGTGTACCAAAACAATTCAATAGAGAAAGAATAAATAAACGGTGCTAAGACGCTTAGACATCTACTTGCAAATGAATGAAGTTGGATCCCTACCTCACACTACATATAAAATTAACTCAAAGTGGATCAGAGACCTAAGTGTAAGAGCTAAAAATATAAAATTCTTAGAAGAATATATGTGAGTACATCTTCATGATTTGGTAATGGATTCTTAGAAATGACACCAAAAGTACAAGCAGCAAAAGAAAAAAATAGGTAAATTGGACAAAAGACATCAAAGGACGTTATGAAGAAAGTTAAAAGACAATCTACAAAATGGGAGAAAATATTTGTAAATTATAAATCTGATAAGGGTCTAGTATCCAGAATGTATTAAGAACTCTTACATCCAAATAACAGAATGACAGACAGAAAAGTTGCTCAGCGTCATTAATCATCAGGGACATGCAAATCAAAACCGCAGTGAAATACTACTTCACACCGACTAGAATGGCTGTAATCATAAAGACAGAGAACAAGTGTTGGTGAGGATATGGAGAAATTGGAACCCTCATATGCTGCTATGTTGAGAAGCTAGTGTATTAAATTAAGAATATGCAAATTATGGCCAGCTGAAAGAGGAGGCACAAGCCACCCACGTGGGGTCGGCATCCATGCTCCCACTCTGGGGAAAGACACACCCTGGGATCACTTTGATTGAAGGTACAGTTGCAATACACCCACATAAAGTAAGTAAAGTCACAAGACTTGTTGCTTACAGAAATGGGGGTTGCGGGGAAGGGCAGTCCTCTGTCCCAGGTTGCTAGCAAGCAGGAGATAGAGAGCAGGGCAGTAAGCACTTAGTACTTACAAGGTGGTTTCAGGCCCAACTCTAAGTGGTTATTTTAAAAGGTTATTTTTACTGGGAAAAGCAAAGTGGGAACGTGGGTTGGGAATTCTCAGCTTGAGTCCTTATCTAAATGCCCAGACTCTGAGTGTGAGCAGAGCTGTCATACTGTAAAATGCCGAGGCAGCAACTCATCATCACATCTTGTAGGAAAGTAAAATGGTGGAGCCACTTTGGAAAATAGTCTGGCAACTACTCAAAAAGTTAAGCATAGAATTACCGTGTAACCCAGCAATTCCACTCCAAGGTTTATATTGAGAAAAATGAAAACATACCTCTAGTGGCGGGGGGGGAGGGATAAATCAGGAGTTTGGGATGAACATACACACACTACTGTACATAAGATAGATAACCAACAACGACCTACTGTACAGCACAGGGAACTCTACTCAATATTCTGTGATAACCTATATGAGGAAAGAATCTAAAAAAGAATGAATATATGTATAACTGAATCAGTTTGCTGTACAACTGAAACTAACACAACATTGTAAATCAACTATACACGAATAAATTAAAATTAAAAAAAGAAAACATACATCTATACAAAAAATTGTACATGAATGTTCATAGCAGCATTATTCATAATAGCCAAAAGATGAATACAACCAGATGTCTTTCAATGTGGCGTGGCCATACAGCGGACTACTACACAGTGATAAAAGTACTGACACAGGCTACAACATGGATAAACCCGGAAAATAGTATTCTAATTGAAAGAAGCCAGACACAAAAGGCCACATATTGTATGTCTCCATTTACAAGAAATGTCCAGAACAGGCAAATTTATACAGACAAAAAGTAGAAAAGGGAGGGAGGGAGAAATAGGGAGTGACTGCTACTGAGTAGGGGGTTTCTTTCTGGGGGGGTGAAGTTCTAAAACTGGATAGTGGTGATAGTTGCACAGCTTTGTGAATATGCTAAAAACCATCAACTTGTTCGCTTTTGTGGTCTGTGGGTTATAACTCAATAAGGAAAAGTCAGGTTGTTAAGAGAGCTCTGTTGTGCTCAGTTTCTGTCTTTGTTTCCGAAGCCCACTTTAGGAAGGTTGGTGTTTTTTTTCCCCTTTTTAATTATTTATTTATTTATTTGGTTGCGCTGGGTCTTAATTGCGGCCGGCAGGCTCCTTAGTTGTGGCATGCAAACTCTTAGTTGTGGCATGCAAACTCTTAGTTGCAGCGTGCCTGTGGGATCTAGTTCCCTGACCAGGGATCTAACCCGGGCCCCCTGCATTGGGAGCGCAGACTCTTCACCACTGCCCCACCAGGGAAGTCCCAGGAAGGTTTTAGACTTTCTGTCAATTAGCTACTTCTGTGCCTCTTCTGAATGCTCTCAAAATCAAGGCAAAATTTGTCTTCCTAGGCTGAGGTGTGCCTACAACATTCCAGGTAAAAACGTAAAGGAACAAAACATCTTGCCCACATGCACCCTGGGCCTGTCTTCCTTGAGTGTCTGGTCTCTGAGCTAAGAGACGTGTCAGGAGTAAGAGGTTCCAGCGTCAAGTTTGGAAAATGTGGCAGTTAAACACGTTTCTTAACGTTGAGCTGGTAACGTGTTATTAGGTACATCCTGTCTCCCCCACACACCCAAAATATTTTGGTGGAACACACTCTTTGAAATTGCTGTAAGAGTCAGTATTTTGAAATTCAAATTTGAAATTTGGAAGTCACTATTTTGAAATCTTAATCAGATTGTTGTACGTGTTAATACCATTTGATTTAATAGATACTAAATCATTTCTTTATGACTAATGTTTTTAATTTTCTCACAACTTAGCTTCCACCCTTTGCAGTTTGTCAGATCCTCAAAGTGTGGTCTGGAGATCCCCGGGGTCCCTGAGACCTTTTCAAGGGGTCCTCTGGGTCAGAACTATTTATTCTTATTCGCATGAGTCTATGTACGGTAGGCTTTCCAGAGGCTCTATTGTGTGTGATATCTTAACAGACTGAATGCCATTAAAGAGATTTATAAAAATGTAAAACAGTGCCACCCTTTTCATTATTTTTTTTGGTTGTTTTAAAAAATATAGTTATTTTCCATTAAACAGTGTTGTTTGTGTTAATATGTAATGGGTTTGTTCTTTTAAGATGAATTCATATATACTTCAAAAAATTTCTCCATTTTAATTTCTAATTTGATAAATATTGATAGATATAATCTCAATAAACAGTAACTCTTTAGGTCTTCCTGAAATCAAAAAGTTTAGAAACCACACTGATCAAGGTAATTAATGAGGGAATTCCCTGGCAGTCCAGTTGGGACTCTGTGCTTTCATTGTGGAGGGTGAGGGTTCAATCCCTGTTCGGGGAACTAAGATCCCACAAGCCATGTGGCATGGCCAAAAAAAAAAAAAAAAGTAATTAATGAGCAATTTGTCAAGTTTAATACACTAAAGCCAGATTAATGGAACAATTATCCATCTATCCTAATTGAGAGCCTTAAGATCTGCATTCTTTTATTTATTTGTTTATTTATTTTTGGCTGCGTTGGGTCTTCGTTGCTGCGCGGGCTTTCTCTCGTTGTGCTGAGCAGGGGCTAATCTTTGTTGCGGTGCGCGGGCTACTCATTGCAGTGGCTTCTCTTGTTGCAGAACATGGGCTCTAGGCGTGCAGGCTTCAGTAGTTGTGACACGCAGGCTCAGTAGTTGTGGCATGCAGGCTCAGTAGTTGTGGCTTGCATGCTCTAGAGTGCAGGCTCAGTAGTTGTGGCGCACGGGCTTAGTTGCTCCACGGCATGTGGGATCCTCCCAGACCAGGGCTCGAACCTGTGTCCCCTGCGTTGGCAGGCGGATTCTTAATCACTGAGCCACCAGGGAAGCCCCAAGATCTGCATTCTTGAATGGTTTTAAATCAGGTGCTTTCTCTCTGATGTTTAACCTACTATATCTGTTTCACAAGATTGTTTGAATGCAGTTGTAATAGATAGGAAAAGTGCTTTTAGGCTTTGGCTTTACAAGATGTCGTGTAAATATCATTAGACCATGGGAAGGTAGAGAGTTATTAAAAGCATTGGCTTCTTTTTAGGATACATGTTATAATCTGACCACTGTAAGTAGGTTAATAACGCGGCAGTCAATATCTCTGGCTATTAAACCATGTCTCATTTTGACTTAATTCTTAAGTCATTCGGCAGCTTTTGAAACACCTGGAAGCTTTCATTTTCATGCATTGATTAAACACCAGATTTTTTAAAAATTGAAGTATACTTGGTTTATAATATTGTGTTAGTTTCAGGTGTACAGCAAAGTGATTCAGTTTTATTCTTTTTCAATTATTTTCCATTATAGGTTATTACAAGATATTGAATATAGTTCCCTGTGCTACACAGTAAATCCTTGTTGTTTATTTTATATATGGTAGTGTGCATCTGTTAATCCCCTACTCCTAATTTATCCCTCCCCACTTTCCCCTTTGGTAACCATAAGTTTGTTTTCTGTATCTGTGAGTCTGTTCCTGTTTTATAAATGTGTTCATTTGTACTATTTTTTTAGATTCCATGTATAAGTGATATCATATAATAGTTGTCTTTCTCTGTCTGGCTTACTTCACTTAGTATGATAATCTCTGGGTCCATCCATGTTGCTGCAAATGGCATTATTTCATTCTTTTTTATAGCTGAGTAATATTCCGTAGTAGATTATATACCACATCTTCTTTATCTGTTCATCTGTCGATGGACATTTAGGTTGCTTCCATGTCTTGACTATTGTGAATAGTGCTGAAATGAACATTGGGGTGCATATGTCTTTTCCAGTTAGAGTTTTTTTCAGATGTATGCCCAGGAGTGGGATTGCTGGATCATATGGTGATTCTATTTTTAGTTTTTTGAGGAACCTCCATATTGTTTTCCACAGTGGCTGCACCAATTTACATTCCCACCAACAGTGTAGGCGGGTCCCCTTTCTCCGCATCCTAACACCAGATTTTAATGTTGTATTTGCAAGTCTAAAAGAAGGCAGACTCTAACCTTTGATTGATATAAGCTCATAAGATTTAAATATCTTTCCACCTATCACTGAGGGAAAATGTTAAGTAATATTAAGATGTTACCTCTGTTTTTATTCACAGTTGGGGCTGGACTTGGAAGAACTGGAGGAAATAGAAGAGGATGCCGGCCTGGGGAACGGAGGCTTGGGGAGGCTGGCAGGTAACCCGGGCTCCTGTCCAGGACAGACCTTTCCTGACACAGTGCCTTGGTCAGAGAGCAGCACATGGCAAGGCCAAGATCAGCCATACTCCCAGCACTGGTCCGTGGGGATAGATTGGTCCCTCAGAGTGGATGGGACAGTGTGTCCTCCGGGTCAAAATCTTTGCCACCAGTAGGGGAAAAAAATGCAAATTATATATTCTCTTTCAGACAAAGGGCGCTTCATAATTATGGTGACCAGGCTTGCCAGTATTGGGGAACTGGTGCCAGAAGGGGTTTGCAATATACCAACCACCTCCACAGCCAGTAACTGGGAGAAAGACAGAGGGCTAGAAACACACACGCACAATTTATGAATGTAGCCCAGCTTAAAGCAACTGTTCCTGCTTTACTACAGTAAACAGATTGCTCTAAAATAGCAGAGCTGTTTCTCTTGGAGCTACTGCTCCTTTGGGCCACCCTATTTGAGAATATACCCAGTTTGAAGTTTGTAGGTTTTTTTTCTGTTTTAATTATTTTCGCCAGCCTTTATGGGGGGAAGGAGCTGGGTTAAGAACTTTAGAAGTGGAAACAGCAGTCACAGTGAGATTTGATGTCACTGTGTCCTTCAAGGTTTTTGGGCACAGTGCTTCTGGAGCAGAGATGATCAAGTTCTGTGCTGCCCTTGTGTGTACGGGGCCCTAAAGTAATACACTTTGCATTACTGCCCCTTTTGAGAGCTGTCATTTTGTAAAGGGAGCAAACGCCCTAAAATTTATCTGGGTGAGTTGTGTGTATGTGTTCATGTTTTCAGAATTTAAGTTAAATTCTTGAAAACTTATAGGTGCAGCGTATGTTTCTGTCCAGCACAGCAGCACCCGGCTCTAGGTTAACCCTCGGCCAGGCCTGCCCCGCCTCCAGAGGAAGGGCCGTGTGTGCCCCACTGGCGGGTGCGGGCTCTGTGTGGCCTGCGAAGGTGAGGTCACACGCACCACGCTAAGCCGTCGCTTCCCGCTGCAGATGGCGTTATGGCGTCCAGGCCGGCAGGCAGAGGGCAGCCCCTCGGGCTTCGGTCCCCTTTGCCCTGACGGCATTCCGTTGAGCGTGGTCATCTCCCCACTTAGTCCTTGCTCAGTCAGTAAAAACTGAACCTGTTCCCCAAGCTCGAGGGAAGCTCCAGGCCGCCCACCCTGAGGCCGGCGTGTCAGCTCGTGGGCCGTTCCGCCCCGCGGGTCCTCAGGCCACATCAGGCTGCTTCGCGTCCACTCCAGGCACCTTTCCTGCCACTGGGCGGCGCCACCGGCCTTCCCCCTGGACTCCTCTGGGCCCCTCTGGTTCCACGGCTCCCCTCGCCGTGCAGACCTGGGTCACCCCCAGCCTGCGGTAGCTCGCGTGCGGCGTCCTTCCTGCAAGAATGATTTCCTCAGAGCGAGAGCCCAGGTCTTAGTTTGTGGGTCTTCTTGTCGTTCCTCCTCAGCAGAGGGCCTGGCACCCCCAGGTCTGTGCGTGTTTGGTAAATTGGCATGTATCTTATGTGCTGGTGTTCCGTTGTTAAAATTTTGTGTTCTTTTTAATCCACAAGTTTAATAAGGCTGCCTTCTGAATCTTTATTCAAATCATGGTGGTTTGCTTTCAAGACACTTTGATCGGAACAAGGGCTCCATTTGGCGGCACCTTCCGGGGGCCCTGGTGGCACTTTGGCACCTGGGTATTTGGCGCTGTGGGTGCTGAAATGTACATTTGCAGGCCCCACTTCTGTGCCTTCTTTACCAGTGTGTGGGGAGATGTTTTGTGGTGTTGCTTGGATTTCAAGTAGAACGTGCGAGGGTGGGGAGGCCTGCAGACTGAGCGAGGGTCCCTAAGAGAACGTTGGCAGGAGGGGACAGTGTGTTGAGATGAGCTGAGTTTGGCAGTGTCCTCTGTGGGGTTCGTCCCTCTTCCCACACCCCCAAGTAACCCCCGTGTGGATGTTGTCTTGGCCTGGCCCTGGGCTCTCAAGCCAAAGGGCATCAGAGTGGGGTTCCATTTTCCTTTTCATGAGACCTGAAGGTGACCGGTCACCACTGGGCCACTGCCTGACGCCCTGGGGGCCGGCCCTCCGGCGCCTACTTGACTTGGTGTCTGGGCCTTGACTCCAGAGGCCTTGGGTCTACTGACTGTCTTTGATCCCAAGAAGTTCTTTGTGTTTGGACTTTCAGCCTGCTTCCTTGACTCGATGGCCACCTTGGGCCTGGCAGCATACGGCTATGGAATCCGCTATGAGTTCGGGATTTTTAACCAGAAGATTGTCAATGGCTGGCAGGTGGGTGCGATTTCCTTCCTTTGCTCACTTGCAGCTCTCATGCACACAAGAAAGTAGCCAGGCACTGTCGGTTCTGCTTTTGGGCTTTCTGCTCCTCCTGGAGAGGCTGCGTGCTGGTCCTTGGCAGAGCGGAGGTGGGCAGGTGGGCAGTGCTGGGAGTTCTGGGCACTCCCTGCTTTCCACATCGTCCCCACGGCCGGCAGGGCCCGTCGCCCACATGTGCTCATTGCACACGGCTTCTGCGTGGCGACAGGACGTCTGGTGGGCTGGGGCCAGAGCCCAGCTGGGCCTCACAGGAGACACTGTGGGTTGAGGATGCCACCAGCTGGTGTTGTTTTCTGTCGTCTCTCACAGAGCGAAGGCACCCCCTCAGCCCACCCCCACCGCAGAGGAGGATTGGCCTGGAGTCGCTAGGAGAACAGTTATTGCAGGCTTTGCTCCCACCTGCCCTCGCTCTCTGACACCAGCGAGGTGGTGGCGTCCTGTGGGGTTAGGGGCTGACTCTGCAAAGCAATGTGGCTCTTAGGAAGAATGAGCCTCAATTCTAAAGCGTCAGGCAGAGAAGTAACACGGTCAAGACCCTGCTGGTAAACGGGGGATTCAAAACGCAGTCCCACCTTCCTCCTCTTAGGTGAGGTGGGCCTTTCCCCTCACTTTGGCATTTCAAAAAGGAAGGCAGCACTCTTCCACTTGGGTGGAGAATAGTTTAAATAATTTGGGGTCTAAAAGTCACAGATAAAGCAGGGCTGGAGTTAGGATCAAAAAGCTGGTAACAGGAAAGTCATACAGTCTGAACGAAGAAGCTAATGATCGGGGTGACGGAAATGTCCTCTGTCTTGATGGGGTTTGGGTCACACAGGTGTGTGCAATTGTCAGAACTCACCAATGTTGTCCTTAAGATTTATGCATTTCACTGTGCGTCTGTTAACCTAAAAAATAAACACGTGATGGACTGTCC
This sequence comes from Balaenoptera physalus, assembly GCF_965194825.1. Classification (NCBI taxonomy): domain Eukaryota; kingdom Metazoa; phylum Chordata; class Mammalia; order Artiodactyla; family Balaenopteridae; genus Balaenoptera; species Balaenoptera physalus. The sequence continues at coordinate 45,405,135 of NC_138898.1, read as the reverse complement.
TTAATGACATGCCTGCTGAAGTGTTCAGGGGAAGAGTGGACAGATGTCTGGGATGAACTGCTCACTTTGAAATGCATCAGAAAAGTAATGGATGGATGGAAGGAGACGTGGTTATCAAGTACAGCAAGATGGTAGCAGTGACAGAGCCTGGGTGGAGGGTGTGCAGTTCACTGTCAATTCCTTGGCATTTCTGTGCGTTTGAAAATGCTCATAATAAAACGTTAGCCAAGAAAAGTATGGCCAAAAGTAAAAGGAAACAAAACAGATTTGTAGCCACTGGTTAATTTATAGAAATACTCCCTCTGACCTTGAAAGGAGAAATGCACTTTTCCTCCTGCCACCTTCTGGGTGATTTTAGTCACGGTTCTTTTTTTTTTTTTCTTTTTCTTAATTTTTTTTTATTTTCTGGCCACACCGCGCTGCATATGGGATCTTAGTTCCCCAACCAGGGATTGAACCTGCACCCCCTGCATTGGAAGTGCGGAGTCTTAACCACGGGACTGCCAGGGAATTCCCTAGTCACAGTTATTTATGTGTGTGTATCTGTCAGATGTGAGCCAGCCTTTGTACACGTGTGGTCTGTGGCCCATTCCAGCTCTTTCGTAGTTGAGGCGATGTGTGTGTTTGTAAGACAGAGACTCTGCGGCTCCTCCCTGCCCGGTGGGTGTTACGGTCGTAAGGAGGAAGGTTTGGGTGGTCGTTTCTGTCTCTTTCCATCTGTTTGACCACAGACACTTCTTCCTTCTGGTTCCCTGTTCCTGTGCCTCTTGCCATCTTGCATAACAATTTAAAGACAGTCCTAGGATGAGAGGCCGGTGGTCAACTTGTCAACTCCCACGCTTCTGTCAAGGGAGCTGCTCAGTCAGAATGCTTTTAGCGGAGTTTAGCTTTAGCACAAGTAAACGTGGGCAGTGGTCACAAAGCAGCATTGGTGGCCAACGGGGGCCACAGACCAGCCTTCCTATCAGAGAAGGGGCTCCAGAAGGGAGACCCCCTTGCCTCGTGTACTTGGGAAGATGCTGCTTCTGTAGACAGCTCATTGAACTGCTCTGTGGAGACGGCCAGGCTCTGATGTTGGAATCTCACTAACGTACAGGAGGTCAAAGGCAGGACCAGTCCTGTGATGAGTATCTGCCTGCACCAGGCAGGACAGTCTTGCCGGGAGTTCTGTGGAGACGGGCACAGTGAAGCAGTAACCTCAGCCACGTCACCGTCCTAAAAGCATGACCCAGATGCTCTTTCTGGGGACTTGACTTCCTTCTGTCTCTGTGACTTGGCTGTCCTGGACGTGTGGTGTAGACAGGACCATCCTTCTGTCTGTGACTTGGCCGTCCTGGATGTGTGGTGTAGACAGGGCCATCCTTCTGTCTGTGACTTGGCTGTCCTGGACGTGTGGTGTAGACAGGGCCATCCTTCTGTCTGTGACTTGGCCGTCCTGGTCACGTCACGTGGATGGAGTCATGTGTGGACCCTGCGTAACGTCTCGAGGTCCGTTGATGTGCCCCAGGACTTCTTCCTTTTACTGCTGAATTCAAGCAATTCTTAACATCTTTTTACTTTGATTTATTCTTCTAATTTTATATGAGTTTTTTCTTTAACAGTCCAAAGTGTTCATTTTTAAACAGAGCCTTGACCAGAATTGGAAACCTTTGCGCTGTAAATAGGCTGCAGTTTTGTTTCCATGCCGGGCAGCATCGTCTGGATGGCGTGGCCAGTGCGGGCGGAGGGCAGGGTCCGCCAATGCCCGGGACCGTCTCCCCCGCCCTCACCTGCCGCCCTTCCAGGTGGAGGAGGCGGACGACTGGCTGCGCTACGGGAACCCCTGGGAGAAGGCGCGGCCGGAGTACATGCTGCCCGTGCACTTCTACGGGCGAGTGGAGCACAGCCCCGAGGGCGTGTGCTGGCTGGACACACAGGTACCACGGGCGCTTCTTGGGGGGTGGGGGGCTGAGCACGGGGACCCTCGACTCGCCTTGTCGCGTCGGCTTCCCTTGGGGCTTCCCTGTGGGACTCACCTCCCCACGCTTGATCGGGACTGTCCAGACACCAACTGTGAAGCCACACTCTGTAGTTTAACGGGAGCCGTGTCGGCTGAGACTGACGGGGTCTCGTGGTGAGCGGATCGGCGCTGGGAGGGGCAGGGCACTGACCCCTGCCGCCCCGACCCTAGTAGAGGGGGTAGGACCAGCCCCACATCCCCGTGGGGCAGGCACTCACCCCTCGCTCCCGGTCCCGCCTGTGGCCCCGGCTCTCAGTGCAGCTCACTGGTTATTCTGAGCTGTCGGAGCTCTGGGCGTGCGGGGTGGCTGGGTGGATGCCCTGCAACGGAGCACGGCACCCCCGCCCCCCAGCTGGGCCCTGGGGGCGCCAGGGCAGGAGCACCGAGTGCTTGGCGGAACGCGGTGCCGTACCGGCGGGTGCACACGCGGAGTCCAGCCCGGGCTCAGAGACCGCGGAGGGCGGAGGAGAGCTTCTTGCGGGGGGCGGGCGGCGGCGGGGGGTTGCAATAAGTAAGAAAGACGCCACCGCAGCCATGTGGGCAGTAGAGCATAAACAGGGCAAGCCTGTGAGTCACAGGGGTCAAGTGAGTCATCCAGATTCAAGTCTTAACTGCGGTTCATGGAGCCAGGGCAGGCTGGTGGCCTAAGATGCCGGAATAAGTTGTATTTAATTTGGAAAAGCAGAGAAGGGGGTCTGGTTTTCTAGGTGCGTGTGCTTGTAGAAGATGAATGAAAGGAGGCCTGGAGACCACTTGGCACCCCAGGCGCCATGCAGTGAGGGCCTTCCCCTGGGGGACTGGCCGTGGGGAGGGAAGGAGCAGGTTGCACGTGCTTTACAGGGCTTGTCAAGGCCAGGCAGGGCTGCGGAGCAGGGCTGCGGGGAGACGGGAAGGGAAGGGTGATGCTGGGGCTTTAACCCGGGGGCCCCGCAGTCCTTTGTGGCCATTGGAGCTGCCTTCACCTCCTGAAGCCGCACACGAAGCACCCCGAAAGCAGGCCTGAGTGTGAGAAGCCCGTGGGAGGGTCTGCGGGTGGAAGTGACCTGAGGCTTGTGCACCTCTTCCTGTGCTCGGCAAGAGCAGAGCTGGTGCTTCTGGACAGGTGGGGATTGGGACGGGGGTGGGGGGCAGGTCCAGTGTTTTCTGTCGGGAGGGAGTGTGCAGGCTGCTTTGGTTTTGCTGAAGTTCGAGGTCAAGGCAACAGGAGGAGCCTCGCCGCAGACGTGGGAGATGGTCTGAAATAGCAGCTGTCTGTGGGGAGAGGTTAGGTGAGTCCCGAAATCGCCCACGCAGAGTTGAGTGAGAAGAGGGCAGGCGTGGAGGGGGAGGCCGAGGACACGGGAGGAGGGGCTACCGAGGAGCCAGGTGACAGTCGACGCCGGTGTCGAAGGTAAAGCTAGAGAAGGCCTGGCGTGTGGTCAGGGCCCACCGGAGGCGGCCTCGGGTGCTCCCGGCTCAGGACGTGTGCGAGCCGGGGCTGCAGGTGCGAGGGACACGGGGCAGGTTGGGTGTGTTTGAGGAGGAAGGAGCGAAGCCGGAGGAGGGCGGGCCGGTGGGCCGCTTCCTGCGAGGCCGAGCTGCCCCAGCCCATGGGGGGAGGTGGCCCAGGCCTGGGAACCGTGTCTTCCCTCGGCAGGTGGTGCTGGCCATGCCGTACGACACCCCGGTGCCGGGCTACAAGAACGACACCGTCAACACCATGAGACTGTGGTCCGCCAAGGCGCCCAACGACTTCAAGCTCCATGACTGTGCGTCCCCTCCTGTCCCCATCCGGTGGCTGATCCCAGACCGACCCCGTCTGCACCCACGGCCCACGAGGCTCCCCACTGCGGGAGGGCTGAGGGCGGGTTCCCTGTGAGCCCTGGACTTCCCAGGGACCCCGCGCCCTCCGGAAAGAGCCAGGGGCCTGGGGCGGCGTGTGGGCCGGTCGGCACAGCAGCTGCGGGGCGCCTTCTGCTCGGGGACGCTGCCCTCAGACCGATCAGGGCACGCGGGAGCCTCGGCGGGTACGCGGGTCCTGACTCCGCTCTCTGCCCTCAGTCAACGTGGGCGGCTACATCGAGGCGGTCCTGGACCGGAACCTGGCCGAGAACATCTCCAGAGTCCTGTATCCCAACGACAACGTGAGTAGCTGCTGCGGGAGGTCCTCGTCCGCGCCGTTCCTCCAGTGTAGGAAGCACCCCTGCAGGGCTGGGCTCCAGAAGGGCCCCTGTGCTGGCCTCAGGCTTGTCAGGTGAGGCCACGAGAGTGAGGGCGGACACGGCATCCCTGACGGGGTCCAGGAGCACCTGTGTGCTGGTAGCCCCTCCTTTGCCCTCCGCCCAGGGGAGCTCTTAGGAAGTTCCTGGCCTCACACCTACGCTCCTCCCCATAAACACACGACCGCCGAGTGCAGGGCCGCGGAGCCCTGACCTCACGTCCAGCCGTTTCTGCTCTTCAGAACCTGGTGCCAGCTCCCCAAGAGTTGGGTGGCGTGTTGTCGCGTGGGGCCAGCAGTCCCTATTCTGCAGGGACGCCTTGAGACGCCACATGGTCATGGCTTGGAACGCTCTTAGCGGGTGTCCCCACTTGTGTGGCGGGGGCCTCAGCCACATGATCCACTGCCACCAAACGAGCCCTTAGGAGTTGCCCATCTTTGTGGGTTGTGTGTTTCTCTTATTTTATCAGGGAAATATGTGCAAAGGCCCCTGTGCTGAAAGGCTCATAAGAAAATGCCCTCCCCCAGCACCCCCCGAGATTCCGAGCAGAGTCTCATGCTTCAGGCGTGAGGTCTCCTGGAACGTGAGGCACCCGGGAGGTTGCTTTCCGGGCCTCGGCCCCAGCACCGGGGATCGAGGCATCTCACCCCTGGGCCGCACCCCAGCCTGGGCCCTGTCCTGGGTTCGGGGGCCCCAAGGGCCCATGCAGCGGGGCCTGAGCCGGGCGTGTCCTCAGTTCTTTGAGGGGAAGGAGCTGCGGTTGAAGCAGGAATACTTCGTGGTGGCCGCCACCCTCCAAGACATCATCCGGCGCTTCAAGTCGTCCAAGTTCGGCTGCCGCGACCCCGTAAGGACCTCCTTCGAGACGTTCCCAGACAAGGTGCGTGTGTAGAGGGGTGAGCGCTGTGCCGGAGACGGGCCGTTCCCGGACTGGGCGTCCTCCTTCCAGCTGCAGTGGGGGCGGGGCGGGAAGCCGCTCCCCAACCTGGGCCTCCTCGTGCCCGGGGACCAGGCCGCCTTCCTCCTCGACCAGGGCTGCCCTGGGCCTCAGGAGGCGTCGAGGCAGCAGGGAACGCTGTGAAAGGCTCCGTCGGGCCCAGCGGCCAGTTTGCAGGCTCAGTTCAGTGATCTGAACACAACCGGCCAGTGTCCGTCGGGCAGGAGCAGCGTTCCAAGGCGGGGAGGGCTCTGGACGCGTGCTGCGGGGCTGGCCTGCGGGTCCTCCACCCTGACCTGCTCCCTGCTCCTCCGCGGCTTTCCATGCTGGGCCCGGAGCCCGTGCAGCGCCGTCCGCTTCCTGCTGCCAGCCCTATGGCCAGGCTCCTCGGGGCAGGCAGCCGAGGACCCCAGTTCTGCACACGCAGGCAAGGGACTGAAGGGGTCACCCCGTGTAAACGCAGGTGGCCATCCAGCTGAATGACACCCACCCGGCCTTGGCCATCCCTGAGCTCATGCGGATCCTGGTGGACGTGGAGAAGGTGGACTGGGAGAAGGTGAGCCCAAGCGCCCGAGCGCAGTGTCCCCGAGCACCGGGGCACGGGGTGACCTCCCCGCCTCTCCCTACAGCTGGTCCTGGGACGCAGAGGGAGGCCTCTCTGGTGGCCTCGGGACAACAGAAGGAAGTTGTCCCTGGGAAGACGGGGCTATGGGGAGAAGGACGTTCCAGGAGCGGGTCTGGGTTTCTCCCAAGGGCAGGACACAGTGAGTGGGAGCAGCCGTTTAAAGGCCAGAGAAGGGTGGTTTTCTGGAAGACAAGAAAAGGATTCCGACACTTCTGAGAGCTTCTCACCTATATTTTTTCATCTTAGAATTGTGGCGAAAAACCCAGAAGTGTTCAGTTTAAAGAAATACTTCGTTTACACATTTATAGGCTTGTTCTCCCTGCTTCACTTATTTTGGTCCTAGATTCTTTAGTGGGGTTTTGTTGATCTCATTTACTTAAATCAACATATAAAACCATTTTTACCCCATTTTTTAGCACCAGAGCCCCTTTCTGGTTTGGGGCTGCACTTCTGGGTGGGGCTGGGCAGACCCTGTTCACCCCTGGCCAGCGGAGGGCAGGGCCACACACTTTACCAGTTTTCTCTGGACTGTGGGTGTGAAGTCAGTTTGGTGGAAATAAAGCAAAGCTGCCTGGAGCTCTGTCTGGTTTACAGAGGAAAACCACCTGCGGTGGTTCCCAGGTAGCAGGTAAGGTGCTCATTTCTGCGTGTGCTCTGGGTCAGGATGTGAGGTGCACGTGGGGCGCGTCAGGACAGTGAAGGGCGCAGGGCTCACTGTGGGTTTAGGAAGTTCTGGGCCCCGGAGAGCAGAAACGTGCGGGGCCTTCCCTGGTGGCATCTGAACACCTGCCTCTGACCCTACACGTTCCCCTCACCTTGGCATCTGGCCACGAGCTGCTTTTTTCTGAATAAAACATTGGGGTGTTCTGGAATGTTGTAGGCCTGGGAAATCACAAGGAAGACCTGTGCATACACCAACCACACGGTGCTGCCCGAGGCCTTGGAGCGCTGGCCTGTGTCCATGTTTGAGAAGCTGCTGCCACGGCACCTGGAGATCGTCTACGCCATCAACCAGAGGCACCTGGATGTGAGCACGCCCTTCCTATGGTGATGCGGGCAGGGGAGAGGGCTGCCCTGCTCTGACAGGCCCTCCTCTGCCCTCCACGTCAGATCGTCTGGCCCGGGACAGGTGCTTTACTTCTTGAAGGGAATAGCCGTTCAAGAAGAGGACTTTGGGGTCTGGGGCTGTCACTTGGCAGAGCTGTTGGCTGGTCCCCTCGCTTGGACCCCTGCTGCGTGGTGGGGAGTCTTCTCATTTCTGAGCAGGTTTAGATGTGAGTGTCTGTTCCTGGAATGCCAGAGGCCTTTGTCCTGAGACATCACTGCAGCGTTTGGGTGATTTGGAAACAAATCACCTTTGTCTTTCCTCTGTCACCCACAGAAAGGATAGTGGTCCACCACAGGGGAACTTAGAATTCAGGTGTGATTATAGTTCATTTTTTTAATCTTTCGGTGAAAGAGTAGCTATTCTCACTGGTAGACTGCGGTTACACCCTGCCTGGGCCAGCGGGCAGCATCCCCATCTCTTCCTGTACAGCACACGGCGCCTCCTCAGCCCCTCCGAGCCCATGGGCCGGGCCCGCTGCCCCCAGGCCGAGGCAGACCTTCGCCCGGGGCCCAGTCAGGCTGGGCTGCAGCCGCCCTGGGCCTTTCTTGGGGAAAGCAGCCCCCCGCCCTCCTGCTCACTGCTCTGTCTCGGCAGCACGTGGCCGCCCTGTTCCCCGGGGATGTGGGCCGCCTGCGGAGGATGTCCGTGATCGAGGAAGGGGACTGCAAGCGGATCAACATGGCCCACCTCTGTGTCATCGGGTCCCACGCTGTCAACGGCGTGGCAAGGATCCACTCGGAGATCGTGAAGCAGTCAGTGTGAGTGGGGCCTGCGCTTGCCTGCGCCAGGGCGCGTGAACTGCCAGAGCGCGGCGGTGGGAGGGTGAGGCCCTGACTCGGTGCACGATGCTGGGGAGCCGAGCCCTCTTGTCACCAGGAGCCCTTCCCGTTGTCTGCGTTCTCGGTCTGTCCAGGCAGAGGCTCTCCTTCTGGAGCGCGTGCCGCTGGCTGTGGGCCTCGGCGCCCCGCCTGGGGACAAGAGTCCTGGGCCCCGCCAGGGTGGAGGTTAGGGTGTGACGGGCTGGGGCTCGTCCCCGAGAGGAAGGAGGAATTCTTAGGTCAGATTCCCTGCTTCTGCCCCCTCTTCGTGGGATGTGGTCTTGGAATTCCTCCTTTCCATCCTCGCCCCAGACCTGTGGAGCGCCTCGTGTGAGCGCCCGGCAGTCCTGGACGGGTCTGTCCGTGTGGCGGCTTCCGTGTCCTCGGTGCTGGCCTGAGGCTTTGTGTGATGTACTGTTTAATCCCCACTGTCCGTCCACTCTCCACTGTCACGACAACTGGGAGGTGGCCAGGCTTCAGCCACATGCTGGCGTGGAGTTGGGCTCCTTGGGGGCTGGAACAGAAAGGCTGGGCTCTGGATCGCCCAGGAGCTCCCTTCAGAGGGCCTTGTGCCTCTCGCTCACCTTGTTTGAAACAGCGCTTGTGACAGTTGCCCGTTGTCTGCGTTTTTAGCTTTAAGGACTTTTACGAGCTGGAGCCAGAGAAGTTCCAGAATAAGACAAATGGCATCACGCCCCGACGGTGGCTGCTCCTGTGTAACCCGGGGCTGGCGGACACCATCGTGGAGGTGAGGCCGGCGCCTCTGAGCCCACCTGGAGCTGTGGGCAGGCAGAGCGGCAGCTGCCTGGGGCCGTGTGGGCGGCGACCTGCTCCTCTGTGTGTGGACAGTGATGGCTCCTGGACGGTGCGGGCGGTGGGGACCCACTGTCGCCTCGGGTGTGGGGGGCCGGGCGGTCGGTCAGCAGCCGTGGCGGCCTGTGCAGGAGTCCAGAGGGGAAGTCCTAGGCTTCAGGCCCAGCTGCCCCTGAAGAGGTTTGTGAGCCAGGGACGCGGTCGTTGTTGACTTGTTCCCGTGCTCACGCGCTCAGCGAGGAAGGAGACAAGTCACGCAGGGGCCAGGCCGCATGCTGGACATGGGGATGCGGCGGGGGTGCTGGGGGGCGGGCTGTGTGTCAAGGAGGCTTCTCTGGAAAGGGACGGCAGAGCCGAGGTCTGCCTGCCCAGTTACTGGGAGGGCCCGGGAGCAGCGCTGCAGGGACGTGACCACCCGCAGCCTGGCTGGTGCGGCCTCGGTGCAGGGCGAGGCCACGGAGACGGCCCAGGTGTCTGGAGGCCAGGAGTTTTCCTCTCGGTCCTAAATTAGAAACAGGGAGACTGAAGCTGGGGTTCGTTTGGAAACAGCGCTGTGCTGCAGCGTCGGGGGCAGGGTGGGGTGCCCAGGCCGGGCGGGAGCAGCCGGAAAGCCTCTGTCCATTCGCGGTTCTGGTGGGTGCGGGCCTTGGGGGTGGGCGGAGACGGGACCCCAGGTTTCAGGCCTGTGGGGAGCCAGGGGAGGCGCGTGCATTTGAGGGCACGTTTCAGTGGTCGGGACTTGACTGGCGCCGGGTGTGCGGTGTTTCCTGGGAGGGGGTGTCGTGGGAGAGGAGCGGGCCTGGGGCTGAGGGGGGGAGAAGAGGTGCAGAAACCGCATCTCCCTTATGGCTCGGCAGAGAATCGGGGAGGGTTTCCTGACGGACCTGAGCCAACTGAAGAAACTGCTGCAGCTGGTCAGTGACGAGGCACTCATCAGGGACGTGGCCCAGGTCAAGCAGGTAGGCCCGGAGAGGGGCCCATCCCCCCACTCAGCCTTGCAGAGGGGGCCCCGCTGACCCCTGAGCGCACCGCTGCCCAGGTCCGGAGGAGAGCTCCTCTGGAGGGAAGCAGTGGGAATCGATGCAGGTCTCGCGTCTGCACTTGACATGCTGTCCACACACCTGGGCCTCCCTGTGGCCACCTCACCGCCAGGCGGCCTGGCCCACTGGGTGGCCTTTGAAGACCGAGACTGACCCTCCACTGTGCCAACAGCCTGGCCTCGGGGGCCCAGAAATAGTCTTCGTTTTGGAGTCTCGCCCCCGCCCCAGGTCTCCTCGTCTCCTTTTTCTGCTTTTCTCATCCTTTGCTCCTCTTCCTGGGTTTGCGTGTCTACTTCCCTGTTTATCTCCGTGCTCTCATGCGGATCCGCTTTCAGGATCACGCTTCCCCCTTCTGCCCACCAGGCTCCGGTGACCTTCTGTGTCCCTCTGTGTCTTCCCTGGGGTGGCAGCGCGTCCTGGGCATCCCCACCCTGCTGCGTCTCTGACACCAGCCCTGGGGGCTCGGCCCTGTGAACATCCCACCATCCTTACCTCTGTTCTCCCAGGAAAACAAGGCGAAGTTCTCTGCCTTCCTGGAGAAGGAGTACGGGGTGAAGGTCAACCCCTCGTCCATGTTCGACGTGCACGTGAAGAGGATCCACGAGTACAAGCGGCAGCTGCTCAACTGCCTGCACGTGGTCACCCTGTACAACCGTGAGTGCTCCGCCCCTGCGCCCCACCCACCCTCCGACCAGGCCCTTTTCTCACATGGCCACTGGGGAGGACATTGCACATTCATTTTGAGTGGCGCCTTCTGGTTTTCTGTGTTCAGAGCAGAGCAGCTACAAGGAGTGAGACGTGAACTCAGAGGTTGGGGAGCTTGAGGCCCAGGGGCTGCACCTCCTCCAGAGTGGAGGCTTGGGGGTACTTGGAGGCTGGGTTTTAGGTCTGGTGTAGCATTTCTTTCATACTTAGGTATTATCGTTATTAGACTCCTCTCAAGTTATTTGGAGAGATTATACTTAGCAGGTGAGGCATTTGAAGTATACTCATAGAAGATGAAATAGTATGTTACATCTATACACCTTAAACTATTTAAGTGGCATTTGATTTTGAAGCACATGTGAATCAAAGACCCACCTAAAAGTAACTATGAACATTTGCTACTTCTATAAATAAGATAATAAAGCCTCAAGGAAAAATTTGGTTCTTTTTTTTTAATTTATTTATTTTTGGCCACGTTGGGTCTTCGTTGCTGTGCACGGGCTTTCTCTAGTTGCAGCGAGCGGGGGCTACTCTTGGTTGCGGTGTGCAGGCTTCTCATTGTGCGGGCTTCTCTTGTTGCGGAGCACAGGCTCTAGGTGTACCGGCTTCAGTTAGTTGTGGCACGTGAGCTCAGTAGTTGTGGTGCACAGGCTTAGTTGCTCTGTGGCACGTGGGATCTTCCCGGACCAGGGCTCGAACTGTGTCCCGTGCATTGGCAGGTGGATTCTTAACCACTGCGCCACCAGGGAAGCCCAAAACTTGGTTCTTAAAATCTTGTAATGTAGTAAAGCAAATACTAATTTTGAAAATGAAGGAACCAAATACTTTCCAAGACGCAGAGCTCCCCTCAAGGACATCAGGTCTCCAGTTGCCAGTGAGGGAGACTCTGTCTTGAGGGATCCGCTCGCTCGTGAGACAGTGAAGTGACAGGACGGATGCTAGTTTGGGTTGAGTGGTTCTGACCCGACCCTCAGAAAAGGCCCAGGTGAGGGCCTTCCTGTGTGTGTGGCTGAAGGGGGTGCCTCCCGGCCCAGAAACAGCAGTTCACGGAGACTTCGTTTTGTGCTCTTTGCCGTGGTTTTCTTCTGCAATTGTGATTTTTCTGCATTTTCTTTGTCGTTTCCCCGGCGGTGTCCCCGAGTCCCCTGCCTATGAGCAGCAGGGCCAGTCGCTGGGTGGCCTGCCCTTCCTCCCGTCACCTCTTGTGGCCGCTGCCTTCCTGCTGCCCAGGGTGCTGCTTCTGCTCGGCTTGTGAGCGCCCGGGGCGCCCGCGGCATTCCGATGGGGCCGTCAGGGCACGTGTCACCCACCCGCTCGTCCACCTGCGTGTATGCAGCGCACAACGTGGTGCTGCTCTGCCATCCTCGCCTCGATCTGACCTGGGTTTCAGTCTGCGATGAGACGCCCAGTCCTCTTACAGGGCCGTCCGGTCGCCCTTCTGCCCAGCTCCTGTGCCCCGAGGTCTTCCACGTCCACAGCAGTCTGTGGCCTTTTGCAGGAAGGGTGGTTCCGCGGAAGCGATGTTCTCAGTCTCCCATTCTTTCCTTGAGCGGCACCATCTGGAGGGTGGGTCCGGAGTGAGCTGCTCTCTTGGCCTGTGCTCATTCTACTCGGCTGTGTCTTGGGTGCCGGCTGTTGTGGGTCAATTTTCCTGATGCTCCGGCACTCTGAGGATGGTGGTTGATATCTTGTATCATTTCTAGGAAGTTTCCTTGAAATACATTAAAACATGTGTTTGGCTTTCTTCTACTGCGGCTCCAGTGAGGTGTGTGGTTGGTTTCTTCCACCACCTTCTTTTTGCCTGTTGGTAGCTCTCCCTCCTTTTCTGTTCCATGTTGTCTGCTGGTCCCGCTTCCACGCTGTGTGTGTCTTCTGTGTTTTCTGCGCGTCTCCCCTCCCTCCTGGCTTCTGTGATCGGGCTGCACTCTGTGGGGCGGTTCTGCCTTGTCGCCTGTGTTCTGCTTTCTCCCGGCGTCTTGCGTTTCGGCGCTATGGTTTCCTGTCTGTGTTGACAGTCCTCACAGGTTGGGGACTCACAGGGAGGCTGCTTCCACTTCCCTCGTCTGTGGCAAAGCTGTGTGTTCGGGTTGGTCGCTTGTGTCTGAGGAGCTGCGTCAGGACTCTGGCCGGGCCTCGTGAGCTCAAGGCAGCCGCAGGCCTCCCCAGCTTGTGACACCTCTCTGGGGCTCCAAGTCCAGGCTGGCTGAGGAGGCGTCATGGCCCTGTGGGCCTCTGTCCACGAGGATGTCCAGACCCCCTTTCCGAGGTTTCCCTGTAGGAGGGGTGCCGACAGGGTCTGCCCACCTGGCCCCCTGGGGCTCTTTCCTGCCTCCCCTTCCCCCGCTCACAGCCCCCAGGAGGCTGGGGTTCCTGAGACCCTGACTTCACAGCCCTGTCTCGCACCCATCCCATGACCCGGCAGGACTTGCTCAATGATCTGGAGTCAGCGTATTTTTCTTCTTTACTAGTTTTAGTAAAAATATAGTTTGTGGGTCTTTGGCTTTTTTTTTTTTCCTGTTCTCTTTGTTACTCTGTCCACAATCTGGAAGCGGGAAGATTCAGAACTAAGGGGCGGTCACGTTCCTACTAGAACCTGAAGTCAGACGTTAAAGATCAGCCGTGACCCTTTAGTGGCTCCTGTAAATCTTGCGGCCGATTCCTGACTCTGGTGAATGCCATCTAGGGCAGCCTGTCACTTCTGTAGACACTCCCTGCCCCCAACCCCCAGCTGAAATCTGGAAACCAGTGGCCTGGTGAGGACACCTCATTCTGCTGGGGCTGGAGGTGAGCTGTCTGCTCCTGTGCAGAAAAGGTCTGGGGGGGGCTTCTTACCCTCTGTCCCAGTGACGGAGGGGGCTTGGGGTCTCACTGACATCCCTCGCAGGCTGACGGTGAATCATCACCATCCCAAGGTCACCCCATTTTTGAGTACCCATCACATGCAAGGGCCTTCAGTCCTGGTGACCAGACCCAAAGAAGCTCCTGTGTTGGGCTGTTTTGGACGCAAAGGCACAGCTTTTCCACTGAACCTTCTGGAAGAGTCTGCTCCTGGCTGGCCTTCCAAACCAACCTGGACCAAGTGTAGAATTCTGTAAGCGGGAGCTCCTGGCAGTGCAACACCTGTGTTGGGCTGGCCTCTGAGGACGCTGTCACTGAGGCCTGTCCCAGGGCTCAGGCATGTCTGGCTCCAGGGGCTTCACGTGGCTCTCTTTTGTTTGTCCTGCAGGAATAAAGAAGGACCCAGCCCAGGCCTTTGTGCCCAGGACTGTCATGATCGGGGGCAAGGTGAGGTGACGTCTTCTTTGCTCCTGCTTGGCGTTGGTTGGGGATGCACAAACCACCATGCTTTTCAGCAGTGCCTCTGCGTCGGGGCTGGATGCTGCGGGTGGCCGGGCGCCAACCTGCACACAGAGCCCAGAGGCCCTGGCCCCAGGTGTGCCTCTGGGCCAGGTCAGGCTCCATCAGCTCAGCCACAGGAGGGAGCTGGATGGGGCCCCTGTCTGCCCGGCCCAGGGGAGTGGGGTCCCCAGCCCCAAGGGCCAGTCTCTACTGGGCTTGCTGGCCCCTGCCTCTCATGGGGCAGCACCATTTCTCTGTGTAACTGCCGGCTTTCCACGCCTCCGCTGCACTTGTGTGCCGAGTGGACATGAGTCGCTGGCTGCTTCCGTCAGCCAGATGTGCGCCTGCTCTCGGCTCAGCCTGGCCTTATTCATTTTATTTACATGTGCTTTTGGACATGGGATCTCAGAGTCCCAGGGTATCGCCGGCAGGCATCAGTGGGTCCCCTCATCGGGCTCCACACTCTAGGGCCTGCGTCCCCACCCTCTGCCACTTTTCCCAGAAGCCTGGGCACAGCTGCTTCACGGGGGCTGCAGGTGGGCCCAGGACTGTCCTTGCCTCTTACTTGAGCACATATGAAGGTGGAGGCACCTCATGGGCAGGCCCGTCTTGTTCTGTCTCTGCCACCGTCCCCTGGCCCACCAACTCCTGATGTTTCTAAAGCAGACTCCGGACAGCGTGCTGGGGTTTTTCTTTTCTTTTCTTTTTTTAACTTGTCTATTTTATACATATTAGTGTATATATGTCAATTCCAATCTCCCAATTCATCCCACCACCGCCCCACCCCAGCGTGCTGTTTTGTCAGTATTGCCATATGCATTTCTTAGAGATGTGGACTTTCAAAAAGTTAAAAAATGTTAATTTTTTAAAAATTAACATTTTTAAAAAGAGAAAAAAAGAACTGTAGAACATCCACAAACCTGTCCCCCAGACTTTTGCTGAACCATTTCATAGTAGATTACAGACATTATAACACTTCAACCCTAAGAACTTAATCAGTTGTCTTCACAGTGATGTTTTCCTGCAAAACCACACAGCGCCACCATGACACCTAAAACACTTGACAAGAATTCCTCCACATCATTAAATATCCAGCCAGGGCCACATGCAGCTGTCTTGTGACAGCTACAAATATCTTGAGCTTGTTTGAATCAGGACCCAGCAAGGTTCTCACGTGGCGACGGGCGGCTGTGTCTCTTAAATCTCTTCATCTGTAAGTTTTCCTCCATGTCCCCCTCTTTTTTCCCCCTGCAATTTGTTACAGAAATCATGTTGTGTGTCTTCCCCAAACCATGTCCCTCTGGTATCTCCCAGTACCTTCCTTGGCTCCCTGCGTTTCCTGTAAGTGGGTAGTCAGTTCTCAGAGGTCCTTGTTCCCTCTCTCTCTCCATTTCTGAAAAAACCAACTAGAATCAGAAAACCAAGCTTGAGGCTGACAGATCTGTGCACGTGGGTGAGGTGCCGTCATGAGAGGTGCTCGGTTGGAAACGAAGCGGGTGGGGCGCCGTGCCCCGTGGGTCCGTCTGCCAGGTTGAGGGCAGGACACACAGGGAAGCCATGGCCTCAGCCCCCCGCCCCCTGCTGGCAGAGCCACTCGGCTGGGTGTGTCCAGGCTGGGCGTGTCCAGCCCAGGCTCCAGCGCCGCTGCCCTGCACCTGAGCACAGGGTGTCTGCTGAGCACCCCTCCCCCTTTCCAGGCAGCGCCCGGCTACCACATGGCCAAGATGATCATCAAGCTGGTCACGTCCATCGGCGACGTTGTCAACCACGATCCCGTTGTGGGCGACAGGCTCAAAGTGATCTTCCTGGAGAACTACAGAGTGTCCTTGGCCGAGAAAGGTGAGCCTGCCCTCCCTGGGCGCAGCCAGTGGTCCTCTCTGGTCAGGGCCTGTCTTGCTTTCAAACAGATTAACGGCCCCAACACCAGGCTGCCCAGCCGGAGGGCCCCCCCTACCCCCGGTCTGGCTCTGGGGGAGCCCTGCTGCCACCACGTTTGTGGGTCATCCTTGGCCTCACACATCCTTGCTCTCTGAACTTCCCACTGCTCCCCCTCCTCGCTCCTCTGCCCCTCAGCTTGGCCTTTCTGCCCCGGGGCTCCCTCTTGCTGGCCCTCACCGTCCCCCAGAGGATGCTTCTGCTCGTCCCCACCTGTTCACTCTGGCCTCGCGTCCTGCACCTGCTCTGGGAGGGTCTAGCCTGGGGCCACTCCACTTCGGGGGTACTGGCTATGTGTTGCCATCTGGAGAAGGGCCTGTGGCCAAATGTGCCTCGGAGCATAGCTGTCCTGAGCTGGACAGTCCTTTCTAAGCCGGCCACTTCCGGAGACCTGGCAGGAAGTGCTGGGACACCTGAGCCTGGAATTGTGGCCCGAGTAGCAGCCCCTCTGATCCATGAGACTGCGCGCTGCCCTCCAGCCGTTGAGCGAAGGGCAGGCTCACGCACTCCCTCCTCCTCCACTGCGGCCGGGTCATCAGGACCATCCCTGTGGTCCCGCCGCTGCCATGGACCATGTGTGGCTCGGGGGTTGGGTTGGGGTTAGTGTTTCACTGAGCTTCTAAAGCAACTTACGGCCGCCGCCTGGCACTCCCAGGCCAGTTCCTGCGCTTCCTTAGAACTGACCTTGGGGACAGCCAGCCTGGGGTTGGGCCCCGCACCCTCCCCCAGCTCTTGAACTGGCTGTGGTAACGTGTCCACCATCCCGTCTGCCCATGTCCCTCTGCCTGAGGGGCCGGGGGTGCCTGTCTCTCTATCCTGGCACCTGGACCTGACCTTGAAGAAGGGGCTGGGCTCTGGTCTTGGCTGACCCTGAGTGCCCTTCAGCTGGGTTAGGGAAGCAGCATCAGCTCTGAGGACGAGCTGAGGACGTGGGGGCAGGGATGCCAAGGCAGGCAGGACGGAGGCTGCGTTTCTGCTGCCACATGGAGAAACTCACGCAGGGAACCCACACTTGGGAGAAGCTGCAGGGCCGTGGATGGGGTCGTGTCTTGGCCGCTATGCCAGTCTGTAAACGGCACAGAGTGACTTCGGTGCATGTGGCCACAAGAAGATTGTCCCCCCGCTGTCCCCAGTCCTCTGGTGCTGTGAGTCGGATTCCTCTTTAAGCCATTTAAGGAGCCTGCGGGGCTGATCGAATAAGACAGCAGTGATGTCAGGATACAAGGGAATGATGACACCGCCAGGCTTTGGTTTGGCCCTCGTCTGCGGAAGCTTCCAGAACAAAGGTCCTTTGCCACCTGCAGGGCTTCTCAGGCGTCTCCACTGTGGATCCTCTGCCTCAGGCTGCCCTGGGTCAAAAAAGGGAGCCGTATAGGTGGTGCGGGCAGTGCGTGGTGTTTCTGTGCTGTTCCCATTGCTCTCGTGTTGAGTGGTTCATGGCTGACGGGTCTTGCTCTTGCCCGCTTGCAGTGATCCCCGCCGCCGACTTGTCACAGCAGATCTCCACCGCGGGCACTGAGGCCTCGGGCACAGGCAACATGAAGTTCATGCTCAATGGGGCCCTCACCATTGGCACCATGGACGGAGCCAACGTGGAGATGGCTGAGGAAGCTGGGGCGGAGAACCTCTTCATCTTTGGCTTGCGGGTGGAGGACGTGGAAGCCCTGGACCGGAAAGGGTGTGTGTCCCTCTCAAGACCTCAGATCTCCTCTACTTGTTTTTCACACCCTTGGATACCTTGAGGGGTCCCAGCCCAGCCTAATTCTGTGCAACTGAAATTGCCTAGTTGCCTAAAATTCTTCAGGGGAGTTGTTGAAGCCTCAGGCACCGGCTGCTGAACCCAAACAGTCAGAACCTTGTCAGCCTGTGAGCGCTGGCCCTTTTGGCCCTGTCCCACGTCTGCCACACGCCTCCCTCTCCCCAGACTCCCTAATGGCTGCAGGGTGTCTCCCCAACTTGGTTTCACATGTCATTTTCTTCTGCAACATCCTGGCACTGGGGGCGGGGGCGGGGCTGCTTGAGCATCCTCTCGAGGAGGACAGCGACAGAGCCGTCCTCCTCCGTGCACGTGACTTGTATGGCCTCTAGCAATCACGTGTCTGTAACAGTAAAAGGAGGAGGTGGAATTGATGTGCTCACGGCCCATGTCCACCTCCCAGTGCCTGCGGCTGCCAACCCCACCTGGCTGTCCTGGGCCCAGGGCACAAACGGCCTCAGCACCTGCCCATGAGGCTGCCATCTCCCCGCAGGTACAACGCCCGGGAGTACTATGACTGTCTGCCCGAGCTGCGGCAGGCCGTGGACCAGATCAGCAGCGGCTTCTTCTCCCCCAGGGAGCCTGACTGTTTCAAGGGTGTCGTCGACATGCTGCTGAACCATGACAGGTGGGGCAGGCCCCTTGTCCCTCCCCAATGGGTCAAAGGGTCCCCCTGGTGGGCTGAAAACTGCACATTGTTTGGGGCCAAGCCTGGGCCTCGGTGAGGCTCACCCCCACCTCAGCCCACGGCCAGAGGCTCGGCCACACCCAGGGCCCGTGGTTTGTGGGGCTTCTGACGGTGCTCAGCAAGCCTGGGGGCCTGGTGGCAGGATTGCCAGCTGCCAGGTCCAGCCCCAGGCCCCCGGCACCAACTGACCTCCTGGACGGGAGTGACAAGCGTCACCTGGGTGGGTTGGAGGCGACTTCCTTGGGGCAGAGGGAGGCTGGGTTTAACGGGGAGCCCAGGAGTGGTTCAGGTGGAATGAGCTTGTGAGGCCATGAGTTACCACATGGTTGGTGTTTTATGATGAGGCCGTTGACACAGGGTTCTGCTCCCCCCACCCGCCCCGGGGCACAGCCTTGCACAGCACTTGTTATAGGTTGGCAGTGCCTCCTCCTCTGACGACAGGCCTCTTCTCCACCCAGGTGGTAAAAGCTGAGTCTGTCAAAGGCTGAGAATCGACCTCTATTCCACTTTCAGTTCCTTTGGTTTAGTCTGTCACTTTTTGATGAATGCTGCCACCTCTACTCCACTTTCAGTTCCTTTGGTTTAGTCTG
The DNA here is from genome assembly GCF_965194825.1 of Balaenoptera physalus. Taxonomy (NCBI): domain Eukaryota; kingdom Metazoa; phylum Chordata; class Mammalia; order Artiodactyla; family Balaenopteridae; genus Balaenoptera; species Balaenoptera physalus. Next base: position 45,386,584 of record NC_138898.1, on the reverse strand, counting down.
TCACTTTTTGACGAATGCTGTCAGCTGGCTTCTGTCAAACCCAATCGTTAACTCCACACACGCCTGGGGCTGGGAGCTTGGCCCTGCTGAGGTCTGTGATCAAGGAGAGACTTTACAGGGTTTTATGAATTGTGTTTCTGACTCAATCGTAAACAAAACGTTTCTGTGTCCATAAATCCTGCACCACCAGTTCTCAGCCTGTGAGACCTGAGAACAGATGGTGATGGAGCCTGTGCTCACCCTGTGCCCTTCCCCTGGAGGTGAAATTGGCGGGAGGCCTCAGCCTGTGCAGCTCTAACCCATGTGCACGGGTTCTTTAAAGAACACTGGGTTAAAATAAGGTTTTTCTAGAATAGCGTCCCCAGGACAGAAGTGTTGCTCACAGAGTAGTCCCCGTGGCCACCCCTGTCCTGCAGAGCATGATGATGCAGCCAGCCAGGCCCGTTTCCTGACCTCCCACTTGTCACCCATCCAGCCCAGCTTCCTGTCTCCCATTTCAGGTTCAAGGTGTTTGCGGATTATGAGGCATACGTGGAGTGCCAGGCCCGGGTGGACCAGCTGTACCGGGTAAGGTCCTTGGGCCCTGGCAGGAAAGCAGCAGGGCGTGACTGTGTCCTGCTGTCTCGGGCCACTCCCAGGAGGTCACAGTTCATCTAGTGGCCCAGAGCAGGTTGGGCTTCCTCATTTCCTGCCCAGGGACTGACTCGGCTAGCCCTCTGCCCAGGCTGCTGTCCACACCAGCGCACCTTCCCCTGCAGCCTCTGGGCAGCTGCCACAGAGCGCAGGTGAGCAGGGCAGGAGTTTCCTTCTGGAGGCTCTGCACACCCTAGCCTGCGGTCTGACGGCCCATGTGGGTGTGATCAGGAGAGCCTGAGGTGAGGGATGGGCCTTGTGAGCAGTGAAGACCTTTCTGTGCTTAAAATGAGAAGATGAACAATTCCTTGTAAAAGTGACAGATCTGACAGCAAGTAGAACAAGGACTTGTAGCTCTAAGGAGCGGAGTTTCTAAGGTGGGGCTGTGGGAGCCAGCTCCCCAGTCCACGGCCCTGTGTCCCTGCCTTGGCGTGGCCCACAGAGAGCGTGCATGTCCAGTGGGGTCTCCTGGGAAGATTCAGCTCCTGAACCTGGGGAGGTAAAGGAGGGTGTTCCACCCGGTGCACCCAGCCAAGGACGGCAGCAGGAGGGGACACTGGCGACGGGGGCGTGACTGTGCAGTTGTTGGGTCAGATGGTTCATGGCCCAGGCCGTTAAAGCAGATTCTTGGACGCGGCCTGAGGGGTTTGGGTGTCTGAGCTGTTGCCCACGTCTCACCCCTCCCTCCCCCCCCACTCGAGGAAACAGCCCCTGATATTCCCTCCTGTGACAGAACAGGAGGGGGCCTAGAAACCGAGTGATCTTCTGGGCTCCGGGAGGAACCGTTGCTTTCCTTTCGGGGAGGCCCCTCCTGGTGCTGGCCGCAGTCTGGGGGCGCATGCTCCTCTGGTGGAGTGTCTGTGCATTGTGTGTGCCGCACCCCAGCAGGACCTCTGTCTAGTCATCTGGAAACTTTCCTGGTGGGTGGGCCCCCTTCCCGGTGAACTCTTGGCTGTAGAGTGCTCGTCATCCGTCAGGCTGCCCAGGGCCTAAGTGCATCTGGGAACAGCCCGAGGTCACCGAGCACCCGCTTCCCTCTGCAGAACCCCAAGGAGTGGACCAAAAAGGTCATCAGGAACATCGCCTGCTCGGGCAAGTTCTCCAGTGACCGCACCATCACGGAGTACGCCCGGGACATCTGGGGCGTGGAGCCCTCTGCCCTGCAGACCCCGCCCCCCAGCCTCCCCAGAGATTAGGCCCCCGCCCTCGCGACCAGAGGCATTTGTTTTCTTGCTGACTCTGCCCGTTTCCAAGCACTTTGCCAGCACCCTGCTTTTTTCAGTGCTGTTTCCGGGAGGGCCATAGGGATCCGGGTGGCGGCTTTCAGGGGTCGGGTTGGGGGAAGATGCTGAGGTGAGATGCTCCCCCGTTCCCTGCAGGAAAGCGGAGCCCGCAGCACTGAGCAGGGCAGTCGGCCTGCTGCTTTGCCCACCCGCCCCTTGGAGGTGCGGGAAGGTGGACTTGTCTGCTGGGCTCCTCGCAGCCTTGCACACACCTTGTGTGAGCTCGTTTTTAGTTTTGAGCCTCTGGATTCTGGGGTCCGGCCAGGTAGCCGTGGTAAAGCCTGGGGCGGTGTAAGTTTCTGCAGCACCTGGGCTGGCCGTCCAGTGTGGCCCCAGTCCTCCCTGGCCCAGCTCTGCCTCCTGGCCATGCAGGGAGGGTCCAGTGTGCTAGGCCATGTCCTCATAGCTGCTGTGTGGGCACCCTGCCCGGGGTTTCCAGATTGATCAGATAAAGAGGCCCCAGGACAACTGAGAGTGACATTGGGGACGACACCTGTGTCCAGCATCTAGGGAGCTTTGGCTGGGACAAGGCTGGCTGATGCAGAATTGGTTTGGTTTTGCTTTTTCATAAGATTTTTCACAAGGAAATGAAACTAGCTGAAGCCTTTCCTTGTTTTAGCAACTAAAAATAGCCCTTTTGAAGTTTAGTGCCTGGGGAGGCAATGCTGGGATGTTCTCACCTGGCCCTGGGGACCCAGGTGGGGTCCCCACCTCTGCTGAGTGAAGCTGAACACCCAGCCCCGCTGCAGATCTGTGCCCTCCCTGTGCCCGTCGAGTCCAGGAGGGTGCGTTTCCGGTCTCTCAGGAGGCCAGCCTCCCTCCTTCCAGCAGCATGACAACCTGGTCTAGAAAAGGACTGAGTGGGCCCAGAGGAGCCCACTTTCCATTCTGCCCAGAGAGCAGGCTGGTGCTGGGGAGGGCGGGTGAGCAGGTGGGAAGGACAGGGCCAGGGAAGGACAGGGCCAGGGAGCAGGCAGGAGCTGCGGGCGGAAGCTTCCTGAGGCTGTCTCATCAAATGCTGGACCTGGGTGGCACAGGGTCCTGCCCTCATCCCCGTCCTGACTGCTCACCTCACCAGAGGCATGAGGGTCTGTGGTTGCATCCCCAGCACCCTCTGCTGCCCGTCCCTTAGGCTGAGTGTAACCATCACTGTGCCCCTCACTGTCACTGCCTCGTGTGAGAAATGGATTAAACCTTCCTGCTTGTGCTCAGTTGATCTGGCCTCTGTGTGTCACTCTTGTGCCCAGGGCAGTCCATGTCCCAGCCGGGCTAAATTATGGTCCATCATTCCAGGACTGAGAACAGAAAGTTCTCTCACCCCCAGCTGCATGTGGGACTTAGAGCCACAAGTGCCTGAACTGTCAAACCCAGCCACTTGGAAAACTGTCTCCTGGGTGTTGGCATTTTTGGTGTGAATTGTACTGGTTTTTGCACCCATCTTTTGCTACCCACTCCTGGTCCTGGGAAGTGGAACGCCCTGGGGACCAAAACTCTCCCCCCACCCCAAATTGTATGGCTGCAGGTTAAATCAAAAACCCAGAGGGATATGACTCGGGGCTCATTGTTACCCAAAGTACCCAAGAACACCGTGGACCCCTGCTGGTGGCTGGGTGTGCAAGGCACCCCTTGGTTGGGGGCACCTGAGATGCACATTCCTGGTCTCAGGTCTGGGGCAGTTCCTGGGACACATGCATCTGACGACCACAGTTCACAGCTGTGCACATTTCTTGCTGTTCCTGACCACAGACTGACTTTTGTGACCCGTTAAAGGGTCAGTCCTAACCCACAGTTTAAGCTTAGTCGCTCGGACCGAGGTAATAAGCTGAGATGCCACCAGGCAGAGATGTGTAGACCTGATTACTAATTACCTGACAGCTGACAAGGGCGGCAGCTACCAGCTCCACGATCCCTTTTTATGCTTCCTTATCTTCGGACTGTCAGACACCTGTAAAAACACTAACAGCTTGTATTTTTACTTTATAGCCTACCTTATTCCCCCCCCCCCAGAAAATCTGAGGCAACTTACATACACAAAATTTTAAGAAAAACAAGATGCAGACTTGAGCCCAGGCAGAGCAGGCCAGGTCTAGACGGCCTCATTGGTCAAGACGAGCTGGGGATGTGGCTCTGAGCTGCAGAGCCTCCAGGAGCCTCAGTGACTAAGAAAAGCACGAAGGGGCTGCCCTGGCCAGGCGGGCACTTCATGCTTTAGTTACATGAAGACAGTGTCAGGTGGGGATGGGTGTCCCAGCTCTGACGGAAATCCAAGGAGACACAAAGCTGGGGGACGGGGTGGGGCCCTGCAAGCCGTGCTCACACCTGAATTAGATACCAGGAGCGCAGAGCAAACCCATCCAGTAGAAGATAACTGACAAACTGACCTCAGGAGAGTCTGTTCCGTTTCAAACCTGGTTTAAGAGAGACGTGGGTTTTCCAGATATGAGAATCACCATGGGCAGCTCTAAGGTGCTTCAGAAAGAGGGTGTAACCTGCTTCTGGGCCTCCAGCCAGGGCACAGCTGCTAACAGGCCACAAGGGGGGCAGGTAAACAAGCCCCTTCCCACCCTGGGGAATTTCTGTGCTGCCGGGACTGGAAAGTGCCAGAGCCTGACGATCTAGGGGAGGAAGGCCTGCCATCAGGAGAGACTTAGGTGGACTGAAGTCCTCCGACCTGGGACAAACCCTGTACTGCACAGCTCAAAGCCCCCTTATTAAGCCACACACCCTCTCCTGGGAGAGAGGTCACTTAGCAGGGAGGTGAGAAGTGGGACAGCTGGCAGGCGCTGGCTGGGAATGGCACACGTGCAGGGAGGCTGGGTTGGCAAAAAGCCCAACACAAGCGCCACCACCAGTGAGTGAACAGGGCGATGCTCGTGGGCCAGAAGAGTCCCTGCACTCCAGCAGCCTGAACCCCACCACCTGTCCATCGACACGGCAACATTCAATGAGCTTATTAACTGTAAGGTTGGAAAGGTCACCTGTGTAGGCCTGGTTTTTAGAAAAATGCCATCTGCTCCACCTGGAGAAGCCGTCCCCACCTCCCCACCGTGAACAGGCCTTTCCCCAGAGATAATGCCCCTCCCTGCTGGGCCTCAGTGTCTGGAAGGAAGCGGGAAAGAAGGGCCCATGATCCTTGGCCTTACAGAGCCAACATCTCTTCCCATACAGCCGGGTCCTGAGAGTGGCCTGGGGCTGTGCATAGGGCCTGGGCTGGAGGTGTCACTGAGAAAACAGACAGACCACCACCACGATTTTATTCTTAAATAAATGCTCAGTCTAAGGCCAGGTTAGGTAGACAGGTGGGTGGAAATCGGAGGAAGGCAGACCATGGGCACCTCCCCCGCTGGGAGCAGTGGGGCCGCCCAGGGAGGCAGGGACACCAAGGAAGGCAAGCGGGGTACACAGGGCGGGAGGGGCTGATGGAACCACTAGAGTCCGTTCTGGGAAGGGACAGAAAGAACCCAAGTTTCCCCACATTCTCGAGAGTGGTGTCAGAAAGCTCAACGTGGTCCCAAGACCCCACGCCTCCTGCCCCAGGCTTCCGGTGCCCAGCTCAGGAAGTGTGGGATCAACCAGCCGACGGCCAGAAAGCTCTGTCACCGTCTTCCCAACAAGACCTCAGGTTGAGTGGCAGCAAGAGGGAGAGAGGGCCACATGCCCGCCACCCACACTGTCCACAGAGACCTGTGCTCCCAGCCACCCGGGGCGGGTGCCTCAGGTCTGCCAGGGCCTCCTCTCCCTGGCCCGCTGGCATCCGAGTTCTCTCTCCAGGCGCATCTTCAGGGTGCCGGGCTGGCCAGAGGAAGCGGGGGACAAGGGCAGACATCTTCATGCTCCTTCAGGTGGCGAGTAACACTCAGTGCTGGCGCCCTGGTTCCGACTTCCCCAGGAATTCCCTGGACCAGAGGAGGACACCTGTCGGCCAAACCTCTTGAGGCCAAACCTGAGACACCACCTCCTGTGGTCCTCCTACAGCCCACCCGGGGAGGCCGCAAAGGAGCCTGGAGGACCACACTTCCGCTCAGAAAACCCCGTGGAGTTAAACAACCAGGGTGCCAACAGCAGCACCCAAGTCAAGTCCCGACACACAGGAGCAAGGATGGGGTCACTAATTGCACCCCAATGTTGCAGCCATTCTCTGGTCTACATTTTGTGTAATGTATTCCTTTTATGGGGAAAAGCCACAGTCCCAGAGCAAACCCATACTCGTCACTGTCCCCTCGCAGCAACCTACATCCGTGAGGCAAGAAACTGCAAAGGAACGCCCCTGGAACCTCAAGGGCGAAGTGTAACCACCCGGCACACACCTCACCGAGGGCCGATTCCAGCACCCCGGGCTCAGCAGAGGCCCCCGAGCCGGGACGTGCGGGCTGCCTGCACCCTCCAGCGGGAGGCAGGGAGTGCCTGGTCCACCCAAACCCTTCGCTTTGCCACCAGCACACCCCTCATCCTCAGGCTCTGCGCCCAAGCTCGAGATGGGTGCCCGGGGCGGCAGCCCACATCCTGGCCCAGGATTTCGGCCAGCGCAGTGCAGCCAGGGGCACAGCCTCCCTTCCAGAAGCAGCTGGGGACAAACAGGCTTTTGAGGAGCTGGCCCAGACCTGCATCCCCCTGTGCCCCACGCGCAGGAGCAGCAACCTGACGGGCCTGTGGGAAGGGACGGAGGCCTGACCCGAAGCAGCTGTGGTGTCTGCACTGCACGACCTGCACCACAGGGAGATCACAGCCCTACTGACCGTGGGGACGGCCCAGGAGGGAGGGGTGACACTCTTGACCCCTCACTGTGACTCGGCCCCGAAATGGCTTTTGTAGCTGCGGCCGCACACGCCTGCCTGAGCCATCACCACGCAGGACGGCATCGCAGGTGAGAGGAGAGCGCCTCACCTCAGGATCCGTGGAAGCTCAGGGCTCTTGTAGATGTACTTGTGCCTGTAGCCAAGGTCCGAGTGGAAGGGGATGAACTGAACCTTGAAGTCTCGGAAGCTGCGTGACAGTGCAGCAATGTTGTAGAGCTGGGGGAGGGAGAGGTGGGTCAGCGCCCGGGGCCTGGGGGTGACCTGCCTACTGGCCTCCCCCTGCAACAGAGAGCAGCCCATGGCCGCTGTCTCCAAAGAGCAGCCCAAGCCCCCCATGCACAGCACCCTGCAGCCTTCCTCGGCCACAGCAGGGACCCTCAGGGCCACCACTCAAGACCCTCTCCGTCCTCACGCCCGTCTTGCAGACCGCCCTTCCTCAGGGGCCTGCAGCACTGCAGAGAGCCACCTGCTACGGGATGCGGTGGTGGCCCGAGTGCCAACAGCAGCCTCGATAACTCAGTCCCTGGGGCTGGGTGGGCTGTGTGCCTCAAACTTTGCCGTGTGCCTGGGTCAAGGCCCGTCAACAAGGTGGCTCAGGATCTATGCCACCTCAGCCCCCTACTCCCAGCCCGGGATGGCCAGGTCATGTGCCCGGACCAGCTGGAGGGAAGGACCTGGCCCTCGCACACCTGCCTCAGGCCTGGTCTGAGGTGGCCTGGGCGTCGCGCCCTCTAGCCTGCCAGCGCCACGGCCAGACAGTGCTCTCTCCCACCCTACCCCCACCTACAAATCTAATCAGGCTTCCTGGCAGCAAAGGCTAAGCAAATACAGCAAAAGCTGACACAGAGGCAACATGGCACCTTCTGTTGTCAGTTCCATCCCAGAGGCAAGAGAACAGGTGAGAGTTCTGTACCAGTTCCAGCCACTGGGGGAGCCTCGCCATCAAGGGTTCTTTCCCTCCAGCCAGTAACTGGCAAGCCCTCCTGGCTGAGTCCCCTGTACGGGGGACCCAGGAGATATTCATTTGCTTATTTTCACATTTCCTTCTGGGGCGGCATCAGCTGTCCAGCCCCGCCCCGACCCTGCTGCCAACCTTCTCTGCCCTCTCCCTCACAAGGGGCCCTGCCAGCAGCAAGACCCTCCTCCACACCTGCCTGGCCTAGCCTGGACCGAACATGAGTTTGCCCGACGCCCGCCGGACACCCACCTTTCTGCCGAGCTGGAAGGGCACGACCGGGTCGTCCTCGGCGTGCAGGATGAGCAGGGAGCAGGAGATATGCTTCACGCTGCAGGGAGGGAGAAAGGCGCTGGATCGGCCCTCAGGAGGAGCTGGGGTCTCCTGGGCTCCCAGTCCTGCCCACAGCAGGGACCTGGCTTAGGGAGCGCTTCACCGTGGTGTGGAACGCCTCAAACTGTGGGCATTTTAATAGAGAACTAGCAGTTGATTTCTTAGATGTTTCCATCAATATCTATTCTAGGTGACAGGTGTCAGTCAAATCTAGAGATCAATTCATTCACCAAATAGGGTCCCTGAATATTTCCTGGAAATTAAAAATTATTTCTTTTGCCAGTAGACTATTCTTAAAAAGTTACAAAACAATATTTACAAACTAAGTAATTTAGGTGGGCCAGGAAACTCACGCAAATGAACTTTACTGGACATCTGTTGGCAAAAGAGCCACCCTCTAATTTATCTTTCGTGTAAATGACATTTAAGGTCATTCCTGAGAGTTTCAAGTAAATTAACATTCTCAACAGGTTCACAGGATCCTGTCCTTCAGCAAACCACCTAACAGAAGGACTGGATGGGCCCGGGGTCTCCTAGCCGCCCCTCACTGAGGTCTCACGGGGAGCTGCTGGACGCAGACACCTGTTGTTGGCGATCCCATGCTGATCTGGGGGCTTCACGAGGGCAGCCCTGGGGCAAGCCTGGCACCTGGCAGGACCAGGCCTGGGGGCGCGCCGCCCCTCAGAGGCCTAACTCTGGCAGTCTGCAACTGCTGCTAGCGGCTCGCAAGTTCACCCGCCCACCGCGTTCCACTCCTAGGGTGGAGCGCTGCTGGTGTGCGAGTCACGCTTTGCTGGGCAACATCTTTTCTGGACTTCCACCCACGAAGCTGCTCCGTAGCTTCTCTGACTCTGGAGGCCCCCCTCACATGCTGTCACCTTACCAAATATTTGGAAACAGACCTGCCCACCAAGCAGGGGCTCCTGACTTCCAGTGGGTGAGGGCCGGCCAGCCCACCAGCACTCACACAGGCTCAGCTGGGGGACAGCCAAAGGTGGCTTTCTCACCATTGTCATTTTTAGAGGGAACCCAGTCTATTCAGATAATCCTTCTTTAAAAAATGTAGATTTTTAAATGTTAACTGCATATTCAGATAAGGATTTTTCCTTTTTCTTTTTTTTGAAGAAATTAAAACCCATGAAATTAAGATATCACAAAGATTATGTCAACAGAATCTGAACGTTGTTCAAACAGTCCTTAAATAGAACATGTAACGGCTGGTTTACCTCAGAAATATTTTTAATATTAAACTTCGTAACATCTTTCCATAACCAAACACAAAACAAATGGCTGAGGCAAAGTCATTTTTTGAATAACAGTTACTATTACTGCTTTAATACCTGTTTAGGAGTTCTGGTTTTGATAGATAATTTTCAAATAAAACAGCTTTATGGACCAAAAATATGTTGTCTTCCTACTTCTTTAATCTAATCCTACAGTCTTTCCACATTCCTGGTTCTCCTTCTCTAATTGACATTCCCTTTACAGAGATGTGTTGCTTAGAAAAGATCCCTATGTATTCAGAATCCTATCCCACTTGGTTAACGTGACTCAAGACACTTATTCTGGGGGTTCTTGGGGTTTTTCTAAATTCTCTTCCATGGTACTCACTTTTCATCATTTGCAAACTGAATTCCACTGCTTGTGATGGGATCAAGGAAGAACCAGTCAAACCCAGGGAAGTATCGATAGATCTGGAGGCAACATGTAGACAATAAGCAGAGGATCAATTAAAACACCCCCGCAGGGCTGAGGGTCCAGACAGAGGTGCCGTGTGCCCAGGGGTCACTCCTGCTTCTGAGCAGGCTGACCTGTGGGCCCCCCGGAGCTGGGGGGGGGGGCGCCCCTGCCCTCCCTGCCCCCCGCCCTCAGACTCCCTGCTCAAGAGGCCCCAGACCGGCTGCAGGGGGGCTGCCTGCAAACAGGGCTCCCACACCTCAGACTAGGAGACCAGGCTTCCCACACACAACAGGCTGCCACCCCCAAGGAATGGGGTCTGTGCAACTCAGGAGAAGAGCAACATCAAAGGAGACCCAACAAAGGACTCTTCTGTCTGCAGCGGAGCAGCATGAGGTCGGGTGGGGCCGACATGGCTCCCCTGGACACACGGAAGCAGAGGGAGGAGGAAGCAACAGGGTACAGAGGACCCTCCTCTGGGCCCAGCCTGTAAATGGAGAGTCCAAGGCCTCGAATCCGGCCAGTGACGGCCCAACAGCATGTAATCCCCACCAGGGCTTCCCTGGGGTGCCCACCAGCTCCACTCCTGGGGAGGCAGCCAGGACAGCGCCCTCAGCCTGCACTCAGCCCCATGGGCAAGCAATGCCAGGGGGGCAAACCGTGCCAGGGGGCAAGGCCTCCTGTGGGTACAGCCGCCCTCAGGCAACCTGGCTATGACCTCATCCTTCTACCTGGCACGAAGTTACAAACATCCTGAGCGGCTCTGTAGTCAGGTTCTGGTTCTCCCCAGAACTAAATGAGAATTAACTTTTAATAAAGTTTGTATTCCTTATAGACTATTTAAATAATAATTTTATGATATTTTAATTTATTTATTATACATATTTACTTAGTCATTTTTATATTTTATAGCAATTATTTTCATTATAAAAATAAGTCCATTTTTAACAAGATCTGTACTTGCCACTGAGAATGGATGGCTCTTAGCTTCTTCACGGATATTAGTAAATGGAGATTCCAGTATGAGGGCATCTGGAGGTGTCTCTAGATAAACAGACAGGAACTGAGAGGTGAGCAAGACGCCCCAGCGAGACACGCTCCTCCCGCCCCCATCCACCCACCCTCCACAGGACAGCGGAGCCCCGGCCCCGGTGAGGCCCCGCCAGCCGCTGGCGGATTGGGGGAATGGGAGTGGGCCCTCAAGGGTCTGCTCAGGCCCCCACCTCAGCAGCTGGCTCTCGTCTCACCGCACGGCACGTCCACCACCACCCACTTCACGAGAAGCCCCAGCGCCTGGAGCACAGCCGGCTCCCCAACACTCCACCTGCCCACGGGAGCCGGGCCATCCCCACGACGTGTGACCCCACATGAGCCCCTACCTCGCTCACAGAGGCGCCGCACCAGGTTTGTGGCCACTCTGGAAAGAAGAAAAAAGTTCAGCTGAATTTTGACAAAAATTGTTTCAGATGAGATCATCCTAATACTCAAAGGTGACCGAGGAAGCCGGGATCTGCGAAGTGACCAGTGGGGTTTTGGGCAGGGGGAGCACAGATGCCCCAGCCGTCAGCCAGCCCCTCTGACAGGGCACCTCCATGTCCCCAAGGCATGCACCTCACCTGGAGCAGCCCCTTCAGGCCACACAGCGGTGCCCCAGTTCACACCCGGCCCGTATGGGTGCCGCCGGGACATGGAGGAGGACAGCAGGGCCCAGGGCCGCCCCGTCAGCAGGGAGGAGGCTGCAGTCTGCCTGCATGGCTCCTGAGGGCGGCAGCACTTGCAGTCTGCCAGGCCTGGGGGCCTCCTGCCTTCCCAGGACCAACCTGGGCGGGTCCCATGCAGACACCCAGGGCAGGATGGCCTGCTCCGCTGTCCAGGGCTCAGTCTCCCCGCGAGGGCGGGCCAGGAGGCCCTGTCCCGAGCACTGCCCAGCCTGCGGTCCCAACCCGCCTGCAGCCACCGCGTCCAAAGGAAAGGCAGCAGAAAAACAGCAGGTGCCGGTCTTGGGCTCCTTTAGAAACACTGGCCCCTAAGCCCGTGGAAGCAATGCAGGCGGCTCACGCGGAACATCTAAGTGCTTCCTGTCTTGGCAGATGGAGGAAGGGAACCAGCACTGCTGCCTCCCCAAGTTCTCTGGTGACGCCGCCAAGCGTGGGCTAAGGGGCCCACTGTTTGCAAACAGAATCAAGGCCCCGGCTCCTGAGCTTGCTGGGCAGCACATGCGTCCTCAGCCAGGCCAAGGGAAGCCCGAGTGCCCTGTCCTGTTCTGCTCGGACCCACCTCCTCAGGGCACAGTCCTGCTGAGGCGCGTCTGCATCCTCCCTGCGGAGGAGACGGCACCTCCACGACTGCTGTTGTACCTCCCATCACTTCCTGGGTTGAGGAGCTGAAGCATCTCAAGCCCTTCGTGGTCTCTGTGGTGCTTCATCCCCTGCCCCCATCACAGCACTAATGGTGCTACAGGGTCCAGAGGACACCGGGGCCCCTAGGAGAGCCTGGGCTGGACAGTCGCCCGTGAAGACCTGCTCCTGCAAAGGCCATGCGGGGAATTCTTACCCGGTGCCGAGGGAATGGCCCCAAATATACACAGGGTTGTCTCCACTTCGCGCTTTGATCCAGTCAAAAACATGGAGCGCGTCGTACGTCATGCCCTGCTCCGACGGCGTTCCTACTGAGTCACCCCAACCTGGGAAAGCAGCAGCAAGAGTAGGATGTCACATGCAGCCCAGGGGACCTCGAGGGGCAAGCCCACCTCCTCCCCCTTCTCAGCAGGAGGCCCAGAACGTCCGGGGCCTCAAGGTCTTGGCCAAGCCAGCTCTTCTTCTCCCACCTCCTCAGCTGTCACAACCTCTGAACCCAAACGGCCATCCACTCGCCTTCATCTGAGTCTCGATGAGCAGCTGAGCAGACGGGGTGGTCAGACACACAGACCGCTGCTGGCACCAACACCTGGGGCTTGGCACCAGGATGAGGCACGGACAGGCTCAGCCAGTGAGAGTCCAGTCCGCCCTGGGGCCCCTGAGCCCAGCCCTGACTCCATGGCCCAGCTGTGGCCCAGCTGTGGACAGGCGTGGAGAGGCCCTCAGACAGGCAGATTCCAGGCTCAGGGCAACTCTGACCCAGAAAGGAAGGGGCTTTTAGCATCCGGTTTGCTTAACAGAGGAAAGCCAACTGTCTCGGCCCCTAAACCTCGACCTCCCAAGGGCCCTTCCCTCCAGATTCTCAGAAAAGTCAAGTGTGACTGTCATTTCCAGCAGCTCAGCAGTGAGTCATCATCAAATGATCTGAAAGCACCACAAGGCTCAGAAAGAGCAAGTCCTGCTACACAAGCAAAACCCAGAGGCAGCGGCACCACCGGCCACCTCCCCGGGGCATCCCAGACCCAGATTAGGGAAGGAGCCAATGTCAGGGACAAGGGCAGTGTGAGGGCTCGGGGCACTGGTGGGGGCAGGGACAAAGAGACAGGGGGAGACACAGAGAGACAGAGACAGGGACAAACTCTTGTACGGCTTAGAAAGGCAGAGCCTCAACAGGAAATGAAAAGAGGAAGTGCTAGATGGGATTTTATTTCTGCTAGAAGCACCAGGAGGCGAACAAGGAAGAGCGCCACCCCTCTCACTACCCCGAGGTTCCAGCAGCAGGAGCAGGAGGAAAGGATGAGCCTCATTTCAGAGTTTCTCCAGCCCAGCACCTTCCTCCTGATGGAACACTCTTCCACAAAAGAACCATCCCTCACCCTATGGTTGGCAGAATAATGGCCCCCAAAGATGTCCACGTCCAACCCTGAAACCTGTGCCTCTGGTACCTTACACGGAAGGGGAATGAAGGGTGCAGAAGGAAAGAGGCTGCGAATCAGGAGACCCTGGGATGGGAGATTATCCCGATCAGCGTGAGCCCCAAGTAATCACAGGGTCTTTATGATCAGAAGGGAGACAGAAGTCAGAGCCAGAGTGATGCAGACTCAGGCCACAGGCAAGGACTGAGGATGGCCTCGAGAGCTGGACTCTCCCCTGGAGCTTCCAGCCATGCCCACATCTTCACTTATCCCAGTGGCTAAAGACTTTGAACTTCTGACCTCCAGAACTTCAAGATAATAGTCCGTGCTGTTTCAAGACATTTACGTTTGTGGTAACTTGTTGCAGCAGCAAGAGGAAACTCTTCCAAAGTTCACATTCAGGTGATGTCAACCGGCTCCTGGGTCTGCGGATGTGGACCGTCCCCCTTACCCCCAGTCAGGGTGAGCTGGACAAGAGGCCTTTAGCCCTCTGACCTCTCCCGCCAAGGACTGTCCAAGGCACACACTTCCCACACAGCTGCTCCCTGCTAACACAAAGCATTTTCCTCACACATCAAACTGTGGGATGCCAGAAAGAAGAAATACTGAGGGGCGAGAAGATGAGTCTCTCTCTTCCCTGTCTCCAAAACGTCAACAAAACCAGCTGTGCTGAGCATGAAACGTGCCCAGCTGTGGGGAAAGTCTGAGTCCAATAAAGAAAAGACAGTACTTTCTACTTTTAAAATGTGGCTGACAGAGGGTGTGTGCTGGCGTGCCAGGCACCCTACAGGGGCGGATGCACGCAGGGCACACCTCCGAAGACCCTGAACCTCCACCACCTCCACGTGCTCACAATTGCCACAGGTCACGGCAGAGCCGCCAGCCGCGCAGGAGCCTCTCAGAGCGACACCTGCATATCCCACACCGACCTGGAAGAAGCGGGGCAAGTACGGAGCCCTCACCTCTGTAGTCAAAGGTAACCACGTGGTAGCCAAGGGAACTCAGCACCTGGAAGTGAAAAACAAACACCTGGGCAACATGGCTCTGGCTAAACCCACTAAACCCAAACAATTTTAAGTGACTTTATGTAATTTGCCAATTTCTGGCATATGATCCACAAAATCCATTCATCCTGATCTTGGAAACTATCCCCAGAGGCAGCAAAATGGGAAGCATTCCATGGGGAGACGTCCATAACAGGCAGTGTTAAAAAGACCAATGAGGATTAACTCAAAATTATTAGGGGGACCCTCTTCTGTTCATGCGTCCTGGAAAGAACAGCCAGAAGCAGGAGGCAAGCAACGCTCTATCTGCCACAGACCATGTGGGTCACACCCCATGGGCACTGCTCCATCCATCTGTCCACTGTGTGGCCTCTTCTGTCCGTCATAAGCTAAGGGCACCGCTCTGTCCATCATAAACTGTGTGCCGTCCTCACCTACCTTGTAAAGCTCCACCCGGTGGTCGCCTCCTCTAGATCATCAGGGAAAGGAAACAAGCATGGCTGTTAGTGCATCTTCTCAGAAAGGGGGCCCAGGATCAACACTGTAGCATCTGGGCCCTTAGTGCCTGGTTCCCAAATCTACACGGGAGGGTGATGGACAGGTCACCTCCTCCTCAGGGCACCTACATGGCTCCCAGCTTGCCTCCACAGTATGGTGCCAAACAAGAGACAGTCTGAGCATTTGGGGGATATTTCTTAACTATTACCTCACCTTTGGTTTGAGTAGGCCATACAAACCTTCAGTACAAACCCCAGAAGACACAAAGGGCCCCTCAGCTCCCTAGTGTCCAGGACCACCCATGAACAGGAGGAAAGCACTTCCTTGCTGGCACACACACCACGGGGACTGGCCACAGGCACCTCCTGCCCCAACCTTTTCACCTACAGAGCCACAGCCAACTCTCAGAACTCTCCTCCTCGGCCATTCACCCCCTCCCCTCGTGGTCACTTTGGCTCTTTCCCACCTGCTGCTAACTGAGGTTCTGCTGCTGCGGTCACCCCCCGATGTCCTTCCACACACGTATGTCCGCGGGTGGATGCTGGGTTGAAGGTGCCATCGTGATCTGACAGCCACTGTGAGCCTCCCAGCCCCTCACCAGCAGGCTCCAGCTTCAGTGGCTCGGCCAAACACCACGGCCAAGCAGGCGCCACTGCTGGCACCACCTCACGCCTGCACCTCTGTCCATCTCTTTCTCCCACTTTCTGCCCAGATGCTGGCCGGCTGTTACCGTGCACAGACACCCAAGCGGGGACAGAGCTGCCTCGGGAGCGGGAAGCACATCAGCAGGCAGGCTCACCCTCGCCAGACTTCTCAGCTCCTTCCCTTCTTTATGAGGAACATTTGGCCAGTTTCCGGGGTGTGTGTCCACGGAGCGAGTGTCCTCAGGGGAGGCGAGAACATGACGAAGGAGGAAAGCCAATATAACCCAGAAACAAACATTCCAAGGACTCAGCTTCAAGACCAGAAAGAAATACTGCAGTGTCTTCAGTTATCTTTGCAACAGTTGGTCATGGCTCTTTTCTAAATTTTCCCAATACCCTACCTTGAGCAAGAAGGGGGATTTAGAGCGTGATGGGGTTGGGGGAATCCTGCGGGTCCGAGTCTCAGGGAACTATGGCTGCTGCTGTCCTGCCCGGCCGGGTGGCCGCCAAGATCTGCAGCCTGAGTAGTCCTTGGGGACGTGGCGGGGTTGGGGGGGGGCCACAAACCCTCAAAGTCACAAGATTCCTTCCATCCTGAAGTTACAGATAGACTTTGTCTTCTTTACCATGTGATTGGCACTGCTCACAAAGAACTCCAAACTTCCCTCATTTATAGAAAGAGGCTACAGGAGCTGTTTGTATTCACTTGCTCTTTGAAAAGCGGAAGAGAAACCCGCTGTAGCTTGTCCCAGACGAAGGGAAAGCAGACTGCCAAGTGCGTGCTGAGTCAGTAGCTCAGCGCTCTGCTCTCCCGGCTCAGAGTGTCCTTGTGGGCCCCACTTCCTGGACATCCTGCTACATCCTCTGTGTAGCCCCTCTGCCCAGACGCCCGCTGTGGCCTGCTTTGTCCTCCTCGCCGGTTCTGCCTGTGAAATGACTGACCCCAGCCTGGCCCCGTGGTGCCCAGCCTCCTGCTGCTTCTTGCTGGCTCTCTCTCACGAGACCCAAGGAACAGGGACCCTCCCAGGAGTTTCAGGCAATGCTTGTTCAGAAAACGCCCCTCTTCCTCTCACCCCACCAGCTCTCCTGCAGACTCTTCTCAACAAGGCTGACCATGTGGGCTGGAAGGAGCCCTCTTTAAACAACGGCTCCAATCCCCGCTAGTCTGAAAGACATCCATTAAACCTACTCTTGAACAGCACCTGGGATAAACCTGGGCGAGGGCTTTATCTGCACAGACGTAGGTGCTTCCCTGATGGCCCAGTGGGATGCGCTGGCACTGCCGGCTCAGGGCTGGAAGTACCCTGGCCTGAGAGCGTGGCATGGCGGCCCCCGAGGACAAGCTTGTCCCTGCATGATCAGCTGGGTCTTTTCATGGGACTACCCCACCTTCAACGTCACCCTCGCCCCTCCCCAGGAAGCATGCCTCCCCCTCCAGCAGGGCACACCTGCCAGCGAGAAAGTGTCCTCAGACCAGACAGCAGATGCTGGGTGAGCAGGGGCGACTTCCTGGGCACACGGTGGCTCTGCAGGGTCTCAACAAACCTCGGCTCAGGGACCATGCCTCCTGCCCACTGAGAAGCCTTGTTCCCTAACCCAGGAAGAAGGACACCCCTCTGGCTGAGGCTCTGGGTCGCTCTGACAGACGCAGCAACCTCCATCCCACCCCAGGCACGAGCTTCAGACCAGGGGTTTCTGGACACAGCTGCCCACATCTGCTCAGCAGGTGGTTTCCAAGCAAACAGGCCCGGTCCGCCTTGCACACAGCCCTGCTCCGCTCTGGGCCTGTGGGAACACGACTTCATGCAAGCTTCTCCCAAACCCCAGACAAACCCTGCCTCTTCCTGTGTTCTCAGGACGCCCATGTCCCAGGTGCACCCACGCTCTCACTGCGATGGGTCCCATGAAGGAGCCCTTCCTCACCTGGTGCCCGCGTTCCCGTGCAGGTACAGGATGATCGGGTGGCTAGAAGCCAAGGCATCCTCATACCACATCTGGTCCTTCCCTTGGGCGTTCTTCCACCAGACAGCGGGGACAGTGTGCCTGGAAGCAGAAGCAGAGGGGAGCGGCAGGTGACGCGCCTGCAGACAGGATGCCCACGGCTCAAGTCACAACTGAGCGGAGAGCAGGAGGCCGGGTGGGCTGACTCCAAGCTGTGAGGGCAGCTTCTGGCAGCTGAGGCAGGTCATTTCCTGACTCGCGGATGGGCCCTCTCTGGGCCCCAGAAGCTTGCCCCGGCAGCAGTTACTAGGGGTGGGGCGACAGCCGCTCCTCCTGTATAAAGGGGAAGCTATGTGAGCTAAGACCCCTTCCAGCTGGGTTCCAGCACAGAATGGGCACTGAATGGACACTGAGCAACGCCATGTCCCCTCAAAGTCATCCATGTCTTGAAGTACATAACTGAACTCACGACGTAAGACATGTCGTGCTGTTATATGTACTAATTCAGCAACACGGGTCTACGGGCTGGACTGGAAGCCCGGCCACCCTTAAAGCACCATTTCTAACACAGAGCCTGTCCACAAGCCGTCTTGGCACAGACGCACCTCTGCAGGAGATGTCACAGGCCCACGTGGGCAGTCCTTCCACGCCTGGCCAGGCATGTGGACACTTGTCTATGTGGCCAAACCCTCCTTTAGAGAGGTGCTCTGGTTCATCTTAACTCAGGACACATCAAAGTCACTGTTCATCACTGGGGAGGGTCTGATTTAATACTTTTTTTCTGTAAAACTTATTCAAATTCATTCTTGGGAAGTCTTAAAAACATTACATGGCCGATTTCTTCTTTTCTAAGTGTTAGCATCTCGTTTCTAACGTGTCTCTCTGACCCATTTCAGAGGATTGCATTTTGGGTGGTTCTGACCGCTGCAATTATCACTCTCCCACAATTACAAACCTATGAGATGGAAAGGTACACTTGGAAGGTGCTGGGAGCTGATACGCCTCCAGTAGCCAGCCTACCCGAACTCGGAGCTCCTGACGAAGGCCCAGGCAAGCTCTCCATCCCTGGGCTCCTCCCCCTGCCAAGCAGAGAGGAGCTGCCCTCCCACCACCACCCGCCTCCAGCTCCTCTGCAGCAGAAGGACCTGGCGAGGTGCCAGTGAGGGCAGGTGGTGAATGGAGCTGCTGCCACCCAAGGGCCCGCACTGCCATCAAGACAGCACAGGGTGCAGACCTGGGCGGGCAGTGGTGCCCACCAGCACACAGCGGCTGTCGCTTCCCGGAGACTCACGTGGTCATCACCAACACAACCTTCACAGGTAACTGTCCACAAATACCTGTCCTGTAACACGGCTGCTCTGCTCGAGGAAGAAGCCTGGCTGAGCCCACATCTTCAAAGCACAGACCCTATTAACCATCAGGAGAGCCGCCAATTCCCCCAAACAGCTCTGAGCAAAACATGTCAGGCTTCTGACTGAAAATGAAAATGCACAGCGGCCTGCATGCACACACTGGTTGTAAATGCTCCATTAAACCCAACCAGAAATGACCAAAGACAGTCCCAGCCTCAGCCACTAAGAACCAGAACCTCCCTCTCACTCTTTGGTCTTTACGCAGGACCCCCTGCCCTCCACACAGCACAGGGAAGCGATTCAGAGCACTTCACTCAGAAGCTTCTCACGTCCACAGCAGTTCTACTGAGACAAAGGCAGCAATTCAGAGCTGCTTCTGAGAGAAAGAGAAGACGCCACAGGAAAGCCGGTCCGCTCTGGTTCTGTTGTTTGTAAACACCAACTAGTCCATAGAAAAAAGCATTAAATCATATTCGAAAGAAATGCCAAGAAGTCACAGAACTTAGGCCCAACCGAAATTTATGGCTAAAAAAGTAAACGCTAAGAAAAGAGCAAAGACCACCACTATCAAGAGCTGAGAGTGCTGTGTGTGAAAGAAATGCAGCTGTTTTCAACAACTGGGTGGGCCTTTCTCTGCAAGACAGGTGTGGCTCAAGCCTGCGCTCACGATTCTGTGATATATTCTCTGTTTCTGGCTTTCTTCTCCCCTGGAAACGAGGCTTTCTGCAAAAACCAATCTGGTTTGCAAACCTCAGAACAGAGCTGGTGCTGCCATCTCGTGCCCCATTATCAAGGAATTTAGCTGAGATCTTTCCTTTGGAAACAGCAGGTAAAAGGTAAAAAAGGACAAGCTAGAGTTTCAGAGACGGCTCCGCTGTCAGGACAGCAGTGGCCACATCTCACAGGCCTTCTGCCTCCTGGAGAGGCCGCAGAGCCGGCGCCCGGCCCTGCAGCCCTGAGGCTGCACACTCACCAGACTCCGAGGGTCACGTCTTCCTCTGGCTGGAGGTAGTAATTACAGGTGTGATTCAAACCTTGATCCTGCGGTTTCTTCAAATCAATGAAATAGGGAACGCGAACTGTGGGGGACAAAGAGATGGAAACCAGGATTAGTGAGGGTGGACGGACACACACGTACACAGCAGAGGTGAAGCTCTCAAAAAGTGCCAAGTACTTTCCCAACGCCATACTGCCTGGGGCACCGGGCCCTCCAGCCTCGGGTGGGGCTGGAGGTAGATGTGTCTACAGATCCTTCGGCAAGGACGAGGTCCAAACAGAGACCCACTGAAGGTTGTTCAAGGTGTGAGAAGATGCAAAGGAGGGAAGGAAAGATCCTTGGGAGACCTGAGGGTCGGCCTGGCCATGAGAGAGGCTGAGACAAGGAGGCTACGACTGAAGGCTGGAGCCAGGGTGCTGGGGGAGGGACTGTGGGAAAGGCGACAGATGGACGTGTGTTCTGGACCTGGGGCCACGGGCTTGATGACCACCTGAATGTGGGTGCGGGCCAGGAAAGTGGGATTCTGAGGTTTCCAGTGCTGTCATTTAACAGAGAGTGAGGCCGAAGATGAGGAGTGGGTGCCAGAGGTGGAGGAATCCACAGAACCCACAAGCCACACAGAGTCGAGCGAAGTCATGGGAACAAGACAGCAGCGACTCATTCAGCCCTGAATTTAACAGGTGACCTGTCGACAGGGCAACGGCTGATAAACTGCGGTGTACCCACCGATGGGAAGCCCTGGGCCTTCAGACAGAGGCAACCGATATCCACAGACCTCGAGGAACCTCCGTGAATTACAGGCAGGTGAGAAGAGCAGGGAAGGAGGGTAAGATCACTGTGCTGCTGTTACGTAATCCCATGTCATCACTGTACAAGCAAGCAACACCAACGCCAATACCAACACCAACACTGAGTGTGGCTTGGAAAGAAATACAGAGAGACACACCAGGCTGTGAACATGGGTTTAAAGTGTGTGTGTGGGGGGTGGAGGCGAGCGTGTAATTTTCCCCTTGTATACCAATGCACTTTTATTGCTTGAGATGAACACAATTTTTGAAGTTATATTTAGTTGAAAAATGAAAAACAAAAACAAAAAACCAAACCTTGAGATGGGATTTACTCACATTATAAAATGTCAATTCCCAGAGGGGGTGGGGACAATGGGCAGTGTAGCCCTGACTTCCAGCCAGTCCCACCTTCAACAAGGAAGTCATGCAACTTTTTGGTTTTCTTTGGTGAAGAGAGTAGTTTCATTGTGTAACTCACACGGCCTCTCGGCACCAGAGCCCTGCATGCCTACCTCATGCCCCAGGGCCTTTGCACCTGCTGCCCCCCCAATACTCTGCGCCCACATACCTACATTCCAGCTCTTACTTCGTCAAATGTCCCCATGGCTCAGTAAACGTTCACTGAAGAAATGAAATAGCCAACTCACGAGGACATAGGGATACGCACACGCTCCTTCCCCCAGGAATTCCCTGAGCATTTCAAACCACGGGGAAGACAAATCCTCCCACCAGGGCTGCTTTTGAACCTCCAGCTTCTTAATCCATCTCTTTTCCAAGCAGCAGGCTACATTTTAAAAACTTTAATTATTTTCTCTCAAAAGAAAACCGGCACTCAAAGGAGGTGGCATCCTATTTACTGGCGCACCTTCCCGGTACTCTGAACACCGTCCCTGAAACAAGCGGGTACCACTGTGACCACAGTACTTGCTCAACCACGGGTCACACGTGATGATTCTGGGATTTGCACCCAGGCAGCCCGACTCCATAGCCCACACTCTTGACTAATCGGACAGGAAGTGAAGAAGGTAAACTGGCTCTGATCCTGGTGGGCCCTGAATGTTCTCGAATTGGGTCCCCCCAAAAGATATATTGAAGTCCTAACCCCTAGCACATCAGAGGGTGACCTCATTTGGAAACAGGGTCTTTACAGAGATAATCGAGCTTAAGTAAGGTCATTTGGTGGACCTGATCTAATACGACTGGTGTCCTTATCAAAAGGGAATTTGGATACAGACAGAAGGAAGACAACATGAAGTCACAGGAGAAGGCAGCCGTGTGACGGAGGCAGGGGCAGCAGTGGTGCAGCTACAAGCCAAGGAACACCAGCCACCACCAGAGGCTGGGAAGAGGCAAGGAAGAGGGAGCCCAGGCCTGCCAACACAGGGATTTCGAAGCTCCAGAACTGGGAGAGAATACATTTCTGTGGTTTTAAGCCACCTCGTCTGTGGTGTTTGTTATGCTGTGGAGTCAGAGTTCACTCTGACAACATCCTCAGGGAGGGCTCCTGACCAGCAGGCCTAGAAAGGTCTCCCCTGGACGCGTCTCTTTTAGACAGAGGTGCCCGCTCCTGCCATCCCCAGTGACCGCTCCGTGCTGGGGAAGCCGAGGCTGCAGCATCAGGTGGCAGTTCATCATCTGACCACTGAGGGGAAACGACTCTGTCAGTAAAACTCTGAATATGTCCAACAAGTGCTGATTCAATCAACTCTGCTCCTGAGGCTGGAGTGCCCGTGCCAAAGGGAAGGGGCGCGCCATCGAGGGCTGAGGGCACTGCTGTCAGGCCTCATGGGTTCTCTCCAGAAAAGGTGGCCATGCGGCTTACACGCTGCCCCAGAGCTCTGAGAGGGCCCCTACCAGTGAAAAGCGTCTTCCAAGGATTAGCAGTTAATCCTAAAAGCTTCCAAGCCCGAGAAATCTAGAACCAAGAAACTCAATTCTGCTCTAGGACAGACTCATCCCACCAAGCCCGTCCTCCGGTTCACTTTCATTTCTGTTTTAGAAACAACGTGGAAAAGGATGCAGTTAATGTACCACGTGCAGCAGGTGCCGCCCGTGTGCCTCCCCTCCAGCTAGCGAGAGGTGCCTGGTCAGTCCCGGGGGATGAGACAGCCCCAGAGGAACCACCTGGCCACTACTGGTAAAAGCAAGCAGGACTGCTGCAAGACAAAGGAACGGAGTCAAGGGTTGCAGAGCCCCAGGCTGGCCTGAGGAGGGTCCAGGATCTGCCTGGACCAGAACGTGGCTCACTCCTGCTGGCCTTCGTGTGGCCACAGCCCTTGGCCCGTGACTCTGGGATGCAGGCTGGAGCCCACCCTCCTGGCCCCTGCTTCCACCGCAGGGTTGAAGCAAGGAGAGAGCACCCAGCCTGCCAGCAGTCCCCTGAGGTGGCAGGGGCAGGAATCGGGAGCCGGGGACAGCCACCCAGCTCCTCATCGCTATCAATTACAAGCTCCGCCTCACACACAAGTTGAGTGCACAGCCCAGGGACCCAGCACACAGGCCCGTGCAGCTGTCAGGACCAGGCCTCTGGTTTCTCCTGCTTCCCCAGCTGTGTATTATCCACCCTCTGGCCTCACTGTCATTTATCAGCAACCACAAACATCATCGAGAGCGATTTAGAAAGGACCCTCAAGAGATGGTGCTCGGTAAACGGTGAGTAAACACATGAATGAACAGAAAACAACTGAGTCTGCCATCCTTTCCTCAGCCAATCTAGAAGATACTGGTGGGGTGAGAGGCCAGTACTCCTGGGCTGCAGAGAACACGTCTGACTGCCTGAGAACTTTGAACATCGGGGCTATGCCCCATCCCAGGCACTGAGTAAAGACCACCCTGACATACGGGAAGAGGTGGGGCACCGACAAGGGAAGGGCTGGGAAGGCCCTCTGGGTTTTATCAAACTCCAGCTCCCCACGGGCTCTGGGCTTCCATAAGAAGAAAGGGATAAGGAAAGAAAGCTATCAGGGGTCACAGGGACTGCTAAGGGGAAGGAAAAAGGAGGCTGAAGGACTGCCATCCCATGAAAGCTGTAGTGGACAGGCTGACCTTCTGCTTGAACAACAAATGAGCAATTCATATATTAACCCTAATCTCCAAAAAAGGCCCAAGGCAGTGTGCAGACAAGAGCAGTTCTGCACCAGCCTCTGAAGTGAAACACTCCTTCCCGCCAGGAGATGGTTCTAAATCCCAGGGCAAAGACTGTGACAAGGGGCTGGTATCACCACAACATCGCTGGGCTGGAGGCGGGGGTACCGACTTTTGAATGTGAGTATTGAAAAGCACATATATTTATGCTTACATGTACAGACACACACACAAAAAGACCAGCAGGAAATAAACAATGTGACAGCAATTTTCTCTGAACAAGTTTCATTTTCTTCTTCATGCCATTCAGAGTTTTTCAGTTAATCTTTTGTTTTTAGAAAGATCATGTATTTTTTGTTTATAAAAATATGTTTTAAGTAGAATAATGCCTTAAATCATAGATGCTATCCTTCATCTAATGCTTATTTATCTGAGTTACACATTTAGTTTCAGATAGAGTTGCTATGAACTTAAGACTACTTTAATCATGTTTTGGGGCCCAAAAGATTGTTACACTTCCTTCAATGTCCAAATGGAAATCCACAGCTCACGATTCACATCTTGAGGAGACAAGAACGAAGATGCCCCCCGAACACGCAGGCCCTCCAGAAGCATGAGATGAAACTGCCAAGTCACACTGCAAAACAGCCTGGAGATCCCCATCTCCTCCACAGGAGAGGGGCACAGACAACTATCCCGCTTCCACACAGCAGGCATATGGAAACAAGGAGTTGGGGACGGGTGTCTCTCTGGGGGGTGCAGGGCGGCCCCACGGCCCAGCCTGGCCCTCCTCTTCTGTGCCATGGAGCCCGACCCAGAGAACCCAGGAACATCCTGCCATTTCAGTAGGAAATCAACAGCGCAAAGTTTGTGGGCTGTGTCTAAAGTTACCCCAAGGATTGACCTAAAGGAAATCAACTCAATTCAAATATTTGCTGGGACCCCACGGTGTGGCAGCCCAGAGGGCAGCAGGCCACCTGCTGCCAAGACACCTGCCCAAGGGGCCTGAAGGTGTCCG
This sequence comes from Balaenoptera physalus, assembly GCF_965194825.1. Taxonomy (NCBI): domain Eukaryota; kingdom Metazoa; phylum Chordata; class Mammalia; order Artiodactyla; family Balaenopteridae; genus Balaenoptera; species Balaenoptera physalus. The sequence goes on along the minus strand of NC_138898.1, from coordinate 45,361,809 downwards.
GAGGCCTGCCTTGTGCAAAAGCTGTGCAGGGCTGACTCTAAGGTCTGCTATCGGGAAATCTGCAGCCTGTGGCTTCGTGTTTGCGTGTTACCCAAACTCTCTTCTGTGCTAGACTGACTGTGGACATTTAAGGGACATTACAGTCAGAAAAAAACCAAAACTTTCTTGATTTTAATAGGTTGTGAGTTCCTTCTAAGTTTGTGCTTCTCACAAGCGGTGAAAACTCAGGGATGATAAATTCCTGGAAGTGTAGCCACGTTTATGATAGAAAAATCAAATGCCTCTTAGTGTACCTACATGTGTTTTACACTTACTTTATGACACCCAAATAAAAAACGCATTTTAGATTTATGAAGTATTAAATATCCACCTTACTATTTCTGTTCCTCCTCCTCCTGCTTCTCTTTAGAGCAGACATTCCCTTTTAGCAGCGACGTCCACTTTTCTGTGATCAAGTCTACTGCAGACTTAACACCCCAAACTCATATGCCCCAATGCACACGGGCCTCTGCAGAGTCTGCAGCACTGGTGTTACTACAGACGAGGGGCCACCCACCCCCTGCCTTGCTGCCCCAGGCCAGTCGCACAGGACACCTCAACACCTCCTGTCTGTCCTCTCCCCCCACCTCCTCTTCACCAGCTCCCCTGCTGCCTCCATAGCACCAGCCCAGCTTCCCAAGCCTCCAGCTCCGACACACACAAGTTCAAACCCGCTCTTTGCAAACCAGCACAGCCAAGAGCGTGCAGAGCCTGCCTCATCTGCCCTGAGTGCTCCCCACACCCGACTGCAAGGCCATCACTCACGAGGCACCTGCTGTGTGCCAAGCGCCACGTTCTATCCGCTGACCTCTAACGCCCACATGCGCAGTCTCTTCCCGCCTGGCCTCATCTTGAAAGTGTAAAAGGATGCTCCATAAAAGGATTATTCCTGGCAACCGTATACCTTCCACTTCATAAACTTGATACTTCTACCCTTTGTCCTCCCACTTGCCCAAAAGTAAACATATAGCATGAAAAAAACAAACAAACAAACTTTGGAACACACCAGGTCCAAGTTAACTGAAGGAGACTATAACACCTCTAAAGCCAGCATATAATTCCACAGAAACCAAAGTATGTCAGGGTTTTTTAAGGGGGAAAAAAAAGATTTTTTTTTTTAAATTTAAAGAAAAAAGGCCTAATTATTTTTAAGGCACAATTTTCAGTGGGCACCTTTTCCAAGGATAGTTAACCTCCTAGACTGCACAAGGGACAGAGCATCCCCAACATGACAGCTGCAGAAGATTCTCCATGTTATCAACATTTCTACCCACCTCAGCTGAAGAAAGACCCCCGCCCCCCGCAACCATGCAGTAGTCACCTGTGCACACAAATGCCAACCCTGAAGAGCAATGCCCTCGTTACAAACATCTTTTAACTGGGAAGGGGCAAAGGGAACCTTCTGGACAATAAAAAGGCTCTATTTCCTGATCTGAGTAGTGAATATATAAATACATAAATCACCATGAAAATGAACTCTTACTAAAATGAAAGGAAAAATGGACACACAGCACTTACCGAAATTCAAGAAAATCAGTTTGGCCTGTATCCCAGGACACAGTTTGATGAGAAATGGAATGGCCACGTACAACCCCACGACACAGAGGAGTATCTTCCTCAGTCGGAAGCACAGGCTCTTTCGCCTGCAAGAGAAGAGCAGTGAGCAGGTCAAAGACAGGAGTGAGTCTGCTGTGGTTTAGTAACAGCATCGTCAAAATCACTGACCAAGATCCACACCTACTGTTTCCAACAAGAATATCACCAATGATAAGAGGAGCCTCCCACCTGCTTTTCCTTTTAATTTGTGCTTAGAACTCTACCAGAAGGGTAAAATGTGTTTCCTGAAAGCCAAAGAAACAGTCCTGCTGATTTCTTTTGTGTGCCCTGGGATCAGAACCCAGCACAGCCATCAGATCCTCAGAAAGTGCCCAACTTCATGTCAGACAGTAGCTGCAACTTCACCTCAAGAGAGTGGCTGCCCCTGAGCCTCTGACTGCCCTCCTGCAAGCAAGCGTGGGCTACCTATCAGAGGAAGCACGTATGCGACAGAACCTGCCACACCAGGTCCCGGGAGGCAGCAGGCGCTGAGAACAAGGCTCTGGCCATCACTGCATGTTCTCATATTTCTGCCCGCATACCCTCCAGAGGCCCCTTTTCTGGGCACCTCGGGCCAGGTCATCACCCCAGGTCTCAAGACTCTCTTCTAATCCACAACCAGCTCCAAGACTTCCTCATCCTGTTCCTGATCTCCTGTTAAAAAATGTCCCTAGCCCAGAGAGTCTCAAACTTCTTGGACTAAGGGCCTCTCTACAACTGAAAAATTGAGGGCCCCAAAGAGCTTCTGTTCATGATTTGTTTTATGAGAAATTAAAGAAAAATATAAAATATCTATTAAGTCATCTAATAACAATAAACAACCCAGTACATGTTAATATAATTAACATCTGTTATAAAAAAATGATTATATTTTCCAAAATGAAAAATTTTAGTGAGATTTTTACAAATTTCTTTAAGTCAGACAGCTTAACAGAAGACAGATGGGTTCTCGTATCTGCTTCTGTATTCAATCTGCTGCAATCCCACACGTCACGCAGCATCTGGAAAGCTCCCGAAACCCCATGAGAGAATGAAAGTGAAAAAGGCAAACAGCATCTCAGTGTTACCATGAAATCTCTCTGACCTCACGGACATGCTGAAGGGTTCTGGGGACCCCATGAGACCCAAGCACACATGGAAACTGCTGCTTATCTCAGCATATCAAGTCTCAACCTCAATGGGTTTAGTTATTTATTTCTGGACTATTTCGAAAAAAGTAAGGTGGTTTAAAAAAATACACCTTGAACTGCTGACACATGCAACAATACAGAAGGATCTAAATGCATTAGGCTAGGGACTTCCCTGGTGGCACAGTGGTTTAGAATCCGCCTGCCAATGCAGGAGACACGTGTTCGAGCCCTGGTCCGGGAAGATCCCACATGCCGCAGAGCAATTAAGCCCGTGCACCACAACTACTGAGCCTGCGCTCTAGAGCCCACGTGCCACAACTACTGAAGCCAGCGCGCCTAGCCAGTGCTCCGCAACGAGAAGCCACCACAATGAGAAGCCCACGCGCCGCAACTAGAGAAAGCCCAAGTACAGCAACGAAGAGACAATGCAGCCAAAAATAAATAAATAAATTTACAAAAATAAATATATAAATTTATAAAAATAAATACATTTTTTTAAGAAAAGCATTAGGCTAAGTTAAATAAGACAGACACAAAAGATTACATACTGTATAATCCCATTTGTCTGAAATTCCAGAAAAAGCAAAACTACAGAGACAGAAAAGCAGAACAGTGACCTCAGAGGCTGGGAGTAGAGGGAAGAGATTGCAAAGGGCACGAGGCAACTTTTGCAGTAATGGAAATGTTCTTTATCTGGACTGTGGTTGTGGACACATGAATGTGTATGTTGGTAAATTTTATCCCATGTAAATGATACTTCAACAAAGCTGATGTAAATAATACCTCAATAAAGCTGTTGACAAATGCATATCTGACAATGTAATCCTTTCACTCATTCACCTGGCTCATCCACCAGTCGTTACTGAGCACTGGGCACTCCTGGGGCAGTGGACAATAAGGGCAGCAGAGGATGCCATCTGCGTCTCTGCTGTGCTCTCAGCTCAGCAGGGCAGACAAAGGGCTGTGAGAGAGGCATCTGGTGCAGGGTGACCTGACCTAGTCTGGGCTTCCAGGGAAAGGGCCACTGGTGGAAACACTAAGTCAGGAATACAGGAGTTAACCAGATGATGCAGGAGAAGTTTAAAAGGGCATCTTAAATTCCATGCACAATCTACCCGTTCACTGAGGGAAGGCATAGGATGTAGTGGTTAAGGTGCCGGCTCTGAAGTCAAATGATCTGGTCCAGCATCCAATCTACCACTTATTAGCTGTCATATCCTTCTTGAACAAAAAATATATATATAAATAGAAATGAAAAAAATTTATATACCTGTAGCAATAAGGCTCTTCTACATTAAAATCATTTTCTTCTGGATTGAGTTATCATTATAATTATTATCATACACATTAATCAAAATGACAAATATGTTATATTTTTGGTAAATTATTATTAAGCATGAAAAGTAAAATTTTATTGAAAATACATCTTTTTTTTAACATCTTTATTGGAGTATAATTGCTTTACAATGGTGTGTTAGCTTCTGCTTTATAACAAAGTGAATCAGTTATACATATACATGTTTCCATATCTCTTCCCTCTTGCATCTCCCTCCCTCCCACCCTCCCTATCCCACCCCTCTAGGTGGTCACAAAGCACCGAGCTGATCTCCCTGTGCTATGTGGTTGCTTCCCACTAGCTATCTATTTTACGTTTGGTAGTGTATATATGTCCATGCCACTCTCTCACTTTGTCACAGCTTACCCTTCCCCCTCCCCACATCCTCAAGTCCATTCTCCAGTAGTTCTGTGTCTTTATTCCGGTCTTGCCACTAGGTTCTTCATGACCTTTTTTTTTTTTTTCCCTTAGATTCCATATATATGTGTTAGCATACTGTATTTGTTTTTCTCTTTCTGACTTACTTCACTCTGTATGACAGACTAAATGAGATGGATTCCACTACTTTCCCAAATGCATCATGTCTCTATATATTACTTATTGATAGAAAAAAGGGGGGGTTAGCATTAATTCTACTTCTGTTTTTGGTTTTTAAAAATATAAGTATTGAGAACTTGTTCACATCAGTAAAAGGGAATGGAAGTTTACTAGTATCACCACTTCTTCAGGGTTATATGCTCAAAATCACACAGTAAAAACACTCAAATAAGCCCTTTTTCATTTTTGTTGACAGCTAAGAATTTGACACCACCTGACTTGTAAAATTTTTATGCAGTCATTAGACATTCACTTAGTTTCTCAGCTTTTACCAAGAACTGAGCCCTCTTGCCTTGACCTTGACCTGCCTTTAGCAAGAATCCTGCTAAGTCATCCCCCACCTTGATATCTGATCAAGTCCCTCATCCCCCCACCTTTGACGTCTAAACCCTTGACCTGCCTTTAGCAAGAGTCCCCCCACCCTTGATGTCTCCTCAATAATTTTTCATCCCCTGATCCCCTAACTCTACTTTCTGTCTGGAAATCCCAAGCCGTCTCCTCAGAAGGCATCCCAGACAGGGCTGTATGCGGGCCTGACCTTTCTACGGGCTCCTTCTGTCCACCCTGCCAGGCCTTTTCCTTCCCACCCCAGCCCCACCTCCCTACAGCCACTAGAGCTTTAGGCCCCTGCCTCCACGGGGGGCTGTTAAGGGACTCAGGGACTCCACACAGCCTCTACCTGAGGATGAAAAGGAAAAATGACAAATTGGAAACAGGTCGGATGTTTTACCCACGCAGCTGGGCTGTGGAAACACCCAGACTGCTGCTTGGTATTCTCAAAAAGTCCCTCACCTGAAATTTAGTCCATTGCCTCCACAAGATTACATATCATGGGAAATGAAAATCTTAAAAGTCAAATATAGTAAAAAAGCATTAGTCCTCATCTTGAGCAGTTTACCTTAAATTGTTCCATTTCCCCAAAACTAAATTCAGATAAAAAGATAAATAAAGCAGGGCAAAGATGAGAACCAACTCTTACATTACATAAACTGCTGAGTTTTGTGTGACTGTGATTATGCTGACTGGTGGCTCAGCTGTCAGGATGAGTGCAGTAAGATCTCTTTGTATCTGACTGACTGTTTACATATGTATGGACATATGTGTGTGTATGTATGTACGTATGTAACCTACAGCTGACCCTTGAACAGCGAAGGGGTTAGGGGTGCCAACCCTCCATTCAACTGAAAATCTGAATATAACTTGAAGTTGGCCCTCCATTTTTGCGGTTCTGCTTCTGTGGATTCAACCAACCGTGGATCATGTGGTACTGTGGTACGTCTTTGGTGAAAAAAAATCTGTTTATGAGTGGACCCGCCCGCACAGTTCAAACCCGTGTTGTTCAAGGGTCCACTGTATTTGTGATGTTTTCCTAGCCCTGGATGGTTATTACCAAATTAATTTATAAAATCCCTTTAAGGAGCTCTGTTCCAATTGGCTTAAAGAGAAATAAGTGGCAAATTAAATATTCCTAAAACTCCCAGAAGTATAAGAACCCAAATATTTTTCAAGCTCATGTATAAATAAAACCAGTTTAGTGGTGTCAGTTTAATAAAAGCAGTTGTCCTCTTGAAACAGGAGGGAAGGGGGCAGGGCACAACCTTTAAAAGAATGACATAGCCAAAGGACATGACAAAAACTGGTTAGAACCAACTAGATCCAAGATGGTGGAAGATTCGACTTCCAGTAGACCTTGAGCCTCATTATATGCTCATTGTAATGCATTAGCTAAATGACATACTCACCAGTGCCATGACAGTTCTGAGGCCAACCAAAAAAGGCCAAAAGCGGGCGGTGGCCCAATTCCTAGAAATCCCCGTCCCTTCCCCGAAATAGTTGGAATCATCCTCCTGCTCATTAGCCTATGAAATTTACCCAGCCCATAAAAACTAACCACACCATATTTCGGGGACTCTCACCTTCTGAGATGGCCCACACTCTGTGGAGTGTGTTCCTCTCTAAATAAATCCACTTCTACCTATCACTTTGTCTCTCACTCGACAAGACATAAAGAACCTGAGCTTCATTAAGACCTGAGACCAGATGTGTGACCTCAATTAAAAGACAGTGGGTTTTGACCAGGTTCGACTCCCGGCATATAGGTTCAAGTCCCACCTGAAGTGCATGGTTTCCCTCTGAGTTATCAGCATTAAGTATAATATGTGCACACATTATTTGACTAATAAACCCAGGTAGAATAACAACCTAATATAATATACTAGATTATTAAGATTATAAAAATTATAAACTCAACCTAAGAATAAAAGTACAAGTAGATATGCAGTAAAATTGCTTGAAATCCATTATTTCATGTATATCAAGTGCAGCAATAAAACAAAACCCACGTATTTAACTAAGGTTTTTATTCTGTGATTTTTTTTTTTGAAACTTGCCTAACACACGTGTTATAAAAATAATAAACAGGGAAATAACTTGATGATGGCTAGCTTACAGCATTCATGAACAATCCCAGTATAACTGTTAAGAACCAGTGTATCGGACTTCCCTGGTGGCGAAGTGGTTAAGAATCCGCCTGCCAATTCAGGGGACATGGGTTCAATCCCTGGTCTCGGAAGATCCCACATGCTGCAGAGTAACTAAGCCCGTGCACCCCAACTACTGAGCCTGCACTCTAGAGCCCACGAGCCACAACTACTGAAGCCCGCGCGCCTAGAGCCCGTGCTCCACAGCAAGAGAAGCCACCGCAGTGAGAAGCCCATGCACCACAACGAAGAGTAGTCCCCGCTTGCTGCAACTAGAGAAAGCCCATGAGCAACAACGAAGACCCAATGTGGCCATAAATAAATAAATAAATGTATAGATATATAAAAGAACCAGTGTATCAGGCTGATGTGATATAAAAGTTTTATGAATGGATTTTTCAACAATAGCTGAAACCAAGCAGGACTCTGTGGGGCCCTCCTGGGCACAAAAGCCCTTCTGCACCCCCTGTTTCTAGGAGATAGGCTTCACTCAGCCTCCTTGACCTTCCCTGATTTCCAAAGGGCAGATTCAAACAGTTGCTAATTGGGGAAGGGAGGCAATGGAGAAACAAGGGAGGGGCAGTCAAGAACAACAGTGCACCCTTGGGGCAGGGTCCTGGTTCCTCCTCAAGGGATATACAAAACAATATCTTTGAGTTTCTTCTGCAGGAACTAAGGCCCCCACCCAGGTGGAGGGTGGTAATTTCAGGCTGAGCACAAGATTCCTGTAGCACCACCATAATACCTCACCACCAACCAATCAGAAGAAAGTTACACACCCTGCAGCCCTCACCCCAAATTTTGCCTATGAAAACTTTTCCACCAAAACCATCAGGGGTTTTTCAGCACGAGCCACCGGGGTTCTTCTTGCTTGGCCCTGCAATAAACCTTTCTCTGCTCCAAACTCCGATGTTCTGGTTTGTTTGGCCTCACTGCGCATTGGGCACACTAACTTTGGTAACAAACATTTATCTTTTTCCCCCTGCCTGATCCTTCCAGAATTCAGAGACTCTGACTGACTATTCTTATTTTCATGGCAATGCAGTTACTTGCATAAGTTCAGCAAGAATCCGTCCTCCTTGTACAGAACACAATTGGAAACACTGATTATATAACCAAGGCTTTGACTGGAATGGCATATTTAAAAATGATTCACAGAATTGTATACGACCAGACAGCTTTAAGGAACTAAGGCTGACTTTATGGAACCAATGTTTAGAAACACCTCTTAGAAAAACAGGCCTGGTACCTAATTTACATAGTTCCCAGCCTTACTTACAGGTCACTTCCTGGCAGGCCCCCAAAACTGTAGGATATTTTAAGGACTTCAGAAAGATAGGAATTCATCCAAATCTATAGGTACTGCAGTTCTTGGCTTGGCTTCCTAGCTGTGAAAGACTTTTAAAAGTCTGAGATTCCTTATAAAACGTTCCAGCAAAGCAAACTTTTAAGAGGCTTATGTGGTCAACTGGCATTCTTGCTGCACTTACGTAAATGATTAGGCCAAATCTTTTTTTTTTTTTAAATAAAGAAAAATAATCTTACTTTTGAGTATCTCTGATCAAAGAAGGACACGACTGTGGAGAGAAATTTTATGTTTCAACAGAAAACTGTAACACACCCTTGTGGGTTATTCAGATTTCTAGTCCTGTTCATTATCTTTGAGGTTTTATTATCTATCTGTAAACTGGTCTAGATCCTGCCCTCTTGTACATTTTATCAGTCTTCACCAAATTCTCAATTCTTTGGGTTTCCTTCAATGCCTGGTTACAACCCTCCAAGTTAACATTTCTAATTTTCTTCACACCCTCCTGACTCGAGGTGACCTGACTGCCCAGATCCTCACTGGGACTCCAGGCTGTCGTGCAGTTTCCCCTTCCCCGAGGATCTGAAAAGTCCTTCCGGATGAAGCTGGTCAACTTGATGTAAACCTTTCTGAGGCTTCACCACAGCAGATCATGTGTGGGATGCCATTACCAAAGACATTCAAACTGCAAACCAGGAAATCCATCTTATTGCCATCCTCCCTCCACCACCTAAAAATGCTTCAAACTCAATGTTTAAATGTCTTCTCGACTGACTGCCCTCTGGACTCAGAAAATGGGTTTAGAATCTGCTCCAACCATTAACCTTTGTTTTTCTTTTTGTTTGCTTGTTCTAACCCAAGGTCTTCTTTCTTACTGCAGATTGCCTACTTCTCACCTTCTCAGCTGAGTCTTCTCTCTGCAGCAATCAACCAGCTCCTTGCTTGTGAAACTTCTTGGGAAGTTTCAACTGGGGGGAATGTGGGGACTGATAACCCAAAAGAAATGGTGAAAATTACTTCAAAATGAAAACATCTGATTTCTAACAGATGCAGAAAGAAATCTCATTGGAAATTCCCTCCTCTGCCTAAGGCAGAGCTCTAGAAGAGCAGCTGCCACAAACCGCCCTTGGGGAGGTCTCCAGTCAGGGAGGTGACTGACCTTGGGCACAGGACATCTAAAAACACTGTATCAACAAGCTTCATCGGAACCTTCCATCCTAAAAGCCCTAAAAGCCCTAGTCCTGCCCCTCCCCTTTATGAAACTGGCAATATAAACCCTTTCCCTCTGGCTGTTTGGGGAGCTACTCTCTTTATAGAGCACTCCCACATGCATAATAAACTTTTCTCCTGTTAATCTGTCTATTATCAATTACTTCAGATCTAAATTTATGCTGGAAAAGTTTTTCTCTCAGCAGCATAATCATGGGGTCTGGCCCTCTTTCTCCAACAGATGAAGTCCTTCCAGCAGGGACCCTGTCTTTCACCTTTGTCTCTGTGGTAGCTAAGTCAACGCCACGCCTACAGTTTGTGCTCAGTGAATGTTGGATCAAAGAATTACTGCCCCATGATCATTAATGCAGAAAATTATCAGAACCACAACCAACTTCTCTGGGCTCCCACTACACTTAAGAGTTCCACAGTTTTTTTCTAGTTCATAGTTTGTGTCTTCAACCAAGCATCTACACTGAAAGTTACTCTGGTTGACAGTCACTTGGTTGTATATTAGAATCTTTGGAGAAATTTACAAAATATCAATGCCTGGAACTTGCTTCAGGAATTCTAGTTTGGGGAATTCCCTGGCGGTCCACTGCAGGGGGCATGGGTTTGCTTCCTGGTCAGGAAACTAAGGTCGTGCATGCCGTGCAGCATGGCCAAAACAGGAAAAAGAAAAAATAATAATAAAAATAAAGACAGAAAAAAAAGAAATTCTAGTTTTATTGGTCTGAAGTATGACTTGACCACACTTGAGGAGACCACAGCCGTCTGCCCACCTGAGCAGCCCCTGAGCACCTCAGCACTTGCTGAGACAGGAAGGGGGCAGGGCGTAACCTTTAAAAGAATGACAGCCATCGAGGACACAACATAAACTGGTTAGAACCAACTAGCTCCAAGATGGTGGACGAGTTGACTTCCACTAGACCTTGAGCCTCAGTATATGCTCACTGTAATACATCATGCTAAATAACACACCCACAGGCGCCATGACAGTTCCAAGGCCAACCAATAAAGGTCACAAAGTGGGCAGTGGCCCAATTCCTGGAAATCCCCATCCTTTCCCCAAAATAGTTGGAATAATCCTCCCACTCATTAGCCTATGAAATTACCCACTCCTATAAAAACTGACAACCCCGTACCCTGGTGCCTCTCACCTTCTGAGATGGCCCACACTCTGTCTATGGAGTGTGTATCTCCCTGAATAAACTTCCTTTTTTAAAAAATAAGTTTATTTATTTATTTTTGGCTACATTGTATCTTCGTTGCTGCACATGGGTTTTTCTCTAGTTGCGGCAAGCAGGGCTACTCTTTGTTGAGGTACACAGGCTTCTCATTGCGGTGGGTTCTCTTGCTGCGGAGCACAGCCTCTAGGTGCACGGGCTTCAGTAGTTGTGGCATGTGGGCTCAGTAGTTGTGGCCTGTGGGCTCTAGAGTGCAGGCTCAGTAGTTGTGGCACACGGGCTTAGTTGCTCCACGGCATGTGGGATCTTCCCGGACCAGGGCTCAAACCCGTGTCCCCTGCGTTGGCAGGCAGATTCTTAACCACTGCGCACCAGGGAAGTCCCCGCATAAACTTTCTAATAACTTTACTATGGCTCGCTCTTGAATTCTTTCCTGCGCAAAGCCAAGAACCCACACTGGCGGCCATCCCCCGTCCCAGGGACTAACCTGAGACCTGGGACGTGACCATCCTCTCTGGCCCCACTTTGTTTCCTGCGACACTGCCACTTACTTCACCTTCGTGGCCTTTCCCTCTGTCCCTGCCAAGCCAGACTCAATGCCCATGATCATTAATGTGCCATCACCCGCACTTCAGAGTTTCCCATGGCATCTCCCTTCCCCTGGGGTTGGAACAGGCCAGTAAGGGTGCTGAGCACGCCTGAATCCTTCCTGAGAGTCTCCGTAAAAACCTAGGAGGGACAGAGAACTGGGGACAAAGGAAGCCACCCTGGAGTGGCCAAAGGAGCCCTTTAATCTCTCAGGACAGGACCTGAAGGTTCTAATTTTAAGACTTAAACCACTTTCATAAGCAAACAATCAAAAAGGAGTTTCTGGCCTCGACAGATCAAATAAACTCAATGAAGCAGGAAACTGCATCTGGCACTAAGCAAACAACCAACCACCAGAATTTGGCCGTAAGGACTGCTCCTACCTGCAGTGCCAGTTCACCGCTGTGGAAGGTGGAAGCCAGACACAGGGGTGCATGCTGTCCCAGAAGCAGGACGGGAATGGGCAGGAAGGGCAGTGAAGGAGACACCTACTGGCTCACAGTGCCCACAGTGGGAGGACCCTCCCGCAACTGACCTCAGCTCTGGTGCCAAAATAGGTCCTTCCACAGAAGTTCACTCACATTTATGGCTGACTTTTTTTTTTTTAATTAATTATTTATTTATTTATTTACTTATTTATTTTTGGCTGTGTTGGGTCTTTGTTTCTGTGCGAGGGCTTTCTCTAGTTGCGGCAAGCGGGGGCCACTCTTCATCGCGGTGCGCGGGCCTCTCACTATCGTGGCCTCTCTTGTTGCGGAGCACAGGCTCCAGACGCGCAGGCTCAGTAGTTGTTGCTCACGGGCCTAGTTGCTCCGCGGCATGTGGGATCTTCCCAGACCAGGGCTCGAACCCGTGTCCCCTGCATTAGCAGGCAGATTCTCAACCACTGCGCCACCAGGGAAGCCCAATATGGCTGACTTTTTAAGCGTTCTGGCTTTTCGACATCAATTGCCAGGCCTCATGCCTTCTGGGCTAAAATGTTGTATATAAGTCCCAGGTTCCAGATGAGAAACCGAGGCTCATGTACGAGCACACGGTCCATGTGGAACTGAACGCAGCCCATCTTTCCTGATGTCCGAGACAAACATTCTTGGGTCAGACCATTCACAGAGACACATAGGATCCCAAGCGACCGGGGGAACATGACAACACCAAACAAAATCCAGCAAGCCAAACTACTGAGTCCGCAAAATCCTATGCAAGACAGGACTGTACTGTCAGAAAAAATTAATAAAGGTTACACTAGAAGAAAAACGAACTGGTCTGGTCTGCTCAGCTCTTGGCCATCCGTCCCATCTTCTCAGAACGACAGTCTTCACACCCCCTCCAGCAGTTCAGACCAAGAAACTGGCCCCATCGCTTCTCTGTCTGCTCGCTTATCTGACCTGGGCTTTCCCTTTCCTACCTCTCTTTTTCTTCTCCTTCTGTGCCTTCGAAAGAGATACTCAAACATAATTAAACTGCTTTGAACAATGGAAGCATTATTTCTTTGTAAGAGGTCTGAGCTGTCAAAGTCTGTCTTTGGAACAGGAAATAGGAAAAATAACAGTACAATCATTCCCAAAGGCCCCCACCTCATATAAACACTACCATGTCCTCTGCGAGGCTAGAGCTGGAAATTCTGTATTATATGGAAGCAGCAGGTGTTAAGAAGTGAACCCTGTCTGATACTCTGTCAATCTGCAGCTGGAAAACAGTTCATGCAGGACATCAAGACTAGGAGGGGTTCACTCTCATTCTCTGCTAACAAAGGAAAACAGGCAGATAACAAATGAAGATTTTAAACAACAAAGCCTTGTCCCCATTTTAAGGTCAAGACAAAATAAGAATGAGGCTGCGCTCATCACGTTTAATGAGAAAGGCTGTGTCTCTGAGCTCAGCCTAAGAAAACTTCCTGTGGATGGAGCCGTCATTAAAAAAAAAATTTTTTTTTAACCATTTCCTGCTAAAAGAGCAAAACCCCTTCTTTGAGCAAACTGAGAAGGTATATATTTTTAAAGATTTTTCATTGCATGCCACCAAATGAAAGTTGTCATTTATACTTTAAGGAGGCTGTCTTCTTTTTCCCCACTTTGAGCTGTGAAACTAGGGCAATAATATGAAGCACTGATGGGTAGATAAAGAGAGGCCTCTCTTGGGACTTCCCTGGTGGTGCAGTGGTTAAGACTCTGCACTCCCAATGCAGGGGGGAGGGTTCGATCCCTGGTCAGGGAACTAGATCCCACATGCATGCCGCAACCAAGAGTTCGCATGCCACAACCATGGAGCTGGCGAGCCGCAACTAAGGAGCCCGCCTGCTGCAACTAAGACCCAGTGCAACCAAATAAATAAAATTAAAAAAAAAAAAAAAAAGAGAGAGAGAGAGAGAGACCTTTCTTGAAAGAACAGAAGCCAAATCTAGGAACCAAGGAAGCCCAAAAGATGCTCTTTACTGAGGAAAACTTCAGTGAATGAGCTTGTTTATATCAATATAGTTCCTGCACTATGGAGATGAAAAACAAAAGTATACCTTAGTGTGTTCCAGTCAAACAGCACCTGCCAAACTGAACAGGAGAAATGATACCTAAGGCCAGGCCCCCACAGTAACTCCTGCTGGTCTGCCTGTTCCCAGCACCTGACGCTGAGGAGGCTTCATTTCCCACAGGCCCTCTGCAGGGCAGCTGGCACAAGCTCTCAGACTTTCCTTAGGCAATAAATGCTCAGCGCTTGCAAGAGTCTCTATGCAACTAAGCCTATCTGCTTCCAAACAGCCGCTTCCCATGCGCTGCTCTGACACCCAATGGTTTAAAACTGTTGGGAACTGGCCACCCTCTCTTTCCTGGACGTGTGACCTCAGCCAGCATACCCACTGCTGCCGTGGACGTGTCCACCTTTCTAGCACCAGGACTGGAGCCCTTCAGGGACCAACCTGGGGACCGACTCCACTTCCACGAGCCCCGGTGAGCAACCCTCAGATGCGCCCAGAAAGGCAGAAGGGCTGCAGTTCTGGGAAAATGTGTGAGAGTCAGGAGGCAGGTGCAGGAATGGCACCTGCTTCCCCTCCGATTTCCAAATTGACAGTGATTTGCTTTTCACCTTACTGTTCCCAAGTTAGATGTTTTAATAACCTGCCTGATTCCTCTGCCAGGGGAGGGAACAGAGTGCTGGGTGAAGACTCAGAGCACGGCTCCCATCCAGTAAAACAGCCCCTCAGGCAGTTGGGGCCCTTGCGGTGCTTCCCTCCAGCGGGAGCACCTGTAAAGTGCGAGGCACCGTGCTCCCAAACCTGGGCTCTGCATAGCAGTGGAGACAGAGATGGCCTGTCACTCCTCACAGTCCGACTCTCTGAGCCTCGGTTCCCTCACTCTGATGGAATCTACCTGAAAGGCCCGTTGTGCAGAGTAAACGAACAAGGACATGAAATGCTCAGCACGGTCATGGTCTTGGTCTCGCACATGGAGAAGGAACACTGAGCTAAACTGAAACAGCTTCTGTCCTGGGCTGGCTTTGTCCAGCCCTGCTTGGCTGAACTACCCAGCTGAGCTCTAATTTCCTGCTCTGGTATCCTAAATTACAATTACTCTTTAACCACGTTAGTGCTTAAAAGCAGTGGTTTCATGCTTCAGGAATGACACCAGTAACGTGGCATGCAGCATCAGAAGGGAAGCTAAGCGGGAAGCGGGTGCAGGGCTGTGGTGGGGCTGCCAGCCTCCTCCGGGGTGGACCCCACCCGGCCCTGGCAGCTCACAGGCAGACCCACCTCACTTCTGTGGCCCTCGGTCCCCAGGACACTTGCGTTTTCTAGCAGAGTCACGGGACCTTCCTGTTCAGCTTGAGTGGTGTTCTGCCCTAGGCCCCCAGGACGTGCCCTAAGGCAGCGAAGAGAGGAGCCCAGTGCTCTGTGCTGCGCGGGCCCAGTGCTACTCGACTGCCATCGGCTAAAAACGGCCGAGCCCATCAGCTCTTGCACACAATTACATGGCAGTCGCCAGTGCTGCTCACCGTTCTCTCTGGCTCTGTGCCTTCCTGGGCCCAGGGTAGGATGGCACGTCCCCCTCCCCCTTTAGAGTTAGGGGCGGCCAAGTGACTTGCTTTGGCTAAGGAAACGTGAGCAGAGAGACCATGTCCCTTCCACTTCAGGAGCAGCAACGGCCCACAAGGTGGAGCGAGGGTGTGTGGAGCTGGAGGCCCTGCTGGCCTGGATCCTCAGTGACCACAACAAGCAGAGGCCACACCAGACACACAGTGGGGTAAGAAATACACCAGTGACCCAGGGGTTCTGCTGCATGACCTGGTCTGCCCTGACCAACACTCAGGCCAGATCAACAACGTGCAGGCCTCAAAGGACTGAGCTCCAGGTGCAGCGCTGTATACCCAGCTATCTTCGGTGTCTCCATGTGGAGTCCCACAGGCAGATCAAAACTACCATGTCCAAAACCAAATGCTTGATCTTCCACCCTCTGCCCCTCTGCTTCCATCTGCTTCCCCTCCAGTTCCCCATCTCAGCAAATACCTGTGCCTGTGGCAGACCCCCAGCAGTCATTCCTGATACCCCTTCTTGCCCCACCTCCACTTCCAATGCACACCAAGATTCCAAAACATTCCAAAACATACACCTCTAGTCACCTCGTCTGCTGCCTCTCTGCTCCAGGCCAGCCACATATCTTACCTAGACCAGCAGCCCTAAACTTTCTTGATTACACATTCAATCAGTAACATTTTTGGAACATGTCCTCAATATATACGTTCGTTTTAAATTATACACATGTATAACTGGGTGGTTAATATCTGAATATGAATATAATTAGAAGTCCCAATATTTCCTTCCCATATCTTAATGACTGTGTCTCACCCAACTCCTGGGTGAACCCATCCCATTTTGGAGATCAATACCTTGGTCTTCTGAAGAGACTTCTTAAATGGAAACCCCAACCTCCGCCTGCCTGCTATACAGCCAGAGAGGCCCTTTTCAAAGGCAAACTTGGTCATATCACTGTCTCACTTAAACCTTTACATGCAAGAGCATCTGAAACAGGTCCCGGGAGGACTGCCCACCTCTGACCCTCCAGCTATCAGTTGCCTGCACGGGCCTAATGCTTCCCTACCTCTGAGACTGGTTCATGTCCCTGGTTCATGTGCTTCCTCCAGGTTTCAGCTTCAAGGCTGTGTGCTCCAAAGTCTCCCTGGCTGTTCAATCTAATTGTGCTCTCCTCTTACAATTACTTATATATTAAGGATATTGTCCCTCTGTCTGACATTTTATATATTTCTAAAATATTTCCCTCTGTCATCTGTCTTTTTATTTGGGAATATCTGTAATTATAAGAGAATTTTTAATTTTTTTCTGTTCTTATTGTATTAGTCTTTTTCTTTATGCTTTCTTCCTCTAAGGGTATACATTCTTCTCTGACCTTGACACTGGATAAATATTCTTAAAAAACACGAAAAGATAACCTATGGAATGGGAGAAAATATTTTCAAATGATGCGACAGACAAGGGCTTAATCTCCAAAATATATAAACAGCGCATACAACTCAACAACAAAAAAACAAACAACCCAATCGAAAAATGGGCAGAAGACCTTAAAAGACATTTCTCCAAAGAAGACATACAGATGGCCAGTAGGCACATGAAAAGATGCTCGACATCACTAATTATTAGAGAAATGCAAATCAAAACTACAGTGAGGTAGCTACCTCACACTGGTCACAATAACCATCATTAAAACATCTACAAACAACAAATGCTGGAGAGGGTGTGGAGAAAAGGGAACCCTCCTCCCACCTGTTGGTGGGAATGTAAGTTGGTACAGCCACTATGGAAAACAGTATGGAGGTTCCTCAGAAAAATAAAAATAGAATTACCATATGATCCAGCAATCCCACTCCTGGGAATATACCTGGACAAAACTATAATTCAAAAAGATACAAGCAGGACTCCCCTGGTGGCGCAATGGTTAAGAATCCGCCGGCCAATGCAGGGGACACGGGTTCAAGCCCTGGTCTGGGAAGATCCCACATGCTGTGGAGCAACTAAGCCCATGTGCCACAACTACTGAGCCTGCGCTCTAGAGCTTGCAAGCCACAACTATTGAGCCCACGTGCCACAACTACTGAAGCCCGTACACCTAGAACCCATGCTCCACAGCAAGAGAAGCCACCACAATGAGAAGCCCACGCACCAAAACGAAGAGTAGCCCCTGCTCACCACAACTAGAGAAAGCCCACATGCAGCAACGAAGACCCAAGGCAGCCAAAAGTAAAAATAAATAAATTTATTAAAAAAAAAAAAAGATACATGCACCCCTGTGTTCATAGCAGCACTATTCACAATAGCCAAAACATGGAAACAACCTAAATGTCCACTGACAGATGAATGGATAAAGAAGATGTGGTACACATATACAATGGACTACTACTCAGCCATAAAAAAGAATGAAATAATGCCATATTATTTTAGATAGGTGCACAAATGCACCTATCTAAAAAACGGAAACAGACTCATAGACAGAGAGAACAGACTTGTGGTTGCCAAGGGGGAGGTGGGGAGGGAGAGGGATGGACTGGGAGGCTGGGGTTAGTAGATGCAAACTATTACGTTTAGAATGGATAAACAACGAAGTCCTAATGTATAGCACAGGGAACTATATTCAATATCCTGTGATAAAACCATGACAGAAAAGAATATAAAAAGAGAATGTATATATGTGTATAATTGCGTCACTTTGCTGTACAGCAGAGACTGGCACAACACTGTAAATCAACTATACTTCAAAAAAAAAATTTTTCTTGTTTTTCTTTTAGAGCTTTACATTTTACATTTAATCCTGGAATATATTTTGGAATATGGTGGGAAGAAGGATTGAGTTTATATATTCCTAAATAGTTACCCAAAAGTTTCTCTCCATCTAAAATGCCACCTTGAAGAGACATTAAAATTTTATATACAAGGCTAAAGATGGTAGATTTAACTGTTCTTTCTCAAAACCCCACAAAAATGACAGTAATTTGTTTTTAAGCATAAAACCCTAGGGGCAAAGAATGAGAGGAGAGACACCCAAATTTTAGAAGCTGGAAAGCTTCCAAATTCAGTTGACACCCCAGGAGAGTCCTAATCCAGCATGCAAAGAGATAAGGCACGTGACAGGTGGCTCCAGTGCCTGTGGAAGGGGCTCAGGCTGGGACCCAAATCAGGAGGACAATGTGAAAAATCCCTCCGGACTCCTACTTCACTGGTGGGGCCACTACCCCACCCCACCAAAAGACTGAAGGTTTATTCTCTGCAAAAGGTAAACAGAAGGTTTCTGGACTACAGAGGGCCAGATACTCTAAAAAACAGAAGAAATACATGAAAGTTTAGAAAAGAATGCTGAGAATCCCAGTCTTCTTCCTCAGTTCCCAGAGAGGTGGTGAGTTCAGGAGCAAAAAATACAGGGCAGCCTCCCCACTCTGACTACCCTTCTGCTGACCACCCAGTCCCCGGCCCCTGGCTTCCTGTTTGCAACTGTGGGAGACGTGTGTTCCTCGGAACTACTCATGACCTTGCGTCCTGCCTTCCCTAAAGGAAAACTGAGGCAGACTGATCCCAGGCAGAACTGCATTAAATCTATTTGGGAAAGAAACACCATCTTTTCAATATTATGGATTCTCATCTAAAAACAAATGTATCTCTCCACTTAAACAAGTATTATTTTATGTTCTCAGTAAAGCTGAATAATTTTCTTCATAGAGATGCTATGCATTTCTTGTATATTTATTCTTAGATATTATGCAGTTCTTGTCTTTAATGTGAAATAGAGCTTATCCTGTTACATTTTTCTAGCTGGTTAGTTACTGGTATATAAGGAAGCTATTAATTGCTGTATATTTATTTTGCATTTGAAAATCTAACTGAGCTCCATTAGTTCTGAGAATTTTTTGGTTGAGTTTTATTGGAGTTTTCCAGTTAAAAATTCATTATCTGCAAGCAAGCAATGAAAATTTTTGCTCCTCTTTATAGGTTTATCTTTTAACATTTTCTTAACTTCCCATAATATCTAGAGTATTCAGAATAATATTTTACAGTAGCAGTGAGTGCAGATGAAAAGTCTTGCTTCTCCACTTCAATTTCCATTCATCTAACAAATATTTATCAGGCATCTACTACGTGCCAGGCAGTAAATAAAATGTTTGACATTTTACTTTTCATTACAATGTTGGTTGATGAGATAGATGTCTTTGATCAATATTTAATGTTAAGTGTAATAGATAGTAGACTTGTCAATGAAACAGTAGAATATGAAGGTACAAAAGGCAGCTTTAGAAAAAACAAACGTAAGCATCTGCATATCCATCCACTTGAGAATCTCTAAGCCTGGTGTTTCTCTAGCCGCCGCGAATGGAGTAGAAAAGCCTCCTGCTGCACCACAGCAGGAAACAGGGTGACCAAATGCCCCAGGACCATGCCATCCTGCCCTCTGGGTCAAGGCCATTCTGAGACTCTATTGAAGTAGCTCTTGAATTCATTCTCCTTCCATTTTCATTTGACCAAAACAAAGACTCACAATGAGACAATACTGTGAGAATTTATCTTCAGTGCAAAGGGCTACACAGCTACAGTATTTTGTGACATTTCCTGTTATTGAAACACGTAGCACATGTAGAAATACACATTAAACAATGAAGTTCCATCTTCACCTATGTTATTGGCAAAGAATAAGAATACTGACAGGGGGGACTTCCCTGGTGGCGCAGTGGTTAAGAACCGGCCTGCCAATGCAGGGGACACGGGTTCGATCCCTGGTCCGGGAAGATGCCACATGCCACAGAGCAACTAAGCCCATGCGTCACAACTACTGAACCTGCGCTCTAGAGCCCGTGAGCCACAACTACTGAGCCCGCATGCCACAACTACTGAAGCCTGTGCGCCTAGAGCCCATGCTCCGCAACAAGAGAAGCTCGCGCACCGCATCAGAGCAGCCCCTGCTTGCCGCAACTAGAGAAAGCCCACGCGCAGCAACGAAGACCCAACACAGCCGAAAATAAAAATAAATAAATAAATTTATATGTATAAAAGAATACTGACAGGGAATTCCCTGGTGGTCCAGTGGTTAGGGCTCCTCACTTCCACTGCAGGGGGCATGGGTTTGATCCCTGGTCCAGGAACTAAGATCCATCAAGCTGCGCAGTGGCAAAAAAAAGAATACTGACAATACCAAAACAGTAAGTATGAGCAAACACCCTGCCCACTGCCAGAGGGCCCTGCTCTCTGACCAAGCAATTCCATCCACTCTGAAGGACTGACCACAAAGGAGGACAGCATTCTAGCATGTCAGGAAGGCTCTGCCTTCGTGTTACAGATGTCCTCTCTGTAACACAGTCTGTGAGAGGAAAATGGAATATGCTCACAATATTCAACAGGGATTACTTTTTCATAGCTTTATGCCCTCTCTGATAACAGATAAATGTAGAAAACTTGCAAACTGCATAAAAGCATTGAAAAGAGAATAAAAATAACCTCAAATCATATGATCCTATAGGAGCCTCTGTTAATATACTAGCATAGTATGTTCTTATAAACTTGATTCCATATAAAGTCAGGATCTGTGGTGGAGATGGCTAGCAGATCTCCAGAAGTCTGTACTCACCCTTCCCTAGGGCAGAGCTGATGATGGAAGTGTCTACATTTCCAGTCAGACTACATTTCCAGCCCACCTGGGGAGCAGGCGAAGCTGGGTGAGCAGGCTCACCAGAGCAATGTGATTCTGGCAATGTGCGTGTGGTTGTCGGTACTAATTTGGTAAAGTAGCTGGTATCATGCTGACATGAGCTTATATTCTACATGCTTATTTTTGTTTTTCGTTTACCAATAAATTTTTTAAAGGTCACATGTTGACATATTTCAAAAAGTAAAACAATATAGTCTCACTGACAACTCGCCTCCATGCATTTGGATAACCACTTTTATTAGATACTTATTTATCCTCCCAGTGTTTCCTTATGCAATACATGTACATGTTCTCATCCTTCTCTTTCTCATACAAAAGGGGGCACACTACACACTGTAAACTGTTTCACATCTTGATTTTTCTCTCTCAACAATATACCCGGGCAGTCTCTCCCTGTCAATTCACAGCTATGTTGCAGCCCCACAATATTTCATTGGGTTGATACATCCTAGGGCATTAAACCAGTCTCCTACCACTGGACACTGAGGCTGTTTCCAGCAGTCAGTGCACCACGAATCACCTGTACAACTGCAATTTTGTATGTTCAAGTGCACACTGGATAGTCCCAGAATGGAAACTGTTGGATCAAACAGTAAATGCATCTGTGATTAAGAGATAACTCTCAAATTCCTGCTCCCCTCAAAGCCTCACTAGCAAAATGGTTGTCTAAGATGCATGTGTGCCAATCTGATAGGTGAGAAATGGCATCTTGGTGTAGTTTTGATCTGATTTCTCTAATTATGAATAAGTACGGTTGAGCACCCTTTCACATACTGAAGGGATATGGTATTTCTTTTTCTATTAATTATGCATGCCCTTTGCACATTTTTCATTGGGTTTTGATCTTTTTCTTTTCAATTCCCAGAACCTCTTTATCTATTAGAGCAATTAGCTCCTTATCTAAATGAGTTGCAAATATTTTTTTCTTTTTTCATTAGTGATATCATGCAGATGTTCTTTGTATTCATGTTTCTAGAATTTCCGTCCTGTCTCAATGGCTTGTTACTCAGAGTTGCCGCCATCCTGCAGAACCTGAACACGGCAGCATGGTCCAGTCTCTACTCACACTCCCCTCCACAGGGCTCCTGGCACTCCTGTATGTTGTTTGTTCAGAATCAGCTCGTGTGGAACCCGAGAGAACCAGGTTGGCATTTTTACTTGGAATTTTGTTAAATGAATAATCAAACTTCGGGAGATTAGGCAGTTTATGATGTGAGCTTTCCAACTCAAAAACAAATAGGTCCTTACATTTGTTCAAGTCTACTTCTGTGTCCTCCGAGAATGTTTGAAGTTTTCCTTTTACAGATTTTGCATACTTCTTTCCAAGGCATTATTCCTTATAGGCATTTTTTGTTATTGACTTTATTTGGTCTTCTCTTCCATTATATCTCACAACCAATTTTTGTTGCTCTGCCTCCAGTGGATGTGTGACCCTAGGCAAGCTACCTATCTGTGCCTTGATTTCCTCATCTGTGAAATGGGGACTACAGTACCTTGTGAGGTAGTTGTAAACATTTAAAAGTTAATACAGGGAATTCCCTGGTGGTCCAGTGATTAGGACTAGTGCTTTCACTGTGGTAGCCCAGGTTTAATCCCTGGTCAGGGAACTAAGATCCTGCAAACCGCATGGTGCAGCCAAAAATAATAACAATAAATAAAAAATAATTTTTATTTTTTTTTCAATTTATTTTTTCAATTTATTTATTTTTGCCTGCATTGGGTCTTCGTTGCTACACACGGGCTTTTTCTAGTTGTGGCGAATGGGGGCTACTCTTCATCGTGGTGCACGGGCTTCTCACTGTGGTGGCTTCTCTTGTTGTGGAGCACAGGCTCTAGGCGTGCAGCCTTCAGTAGTTGTGGCACGCGGGCTCAGTAGTTGTGGCACGCGGGCTCAGTAGTTGTGGCTCGCGGGCTCTAGAGCGCAGGTTCAGTAGTTGTGGTGCACAGGCTTAGTTGCTCCGTGGCATGTGGGAGCTTCCCAGACCGTGTCCCCTGCATTGGCAGGTGGATTCTTAACCACTGCGCCACCAGGGAAGCCCAAAAATAATTTTTAAATAAATAAAAAGTTAAAACATGTAAAGTGCTTAAGAAAATGGTATCTGGTATAAAGCACTCAATGTTATTTTTTTTTTAAGTTTAATTTTTATTTATTTATTTATCTATTTATCTATCTATCTATCTATCTATTTATTTATTTATTTATTTATTTATTTATGGCTGTGTTGGGTCTTCGTTTCTGTGCGAGGGCTTTCTCTAGTTGTGGCAAGTGGGGGCCACTCTTCATCGCGGTGCGTGGGCCTCTCACTATCGCAGCCTCTCTTGTTGCAGAGCACAGGCTCCAGACGCACAGGCTCAGTAATTGTGGCTCACGGGCCTAGCTGCTCCGCGGCATGTGGGATCTTCCCAGACCAGGGCTCGAACCCGTGTCCCCTGCATTGGCAGGCAGATTCTCAACCACTGTGCCACCAGGGAAGCCCCTCAATGTTATTTTTATTAACTCTTTCTGTGACTATCTTTATTGATTCTTTCCTTTTCCTTCTCTTCATTTCTTTTTTGTTCTGTCTCTACCACTCTCCTTCACTTTCCTTGCCCCCATCTTCAGCAAATACCAACTTGCTTGATGCTTTTTTTGAAAGACAGTGGGGCATCCAGGATACAAGAGTACTGCTTTAAAAGCTCAGCAAACACAGCCTTCCTGCTCTTGAGGGACTGCAGACCAAGACCTTGAGTGTAGCCTTGGCTCTTAACAAAGGCCCCCTCAGCAACACAGACATTTAAACACAGTGAATGTGTTTAATGTTACTGAACTATACACTTAAAGGTTAAAGTGGTCAATTTTGCTTTGTATATTTTACCACAATAAATTTTTTTAAAAGGCTGTCTCACTTGGGAAATCATTATAACTCCCTTTTCACTCAAGAAGCATTGTTTGCCTAGCACTAGAATTGTCAGTAAGAGACAATACAAGTCTCTAAGCAAAGTAGTAAGCACCCTACCAACTAGAAACTACTTACTCTCCAGTGCTATTTTCATAGCAAAAAAGTATCTGAGAAAGTTCTGAAACCTGTAGCAATACAAAGCAAAAAAATAAGGACTTAACAATACAGGTAATTTAATTATCTCCAGAAAAAAGTATAAAAACAAGGAAAACAAATTAACATGTAAAACAGGTGTCTCTTGTGAACTTCTTTTAAATTAACAGAAAAAGTAGATGGGGTAAGTGTACAGGGAAAAAAACCCATTATACCACTCACTTTATACTTGTATAATACCGATATAAACTTGTTGAAATATTACTACAACTCCATGAAGCAGGTAAAATAGGTAACACTTCCATTTTAGAGATATGAAAACTAAGCTCACAGTTATTAATTCACTTGCTCAAGGTAAGGCCTCAGCTGAGGATGAGCTCGTGTCCTGGGCCACTCAGTCTGGCCCACTCTTTCCATTCCACCAAATCCTCATTGGAAATGAATTAAACATTGCTAGAAATCCAAAAAGTAACTTGACCCTCAGCTCACCTGGGTTTCTCCTTGGTGTTTCAACTCACCTGACAATGCCCGTAATTTCAGAGGCTGGTGGCAATAAAACCAACAGAAGTTCTACACTGAGCAGGTGGTGACAACAACGTGGACAAGAATGAAAGCTGGGGGAACTTTTTTCAAAATGCTCATGTAAAAGCTCAATAATATTTATTTTGTTTTCTAAACACATTTACTGAGATATAATTGACATAAACTGCACATATTTAGTGTATAATGTGATAAGTTTTAACCTATTAAACACTTGTGAAACCATCACCACATTCAAGATAATGACCATACCTATCACCCCAGAAGTTTCCTCTTGCCCCTTTTAATTCCTCCCTCCTGCCCCTCTCTGGTCCCCATTCCCCACCCCCAAGCAACCACAGACTTTCTATCACTACAGGTTAGTTTGAATTTCCTTGTTTTACCTAAATGAAATGGATTCTTTCACTCAGCACAATTATTTTGAGATTCATTTGTTCACTTACTCCTGTCTGTATCAATAGTTCACTCATTTAAAAAAACTTTTTGGGCTTCCCTGGTGGCGCAGTAGTTAAGAATCCGCCTGCCAACGCAGGGGACACGGGTTCGAGCCCTGGCCCGGGAAGATCCCACATGCCGCGGAGCAACTAAGCCCGTGCGCCACAACTACTGAGCCTGCGCTCTAGAGCCCACGAGCCACAACTACTGAAGCCCGCGCGCCTAGAACCCGTGCTCCGCAACAAGAGAAGCCACCACAGTGAGAGGCCCGCGCACCGCAACGAAGAGTAGCCCCCGCTCGCCGCAACTAGAGAGAACCCGCGTGCAGCAATGAAGACACAATGCAGCCAAAAATAAATAAATTAAATAAATTAAAAAAAAAGAGAGAATAATCCTGAAAAAAAAAAAAAACTTTTTTACAGCAGTTTTAGCTTTACAGCGGTACTGAGCAGAAGGTACATACACAACACCTCCCCCCCACCAACCTCACTCACTTTTTTTTTTTTTGGTCGCACCATGTAGCATGCGGGATCTTAGTTCCCCGACAAAGGATCGAACCCATGCCCCTTGCATTGGGAGCATGGAGTTTTAACCACTGGACCACCAGGGAAGTCCCCTCACCCACTATTACATCCCCCACCAGTGATACATTTGTTACAACTGATGAACCACCACTGGCACATCATCACCCAGAGTCCATAGCTTACTTTAGGATTCACTCACAGTGTACATTCTAAGAGTATGGACAAATGTATAATGATATGTATCCACCACTGTAGTACCATGCAGAGTAGTTTCATTGCCCAATATATCCTCTATGTTCCAAGTTCATTCCTTTTGATTGCTGAGTAATATTCCATTGTAGGGATATATAATTTGTTTTTACATTCAGTTGTTGGACATTTGGGTTGTTTCCATTACTTGCTTGTTATACATTAAACCTGCTATAAACATTGTTTTTCTGTTTTCTATTTTTCTGATTTGTTTGGTATTTATCATATGCTTCTTTCTGGTTACTTTGGGTTTAATTTGCTCTTTTTTTCTAGTATCTTAAAACAAGCTAAAGTCACTGACTACAGACCTTTCTTCTTTTCTACTGTAAGTATTTAGTGCTATAAACTCCCCAAGGATGCTTTAGGGGCATACATGTTTATTTTCATTCAGTTCCAACTACTGTCTAATTTCCCCTTTGATTTCTTCCTTGACTGGTGGCTTATTCAAATGTATGTTATTCAGTACTCAAATGTTTGGGGATTTTTCCAGACATCCTCTATTATTGATTTCTAATTTAAATCTTTGTGGTCAGAAAACAGACTTTGCATGACATAAATTCTCTTAAATTACTGAGACTTGTTTTATGGCCTAGAATGTGGTCTATCTGGTAAATGTTCCATGTGTACTTGAGGAGAATGTGTACCTGCTATTGTTGGGGGAACTGGCAACCAAGATAAACTGGTGAACAATGTTGGTCAAGCGTACTATATCCTTACTGATTTTCTGCCTCCTGCTTCTATCCGTTATTGAAATCTCTGATTATAATTGTGGATGTGTCTATTTTCCTTGCAGTTCTATTTCTGCTTCATGTATTCTGAAGCCCTGTCAATTATGTATTTAAATGTTTAGGACTGTTATGTCCCCTTGATTATTTTATCCCTTTGTCATTATGAAATGGTCTTCTTTATCTCTGGTAATATTCTTTGCTCTGAAGTCTACTTCATCTGATATTAATATAGACACCCCAGCTACCTTCTAACTAGTGTTACCACGGTATGTATATATTTTCATTCATATAATTTTAACCTTTTTGTTTTATATTTAAAATGCCTTTCTTTGGTAGGCATCACATAGTTGGATATTGTTATTTTATCCAATCTGAATAATCTCTGCCTTATAATTGGGTGTTTAGACCATCTTGTTTTTTGTTTTCTATTTGTTCCATCTATCTTTGTTCCCCTTTTCCTCTTTTTCTGCCCTCCTTTGAATTAACCAAGCATTTTTTTATTATTTCTCTTTATTTCCTTTGTTGGGTTCCTATTAACTCTTGGTTTTGTTACTTTAGTGACTGCCTTAAAGTTTACAGTATCCATCTTTATCATATTGCCATCCAAGTGAGATTATACCATTTCACATATAACATAAAGATCTTATAATAGTTTACTTCCATTTCTTCTCTCCTGGCCTATATCCATTTGTTGTCATGAATTTTACTTTATAGATGTTATAAACTTCACAAAGCATTGTTACTACTTTTATGTAAGCAATTTTAATATAAAGATATTTAAATAATAAAAAATATAGCTTACATATTTTCTCTCATAATCATTTCCAGTGTTCTTCATTCATTTGTGTAGATTCAGGTTTTCATCTGGTATAATTTTTCTTCTGCCTGACGGACATCCTTTAACGTTTCTTACAGTGTGGGTCTGCTGGTGATTAATTCTTTCAGCTTTCATATGTCTGAAAACTTCTTTGTTTTTGGAAGACGTGTTCACCTGGTAAAGAATTCTAGGTGAAGTGTGGCCAAGATGGTGGGGCAGGAAAACCCTGAGCTCACCTTTTCCCACAGGTACACCAAAATTACAACTATTTACAGAACAACTGTCTATGAGAAGAACATGAAGACTAGCAGAAAAGACTTTCCAGAATTAATGGTATGAAGAAGGAACCACAATGAGACAGATAGGAGAGGCAGACCCACACCCCAAGTAGGCAACACACTGACAGAAGGATAATCACAATGGCACATGTTTTCCCCAAGGAGTGAGGGGTCTGAGCCTCACATCAGGCACTCCAGTCCAGGGTTCCTGCACCGGGAAGATCAGCCCCCAGAACATCTCGCTTTGAAGGCTAGTGGGGCTTCTATACAGGAGAGCTAGAGAGCTACAGGAAACAGAGAGTGTGCTGTTAAAGGGTGCACACAAAATCTCACATGCTCCAAGTCCCAGCACAGAGACAGTAATTTGAAAGTAGCCTGGGTCACACCAACTTACTAATCTTGGAGAGCATCCTGAAGAGGCAGGAGGCAACTGGGACTCCCCTTGGGGACACAGATACTGGTGACAGCCATTTTGGGGAGCTCATTCTACCACAAGAACAGTGGCACTGGCAAGCACCATTTTGGAGTCTTCCCTTTAGCCTATTAGGGTCAGGGGCTTATCCGCCCACTAGCAGGCTGGCAACAACCCCAGGACACCCCAGGACATGCAGCTAGATGTACCAGGACTCGGCCCCAACAACCAATGGGCCAACAGCCACCGCATGAGGCAGGACCTGGCAGTCAACCTGGCCCGGGTCCAGGCCCACCTCCCAGCATGCCCACAGTAGTAGACCCTGCCACAACAGAAGGGCCCATGCAGCCAACATAGGGGGCACCCCTAGAGCATATAGCTCTGGTGGCCAGAGGGGAGTAGACTGCTAAGCCACACAGGACATCTCCTATATAAGGCCACTTTTCCAAGATCAGGAGACATAACCAACCTACCAAATACAGGGAAATAAACACAAAGAATTAGACAAAATGAAACAACAAAGGAATCTGTTTCAAATAAAGGAACAAGACAAAACCCTAGAAGAAGAACTGAGCAAGATGGAGATAAGCAAACTACCCAACAAACAGTTCAAGGTAATATTCATAAAGATGCTTAAAGAACTTGGGGGAAGAATGGATGAATGCAGTGAGAATTTCAACAAGTTAGAAAATATAAAGAATCAAACAGAGCTGACGAACATAATAACTGAAATAAAACTATACTGGAAGGAATGGACAGTGAATGAGAACAAATCAGCAAACTGGAAGACAGAGTAGTGGAACCATCCAGCCTGAACAGAAAAAAGAATTTTTAAAAATGAGCATAGTTTAATAAGAGACATCTAGGACCACATCAAGCATACTAACATTCACATTATAGGTGTCCCAGAAGGAGAAGAGAGAAAGAGGCAGAGAACTTATTCAAACAAATAATAGCTGAAAACTTTCCTAACCTGGAAAAGGAAACAGACATCCAAGTCCAGGAAGCACTAAGTCCCAAACAAGGTGAGTCCAAAGAGATCTACACCAAGACAAATTATAATTAAAGTGGCAAAATTAAAGATAAAGAGTCTTAAAAGTAGCAAGAAAAAAGCAATTAGTTATGTGCAGGGGAACTCCCTAAAGACTATAAGCTGACTTTTCAGCAGAAACTTCGCAGGCCAGAAGGAAGTGGCATGATATATCCAAAGTAATGAAAGGAAAAAAATCTATATAGTAAGTCCCCTACATACAAACAAGTTCCATTGCAAGAGTCCATTTGTTAAGTCCAATTTGTTCGTAAGTCCAACAAAGTTAGCCTAGGTACCCAAACACAATTGGCTGTACAGTACTGTACTGTAATAGGTTTATAATAATTTTCACACAAATAATACATAAAAAACAAACACAAAAAATAAAGAAAACACTTTAAATCTTACAGTACAGTACCTTGAAAAGTCCAGCTACATCATCACTGCTTTTACACTTGCTTCCAGATATCCTGGGCTTGAAATAAAGACACTGTACTACTGTACTCTATACACTACTGTACAGTAAAGTACACAAAAGGACAACCACTTGTAGAGGATGCATGCATGTGACAGTGTATGCCAGACACATGAACTAACTTACATGACTGGACATGTGAGCACGTTTCCTTTTTTTTTAAAGTTTAATTTTTATTTATTTATTTATTTATGGCTGTGTTGGGTCTTCGTTTCTGTGCGAGGGCTTTCTCTAGTTGTGGCAAGTGGGGGCCACTCTTCATCGCGGTGCGCGGGCCTCTCATTATCGCGGCCTCTCTTGTTGCGGAGCACAGGCTCCAGACACGCAGGCTCAGTAATTGTGGCTCACGGGCCTAGTTGCTCCGCGGCATGTGGGATCTTCCCAGACCAGGGCTCGAACCCGTGTCCCCTGCATTGGCAGGCAGATTCTCAACCACTGCGCCACCAGGGAAGCCCCACATTTCCATTTTTGAAAGTTTGCAACTTAAAGGTTCATATATAGGGGACTTACTGTAACCAAAAATACCCTACCCAGCAGGGCTATCATTCATATTTGAAGAAGAGATAAAAAGTTCTACACATAAACAATAACTAAAAGAATTCAGCACCACTGCATTGACATTATGAGAAATGTTAAAGGGACTTCTCTAAGCAGGATTAAAGAAAAAAAAAGAAAAAACCACACAACTAGAAATATGAAAATTATGAAATGAAAAAATCTCATTGGTAAAGGCAAACATACAGTATATGTAGTGCATCAACCACTTATAAAGCTAGTAGGAAGGGTAAAGGACAAAAGTGGTAAAATCATCTATATCCATGATAAGTAGTTATGGGATACACAAAACAAAAAGATGTAAAACATGATGTCAAAAAAATTAAACATAGCGGGAGAATGAAAATGCAGGGTTGTTAGACTGAATTTCAACTTAAAAGATCATCAACTTAAAATAATAACACGTTATTACTAACATATATTACATATGTGTGTCTGTAATTGTTATGTATGATCATGGTAACCACAAACCAAAAACTTACAACTCTCTCTCTCACACACACACACAAAGAGAAAGCAACCCAAATATAACACTAAAGATATCATCAAATCACAGAAGAGCAAAAGAAGAAGGAACAAATGAGAACTATAAAAACAATCAGAAAACATTTAACAAAATGGAAATAAGTAGGGACTTCCCTGGTGGCACAGTGGTTAAGAATCCGCCTGCCAATGCAGGGGACATGGGTTCCAGCCTGATCCAGGAAGATCCCACATGCTGCGGAGCAACTAAGCCTGTGCGCCACAACTACTGAGCCTGCGCTCTAGAGCCCGCGAGCCACAACTACTGAGCCTGCATGCCATGACTACTGAAGCCCACGTGCCTAGAGCCCATGCTCCGCAACAAGAGAAGCCACCACAATGAAAAGCCCGCACAACGCAACGAACAGTAGCCCCTGCTTGCCTCCACTAGAGAAAGCCTGTGTGCAGCAATGAGGACCCATCACAAGCAAAAATAAACAAATTTATTTTAAAAAATGGTGATAAGTACATACCTATCAATAATTACTTTAGAAGTAAATGGACTAAATGCTCCAATCAAAAGGCACAGAATGGCTGAACAGACTAAAAAAAAAACGCGACCCATCTATATGCTGAATACAAGAGACTCATTTCAGATCTAAAAACACAGAGACTGAAAGTGAGGTAATGGAAAACGGTATTCCATGCAAATGGAAATAAAAAGACAGCAGGGGCAGCAATACGTATAGCAGACAAAATAGATTTTTGAACAGACTGTAACAACAAAGAAGGACATTAAATAATGATCAAGGGATCAATCCAATAGGAAGATATAACAAATGTAAACATATATGCGCCCAACACAGGAGCAACTAAATACATAAAGCAAATATTAACAAACATGAAGGGAAAAACTGACAGTAACACAATAATAGTAGGGGACTTTAACACCCCACTTACATCAATGGACAGATCATCCAGAGAGAAAATCAATAAGGAAACACTGGCCTTAAGTGACACATTAGACCAGATGAACTTAACAGATATATCAAGTCTCAATAAAGTTAAGATGGAAAGCATAGCAAGCACCCTTTCCAACCACAGTGGTATGAGAGTAGAAATCTACTACATGGAAAAAACTGCAAAAAACACAAACACACATGTGGAGGCTAAACAATATGCTTCTCAACAAACAATGGGTCACTGAAGAAATCAAAGAGGAAATTAAAAAATACCTGAAGACAAATGAAAATGGAAATACAATGATCCAAAACCTATGGGACACAGCAAGAGCAATTCTAAGAAAGAAGTTTATACTAATACAAGCCTACCTCAGGAAACAAGAAAAATCTAAATAGACTATCTAACCTTACGTCTAAAGGAACTAGAAATAGAAGAACAAACAAAACTCAAAGTTAGTAGAAGGAAAGAAAAATAAGGTTCTGAGCAGAAATA
This sequence comes from Balaenoptera physalus, assembly GCF_965194825.1. Classification (NCBI taxonomy): domain Eukaryota; kingdom Metazoa; phylum Chordata; class Mammalia; order Artiodactyla; family Balaenopteridae; genus Balaenoptera; species Balaenoptera physalus. The sequence goes on along the minus strand of NC_138898.1, from coordinate 45,329,663 downwards.
AATGGAGACTTAAAACAACACCAGAAAAGATCAATGAAACTAAGAGCTGGTTCTTTGAAAAGATAAACAAAATTGACAAACCTTTAGCCAGACTCATCAATAAAAAAAAGAGTGGGACCAAATCAATAAAATCAGAAATGAAAGAGAAGTTATAAATGACACCACAGCAATACAAAGGATCATAAAAGATTACTACAATTAAACACCAATAAAATGGACAACCCAGAATAAATGGATAAATTCCTAAAAAGTACAATCTCCTAAAACTGAATCAGAAAAAAACAGAAGATTTGAACAGAATGATTACCAGTCATGAAACTGAATCAGCAAAATAAACAAAAACAAAAAACAAAACAAACTCCCAACAAACAAAAGTCCAAGATCAGATGGATTTATAGATGAATTCTACCAAACATTTAAGGAAGAATTGATATCTATCTTTCTCCAACTACTGCAAAAAAGGAAGAGTTACGAGTGCTTCCAAACTCATTCTACAAGGCCAGCATCACCTTGGTAGCAAAACCAGATGAGGATACCACAAAATAAGGAAAACAGAGGCCAATATCCCTGATGAACACTGATGTAAAAATCTTCAATAAAATATTAGCAAAATGAATTCAACAATACATCAAAAAGATCATACACCATAATCAAGTGGGATTTATCCCATGGATGCAGGGTGTTTCAATATCCAGAAATCAATGTGATACACCACATAACAAATTGAAAAATAAAAATCATAAGATCATATTAATAGATGCAGAAAAAGCTTTTGACAAAATCCAATACCCATTTATGATAAAAACTTTCACCCAAGTTGGTATGGGGGAACATACCTCAACATAACAAAGGCCATCTATGGTAAACCTATGCCAACATCATACAAAAAGGTGACAAGCGGAAAGCATTTCCCCTAAGATCAGGAACAAGACAAGGATGCCCAGTCACCATTTTTATTCAAGATAGTATTGGAAGTCCTAGACACAGCAATCAGACAAGAAAAATGAAGAGAATCCAAGTTGGAAAGGAAGAAGTAAAACTGTCACTGTTTGCATATGACATGACATTATATATAAAAATAATCCTAAAGACACCATCAAAAAACTATCAGAACTCACCAATAAATTCAGTAAAGCTGCAGGATGCAAAATAATACAAATCTGTTGCATTTCTGTACACTAACAATGAACTATCAGAAAGAGAAATTAAGAAAACCCCATTTACAATTGCATCAAAAAGAATAAAATATCCGGGAATAAATCTAACCAAGGAGGGAAAAGATCTGTACCCAGAAAACTATAATACACTGATGAAAGAAACTAAAAAGAAACAAATGGAAAGATATACCATGTTCATGGATTGGAAGAATCCCAAGACAATCCACAGATTCAATGCAATCCCTATCAAAATTCCAACAGAATTTTTCACAGAACTAGAACAAATAATGCCAAAATTTGTATGGAAACACAAAAGACTCCCAAATAGCTGAAATAATTTTAAGAAAGAACAAAGCTGGAGGTATCATGCTCCATTATTTCCAACTACACTGCAAAGCTAGAGTAATCAAAACAGTAGGACAACACTGTAAATCAACTATACTTCAATTAAAAAAAAAAAAACAGTGGGACTTCCCTGGGGGTCCAGTGGGTAAGACTCCACACTCCCAACGCAAGGTGCCTGGGTTCAATCCCTACTCAGGGAAAAAGATCCCACATGCGTGCCACAACTAAGAAACCTGCCTGCCTCAACTAAAAATCCCGCATGCTGCAAGTCAACATGCTACAAGAAAGATCTCACATGCCGCAACTAAGTGCAGCCTAAATAAATAAATAAATAAATAAACAAACAAAACCAAAAAAACAGTATGATACTGGCACAAAAACAGACACATGGATCAACAGAACAGAACAGCGAGCCCAGAAATAAACCCACACTCATATGGTCAATTAATCTATGACAAAGGAGGCAAGAATATATGATGGGAAAAAGAAAGCCTCTTCAATAAATGGTGTTGGGAAAACTGGAGAGCTACATGCAAGAGAAGCGAACTGGACTACTTTCTCACACTATATACAGAAATAAATTCAAAATGGATTAATGACTTAAATGTAAGACCTGAAACCATAAACTCCTAGAAGAAAGCATAGGCAGTATGCTCTCTGACATCAGATAGATATAGATATATAGATATATTGGTATCTCCTCAGGCAAGGGAAACAAAAGGAAAAATAAACGAATAGGACTACGTCCAACTAAAAAGCTTTTGCACAGTGAAGGAAACTATCAACAAAACAAAAAGGCACCCTACTGAATGAGAGAAGATATTTGCAAACAGTGTATTTGATAAGGGGTTAATAGCCAATATGTATAAGAACTCATACAACTAAACATCAAAAAACAAACAGCCCAATTAAAAAATGGGTCAGAGGACCCAAATAGACATTTTTCCAAAGAAGATACACAGATGGCCAACAGACACATGAAAAGATGCTTAGCATCACTAATCATCAAGTAAATGCAAATGAAAACCATGAGATATCACCTCACACCTGTCAGAATGACTATCATCAAAAAAGACAACAAATAACAGATGAATGGATAATGATGTGATACACACACACACACACACACACACACACACACACACAATAGGCTATGATTCAGCCATTAAAAAAAAATGAAATCTGGGAACTTCCCTGGTGGTGCAGTGGTTAAGACTCTGCCTGCCAATGCAGGGGACATGGGTTTGAGCCCTGGTCCAGGAAGATCCCACATGCTGCGGAGCAACTAAGCCCGAGCACCACAACTACTGAAGCCCGTGTGCCTAGAGCCCGTGCTCCGCAACGAAGAGTAGTCCCCACTTGCTGCAACTAGAGAAAGCCTGCATGCAGCAACAAAGACCCAACACAGCCAAAAATAAATAAATTTATTTTTTTAAAAAATGAAATCTGTCATTTGCGACAACATGGAGGGACCTGAAGGTATTATGCTGAGACAAGTCAGACAGAGAAAGACAAATACCATATGATTTGTCTTGTATGTGGAATCTAAAGAACAGAACAAACATAACAAAACAGAAACAGACTGATAGAGAACAAATTGGTGGCTACCAGAGGGGAGGCGTGTAGGGGGATAAGTGAAATAGGTTAGGGAGATTAAGAAGTACAAACTTCCAATAAAATAAGTCACAGGGATGAAACGTACAGCACAGGGAATATAACCAATAATACTATAACTCTGTAGGGGGACAGATGGTAGCGACTTATCATGGTGATCGTTTTGTAATGTATAAAAATACTGAATCACTATGTTGTACACCTGAAACTAATATAGTAAGTCAATTATACTTCATTTATAAGGAAAGAAGGCAGGGAGGAAGGAGAAAAAAGAAAAGAGGAAAGAAAAAAGAAAAGAGGAAAGAAAGAGAGAATAAATTCTAGGTGGACAGTGGTTTTTTGGTTTTCTTTTTTTGTTTTTTCAGTGTTTTAAATATGCTGCTCCATGGCCTTCTTACTTTTTTTTTCCTCACAAGAAATCTGCTGTCACCTGCATATTTGCTTTTCTGTACATGTCTTTTTTCCGCTGGCTGCTTTTAAGATTTTTCTCTTCATCACTGGTTTTGAGTAATTTGATTATGATGTGCCTTGGTATAGTTTTTCTTCCTGTTTTTTGTGTGGGTGATTCACTGAGTTGAGTTTACAGTTTCCATCGAGCTTGGAAAGTTTCTGGCCATTATTCTTTCACCTATTTCTTCTTTCTCTCCTGCTTCTGTGGGAACTCTAATTACCCATATATTAAGCTGCCTGAAGTTGTTCCACAGTTCAGTGCTACTTCTGAAAATTTTTTGATTCTTTTTTATATGTTTCATGTTGGATAACTGAATCTTTCCTTCTGCAACATCTAATCTGCCATTAATGCCCCTCAGTGTATCTTTCACTTAACACACTTGTAGTTTGTCATCTTTAAAAACTTGATTTGGGTAATTTTCATATCTTCCATGACTCTACTTAACTTTTTGAACACATGGAATATAGTTGTAATAACTGTTTTAATGTCCTTTGCTGACTGTAACATCTGTGTCAGTTCTGGATTGGTTTTCATTGATTGCTTATTCTCATTACAGGTTACATTTTCCTGTCTCCTTGCACTGTGCTCCCCAACTGTAATTCATACATTTAGATACTAACCCCAGGTGCTAAGAATGTGACTGTATTTGGAGATAGAGTCTTTTAGAGGTTAAATTAAGTTAAAATTCGGTCATTAGTGGGGACTTCCCTGGTGGTCAAGTGGGTAAGACTCCGCGTTCCCAATGCAGGGGGCCTGGGTTCGATCCCTGGTCAGGAAACTAGATCCTACATGCATACCACAACTAAGAGTTCACATGCCGCAACTAAGAGTCCGCATGCTGCAACTAAGACCCAGCGCAGTCTAAATAAATAAATGTTAAAAAGAAAAATTGGTCATTATGGTAGGCTGTAATCCAATAAGACTGGTGTCCTTATAAGAAGAAACTTGGACAGACATGCAGAGGAAAGACCATGTAAGACACAGGGAGAACATGGCCATCTACAAGCCAAGGAGAGAGGCCCCAGAAGAAACCAATGCTGCCAACACACTGATCTCAGACTTCTAGCATCCAGAATTGTGAAAAAATAAATTTCTCTCGTTTCAGCCACCCAGTATGTAGTACTTTGTTATGGCTGCCCAAGCAAACTAATACATCTAGTAATATTTGATTAGATACGAGACATTGTGAATTTTACTTTGTTGGGTGCTGGTTATTTTTATATTCCTATAAATATTGAATCTTGTTTCAGGATGCAGTGAACTGGAAACAGTTTGATTCTTCTGGGTTTTGTTTTTATGATTTGTTAGGTGGGTCCAGAGCAGTACTCTGCCTAGGGCTAATTATTTCCCATTACTGAAGCATGACATTCCTGAGTGTTCTACCCAATGTTCAGTGAATTATGGTCTTGTTAGAGGGAACTGGAACTGTTTCATCTAAACCTTTAGGGAAGTTCTCTCCCCAGCCTCAGATAGTTTCCTCACACACGTGTGCTGAGCAGCACTGTGTTGAATACTCAAGGTGTAGAGATCTCCAGATTCTCCTCTGCAGATCTCCAGAGTTCTCTCTGTACCGATGTCTCTCCCTGGTCCCCTGTCTTATAAACTGTAGGCATGTTGGTGTCCCCAGACTCTCAGCACCTTATCCACAGCTCAGGAAGTCCACCAGGCTCCACATCAATTTCCTTGTCCCTGTGATACAGCGGGGAAACTCTCACACGGCAGTAAGCTGCAGTTGTTGTAGGGCTCACTTTGTTTGTCACCTCTCAGAGACTACTGTCTCTCGTTGCCAGTGGCCAGTGTTTTGAAACCTTGTTTCATGCATTTTGTCTGGATTTTGTTGTTGTTTTAGTTATTTCAGGGTAAATTCAGTCCCTGTTACTCTATCTTCAGTGGCCAGAAGTGGAAGAACTGTATTCCTATTAAAAAGTATCTATATTTAGTTTTCACCAATTCCTCCATTACTGTAACCATCAAAATCATTAAGGAAGAGTTTTTGGCTTTATTCCATTATATTAATAGATATATTCCAAAATACATCTTATATTATATATTCCATCATATATATATGTGTACATACATATATATATTCTATTCTATTATCTCATTATATTCTCTCAGAAGGAACAAAAGAATAAATCCAAAATTCACTCCCCAAGACTAATAGGTGGATTTCTACCTAGTTTATAGGTGGAAACCTTAAGAACAATCTTCAAACTCTTATTCAAACACAGTATTGGGAGTAATTTCACTGAACAGAATTAAAAGCTTTAAGGCCTTAATAAAATACACAAGTGAAATCCCATAAATGTCTTTGTTCCCAGAGAAGAAAACAGAAAGTCATGAGGATGCTGGCAGAGTTTAACAGCTGGGTGACCTACTGTGAAAAGGCCTTATTCTCCTGACAGTGACAAGGATGTTCTATCACTATAGTATAGCTTATTTTCAAGTGCTTCATACACAATTGTTTTACCTCCTGTTAAAAAACAAAATTCATCTGAGCAAACCTTAAAGATCTTATTGGCTTTATTCAACAATTCATGAATCGGGCAGCATCTCATGCAGCAAACAGGAACTCCAAGGAGCTGTACAAAATGAAAGACTTTCACAGGGAGAAGAGAGCGGGAACAAGTAAGTTTTATAAGACAAAAGGAGCGGGTTATTTATTCCATGGCCACTTTCCTTTAGGAGACGACAGGGGTCTATCAGGCAGATGACCACATTAGTGCTAACCAGGCGATTCCTGATTGACTGGTTTAAGAACCCATTTCTAGGAGAGCTGAGTCTGTAATGAAGTTAAGTCCCCGTTCGGTGACGTGGGGCTTATTTAGCATAAGCAACTCCATTTTGGGTTTGTTATCTTCTTCTTAAAGCTATCTTGCTTTATTTATTTATTTATTTAATTTGTTTTTGGCTGCGTTGGGTCTTCGTTGCTGCACACGGCCTTTCTCTAGTTGCGGCAAGCGGGGGCTACTCTTCGTTGCAGTGCACAGGCTTCTCACTGCGGTGGCTTCTCTTGTTGTGGAGCATGGGCTCTAGGCACACAGGCTCAGTAATTGTGGCATGCGGGCTCAGTAGTTGTGGCTTGTGAGCTCTAGAGCGCAGGCTCAGTAGTTGTGGCTCACGGGCTTAGTTGCTCCGCGGCACGTGGGATCTTCCCAGACCAGGGCTCAAACCCGTGTCTCCTGCATTGGCAGGCGGATTGTTAACCACTGCGCCACCAGGGAAGCCCTGTTTTTCTTTATAGCACTTTACCACCTCTTGAAATTTACTGTGTATTTACATGTACCTTTTTTGCTTTCTTTCTCCTTCACGAGGAGAATGTGAGCTCCACAAGAGTTGGGATCTGTCTGACTCTGTGTAACGTTTTATCCACAGCCTCCAGCACACAGTACGTCTTCAACAAGTATTTGTTAGATGAATAAAAGAATAAACATGCAAGCAATCTTCTCAATATACGTCACACTGTTAACAGTAATTATCCAGGGGATAATTCCACTTTCTCTGTTTTAAATTTGTATTAAGAAATCTTTTTTTACTTTTGTAATCAGGAAAAAAACAAAATGAGAAAGGAACAGAGGGAAAGAGACAGGATCTCTCAAGGGCTGCCTTTCACCACGGCAGTTGCCATCCCTTGTTGTGGCCTCATACCTGGAGATCCCTGCCTTGGTCGCTGCAGAATCTCCCTTGTGCTTTCTCTTGAGGCCCTGGGGCTGTACTGGCAGGCTCCCAGCTGGCCTCCACTGGTGTAACAGTCCCTTCCATCTGGAACCCAAAACCAAGTATCCGATGTCCTAGAATGGCAGTCTTATTTTCCTTCCTGTAGGTTCTGCCATGACATGCCTTGTCAAGGTGTGCCGTGTCCCTAAACTGCGAACATTTCTTTTCTTTTATCTACAGAAAGCTTGGTATGCCAGGGATGCATTGACAGGATGAGTTATATCCTGTCATTGAAGTGGGAGCCTAAAAGATGAGATACTGTGAAGATAAATCTGCACAAAAAATGTCAGAGAAACAAAGGATGAATATGAGATCAGACTAATCATCTCCAGCCATCCTTGCATTTTGTCTCTTCTATAGACATCATAAAAATGTTTGAAGAAACTAACACACCATTGTAAAGCAATTATACTCCAATAAAAACGTTAAAAAAAATGTTTGAGTATTAGAGCAGATGGCTGCCACACATAAAAACTTATAGACAACACACTCCCTGAGTACAGATACTGCCATCTTTCAGCTTTCCCAGTGCCTAGCTTGACATCAAACAAACAATAGAAGCAAGTTAACTGTTTGTTGAATACAATAACCTATAAGCACCCAACACTGACACGGCCACTTTCAGGTAGGAACCACATGATGTTCCAGGCCTAGGAATGGCACAAGTCAAACATGAAACGGTAAAGAGTCTGTGTTGTACACATTATTAGGAGAAAGAAACAGTTGAAAGTTAAAAGGCATATATCTCTTTCAGGACCCTGAACTACGGCATCCAAACGACCTGCTTCAACACTGAACATTCTTCCCTTCCCATTACGAATAGTTCAGTCAATATATCGAAACCTTGGGACTTCCCTGGTGGCACAGTGGTAAAGAATCCGCCTGCCAATGCAGGGGACACGGGTTCGAGCCCTGGTCCTGGAAGATCCCACATGCTGCGGAGCAACTAAGCCCATGCGCCACAACTACTGAGCCCACGTGCCACACTACTGAAGCCTGCGCACCTAGAGCCCATGCTCTGCAAAAAGAGAAGCCACCATAATGAGAAGCCCACGCACTGCAATGAAGAGTAGCCCCTGCTCGCCGCAACTAGAGAAAGCCCGAGCGCAGCAACAAAGACCCGACACAGCCAAAAATAAATAAATAAATTTATTAAAAAATATATATGTATATATATCTCTAAACCTTATGTGGAAATCTGAAAGTGTGATAAGAACTGAAAATAATTTCAACTTTCTTTTCTTTACCCTAAAGCTCAGGACAACTTTCAAGCTTCAAGGACAAACCCTAAATTGCAGCATTCCTGAGATGTGCTTGTATTCCTTCATTGACACTCCTTCTCTGCCTTCATCTTTGCAAAATGAAATTCCTTCTGAAACTCCTCACACTGACACTCATCTACCCCCTCCTCTTTTTACCTTCTCAGGCCATTTCCATACCTGGTAAACAGATGACACATGATTAAGACAATTAAAGCCCATAAGTATCACCTCAAGACAAATTCTATTTAGAAACTTCTATTTGTGTATTAGCAAAACCTGAGAGGTAAGAATTCTGCCTACGTCCCACATACTCACTCTGTGTTGCCCTCCGTTTATGTTGATCTTCTCCCCACCTCCACCTCAAACCCAGCTTAACACCCCCGTCACTGGGCCGTGTGCAGGGCCCTCCGGGGGGCAGCTGCCCTCAGGCCCCCCAGGACCAGGCAGTACTCAGCTGTGCAGAACGCACATGGCTTCTCAGACACACAGCAAGTCACAGCTGAAACGACTTCCCATGAGAACCACTTCTGTCATCCATTTTTGCAACACCACATGTCAAAAAGAAGAGTCTCTGTCAAGGAGCTTGACTGTCCGTGTTAATGAGACTTTAGCAAATAATGGTAGGAAACATTTGATTAGGTTAAGGATAGAGAGGTAAGACTGGGTCCAGGTTGAGAACTGAAAGGGAAACACCTGCAGTACCTCCTCTCCCCTCGGCACAGGGCTTTGTTCTTATTTCACAGAGAAAACAGAAGCACCCAGAAGAGAACCTCCAGTGCTCCCCCTACACATCTAACCACCTCCCTGCAACTTCACAGCACCCTCGGCCTACCTCCCTGTCTGGGGACCGCTGACTTGGCCTTGGGGTACTGGGTCCCAAAGACACCACGCCACCAGTGCTCGGCATCACCAGTCTTTCCCCTCCTGGACTATCCCCAGGAGCAAACCAAGGCACTCTACAGCACGGGTCAGAAAATTCCTCCTACTCGTTACCCACCCTCTCATTTCTGTTGCCTTTTATGGCAAAACTCCTTGGAAAAGCTATCTGCATTTCTTCTCCCTACTTCTCCCTTGAGCCACTCCATCAGGATCTTGCCTCCACCACTCAAATTAACCACACTAACAACCACTGATCTCTATGTCTCCAAATCCAATGGCAGATCACACTCTCCTCTGCAACAGGCTTTCTTCCAGTAGCTCCCTTGACCCCTTCGTCCCAGCTCTCCTCTCAGCTGCCTCCCTCCAGGTCTCCTTGGTTTGAGGCTCCTCTTCTCCAGCCCCTACCTGTCCAGGGCCCAGGGTCCAGCCCTGGGATCCTGTCGTGACTCTGAACACTATCTGCAGGCTAACGTCAGATGTTGGCCCCAGCTCTCCCCTGAACTCCAACTCCTCCTTCCTATTCCACTTGCATGTTTCATAGGCACCTCCATATGCCCCAAACCAAACTCATTTCCCACAACTGCCCCATCTCAGCACATGGCAGCTCCACTCTTCCACTGCTCAGAAGAGAACTGGTGAAGCCTGTGACTGTCCTCGCTCTTTCTTACTAATCCATCAGCAAATCCTGTTGACACCTCCTTGGAAACAGATCCAGAATGCAACGTTTCTCACATCCACAGCTACCCCAGGCCCAAGTCCCCATCATCTGTTGCCCGGATGACTTCTAGCGGGTCCCCCTGCTCCTGCTGCCCTTCCAGTCTGTCTTCATCCCAGCAATCAGAGTGACATGTCAATGACATACATCATACCCAGGCACTCCTCCACTCTAAAGCAGCCCGTGGCTTCCATTCAAATGTCCCCTTATGAGAAAGGCCTCCTGTATACACGCCTCAGCTGCTCCTTACTGGCCCTACTTTCCTCCTCAAGCCCTGAGCACCTGACACAGCACATACTTGTTCGCTTGTCACCTGCCTCTGCCACCAGAAGGTAAAGTCCACAAGACATGACCCACGTCCACTGCTGCAGCCTCAGCACTAAGAAGAGTTACTGTACATACATCAAACTTTGCTAAATGAACAAGTGAAAAAAAAGTGTTGAATAACCAAAAAGTATTGCTTAAAACGTTCTATTACCAACAGATGTGTTAACTGATCATGATGACAACTACATGCATGACAATTGGCTGAGAAGACATACTTAATTGTTTGGGTGCAGGGACTTCCCTGGTGGTCCAGTGGGTAAGACTCCGTGCTCCCAAAGCAGGGGGCCCAGGTTCCATCCCTGGTGGGGGAACTAGATCCCACATGCATGCCACAAATAAGAGTTCGCATGCCACAACTAAGAAGCCCGCATGCCACAACTAAAGGTCCTGTGTGCCACAATGAAGATCCAGCACAGCCAAAATAAATAAATAATAAAATTAATTAACTAAAAAAAAAGTTTGGGGGCAGAAAGGGAGGGAGGGGTACATGCTTCTTGACCTAAGTTAACAGAGCTTTCTCAATACTCCCAACAAATAACACTAGCAATAATATTGGGGATGACCAAGATGCCACTGATTGAGTGCTCACTGTGTGCCCGGCTCTTTCATATACTGGACCCTCACCCCAATCCTATAAGGAAGATATTTTTATCCCCACATTATAGAGGAAGAAACAAACTCATAGTTAAGCAACTCACCCCAAGCCACAAACCTGAAAACACTCGAGACTCAGTTATCCATGCAAGCTTTCCCCTAAAATATCAAACAATACTAAGACGGGCAGCAAGCCTAAACAACGGGTCTTTCTACCAACTGGACACCTCAGGCTGGGTTTCCTGGCATCACACTTCCCTGTGTCAGCAGCCCGTGTCCTCACTGACACTCCAGACCCTGGCCCTCAGTTCAGGAAAAGACAAATGACCTACCCACTCTCCATGTGGACACCCAAGTTCTGTGGCATCACGTCCGGGTGAAAAGCGTTGACTTAATCTGTCAGTTTTCAAGATCATATTGCAGTTAAAATTTTCCCATAGACTGCATTTTGGAAGAAAAGTGCTCTAGTGGGAGGAGGAGGAGGATCATGAGTCTGGAAAGGCATCCTGTCTCCACTGCTGTCAGCAGAACCCTGAGAAGATGACCCATCTTCTAAGCCTCTTTCCAAGGTTACCTCTGTGATAAGTATCTTCTGGAGATTTTAATCTCCTGCATTTGAGCAGTGTATGCTCAACATTACTGTAGAAGACAGACACTCCCTTGAGAAGGGAGAGTATATGCTGGCTGAAAGGAACTGGGAAACAAGCAGAGATACAGGACACAAATCTCACCAACGAGGTGCGAAGTCCCAGGGTCCCAGGGTCCCGGGTCCAGGGCTGGACTGTGTCCCTGATAAGATAAACCACAACTGGGAAGAGAGGGACCCAGTTGGGGGCCCCATTTGAGGCACCATAACAAAGCCTGCCCCCCTGCTTGTCATGGTCCAGGCACAGACTCTGCTCTGGGGAGTGGGAGGAGAAGGGGGATGGAGAAAACCAGACTTTAAGGACAAAACCTAGCTCCGAGACAGACATTCACCTTGGTCACCTGCCTTTCTGGGTTATGGTGAAGCCATTAGCAGCCCTGCATGCAGTTCCTTCTTTTGGATGAAGAAGGAACCAAGGGTGATGCCTGAGTTCTTCTGTATTTACAAACAAAGGTCATCTGCTGTGAAATCTCCCAGGCCGTCCACTGATCTCAGTTATCTGGTAGATCTGGCCTGTGAGTTGACAGTCAAAGGACAGTCTAGTTGACTGAAACAGAGACCTATACATCTCATTACTGCCTCCTTAGGGCCAATTTAGACCACTTATGCCTTTACTGCATATTGCCAAGAACTCCAAGATTACAGAAAAGAAAATGAAAGGCCCACAGAATCCCTCATTTGCCTCCTTGTACCAGACATACGCAAAGCAAAAATAGTATCCAGTCCCTCCTCTTATGGAGTACACAGTTGACATGTAAGTCAGATAAACATTTACCTTCAAAAATAACCCTTTAGTCCAACAATTAAAACAAACCAAAAGGGAACTATACTCAGTATGTTGTAATAGCCTATAAGGGAAAAGAATCTGAAAAAGAACATATATATATATCTGAATCACTTTGCTGTACACCTGAAACACAACATTGTAAATCAACTATACTAAACACACACACACATAGACTTCCCTGGTGGTCCAGTGGTTAAGAATCGGCCTGCCAATGCAGGGGACACGGGTTCGAGCCCTGGTCAGGGAACTAAGATCCCACATGCCCTGGGGCAATTAAGCCCGCACGCCACAACTACTGAGCCCACAAGCCGCAACCAGAGAGAAGCCCACATGCCCCAACTAAGACCCAAGGCAGCCAAATAAATAAATAAATAAAATTAAAAACACACACACAAACTGGTTTTGGTTTTGTTTTACCTCCAAGGTTGTTGTTTTCATCTGAATTAGTTGCCAGCAACATTTAAAAAGTTAGAGATCACAGATGCAGGCTTACACTCAGCTACTCTTCAGGAAAGACTGGAAGATCTGGCTGCCCTGGAGCCACATTCCTGCTGGGGAGCAACAGGAGAGAATGCAGTAGCTGCTGCCCCCTTCAGATAGAACACGTTTTCTCCATCCTGGCCTCCCAGAATAATAAACAAAAAAAGGTTTTCTTTGGGAAAAAATATTTTTTTATTTAGGAAAAAATCCACTTTAGTGTGTGTGTGTGTGTGTGTGTGTATGTGTGTGCGTACTAGAGCAAGAAAAAAGGGGAAAAAAGTATAAGTATATAAAATAGGAAACAAGACTAGGGAACAGCCCCAGGTACAGAGGAAAAAGCTAGATATAAAAGATGATTTACTATAAACATATAAATCACCAAAACTGAACCCAGAAAGAGAGAGCAAATCTAAGAAACTATAATAGTTATCAAAGTGCTACAGTCTAAAAAAAAGCACCATGCTTAGGTAGTTTTACCGGTGAATTCTACCAAAATTTAAAGAAAGAGATCATATCAAAAGTATTTAAACTGGCTAAAGAAGAGAAAAAGAAAACTTTTTAATAAAGCTATAGAAAACATTAACACAACTGGTAAAGATGGCATTGAAAAAGAAAATTACAGACTAGTCTCACAAATAATGGTGTAAAATATTAATAAATAGAATAGGGACCCTGGGACTTCGCACCTCGTTGGTGAGATTTGTGTCCTGTATCTCTACATAATAAGAGTTATCATTGATGATTCAATAATGATGATTCAATAAGATAAAATGATGATTCAATATTATAAAATCTATTACTACAACTCAGCATATTAACAGGTCAAGAGAAAATTTATATGATCATTTCACAGATGCTAAAACAGCATTTAATAAAATTCAACAACCATTTTTGATTTAAAAAAAGACAAAACAGCAACACACCCCTTACTAAAATAACTAACGTGGCACAAACACTAAAAGAATTCTCTTTAAAGTAAGGAACAGGACAAAGATACCCAGTATCATCCCTATTATTCAACCTTGTTCTGGAAATACAATGTAACCAAAAAAGAGAAAGAAACAAAAGACATAAGAAAGTAGAAAATGAGACAAAATTCTTATTATTTGTAGCTGACATGATAGTATACCTGGAAAATTCGAGAAGCAACTGCAAAAACTACTTGAAACTAAGACTATGTAAGTTGCTAGTTACAGAAGTAATACAACCAGTTACAATATGTAATATAAGAAAATATTCTATTTTCAATAACAACAGAAAGATAAAATAACTAGGAATAAACTTAAGAAATGTACAGGATTTTAAAACTAACTTAAAAAGACATTTCTGAGACAGGGAAATGTATATGTAGACGGGATATTAGATAATATTAAATTAATTACAGATTATAAATTGTTAATTTTGATACAATATGATAATAGCTTTGGGGTTAGATATATTTCAAAAAGTCCTTATTTGTTCATGATATACTGTGAAATATTTATGGATGAAATCATTTGCTTTAAAATAGCCTAGTCCCCCACCATACTAAAAACGGAGGGGAGGAGGAAGAGATGATTCAAGATTGGCAAAACATGGAAAACTATTGACTATTCATTATATTATATTATACTGTCTCCTCTACTTTTGTATATTTGAACACGTGCACAATAGAAGGTTAAAAGAAATGTGCAGGAGGACCCAAACAAAGGCGGGTCATTAAAGACATAAATAATCCCAAAGACGTGTAATGAGCTTAGAAAAACACACAAAAATTGCCACCTAACCATTAAGAAATGCAAATTAAAGTTACAAATCAGATGTCATTTTCATCAATCAAGTAGAAAAAGATCAAAATATCTGGTAATGTTCAATATTCGGGGGGAGGCAACTGACACTACTGGAGGGGGTACAAATCAGTACAACTTCTTGGGAGGGCGCTTTGGCCCTCGCTTTCAAAGTCATAAACACACACCCCTTGGCTCAGCAATTCCAATTCTAGGAATCTATTCTAGATATTCATTCAACAAGTATTTTCTCCCACCTACTATGTGCCAGGCCCTGGAGACAGACGCTGAGAGAAAAACTGTCCCTGCTCTCAGAGGGCTTCCATTCTCATGAAGGAGACTACCCACAAAGCAAGTCAAGTGTGCAGGCAATCACACCGTCAGCTAAGGCAGCGGTCCCCAACCTTTCTGGCACCAGGGACCAGTTTCATGGAAGACAATTTTTCCACAGAAGGGAGGGAGATGGTTTCAGGCAGTAATGTGAGTGATGGGGGGGATGGTTCAGGCGGTAACGCGAGCAATGGGGAGTGACGGGGAGCGGAAGATGAAGCTTTGCCTGCTTGCCCGCTGCTCTGCTCATCTGCTGTGTGGCCTGGGGGCGGGGTGGGGGGGTGGTTTGGGGACCCCTGAGCTAAGGGATAAGTGCGATGAAGAAACAAGTAAACAGAATAGGGGGGTTGGGGGCGGCAGGAAGGCTATTTTGGATGTGCTGGTCTGGGAAGGCCTCTCTGAAGAGGTGACAGTAAAGCAGAGACCTGGTTGAAGGAGAAAACACAGCAGGAGAACGTCCAGGAGAGCATTTCAGGCAATAGGGAAGGAAGCCATGGGCTAACACACAAATTTGGCCTTCCCGCCCTCTGCTTTTCTTTTTATTCCTGTAACAGCCTTTTGTTTATCCAAAGGATATGGCACCACTTGAATGTCTCTCTTTGTCCTCAACTCAAAAATAAAAATAATCAGATCCTTTTAATACAGTACATCTTTCAAGGAAGGTGCCAGGCCAGCACTGTTTCCCCAAACATTGTGCATCACAACGTGATTTCTTCAGAGGAAGAGTTCCCAACCTAAGTGTTATGTCAACCTTGTTACTAAAAGTGCATTAAAGCCAATTGTGAGTTTTTAATGCAAATAAACCTTTCCACAGAATAGATTAGTTTCACAAAAGATACTAACCAGTTGCTAGATAATTTTACACAAAAACAAAAATACTGTCAGTGTCTGAACTTCTGGCAAGACTGGGAACCACTGACTTAGAGAAGTATATAGTTTAATTTCATAATCTTTCAGGCAATGCAGTTGATGTTTTTAGGGGCTATTTGGGTAAGTATTTTACACGGAAGTGGCCAGTGTCAATTAAGGGCATTCCAGTTGACCCCAAAATAAGTGACTCTGCTACAACACCTGAGAATATTACATACTAACTTCTTCAAACACCATGAAACATCAAGACTTCAAAACTGCCATGAGTGATATGTTCTACAAACAGCCAGCCTACGGGGAGAGACTTGCCCGCGTGAAATATGCCCCTATCCCAACTGTGAGATTAATTTAACATAAACGCATTCATCTCCCCAAAGAGAGACCGAAAATAACCAGGTAACTTACGGACGGGACGGAGATTCCCAAGGAGACGACTCCTGTGGACACATTCCACGTACCACCAGCCAGCTGCTCGCGAACGCCGGGCTTCCCCCCCACGCCCTCGACAGCCGAGGATGCGGTGCACCCCGTGTCCCTGCACACGGCCGACCCCTCAACCTTCCCCGAGGACGCGGTGCACCCCCTGCCCCTGGACACGGCCGACCCCTCAACCGTCCCCGAGGGCCCGGCAGCTTCGAGCAGAGGGCGCCGCGGAGACTCAGGCACCGGGGAGCTGCCCACCCAGCGAGAAGGACGATGGGTCGGAGTCGGACGCAGAGAAGGTCGGAGCGGAGTCCGCGCTCCCAGGCGTCCAGGAGCTCGCCACCCTTGTCGAGAGGCGCTCACCGGCCGGTCGCTAGAGGGGCCCCCAGGCCCGCCCGGGAAGGAAGGGGGTGCGGGGGCCAGAGGGGGACCACGGGGGAGGCACCCGGGGACGCCCGGAGAGGATCGGGGGGCACGCGGGGTGGAGGGCAAGTAGCTCCGGAGGGTTGTGGGTCCCGGCCGCCTCCGCCGCTCACCTGCCCAGCGCCCGCTTCATGCCCGCGTCGGCGGCGCAGCGCGGCTCGGCCGGCCCGGGGCCCGTCAGGCACAGATTCTGCTTCAGGCGGCAGTCGGCGTCCAGCGCCGCGGCGGCCGAGCCGGCGGAGGACGAGCCCGAGGCGGCGTGGCACTCATGCTCCAGGGCGACGGGCTCGGTCCGCTTCCTCATCCCGTGGCCAGCACCGCCGGCCTCACCCTCGCCCCGGCCCTCGCCGCCGGCCGCCGCTCAGGGGAGCAGCCGCTCAGGTGAGCCGCCACCGCCTCGAGCCCGCCGCCCTGACGTCCTTGCCGGCCGGGGTCGGGGCGGGGCCGGTGGCCTACCTGCGCTGATTGGCCGGCTCTGAGTGGCTGTAGGCGGGTTCGCCGGCCGGGGCCCCCTACCCGGCGCCCGGCGCGCCCAACATCCCCAGCGGCGATCGCAGCCATCTTGGACACGGGCAAACGAAGCCGCAAGGTGCGTCACCGTTCGGGCGTGGCTGACTGGCAGAGTAGCGCCGGGCAGGGGTCGGGCTAGGTCAGACCCGAGGCCGCCTGGTGCCCACTGCAGCGGCCCGAAGGGTGCTCCGCTCATATCCCCGGCTCTCTGACTCCTCCCAACAGTGGAAACCCCCGACAGGGTTTTATAAGAATTTACACAACAAAAAGAAAAAGGTGGCATGACAATTCTGTCCTAATAATGATTTATAACTATTTTCCCACAAGGACTTTTCTTTAAAAACTATGTGATCTGGTAGTTTTGTTTATTAATTTGAAACAGAAATGTATAGATATTTCTTTTTATTTTTTGGGGGGCCGAACGTTTGAAAACTGAGCTGCTTAAAAATTTTACTTTTTTAAAAAAACAGTATTAGATTTTAGATTTTTATAAAGCAGAACTAGCTGATGGGGGAAGAATCCATTTCACAAATTCCCACTTGTGAAACACAAATTAAGTACTAATTCAACCCATCCTAAAAACAGAAAAGAAAGAGCAGTTTCACCTATTCAGTTTTATAGCTTTGGCTTTCTTTAGTATGGCATTATTTTTTTTTTTTTACAAATGATCTACAACCAAGAGATTCGCTTATTTATTCCAAAGTAACTTGTAATTTCAACATTTGTGCCAGTGAAAACTATTGGCAACTGATAATTTAAGATCAATTAGAAACGTCTTTAGAAATTCAATAGTTCCTTATATTAGCTTAGTAATGATACTTAGAAATTGCAAAAGAATTTCACTGACCATATTACTAAATATCACAACCAGCATTCATATTTGTCCAAATATACTTTTGGTGAATTCTTTAAAGTAATGTAGAAGCACATACTGGAGACTGGGAATCCAGAAAATAAAGTGTAAAACATTTTTTTACTCTATCACTCACTAAATCCTTTCCAATCAATAGGAAAACAAAAAAGCTAGGAAGGGAGGGCTGGAAAGAAGAGACTAAGGGGTACTGAGTCTTTCTTGCTGGTATTAGGCCTTGCTCATCCAGTCCTCAACTCTTGGTCCACACTCACTCTATAAGTATAAGTAATCTTATCCAGGCCACCCTACAATGGGGACACCTACATTTGTATCTCCAGTCCACACCTCTTCCTTGAACTCCAGGCTCCTCTATCCAGTGGTCTACTCATCCACTCTGACATCCTACAGGCACCTAAAATCATGTTCAAAGCTGAGCTCTCAGCTCTTCTCCCACCCCAGCTCCATCCATAACCTTCCCCACCTCCAGAATGCTAAGTCCATCCTTAGAGTTCCTCAGGCCAAAACCTTGGAGTCATCCTTGATTCCTCCCTTCTCAGGACACAGCAGGTCTATCACCAAGCCTGGTCAGCTCTCCCTTCAAAATCTATCCAGGATCAACCACTTCTCACCACCTCCACCATGGGCCAAAGTGCCATAATCCCTCACTTGGATTCTTTTAATAGCCTAAATGGTCTCCTGCCTCACTTCTGTCTACTTAATTCAGTGGCCACAAAGGTCTTTTTAAAAAACCCTAGATCCAGTTCTGTCACTTATTTGCTCAAAACACTTCAATGGCTCCCCACCTCGTGGAAAATAAAACTGAAAGCTTATGAAATGGGCCAACGGGCCCTACTTGACTTGGCCTCAGCCTCCAGCCCTCACTCTGTTCTCAGCCACCAGCCTCTCTCTAGCTCACCTGGCTCCAGCATCACTGCCTCCTTGCTGAGGCAGGGGCCCCAGGGTGTGGGTGGCATGTACATGAGTCATCATATCCACATGGCTAACTCCCTTCCACTTAAGGTCTGTGCCTTCTCTGAACACTAACTCGAAACCTTCTGGCCCTCTCACTGTCACAGTTCACCTTCCCTGACTTATACTCTTTTTTTTTTTTTTAATTTTTATTGGAGTATAGTTGCTTTACACTGTTGTATTAGTTTCTGCTGTATAGCAAGATGAATCAGTTAGATGTATACATATATCCACTCTTTTTTAGATTTCCTTCCCATTTAGGTCACCACAGATCACTGAGCAGAGTTCCCCATATGCCCTGACTATTTTATACATATATGCCCTGACTTATACTCTTCTTAGCACTTTTCACCAATATATTTGTCATCAGTATATCTGTATCTGCGTATTGCTGTTTCCCACACTAGAACTTAGACTCTGACAACAGGGACTTTGCTGCTTTATCTTCAGAGTCTAGAACAATGCTGAATAGGCACTTCATAAATATTTGCTGAAGGAATAATGAATCATCACAACCCCCCAGAAGTGGGTACTACTGCCCCCACTGTATAGGTAAGGAAGTGAGTCTCAGGCCTGAGGTCTGAAATTGAAAAGGTTTATGGCAAAGGAAGGTTGTGGATACTGGTGTTCTTTGGATTACACTACAGAACTGTGTATTTAATAAAAACACTTAGCTAAATTATCTGTTACTGTAGAGCTGGGAAGGAAAGGTCACTCAACGTAAGGATAAGATTCAGAGGCTTTGTAGGCCATTCCCAGGCTCATTTCTCAGACCACACATCTACTGTATCTATACTTGCAAAAGAGGAACAAAGTTTCTAGGGTTAGATAGAATGAATCCAAGTAACGTTTGTTTTATTTATTTATTGGCCGCTTGGCATGTGGGATCTTAGTTCCAGACTAGAGATCGAACCAGCGCCCCCTGCAGTGGAAGCGTGGATTCTTAACCACTGGACTTCCACAGAAATCCAAAGTAACCCTGTTTAAAAAAAAAAAAAAGCCACGGGAATTCCCTGGTTGTCCAGTGGTTAGGACTCTGCGCACTTCCACTGCAGGGGGCATGGGTTTGAGAACTAAGACCCCGCATGTCACACCGCGGGGCCAAAAAAAAAAAAAAAAAAAGCCAAATAAAACGAATTGTTTCCGTAGCAGTAATTCCCACCTTTGATTCTATATGGTTATGAAAATCTCCGTAATCATCTCGGCGGGAATATGGCTATGTGTATTCATGTTAATCTAGGGCAATCCCCCACCACCACCTTGTGAGTTATTGTACACAAGTCTTTAAATGACTGATTTAATATCAAATGTAGTACGGTGGAGTTGAAGGCTTAAATACAGGGTCTGTCACTTTACGAACTGTGTGACCTTGGGCAAGTTCTCTAACTTCTGTTTTCTAATCAGTACCAAGAGTCTTAATAACCACTTTAAGGATAATCGTGAGAATTACGTGAAGTATGTCACAGTCTCTAGCACACAAGAGATACCCAATAAAAGTTGTTTTCCCTTTACCATCACACAAACAAACCCACACTGCAAAACCGAACAGACGCAACGCTGGGTGCTAGCATCATTGCACACCTTTTCCGGGTCTGCCTTGTAGACCGCATCGTGCGCGCCCCTGTTAACCTAAACGAGAATGAATGAATCCAACGGAAAAGGGGACGTACGTCCATCCCGAGCTGTGCTGCGCGGGAGCTGTCCTGCGGCTCAGCCTGAGCTCAGACCGAGGCCTGGACAGGAGGGCTGGGCTGAAGCTACACCAAGGTCCGCAACCGCCCAGGTGCGGGGCTCCCTGTGGCACTGCGGCTGCACAGCGGAGGCAAATGTCCCGTGGCCGCCGCCGTAGCCTGGAGGCCGGCAGTGCGCTCCTATTGGTCGCGTGTTTGGGCGCCAAAGCGGGGCGGAGGCGGGGTTGGCCCCGCGCGTCGAGGACCTGTAGGAGCTGAAACCGTAGGGCCTGGTCGGCGGCCGTCTGCCTGAGAGCCGGTGGTCTGTAAGGGCCGGCGCGTCCACCATGTTCTGCGAGAGGGCCATGGAGCTGGTCCGCGAGCTGCACCGCGCGGCCGAGGGAAGGCTGCCGGCCTTCAACGTGAGGGCGGCGAGCGGGCGGGCGCCTCCCAGGGGTGGCTTCTCTGGGGGCTGTGCAGCCGGGACGGGACGGCGGGTGTGCCCGTGGTTCTCCGCGGTGGATGTGGCCGGGTTGGTTTCTGCGGCTTCCCGCGTGCGGGCTGGACGGTCGGCGTCTCGCCCAGGTGACGCGCTGGAGAGGCCCGGAGACGGGTGCTGGAACGCAGGTGTGAGTTGCACTGGGGAGGTTTGGACCGGGGTAGCGGGGCGTTAGGGCCGCGCCTGGGAGGATGCGGTGAGCGCAGCCCTGCCGGGGAGCCGGCGGTGCGGACACCCTCTCCCCGCCGGGGAAGGGTGACCGGCGCGGGGTGCGCGGGCCGCACGGGGGCTCCGGGGCCGGGAGGTTTGCTGTTCACTCACAAGGCATTTCAGGGCAGCGATGGGGTAACTCTTCGTGTTTTGAAGATAACTGTGGCGGCACTTTGGGGAATGGATCGAAGAGAAGAAAGAATGGCTCTGGATGGTTACAGTAGACCACACGAGAGTTGTGTATGGTCCGAACGGCCCGGTCAACGGGCGCTGAAAGCCGTGTCCTGCGACAGCAGGACTTGTAGCTACGAGGACAGGGCTGGAGACGGGATGGATAGTGGGGGAGGAGAGAGGTCGGCATCTCGGGAGGCTTCTCTCTCTGGTAGCGGAGTAAACATCGGAGGTCAGCAGGAAGAGTGTTTGGAGAAGGTGAGTTTTGTTTTGAACATTAAAGAGCAGTTAGTTTGACACTTAGGTCATTTAACGGATGGGGAAACTGAGCCGCGGAAATTATGGATCCAGTTTAAGGAACTTGCCTGAACTTGCAGCATATTGGAGCCAGAGCCTCAATCTGAATACAGGTTTCCTAGAGTCCAGTCTGTTGTTCTTGCAACTTCAGACAGTTACTTCATCTAAAAAGTTAGGAGACCACAGTGGGAGGTTCAGTAGAGACGCTGGAATGCAGAGGCGTGGAGGCTGTCAAATGTGGCCCCGCTGGGGTCAGAAGACTAGGTCCTTTGGGGGTCGTGGTACATGGGAGGAAACCAGCCCAAAGGCTCAGAGACTGCCCACGGTGCTGGCTATTCAGACCCTTAGTCCAGCTCTCTTTTTCACTCACATTTTAGGATAAGTGTTGGTTTCGCACTTCGGGGTGGGGGGCTCAGGGGCGGACTTAGAAGTTGTAAAATCACTCGCTTTTCTGGGTCTTAGTTGGCGGAGGTGCACCTTTTCTTGCAGTCGTGCCTGCCTTCGGGGCCAGCCACTGGCACAGCTGAGCTGAGACCAAGAATTGATCTGATTGACCCCACACACCCTTGACCACACAGACTTTCAAGAATTATTCTTCCCAGGCAGATGATGGCTGGTTTAGAGCAGGGACTCTGCCTTGTTCATTCCAGAATCCCTCATGGTTAGGTGCTGTATTCAGCAAATTGGAATGATTATGCACTTTCTACATGCAGAACTGGTAAAAGTTTAAGTGAGTTTTTAGGAAAATTATTTTAGGTATCTTTACAAAATTATTTCACACTTCTCTTTTGTATACCTGCTGATCTACTAATTGTGCAAGAGTTTCAACTATTCCTTAAAATAATATTTGTAATAAATGGAATATTTAACTGAATTTTAATAAATCAGACTTTTCCATGATCTCTTTTTAACCAGCTGATGAAAGAGAAGGTAGAAATCATGCTTTCATTTTTCATCAGGAATCATTTCTTATATTCGAGCAGGGTTAAGTAAAGTGTAATTCTGTAATTATACCAGTAGTGCCAAAGCACTTTTGCTAATGCATATATTTTGGCTCTAAAAGTAGATGGGTTGCTTATCTTTGTTTTGTTTTGGGTGGGTTTTTTTTGGTTGTTGTTATAGCATTAGTGGTTTTTTTCTCCTTTTTTAAAAATTTTCAATTGAAGTATAGTTGGTTTACAATGTTTCAGGTGTAGGGGTTGCTTGTTGACAGACTTGTGTGACATTTATGAATTTTATAATTCTAATGTTTTTATCCTTCCAAGGGAAAATTTCGTGTGTGTGTGTGTGTTTTATATCTTTATTGGATTGTAATTTCTTTACAATGTTGTGTTAGTTTCTGCTGTACAACAAAGTGAATCAGCTATATGTATACATATATCCCCATATCCTCTCCCTCTTGAGCCTCCCTCCCACCCTCCCCATCCCACCCCTCTAGGTCATCACAAAGCACCGAGCTGATCTTCCTGTGCTATACCGCAGCTTCCCACTAGCTATCTATTTTATACATGGTAGTGTATATATGTCAGTGCTGCTCTCTCAGTTCGTCCCACCCTCCCCTTTCCCCTCTGTGTCCACAAGTCTGTTCTCTATGTCTGCATCTCTATTCCTGCCCTGCCACTAGGTTCATCAGTACCATTTTTCTAGATTCCATATATATGCGTTAAAATACGGTATTTATTTTTCTCTTTCTGACTTACTTCACACTGTATGACAGACTCTAGGTCTGTCCACATCATTACAAATGACTCAATTTCATTCCTTTTTATGGCTGAGTAATATTCCATTGTATTTATGTACCACATCTTCTTTATCCATTCATCTGTTGATGGACATTTAGGTTGCTTCCATGACCTGGCTGTTGTAAATAGTGCTGCAGTGAACGTTGGGGTACATGACTCTTTTTGAATTATGGTTTTCTCAGTGTATATGCCCAGTAGTTGGATTGCTGGGTCATACGGTAGTTCTATTTTTAGTTTTTTAAGGAACCTCCATACTGTTCTCCATAGTGGCTGTATCAATTTACATTCCCACCAACAGTGCAAGACGGTTCCCTTTTCTCCGCACCCTCTCCAGCATTTATTGTTTGTAGTTTTTTGATGATGGCCATTCTGACTGGTGTGAGGTGATACCTCATTGTGGTTTTGATTTGCTTGTCTCTAATGATTTGCCTAATGATTTCTCTAATGATTTGCTCAAGTAGAAAATCTCCTTTGACCTTTCTATTTTCTATTCTAGCAGTGGTTTTTTTTTTTTTTGGTAGTAACCTTTTAAGATCATTTTCCAGTAAATAATAAATTACTTATGTACTTTTGTCATGCATTATTGCTTCTGTAGGGCTATTGATTTTTTTTTGTCATTAGTTTTATTGAGGTATAATTTATATACAACAAAATACACATTTTAATAGACATTTGAGTTTTGACAAATGTATACAATCCTTATAACCAGCAACCCAATCAAGATTTCTGTCACCCCAAGGATTCCCTTTTCTCTTTTGTAGCTACTAGCTACCTCCCATCTGCAACCTTAGGCAACCATGGATTTTCTTTCTGTGCTACAGATTATATTTGTCTTTTTAAATGTATTTCTGGAGTCAGCATGCTCGGAGTTGCAAACTTTTCTGGACTGGGCCAGTTGGAAGCATACAGTGTGTACTCCTTTCTGTTTGACTTCTTTTCTCAGTACCGTATATTCAAGATTATCCTTAATCAGTATGTTAATTGTGTATTTTGTGTTAGTAATTCATTCCTTTTTATTTTTTTTAATTATGGTAAAATATACATAACTTAAAATTTTCCATTTTTAAGTGTACACTTCAGTGGCATTAATTATATTCACATTGTTGTGCAACCATCACTCTTATTTCCAAAACTTTTCATAACCCCAAACAAACTCTATAACCTTTAAGCAATAACTCCCCACTCCTCTTTCCCCTCAGCTCCTGGTAACCTCTAATCTACTTTGTCTCTATGAATTTGCCTATTTCAGATAAGTGGAATCATACAATATTTGTCCTTCTGTGTCTGGCTTATTTCGCTAAGCATAATGTTTTCGAGGTTCATCCATGTTGTTGCATGTATCAGTATTTCATTTCTTTTTTTGGCTGAATAATATTGCATTGAATGGATATACAGTATTTGGTTTATCTGTTCATCAATTGGACATTTGGGTTGTTTCCACTTTTTGGCTGTTATGAATAATGCTGCTCTGAACATTTGTGTACAAGTTTCTGTATGAACATAGGTTTTCAGTTCTCTTGAGTATATACATGGGAGTGGAATTGCTGGATAATATGGTAATTCTGTGTTTAACGTTTTGTGGACTCATCAGACTGTTTTCTACAGAGCTGTACCATTTTACATTCCTACCTGCATTGTACAAGTGTTCCAATTTCTCCCCATCCTCTACAACACTTGTTATTATGGCCATCCTAGTAGGTGTGGAAGGACTATTGGTTTTTTTTTTTTTTTTGGCTGCGTTGGGTCTTCGTTGCTGTGCGTGGGCTTTCTCTAGTTGCGATGAGCAGGGGCTACCCTTTGTTGTGGTGCATGGGCTTCTCATTGCAGTGGCTTCTCTTGTTGCAGAGCACAGGCTCTAGGCATGCGGGCTTCAGTAGTTGTGGCACATGGGCTCAGCAGTTGTGGCTCGTGGGCTCTAGAGCGCAGGCTCAGTAGTTGTGGCGCACGGGCTTAGTTGCTCTGCGGCATGTGGGATCTTCCCGGAACAGGGCTCAAACCTGTGTCCCCTGCATTGGCAGGTGGATTCTTAACCACTGCACCACCAGGGAAGTCCCGTACTATTGGTTTTTGATAACATACATAAATCAAAGATAAACAGATAAAATATTGCTACAAACTTGGTGGGGGAATTAATGAGTGTAATTTTATATGTTCTAGGAGGATGGACTCAGGCAAGTTCTGGAGGAGATGAAAGCTTTATATGAACAAAACCAATCTGATGTGTAAGTTGATAAGATTGATATTTTAAAACAATTTAAGAAGTATGATATTGAAATCAGATAATCTTAACATTAGTTTTATTTTTGTTAATTTTTTATTTTTTTAATTAATTAATTAATTAATTTTGGCTGCGTTGGGTCTTCATTGCTGCGCGCGGGCTTCTCATTGAGGTGGCTTATCTTGTTGCGGAGCATGGGCTCTAGGCGTGCAGGCTTCAATAGTTGCGGCTCGCGGGCTCTAGAGTGCAGGCTCAGTAGTTGTGGCGCACGGGCTTAGTTGCTCTGCGGCGTGTGTGATCTTCCTGGACCAGGGCTCGAACCCATGTCCCCTGCGTTGGCAGGCAGATTCTTAAACACCGCGCCACCAGGGAAGTCCCAACATTAGATTTTAGATATGATTTGTTTTTTCTAATTCTCTGTGAGCCTGATCATACCCTAACTATACAGAACTAGAAGGATTTGTGTTAATCACTGCTATGTCCATGGGGATTCAAACAGTGCTTGGCACATGGTAGATGTTCAATAAATATTTGTTGTTTGACTGATATGACTTGAAAGGAATCGGGGTGGACCTAAAAGAGATGAGACAGGAGTAAGTAACAACCTTAATAAGTGAAATGTATTGTTTCCACTGCTTGTTTTCATTAGTAGAAGACTTAGTGGGTTAAAAGGAGAACAGGCAGTTTGTAAACTTAGCAGGAGCAGCAGTGACTTGCAATATCTTGAATGGAGTTCACTGAGAACTAGTGCTACAGAAGGCTTGGTAGGTGAGAGGGTTCTTGAGTTACAGGCTATTTAGAGCCAAGCATGGTAGTTGGCCCAGTGGAGAATTTGGGCTGAATGACCAACTTCATAGGGTCCTGTGATTTGGTGAAGGGTAAGACACAGAGTACTAACTGCTGGATCAAAGGCAAGGTATTCAGATTTCAACCTGTCTGCAATATGAGGTTTCATGTTTGGCCTTGTTAGGGAGTGTTTTCATCAGTTAGTTGGACATAGAAATCAGTACCATGCTGTTAAGATTTGTGGAGTACACAGAACAGTAGGCACATTTTGCAGTTACTGTATTTAAGGATAGATAAGATGGAACAAGGAACTGAACTGCAGCAGGTCTGCAGTAAATGTAAGGGAAATGTAAAGTCCTGAACTCAGGTTCCCAAACTGTTCATTTGCTCATTCAACAGATATGTACTAAACAATTATGAGCTGATAAATGGCTCTGGTATTTCAATTGTGAACAACATAATCAAGATTTTTGCCCCCATGACCCTCACAGTGTAAGGCAGAAGGCAGATATTAAATACAGATACACCAAGTTGGAATACATGCTATGAAGGAAAACAACAACACTAGGAGAGAGAATAATGAATTGAAAATATTAGTAGATTGAGGAATCAGGGAAGTTCTCTCCAAGGAAGAGACATTTCAGCTGGGGCCTGAAGGAGAAGCAGGTTTTAGCGAGGCAGTAATTGGGGCAGAGAGCATTCTAGGTGGAAGAAACAGCATATGCAAAGACCCTGAGTCATGAAAGAGGGTGGGATGCTCAGGGAACTGATCATTAAAGAAAGCCAGTGTGGCTGAAACTTAGTGAGCAGGCAAAGGGTGACACCGGGTGAGATTTTTAAGCATGTGGGGCAGGTGGAGGCATGTTTGTGTTTTAAAAGACCACCCTGGCTTCTGTGTGGATAGTAGACGGAGGGGCTGAGAGGATAGGGAGGCATGCTGGTCATGCAGGTGACAAGAGAGGTAAGCCAGACTAGGGAGAAAGTGAACAGTTTATAGACATATTTAGGAGGTGGCCTAACAGGCCTTGGTCCAGTAAGAGGATGATTTTCCTGTATTCAACCATCTGGAAATTCATGATCCAAAATTCTGTGCCCTGTCCTCCTAGTTTGGTTGTCGGGGGTCAGTCACTATTACCAGTTTCTGGTTAAAATTATTTGTCAGAAGAAATCTATTCCTATTTAATTACTCATGCGTAAATGTGAGTTTTTTAAGGAAGTTCTTATGTACCTAATAAAGTACTCTGATGTTAGGTTGGGTGTATTTTATTTGTGCTATTTCTTTATAATCCAGAGCACATTGTAAACAATGTGGAGAATAGGGAATTCCCTGATGGTCCAGTGGTTAGGACTCTGTGTTTCCACTGCACGGGGCACGGGTTCGATTCCTGGTTGGGGAACTCAGATCCTGCAAGCCTCTTGGTGTGGCCAAAAACAAAAAACCACAAAAAAAAATGTGGAGAATAAATCTAACGTTTGTAGAGTGGCAGAAGTGTATAGAACAGATCTAGAAGACATGGTAAAATGGGACATATATTTTACCTCTATTTTCAGGGCCTGGAGCAGGCACATATATTTTGTATTTGTTTCCTTTTAAAACCCCAGATTAGATTCTAATTCATTCTGTATACCTGGCTTTGTTTTGTTTTGTTTCCAGTTTTTTTTTATTATGGTAAAATACACATCACATAAAATTTGCTATCTTAACTTTTTTTTTTTTTTTTTTTTTGCCACACTGTGGGGCATGTGGGATCCTAGTTCCCTGCCCCCTGCCCTGCAGCAGAAGTGCGGAGTCCCAGTTACTGGACCGCCAGAGAAGTCCCCCATCTTAACCATTTTTAAGCGTACAATTCAGTGTATTCAGTACATTCATAATGTCATATAGCCATCACCATCATCTCTAGAACTCTTCATCTTGTAAAACTGAAACACTATACCCATTAAACAATCGTACATTTGGTTTTATTTTATTTTATTTATTTATTTTTTGGCTGCGCCTTGAGGCTTGCGAGATGTTAGTTCCCTGACCAGGGATTGAACCCGTGCCCTCAGCAGTGAAAGTGCAGAGTCCTAACCACTGGACCACTAGGGAATTCCCATACATTGGTTTCAAAGTGCAATACTCGTCTAATATCCAAGGAGATATATATTTTATAGGGTAAAACCAAAATTTTCTCCCTCTCTGTGTGAAGGACCCTAAAGTACAGAACATGCACATAGTTGAAGATCAATAAATATTTGTTGGATGAGTGGAGGACCATCTGACTCCAGAATTCTTAGCTCACTTTATTAGAATGAGGATTTGGAAGTACCACAAAAAGAGGACTCCATAGGATAAGAACATGATGTGAGGCCATAATCTTATGCACCTTGATATTCTATCTGTCTCTTATCCCACCATGAAAAAGGGATTCCAAAAAGTGAAGAAACACGTTATTTGTCTTTTGGAGACAATGAAGATTAATCAGTGTGCAAAATGCAAAGTGCCACATGGCTAAACAAAACACTGGGAGTGTGATCCTAGGCAAATTAGTTAGCTTTTGGCTTTTTTTATCTTTTAACATGTTAGCAAAAGCTCTGATGTGGAGGCAGGTACTATTTGGGTAGGTTAACTGCTAACATAAATGGATAAAAACAAGCATGGAGTCAGTTGTTAGTTGGCTTGGAAAATTCGACTTATACTGAAATAGACATTCTTTTCCTCCTTAAATGTTTTACCAGGAATGAAGCGAAGTCAGGTGGACGAAGTGATTTGATACCAACCATCAAGTTTCGACACTGTTCTTTGTTAAGAAATCAGCGCTGCACTGTAGCATACCTGTGAGCTTCTCTGTGTTTGCTGGGGTGGCAGGGAGCAGTGGAGGGTTCCCATGTGGTTTCCTAATTAACCATTTTATATTGATAACAAAAATTCTTAGATTTGTTTCTCTTTTATAAGCATTCTAAATTCTTCTCTTTTTTCTATTTAAACATTTTTTATAATGAAAAATTGCAGTATTCATAAAATTAGGGAATAATGTTACAAACCCCCATGGAGCTATCATATAGGCTTAACAATTCTTAACATTTTGCCATAATTGCTTCATCTTCTTTTATTTGTCTATGCTAAAACATTGTAGAACATCGGGCATTTTACCACTGAATACCTTAGTATGCATCTCTAAGAAATAAGGACCTTTTGGACCTTTTCTTACATGACCACTATGATTCTCATACCTAAATGAATGAACCTGACTTCACAGCATCCATCCAGTCTGTATTCCTATTCTCCCTGTTGTCCCAAAGATGTCCTCTTACAATGGTTTGTTTGCCTCAGGAACCAAATAAAAGTCCACATGTTAAATTTTGGTGGTTGAGTCTGGAGTCTCTCTTGATCAAAACAACTTCCGATATCCCTCTGTTATGCCATCTAATACCTTATTAATGTCCTAGGTATGACCGATTGCTTCGGATTAGAGCACTCAGGTGGGAATGTGGCAGTGTCTTGCCAAGTGCTTTACGATTTCACATGTCTGCTGAAGAAGTAAGTCAGCACTGTTGTTCAAGTTTGTGAATTTGGAAAATCGCTGAGGTTATGGCAGTGTTCTGTAATAGTATTTATAGTATTTCTCTTTTTTTGTTTTAGCATTTGTTTTTCAGTAATTTTTGGTCTGTAGTATATACTGTGATGAGAATGGTAGGAGTAATTCTAAATGCTATATGGAAAACTACTATTACTTAACAAAATAAAGGGTCCCATTATGTTACTTGTTAGTGATCCATCAGTAGGATGAGAAAACTGTCATTATTATTGGGAGATTTTCCATAAAATATGTGGGTATACATAATTTGCTTATCAATGTGAATATTTGAATTCTTGATTTATCCAGTCATTAAGGGACAATATTTAAGGACACAGGATTGGAGCCAAGCAAACCTGTGTACAAACCTTGGCTCTGCCACTGTCAGATCTTGGGCAAGTGACTCGACCTCTCCCTGTGCCTAAATTCCCTCATTTACAAAGTGAGGGTCATATTGCCTACGGTGTTGCAGTGACTTTGGACACTACCTAAAGTTAGACCAAACTTCATAGGTTAAGACTGCTCTCACTTCAGATACCAGCCGTAAAGTTTGAGGTTCCCAAGGCCACCCTCCCTTCTGACCAGCTGGCTACAAATTCAGAGGTTCCCACCATCCCCTCAGGTTTGGGGCTTTTAGCCTCTTGATATTAGTCCAACTTGGAGAGAGGAGAGGGGAGCTAGAAGTAGAGCTCAGTCACCTGTGATTCAATCAATCATGATTTGATCAATCTCTCAAGCCTATGTAATGTTACCCCAGAGCTGTGTGAGCTTCCCTGGTTGACAGTACTTTGTGTGTGTTGTTACATATCACTGTGCCAGGAGGGTGGTGTGTCCTGATCCCTCAGGGAGAGGATACTCAAAGCTTCACATTTGGGACTCCCAGACCTCATCCTGATGTCTCTTCCTTTGGCTCGTTCTGATTTGTATCTGCAATAAAACTGTGATTGTCAGTGTAGTGCTTTCCTGGGTTCTGTGAGTCATTATGGCAAATTACTGAACCTGAGGGAGGGGTGTGTGTATGTATGCGCACACACACACTTTACTAATGAAGGTTATGTGTATAGTCTTTTAGAAGTTATCTTGTTTTACCTTTCACAAAGAGATCTACAGTACTGGAATAGATTTTTGTGAATAATGTAAGAGCCTAGTTGCATTTCGAGTACGGATGTTGAGATGGCATCATTTATTGAAAAGGTCCTCTTTTCCCCTTGCTCTGTGCATAGTGCCACTTGTCATAAATTGAATGTCAATATATCTGTGGATTTTGGATGGGGGACTTTCTCTTCTTAGTCTATTTGTCCTTGTACCAATTTCATATTGTTTAAATTATGGGAATTTTATAATAAGTCTTGAGTAAGTGTTCCCATCTTGTTCTTCTTTTTCAATGTCTTCACTGCTTTTGGCCTTCTGCATTCCCTTGCAAATTTTAGACTCAATTTATCAAGTTCCATTTTTTAAAAAATTGGGGTTTTGATTGAGATTGAATTGAATCTATAGATCAGTTGACATTATTACAATACTGAATCACCCAATCCTTGAAAGTGGTATATCCTTCCACATATTTTGGTTTTCTTTAATTTCTCTCAACAATTAAAAAAAAAAACAGATTTACTGAGCTATAATTTACATCCCCTAAAGTTTATCCTTTTAAAGTATACAGTTCAGTGTATTTAGGATATTCACAGAGTTGTGCATCCATCACCACCATTTTATCCAGAACATATTCTGTCCCCTCTTCCCAGGCCCTAGAGACCACTGCTCTACTTTCTTCATGGATTGGCGTAGTATGGATTTTTCATATGAGTGGAATCATACAATATGTGGCCTTTTGTGTTTTTCATTCAGCATGTTTTCAAGGTTCATCCATGTGGTAACACATATAAGAGCTCCACTCTGATTTATGACTGAATAATCCCATTGTAGGGATGTACACATCTTATCCATTCATCAGTTGATGGACATTTGGGTGTTTTTCTCAACAGCATTTTATAGCTTTCAGAAAACCTGTCAATACAGAGTTTGAAGTTTGAAGAGATCATAATTCTGAAATGGTGTATTTTTCGTGGTTTGGTTTCTGGTGGAAAGTTCCTTAGGTCTGTGATTAAGTATGCTGGGATACTAGTTCTGTGAGAACAGAGATGTTTGTTCACTTTGTTAAATGATCCTAAGTACCTAGACCAGTGCCTGGTTCATAACAGGCAGTCACTAATATTTGTAGTTTGAATGAATGGTCGTAGTAATGATCCATGTGGGGATGTGTGCTGTTTCTGAAAGGATTAGTATATAATTTCTGCAAGTTTGTTTTCTTACAGCTTTGTCAAATGGCCATCTTTATGTTTGTAGATGGAATGGTTCAATCATTACAAAAAGTCCCTTGCTACCTACATGAGGTCATTGGGAGGAGATGAAGGTTTGGACATCACACAGGATATGAAACCTCCAAAAAGCCTATATATAGAAGTAAGTATACCTTTTTAAAATGGATTTTTCTTTAATGCATAGACTGTGATGACTTTTGTCTAAGAAAAGGGGTGATGTGGCACATATATACAATGGAATGTTACTCAGCCATAAAAAGAAACGAAATTGAGTTATTCATAGAGAAGTGGATGGACCTAGTCTATCATACAGAGTGAAGTAAGTCAGAAAGAGAAAAACAAATACCGTATGCTAACACATATATATGGAATCTTAAAAAAAAAAAAATGGTTCTGAAGAACCTAGGGGCAGGACAGGAATAAAGACGCAGACGTAGAGGATGGACTTGAGGACACAGGGAGGGGGAAGGGTAAGCTGGGACGAAGTGAGAGAGTGGCATGGACATATATACACTACCAAATGTAAAATCGATAGCTAGTGGGAAGCAGCCACATAGCACAGGGAGATCAGCTCAGTGCTTTGTGACCACCTAGAGGGGTGGGATAGGGAGGGTGGGAGGGAGACGCAAGAGGGAGGAGATATGGGGATATATGTATATGTATAGCTGCTTCACTTTGTTATAAAGCAGAAACAAACACACCATTGTAAAGCAATTATACTCCAATAAAGATGTTAAAAAAAAAAAAAAGAAAAGGGGTATATGAATATATATTAGTTTATACAGGCATACCTTGGAGATATCATGGGTTTGGTTTAAGACACACAATAAAGTGCATATTCAATAAAGTGAGTCACGAAATTTTTTGGTTTCCCAGCACATATAAAAGTTATGTATACACTATACTGTAGTCTGTTGAATATGCATTAGCATTATAATGCTAACCATCATCTGACAATGCAGCATTGCCACAAACCTTCAATTTGTAAAAAACGCAATATCTGAGAAGCACAATAAAGCAAAGCACAAAAAAGAAAGGAAACAAACTCAAACCAAAATTTTACCTGTAGGTGGTGGCAGGAATAGGATGGAACAGCCAAAATTTTCTGACTGTACCTGTTTTAAAAGTTTTAACTTTGGAACCATGTAAATATTTTACATATTGTTAAAACAAAATGAAATCAAAGTGGAAAACCAACCTACACATTTTGAAAACAAAATGAAACAAATGAACCTGTGTTTCATGTTGGTAGATTAGTCAAACTGGGGTTATTTAAATTACTTTAAAACACATAGATTGATTGTATTTCCCTAGTGGGTACATACTAAGGATGAAAAGAATTACAAAGAAATCTTAACCTGTTTTTAGTAATCATATTATTAATAATAATGTTATTAGTAATAATATTCCTAAGAATAATATAATATTCTTTAAATAATAAACAGTTTATATATTGAAGAATAGAGCAAAAAAGTAATAGCATGGACTCATGTTGAATCATCTCTTCTAAAGAAGTATTTCTTAGCTCTGTCCACTGAAAAGTCCTAGAAACAAGGACCAACCCAGTAGCCATGAGCATCCACATTCTTTTTTTTTTTTTTTAAAGGGAATTTCTCTAGCTCTAGGCCTATCTTTTTTTTTTAATTTATTTTAATTTATTTTTATATTTATTTTTGGCTGTGTTGGGTCTTCGTTTCTGTGCGAGGGCTTTCTCTAGTGCGGGGCCACTCTTCATCGCGGTGAGCGGGCCTCTCACTGTCGCAGCCTCTCTTGTTGCGGAGCACAGGCTCCAGACGCACAGGCTCAGTAGTTGTGGCTCACGGGCCTAGTTGCTCCGCAGCATGTGAGATCTTCCCAGACCAGGGCTTGAACCCGTGTCCCCTGCATCGGCAGGTGGATTCTCAACCACTGCGCCACCAGGGAAGCCTCACATTCTTGAGTCTATATGCCATTTCCCGTGAAAGGAAACCAGGACTCTTGGGGGGAAAATGGCTGATTCCAGGTCTCATATAGATTAAAGATGTACAAGCTGAGCATGGAAAGCAAAGAAAGTATCAAGGACTACAAGGGGAGTGCTGAAAAGACTTGGGAGCTAATTCGAAGGAGCTCGCATTAGCCAAAGAAAGGACAATTTGAGCATCAAAATGATAAACTGCAGTGAATTGCATCACATCAGTTGCGTTAGAAGCATGAATGATAATGACACCTAAAAATAACAGTTTTAAAACTGAAACCTCTTTGGGGCTCCTTGGAGAATATGAAGGATGCAACTCATTTTGGAAAATGGTAAATGAAAGAATGGAGTCAAGCATCCATCTGCCGTTACTGCACAAATTCTATCTCAGGGTAGCCAAATTGTTTACGAGGGAAATCTCTTTTTTATAGAAGAATTCCAGCTAATAAATGCAGCAGGAATAAAAAAACTAGATTAATGCCGTTTTGTAGCCCTAATGCATGGAGGCAAGTAGCTGCTAAAGCATTAGGTGAAAAGCTTAATAGAGACCTTAGTAGTGGATGGGTATGGATAGCACCTAGGCCCATTGATCAATCTTAACATCCAAAAAGGGACACCAGGATTTCCCTGGTGGCACAGTGGTTAAGAATCCGCCTGCCAATGCAGATGACACAGGTTTGATCCTTGGTCCAGGAAGATCCCACATGCTGTAGAGCAACTAAGCCTGTGCAGCTAAGCCCGTGCGCCACAGCTACTGAGCCGGCACTCTAGAGCCCACATGCCACAACTACTGAGACCACATGCTGCAACTACTGAAGCCTGTGTGGTCTAGGGCCTGTGTGCCACAACTACTGAGCCTGTGTGCTGCAACTACTGAAGCCCGCACTCCTAGAGCCTGTGCTCTGCAACAAGAGAAGCCACTGCAATGAGAAGCCTATGCACTGCAACTAAGAGCAGCCCCCGCTCGCTGCAACTAGAGAAAGCCCACACGCAGCAATGAAGACCCAACACAGCCAAAAAAAAAAAACCCAAAAAACAAAAAGGGACACCAGACATTTTGTGCTTCACAACATCATAACACCATTTGCCAGAAAACTAAACCTGATCTGATCCAGCCCCTACATCTAACTTCCAGTTTATAGGATATTCAGGGATGGGGGAACATGTTAAATGACCCCACAGGAGTCCACAACAGAATCTATTTTTTGGGAAACTACCAAACTTCCCAGTTTCTTTAACAAACAAGTTGCCAAGGGGAAGGGGAAGGGGGAGAACCCTGTAGATTAAAGGAGACTTAGAGACATATCAGAAATGTGTAATGTGTAGCTCTCGTTTGACTCTCATTTGAGCATGGCAACTTTAAAAAAAAATTCATGAGACAAAATGGGGAAATTTGGATTCTAACTGGGTATTTCATAATATTAAAAAATTATTAATAAGATGTGATAATTGGGATTTTTTTTAAAAAATCTTATTTTATAGAAATAAGCACTAAAATAATTATAGATTAAATGAAATGATGTCTAGGTTTCGCTTCAAAATAACCCAGAAGTGGGCGAGGGAACAAGATTGGCCACATGCTGATAGTTGTTGAAGCCAGTTGGTGGGACATTGAGTTTATTAGCCTTTTTACTTTTCAGTGTGTTTGAGATTTTCCACAATAAAAGTCTATTTAAAGAAGCAAAATGCTGGTGGTGGGGGGGATTTTTCTTGTATTTCTCAAACCAACTTAAAATACCTTTGGGAGTCATGGTAGGATTGCAGAGGAATCACAGGACATGAAATTATCCAGGAATAGTAGGAATCTGAGACTTGCCATTGGAGTTGGCTTTGCCAACACCAGTGCTAGTACTCTGGAGAATAAACTGAGGTCTGAACTCTCATAGGAGATGAAAATGCCCGCCCGCCTTCCTGTGGCAGCACTTGAAGCTGAGCCAGGTCTGAGATTTCTGGGGCTGCCTTTGAATGTTCCTTCTTTGCAGTTGCAGAAGTGGTTATCAGGCTCCTTACCCCTCCCACCGTCCAACTAAGACCCTCTCCTGATTCTTGTAGCATGAGTCTGTATCTTTTCTTTCCTAGTGTGCTTCTAAGTAATACTGGGAAAGAGTCTGAATCAATCAATCAAAGGAGATTGGCAGAATCTGTAAAACAAATCTTGTAGATTTATGTCCTGTTCTCAGATATTGATACTTTATGGGAGGAATCTGTAAGAGGCAGGTTGGGGTAGATCTAAAACGTTCTCTTTTCTTTGTAGATATGGGGGGTTTTTTGGGGTTTTTTTAAATTTTATTTTTGTCTGCGTCAGGTCTTAGTTTGTGGCACGTGGGATCTTCGTTGAGGCATGAGGGATCTTTCGTTGTGGTGCGCGGGCTTCTCTGTAGTTGTGACGTGCGGGTTTTCTCTTCTCTGGTTGTGGTGCATGGGCTCCAGGGTATGTGGGCTCTGTAGTTGTGACACGAGGGTTCCAGGGTGCGTGGGCTCTGTAGTTTGCGGCACGTGGGCTCTAGTTGAGGTGCGCAAGCTCAGTAGTTATGGTGCACAGGCTTAGTTGCATGGGCTTAGTTGCTCTATGGCATGTGGGATCTTAGTTCCCTGACCAGGGATTGAACCTGCGTCCCATGCATTGTAAGGCGGATTGTTTATCACTGGACCACCAGGGAAGTCCCTGTAGATGTGTTTTCAACTGCTTGATTTTTCACAATTTGCAGAGGGAAAACAATCCAGTGACGTTGTCTCTTTTTGGCAGCTCCTTAGGTTTCCTTGCTGTCAGTGCTGACGTACACATATATTCGGAGATTTGCCATTTTTCTTCCTCCCCATCAAAACAGGACAATTAGAACCACTAGAATACCACAGGAAGGAGTACTAGGCCTAAGTACACAGAGAAGAAATAAAGAGAAAGCCTAATACTTTTCATATGGGTATATATAAATCCCCATCTACTTTATGGTTTCTACATATTATAAAGTAATTTAGATAAGACATCAGTTTTTCTTTTCAGGTGCGGTGTCTAAAAGACTATGGAGAATTTGAAGTTGATGATGGTACTTCAGTCCTATTAAAAAAAAATAGCCAGGTATTTATTGTCTTAAGATACTTTAAATTTTGTAAGAGTGTTGAATGACGAAAATGTTGGAATCAGTAGCAAAGTAAGTATCACCTTGTGATGATCATTTGTATTGTAGGAATTATGTTTATTATAAAATACTCTTTTGTCCTTTTTCTAAATATGTAAAGACATGAAGCAAACGTTGCATATAGTAAGAAAGGGTTAATTACAGTTGACCCTTGAACAATGCACAGGGATTAGGGGTGCCTACAGACTCCCCTCTCCCCACACAGTCGGAAATCTGAGTACTTCTATCTCTGCCTCAAAAACAAAGGGATTGATAAATGACTCACCCAAAGGCTGGAAGCTAAAACAGTTTGAATAGAATTAGGACCCAAGCCCTAGTTCTTTTGATCCCACCTTTTGTGATCTCTAATCGAACACAAACTTTTCCCCATACTTAGTCAATTTAAAGATCTGTAAAATGACAATACAGGTTTTATATATGTGTGTGTGTATATATATATATATATATATATATATATCCGCATATTTGAGTGGAGTCATGCAGTTCAAACCCATGCTCAAGCATTAGCTATAATTTACTAGGGTATTGCTTGAATTTAATACTAAGCATTTCCCTGGGAAGTTGCCACAGTGGGTCTTATTCTAGTTAAGGGGCTATTAAGTTGTTGCATTTAGCTCCTTTCTTCAAATTATTATTTATTAAAAAGGTGCTAAGCACTAGTTTTCAGCCTATACTTCTTCACCTTTTAAATCTTAGTTCTTTAGTTAACAAATAGTGATATGGATCAAAAAATTTCTAAGTATTTAATATATAAACATAATAGAAGTTAATAGGGAAAGACTGAAATTGTAACTCACTAAATTTTTCCTTACGAAGAATCTCAATTTATTGTTTCCTTAGAAATCTTCAAGTTCACATTAGATGAATTCACATTAGCTAAATTTATTTTATCCTATCTCTATTTTCTGTAGTCATATTAGCATAGGAGGAAAGGTGAACTAGTAAAAACCACTCTTTCCTTTGTTGCCTGCCATCTTGTTATGAGACGGTCGGTATTTAATGACCCTAGTCACTTTTGTTGACTTCTGTTTGTTCTGTTGAGCCGAAGAATGGTTCTGGTTATGTGGTTCTTAGCTCATTTCCCTAAGGGAGGGTGAGTTGGTCTCTTATTTTACTAGTACCCTTGGAGTTTTAGTTTCCTGAAACAAAAGTTGAAATTATTAAAGACAGATTTTCAGGGTACCCTAAAATCTTTGGTTGTTAAGGCAAAAGTTTCCCTTCCAAGGATACTAATGAATAGAAAATAGATGGTGAAGCTCTGGGTTCACAAGAACAAAGCTAGCCTCATAAAGCAAGATCTGAGAAAATGCACTTCACCCCAAACACTGTCCCGTGGTTGAATTTCTTTCTCCAGCTTTGTGGCCAGTCTTCCCACCAGGTGTGCTAAGACTCCTCAGCAGGGAGGGCCTGGGTGGGGCCAGGGCAGCCGAAACCCAGTCCCTCCTCCGTCTGCTGCTGTTAGACGATTGCTGTTTACTGTGTGGCGCATTCAGAAGCCTTCCTCTTAATGAGACTTTGTCTCTCAGTATCACCCTATAAAAACGGGGAAACTTAAAAGCATAATCTACTGTAATTGATATTAAGGGGCTTCAGAAATGTCTGAGCACATCTGAAACCAGTTTTCTATAAAATCTGTATTGTAGATCACCCACATAATGTAAAATATTAATAGGTAAACATTTTCCTACTGTACATTCCTCTATTATTGACTCTATGGCAAGCATGCTCTCTGGTTGTCCAGAAATCAGAACTCCCTCTTTTTAGTAGATATTGGAATAATTGTTAAATGAACAACTCCATAGTTTTTTCTCTCTCTCTTTATTATTATTTTTTTTACATTTTATATTCTTAAGGATTTTTTAAAATTCAGTTAAGCTAGACAACAGTCCTTGGCCCATGGGTCTTCATGACTGGTTTGGAGGAGTTTCTTTGGTCATGGGTCTCACCTGAGGTCTTTGAGTTTGTGGAGGACTGTCAGGTGCACTGAAGTGGCATCCGCTTCCTTGAATACTTTGCATACTCTCTCCTTCAGTTACTTTCTAGGGTTATCTACACTGCACTTTCTGATGTACTGTTTCTTGTTTTTACCCAAGTATCTCTGTCTCGTCTTTGAGATTTCTTTGGTCACTTGTGAGCTTGGAAATTCTTCCTGCCTCACCTCCAGAGCACCTCCCCGCTCCAGAGTTTAGTAAATGTTCACTTTTGTTTTAAGCCCTGGTGTTTTGAGAGGGAATCAGACAAGGAGACTCCTTTCCACCTCAGAACGAGAGCAGTGTCCTCTCAGGAGACGTTGAGGATGAGCCTTAGCCAGGCACTGGCATCCTCACACACAGCGTGTGACCAGCACCCATGTCATAGGTTACCATGACTTTTAATCCTTGGGAAGCATGGGAGAAGAGTTGCACTGTTAGTAGAAGAATGACAGTTCAGACTCAGATCCTAGAAGAGGTTTAGTGGAGAAGACACTCCTTCCGCTTGCCTTCCTAATGAGCTGTTGCTGCACCACTTGTGATCCAGCGCCCCAAATCTCACCTACCTGGGTTTTCTGTGCGTAGATTTTAAAATGCAAACAGGAAGGAAAATACCTACTAGAATTCAGAACTCTATAGTTACATTTAACTTAAGCAAAACATGAATTTGTTTATAAAATTCAGACTTCAGTACAGCTCTAGCTGACATCCATTTCAGTTGATTAAAATAGCAAAAATACTTAAGTTTAGCTTTTAACTACTTAGCTGGTGGAGTTTGAAATATATATATAATGCGTTGCTGCTTCTTAATGATGCATCGTATAATTTAACATTCTTTTCATTCCTTTTTCTTCCTCCCCCTCTTCCCTCAGCACTTTCTACCTCGGTGGAAGTGCGAGCAGCTGATTAGACAAGGCATTCTGGAGCACGTGCTATCGTGACCTCGCACCAGATGGCTGCCAAGGCTTCCCCCATTCAAGGCTGGACCCAACCAAGGACACTTCTCCACCTCCCTCTCCACCTCCCCCAGGCCCACCACTTTTTGGTTTTAAAATTTAGACTTTCTTTAACCAGGACTGCTTGGCCAAGGAGTATGGTTTGTTTTTCTTTTTCTTTTTTTTCATTTGAACCTGAGTTTCTCTTTTATTTAATTTCCAAATATAATTCTATAACCTTCCATGGTAAACATATTTTTGAATCTATGTTGTATGCTTGCATTTTGAAGCATCAGTTCTCAATAGAGAGTTTGAATTCTTGCCATACAGAGACTCCACATATCCAATCTGCTGTCCACAGTTCTAGAGGGAAGTGCAAGATCAAGGCTCTAGCGGATTCTGTGCCTGAAGAGAGTGCTTCCTAGTTCATACACCGCCATCTTCTCATTCTGTGCTCACAAGGTGGAAGTGGTTTATTTTTCTATTGTACAGGATTCTCCCCTTTGTGTGGTAAGTTGTATCTGTAATCACAACATTCCTACAATTCCCAAAATACTGTATACAATTCCCAAAATACTGTATACAATTCCCAAAATACTATATACAGTTCCCAAAATACTATAGTGTGTTTTTGTTTAATGAAAGTAAATTATCAATATTACATTTTAATCTCCTTTAAACAATGAGGAAGTTTCACCTGGCTGTATAGGGAGATAGGGGGTCCTGGTGCATCTTGTGTTGCTGGAAGTGTGCATTGTGCAAGCCGGGGAGCTGAATTTCTGCAATTCATGTTTCCAAATCACATGGGCAGGTGGAGCTGATGGCCTATAAAATTTTCAGCATATTTAATGTTTAATAACATGTTAACTTATCACCTGGCTGTTTAGGAAGAAAGGAAGGACACAACGGATTTTGCCCTTTTCCAGCAGTGGTGGCTGATCTGGCTCATGCCTGTCTGCGAGCCTGCGGGGTGAGCACCAGGATCTCCCCTTCGGAAAGGGAAACTGGAATTGGGGCTAGGAAAGGAACTTTGTGCAGTTTCCCCCCAACAGTCCCAATGACCAGAAAGTCACGTGAAGAGCTGGTCAGCTAAGTGGAGCGCAGTTTCTGTTGCCTGATAAACTGAAAATGGTAGACATTGGAGAGGCACAGAGTGGTCTTGCCTGGTGGTCAGTGGCCTTTCCGCACCAGTCCCCTCCATGACCAGTGACTAGAGCCACTCAACATAAATCAATAAAACCTACAAAATTTTAACTTTTCAGCTAGTATACATTCACTTCAAATAAGGAATATACTTACTATTTTATTCTGGGAATTAAACAGAAAAGTACAACATATATCAGTAATTTACGTACAGGAATGATGCTGGGCTGTAATCTCAGAGGCATTCAAATTTAAAATCCTGATAAACCCAGTACCTGACACTCTCTGTGCAGTTTATTTCTTAAACAGGAGAATGTTTCTGGCCAGAATTATAGTCAAGAAATCAAGCTATAGAGAGGCTCTACCTAGGGTGTGGATCTGCATATTTTCACAACACACGTACCTAGGTCAGTAGGCAGCCCTTGACAGACTGTTTTTGTTTATGTATTTTTATGGCCGTGCCACTCGGCTTGCGGGATCTTAGTTTCCCGACCAGGGACTGAACCCACGCCCTCAGCAGTGAAAGCACAGAATCCTAACCACTGTACTGCCAGGGAATTCCCTCATTTTTAAAAATAATTCCTCCCATAGGTTCGTAGCCACATCAGATTTTCATCTGAATCTCTGCCAATAAACAATATGGAATATTTCCCTAGTGAATGGGATGGATGATGTTTTAACTGTCCATCAATGGTCACTTCCTTCCCTTGCATTTTGCTCTTCCAAGCATGTGGAACCACGTGCAGGTGATCCTAGATTCCATGTGAATCAGCCGTGAGGATAGACAGCAGTGAAGGCCATTGCCCTGTTGCCAGCCCAGCATCATTCCTGTACATAAATTATTGATATATGTTGTACTTTTCTGTTTAATTCCCAGAATATAATAAGTATATTCCTTATTTGAAGTGAATGTATGCTTGTTGAAAAGTTAAAATTTTGTAGGTTTTATTGATTTATGTTGACTGGATCTAGACTTGTGGCTAGAATTTTAAAATATATGTTTTTTTCTTATTATAGAGGTAATATATGCACAGTTAAAAAGGTAAAAAAAAAATACAGTGTAAAAAATGAGTACCACCATCCAGTGTGTCCACTGTTAACTGGTTACGGATATAAGTGCAAGCCCATTTCTTTTTAGTGTTTTCCCAATTACCTTCCAGTTTTTGTTTCTAATATGAATGGAATCTTCTTTTCGATTATATTTTCTGATTGGTTTTGGCTGATACATATAAAAAAGCTGTAAATTATGATGATTTGGCCACATTCCTATATAAACTCATTTCTTTTTCACATTGATTTTGTTGTCTAGAACTGTCAGAAAAATGTTGACTACTGCTGGTAATAGCTGACAACTTATCTTTTTCCTGACTTCACTGGAATGCCACAGTCTTCTTAATCTCTCTATCCCATACTTCTCCAGGAAAACTACCAAAACTTGTGGCCAGTGCAACTTGAAACCTCAAAATAAATTTAATACCATAATAAAACAAAACAGTGGTAGTTAACAAACATGATTCTTCCACGTACACTTTGGGAACTTGAGTGATGATCATATATGGTTTCTCACTTAACTCCCTAAAGTTTATGAATTACATATATAGAATTTTATTGTTGAACTATCTTGCATTCCATTTTTAACATTCTTGGCTGTGGTGTGTTAATCATTTAGTGAACTGCAAGATTTGATTTGGTGTTATTTTATTGTGGAATTTTGCAACTGTGAGTGATGCTGGTTTATAGTGTTTGGGAAGAGGGAACCGTGTGTGTCTTCACATTTGTGTCTATACTTTGTCAGTGTTTTCAATAATCTGTTCCTATGAAACAGCCATCTGAACACAGTGGCTTTAAATGACACCATTTTATTAGCTCTCCCAGTTCTGTGGGTTGACTGGGCTCAGCTGGGAGGTTCTGCAGATCTTGCTTGGGGTCCCTGATGCAGTTGCATTCAGGTGGTGGCCTGGCTGGGATGGCTTGGCCTCTGGTCTCCATGTGGGCCTCTCCCGTGG
The DNA here is from genome assembly GCF_965194825.1 of Balaenoptera physalus. Lineage (NCBI taxonomy): Eukaryota > Metazoa > Chordata > Mammalia > Artiodactyla > Balaenopteridae > Balaenoptera > Balaenoptera physalus. Next base: position 45,285,932 of record NC_138898.1, on the reverse strand, counting down.
TTCTCTCCAGCAAGCTGGCTGGGCTTCTCACCTGGCAGCTTAGGACTCCTGCAGGGTTAAGAGGGTGGATGTGGGTGCTGCTAGTTTTCTTTCTTTTTAAATTTTTTTTATTGTTTAAAAAATTTTTTTATTTGTTTGGCTGTGTTGGATCTTCGTTACTGCGTGTGGGCTTTCTCTCGTTGCGGCGAGCAGGGGCTACTCTTCGTTGCGGTGTGCAGGCTTCTCATTGCGGTGGCTTCTCTTGTTGTGGAGCACGGGCTCTAGGCATGCGGGCTTCAGTAGTTGTGGCATGTGGGCTCAGTAGTTGTGGCTCGCGGGCTCTAGAGCGCAGGCTCAGTAGTTGTGGCACAGAGGCTTATTTGCTCCACGGCATGTGGGATCTTCCTGGACCAGGGCTCAAACCTGTGTCCTCTGCATTGGCAGGTGGATTCTTAACCACTGTGCCACGAGGGAAGTCCCACTGCTAGTTTTCTGAAGGGCTCGGCCTAGTACTGAACTAGTACCACTTCTGCCAAATCCAGTCAATTAATACAGTCATAGGCCCCCAGATCCAGTGAGGAGGCCACGTGAACCACATGAAGGCAGAATGAGAGGCCCCACAGTCAGATGGGGTGTCAGTGTTCTGGTGTCTCTTTTTAGTGGTGCTTGTTACTTTATTTCTAATAGAAATGTACCTTTTAAAATAGCATTAATACCTACAGAACCATCTCAGTATGAGTCTTCTTTGGAGAGAGGTGATGATCTTTGATGAATTTTTTATTTTCTTTAGTTTATGGTCAAGTTTTCTACTTTTTCTTAAGTAAATTTCAGTTAATCATGTTTTTCTAAATATTTTATTCTATATTTCCAAATGTTCTGAGGAATTTTTTTCTTTTCTCTACATATGGTCATTCCTAATATGTATGTCTTCCCTTTTTTGTCTTAGTCATATAACTAAAAGAAGTATCTGTAATGATAATGCATTAATCTTTTAGGATTTAGAGGAGGGAGATGTAGATTTCAGATGATCTATTGCTTTTCACAATTGATAGTATTTTTGGATGAGTTGAATTTATTCTATTTTGTAACTTTACAAAAAACAATGTTTTCATATAGTATAAAATGTAATAGCAAAGAAAGCAGCCATCTGCAAGTCAAGGACAGAGGCCTCAGGAAAAACAAACTTGCTAATAACCTTGATCTTGGATTTCTAGCCTCTAGAACTGTAAGAAAATAAATTTCTTTTGTTTAAGACACCCAGTCTGTATTATTTTGTTTTGGCAGCCCCTGCAAACTAATAGAGTGTGTTAAATACCTTTTGAAAAAAAAATCTATTTCCTTATTGATGGACACTTGAACAGTTCCCATCCTTTTGCTATTGTAGACAAACCTATGTGAGTAACCTTGTACATATATCATTTTATACATATACAGCTTTGTGTATAGGACAGTTATAATTTTGATGGGTTTTGCCACAATATGTAGGAATTAAAATTTGTACTACCACCAGAAATAATGAGAGTCACTCCCCCTTACCCCCTTTGCTAATAGTATGTTATTCCCAGTTTGGGGCTGTTACAAAAAAGGTGCCAGGAACATTTGCATACAAGTCTTTTATGGACATGTATTTCCTTTCCTTTGAGGCAAATAACTAGGAGTAAAATGGCTGGGTCATACTGTAGGTGTAATTTTAACTTTTTAAGAAACTTCCAAACTCCTCCAGGGTGGTTGTGCATTTTGCATTCACACCAGCAGTGTATGAATTCCAGTTCTTCCAACACTTGCTACGATTAGCCTTTTAAATTTTACCCATTCTAATAGGCGTGTAGTGCTATCTTGTTAAGATTTTAATTTGCATTTCCCTAATGACTAATGACTAATGATGATGAATATCTTTACATGTGATTATTTGGAATGTGTATATCTTGCGTTGGTGAGTTTGTCTAAATCTTTGTCCATTTGTTAAAAAACTAGGTTGTTTTCTTATTGAGTTTTGGGAGTTCCTTTATATATTCTGGATATAAGTCCTGTATGAGATATATGTTTTGCAAAGATTTTTCTCCCAGTTTGTGGCTTGTCTGTCTATTCCTTTTTTTTAACAGAATCTTTTTTTTTTTTCCTTTTTAAATTATTTATTTATTTATTTTGGCTGTGCCAGGTCTTAATTGAAGCATGCTGGATCTTTGGTTGCAGCATGCGGACTTTTTCATTGCGGCATGCATGCGGGATCTAATTCCCCGACCAGGCATCAAACCCAGGCCCCTTGCATTGGGAGCACAGTCTTACCCACTGGACCACCAGGGCAGTCCCTTAACAGAAGCTTTTGAAAAGTAGACATTTTTGGTTTTGATAAAATCAAATTTATTCGTGTTTTTTAATGCTTTTGGAGTCATATCTAAGAAATTTTTTTCCAGCCCAAGGTCACAAAAATTTTTTTCCTTCATCTAGAAGGAAACTTTTAGGTTTTACACTTAAGTTTATGATCCCTTTTGAGTTAATTTTTGTATATGGTGTAAGGTGTGGATCCAAGGTCACGGCAGGGGTGTGGGGGTGGTATATGGATATTCAACTGCTCTAGTACCTTGTTCTCACAATATGCAAGTGAATGGTTTGCTGTGCCAAGCAGTCTATTCACAAAGTAGGCCCTGGGGCTGGGCTTCACCCACAGCATGGAGTTTGCCCACCTCTGTTCTATTCCTTGACCTCTGTAGTGATCTTCATGATTTCCTTCTGTCTGTTTACTTCTGGTTTAATTTCTTCTTCTTTTTCTAGTTATTTAGGGTGGAAGCTGAGGTCGCTGATTAGAATAGTTCTAGAAATAGATAGCATTATCTAGTTTGCTCCAAATTTCAACTTTTTCTTATTTGTCTTGGCTGTGCTAAGTCCTTTGCTTTTCATATGAAATTTAGGGTCAGCTTGTCAGTTTCTACCAAAAACAGACCTGGTAGCATTTTGTTTGGAACTGCATTGAATCTGTGTGATTCAATTTGGGAAGAATTGACATCTTAACAACATTGAACCTTTCAGCCCATAAACAGCCCAGTTATTTTTGTCTTCTTCCTTTTCTCTCAGCAGTATTTTGTAGTTTTCAGTATACAGGTCCATCGTATCTCTTGCCAGCATTTCATAGTTTTGATGCTGTTGTAAATGGTATTGTTAAATTTCACATTCTAATTGTTTATAAATAGAAATACAATTGATATTGAACTTATGTCCTGCATCCTTGCTAAACTCACTTTTTAGTTCTAATAGCTTTTTTGTAAATTATATCAAGTCTTCTACGCCACGGTCATGTTTTCTGTGAATCAAAAGTTTTATTCCTTCCTTTCTAATCCAGATGCCTTTTATTTCTTTTTCTTGCCTAACTGCACTAGTTAGAACCTTTAGGAGAGTACCGGATAAAAGTGGTCTGAAGAGAAGTCCCTATCTTGTTCCTGATCTTAGGTGGAAAGCACTCAGTCTTTTACCATTAAGTATAACATAACTCTGAGTTTTTTGTAGATGCCCATTATCTGGTTAAGGAAGTTCCCTTCTGTTCCTGGTTCACTGAGAGTTTTTATCAGGAATGGATGTTGGATTTTGTCATATCCTTTTCTGCATCTGTTGAGATGATCATAGAGTTTTTGTCTTTTAGTTTATTAGGGTCATCAAACTTTATTTTAGACTGCAGTCCACACAGTCTCTGTTACAGCTGCTCAGCGCTCAGTTGTAGCACAAAAACAGGCCATGGGGCTAGCTTTCACACACAGCATGAAGTTTGCCAACCCCTGTTCTTCTATTCCTTATTCCTACAGTGATGTTTATTATTTCCTTTCTTCTGCTTACTTTGGGTTTATGGCTCTTTTTCTAAGGTGGTAGCTGAGGTCACTGATTTCAGACCTTTCTTTTATGATCCATTTACTTAGTGCTATGAATATTCCCCTAAGTACCGCTTTTACTCCACCCCCACAAATTTTAATATGTTTTCATTTTCAGTTAATTCAAAATATGTTCTAATTTTTTCATTGCTTTGTGGGTAATTTCAGTTTCCAAATATTTGGGATTTTCCAGATGTCATTCTGGTCTTGAATTCTAATTTAGAAGAACCTACTTTTTTTTTTTTTTTTAATTTTATTGGAGTATAGTTGATTTACAATGTTGTGTTAGTTTCAGGTGTACAGCAAAGTGATTCAGTTATACGTATACATATATCCATTCTTTTTCAGATTCTTTACCCATATAGGTTATTACAGAATATTGAGTAGAGTTCCCTGTGCTATACAGTAGGTCCTTGTTGGTTATCTATTTTATATATAGTAGTGTGTGTATGTTAATCCCAAGCTCCTAATTTATCCCTTCCCCCACCCCCCCCATTTCCCCTTTGGTAACCATATGTTTGTTTTCAAAATCTGAGTCTGTTTCTGTTTTGTAAACAGAATTTGTATCATTTTTTAAATTAGATTCCACATATGAATGATATCATATAATGTTTGTGTTTCTCTGTCTGACTTACTTCACTTAGTATGATAATCTCTAGGTCCGTCCGTGTTGCTGCAAACGGCATTATTTGTTCTTTTTTATGGCTGAATAATATACCATTGTATATATGTACCACATCTTCTTTATGAATTCATCTGTCGATGGACATTTAGGTTGCTTCCATGTCCTGGCTATTGTAAATAGTGCTGCGTTGGGGTGCATGTATCTTTTCAAATTATGGTTTTCTCCAGATATATGCCCAGGAGTGTGATTGCTAGATCATATGGTAGTTCTATTTTCAGTTTTTTAAGGAACCTCCGTACTATTCTCCATAAGCTTGTACCAATTTACAGTCCTACCAACAGTGTAGGAGGGTTCCTTTTTTCCCACACCTTCACCAGTGTCTTCTTTGGAAAAATATCTATTTAGATCTTTTGCCCATTTCTTGATTGGGTTGTGTTTTTTTTGACATAGAGCTGCATGAGCTGTTTGTGTATTTTGGAGATTATCCCTTGTTGGTCGCTTTGTTTGCAAATATTTTCTCCCTTTCTGTGGGTTGTCTTTTTGTTTTAAAGTTTCCTTTGCTGTGCAAAAGCTTTTTAAGTTTAATTAGGTCCCATTTGTTTATTTTTGTTTTTATTTTCATTACTCTAGGAGGTGGATCAAAAAAGATATTGCTGCGATTTATGTCAAAGAGCGTTGTTTTTTTTAATTTATTTTTTTTTATTATTTTTATTTTTTTTAAATTTATTTTTTTATGGCTGTGTTGGGTCTTCGTTTCTGTGCGAGGGCTTTCTCTAGTTGTGACAAGTGGGGACCACTCTTCATCGCGGTGCGCGGGCCTCTCACTATCGCGGCCTCTCTTGTTGCGGAGCATGGGCTCCAGACGCGCAGGCTCAGTAATTGTGGCGCACGGGCTCAGCTGCTCCATGGCATGTGGGATCTTCCCGGACCAGGGCTTGAACCCGTGTCCCCTGCATTGGCAGGCAGATTCTTAACCACTGCGCCACCAGGGAAGCCCTTTAATTTATTTTTTGGCTGTGCTCTGCTGCTTGTGGGATCTTAGTTCCCCGACCAGGGATCGAGCCCAGGGCCCATGGCAGTGAAAGAGCTGAGTCTTAACCACTGGAACACCAGGGAGTTCCCTAAGAGTGTTCTGCCTATGTTTTCCTCTAAGAGTTTTTACTCTCTGGCCTTACATTTAGGTCTTTGATCCGTTTTGAGTTTATTTTTGTGTATGGTGTTAGAGAGCATTCTAATTTCATTCTCTTACATGTAGCTGTCCAGTTTTCTCAGCACCACTTTTTCCCATTGTATATCCTTGCCTCCTTTGTCATAGATTAATTGACCACAGGTGCGTGGATAGAAGAACCCACTTTATGGTGTTGAGTCCTCCTATCCAAGATCTGATCTTTCCGTCTATTCCAGTGGTTTAAGGTTTTTCTCATTCAAGCATGTACAGTGACTATACAGATAGTGGGGAGGTGCAGCAGCTTCAGGACAGCGGTTGCCTCCAGGAAGGTTGAATGCAGTAGAACAGGGACTGCGCTTCTATCCAAAATGTTGTAACAATGTTTTTAATACATCTGAATGTTTATGTAATACATATGAATGTTTCTTATGAAACTATTTTTCTATATCTTTGAAATATTTAATAGTTTAAAAAATACTTAGGGGCTTCCTTGGTGGCACAGTGGTTACGAATCCGCCTGTCAATGCAGAGGACACAGGTTCGAGCCCTGGTCCGGGAAGATCCCACGTGCCGCAGAGCAACTAAGCCCGTGCACCACAACTACTGAGCCTGCACTCTAGAACCCACGAGCCACAACTACTGAGCCCATGCGCCACCACTACTGAAGCCCGAGAGCCTAGAGCCCATGCTCCGCAATAAGAGAAGCCACCGCAATGAGAAGTCCACTCACCACAATGAAGAGTAGCCCCTGCTGGACACAACTAGAGAAAGCCCAAGCGCAGCAATGAAGACCCAATGCAGCCAAAAATAAATAACAACAAAAAAACACTTAGAAATCAATTTTAATAGAAAAGGACTTTTATTGCAAATACAGTGACTCTTCATATTACAGTAGTTTATTCTGATAAAGCAAATGGCCATAATTTATGTATATTTTGGATATAAAACTATACTTTTTTTTTTTTTTTTTTACAAATAATATACTTTCCAGTGTGATGACACTTCTTCAATGAGGAAAAGATTGCATTCACAATAGAAACCATCCTCCCTGAGTCCACAGTCCTAAAATAACAAGCACTGTCCAGACATCCCTGCAGTGGAGCTGACCCTGACAAAGGGGCTTCCCCTCCTCTATCCCTCATTGCCAGTTGACAGTCACAGGAAGTGAAGCATTTCTGGAGTGTCTGTATCCACCCACTATGGAGAATGCCAGTGAGTCAACCAGAGCAGCAACAGTGAAATGGTAGAACTGCAGAGCCCTGACTTTGCATTTTAGCCTCTGTAGCCAAGGTCAGAAGTAAAACATTAAAACTATTTTACCATTTACCTTGCTGAGAGCCCCCATAACCTGTTTCACTAGTAAGCAGCAAAATTAGGAATTTTACCTAGGGACCACTAAAAAAAAAAATGTAGTCTTTTCCAACATGTCTGTTTTCCCCAGCATCTGGCACATAGTCGACCTTCATTAAGTGCTTGTGGGGCGAACAGAGAATCATAATCCTCATCTGTCCAGGGGTGTGTGGCCAATAGCCGTAGAAGTTATGGCATCACAGTGGTTTACTTTTAAAAGATGTTCTTTCAAAATGAACTCCAGGAAGAAAAGTCTACACAGAGAGAGATGCTGAAGCGATCTTATTGAGTAGTTTGTTGAGAGCTCTAACTCTTTCTTCCAAGAATCGGGATTTTTTCTCAGCACCTCGTTGCTTCTCTTCAGTGACCTGAAGCGCTTTCGTTAGGTGAGCATTTTCCACATAGAGCTCCTTGAGCAGCAAATCAGATCGTGTATTCTTTTCAAACTGGACAGGGGAGAAAGCCACACTGCACTGTGAATCTAATGGAGAAATGCCACGCTACCAGCTTGCCCCTCCCAGTCTTCCACGTTGTTCAAACCACAGTTTGGGGATTCTTACAAATTGGAAACAAATATTGGATGTAATGACAATTTTTGTTATCCTGGCGGGAGAGAGGAAATTGAGACTCTGATGAACTATGTGATAGAGAAAAGCCAATTTTGCACAAATTGATTTTTACCATAAAATGAAGACAAAAAGACCAAAATCTGTAGGCCTCGAAAAGAAAGGAAATTGTCAAGAGTACCCTGTCAAATTGGGTGTCAAAGGAAATTGTCAAGAGTTCGCTGTCTGCACTCTCACCTGCCCGCCCAAGTCCAAAACCTTGGAGTCCTGATGGACCCCTTCCCATCTCATCTTTCAGCTAGGCCTTCAGCGTGGGATACAGAGCCCCCCATCTCTTGGGTCCTAACAGCTGGTGTCCTCGTTTCCTTTGATGTGCTTTCAACCAAACCTGGGGTTTGGGTTGAGGTTTTGCCAGGAGTGACTGAGGGAGTCACCGAGTGTGACTGCTGGGAAGGAACGTGAGGACCAGGGACAGAGAGGGTGGGAGGATGGCAGTGCCAGCAGGGGAGGGGCTGCAGAGATGTGGGGGTGGTCAGGAGCGGGTGGCCTGCACAGAGTCACGCTGCCCGGGAACCTGCAGCTCCGGATGCCGCAGATGAACCAACCATACTTGACTGCTATGTAAGAAAAGTATCTCTACAGATTCTCACGTTTCATTTCCTGGAGCTCCAAGTAGAACTTTTAGGACAGCAATGGCCTCTCTCTCTCCTCTCCCCCTCTCAGCGATTCCACAGGACATGGGGTTCTCTTGGGTTATGTCTCCCTGATCAGCTACTTGAATGCCCAAACGAGGCGTCATCACTCACCTGCTCTTTCAGCTCACGCACTTTCTCTTGGAGGAGCGCTTCCACGTTCTTCAAAATCATTTCCACCTCCTCCACCCGCTCTTCTGCGGCTTTCAGCTGTTTTTCATGTGCTTCCTGCACAAAAGGAGCTTAGAGATCAACACTGTACGTTTTAAAAAGAATCATCGCGGGTTTGTTTACTTTAGAATGGAAATTAGCTGAAGTGTGCAAATCTGAGCATGTGGATAACCTTTCATCCGTAGAGGGAGGGTTAGAAATGTCTCACAAGCCACAAAGCTGCATTTCTCATTGTAGTCTAAGCAGATCAGCAGACTGCTTTGTGCTAGGATTTGTCCTTTGAGTCCTAAATGACTCAAAGGTGAGTTTCCCCAAACACATTAGTCTTTCTAAAGGATTTCTGACTAAATTTCTTTGTTTTGTCAATAATCTCTCACAGCTTAACTGTCTCTCCAGCATAACGTTTTTGCATAATGCTGAAAGGCTATTCTTCGTTAGAATTTGTGTTTTACAAACGTCGAATTTCACCCACCTTTGCAGGCTTGGCCAGTTCCTCCCTCGTGAAGGTGCCTCGCCCTCTGGCCCCACCCCCACCCCCACCTCATGAACTCTGAGGACCAAGTTGTGCCCCGCAGGTTTACACTTTACGGTGCTCACTCACTGATGCCTGAGAGGCTGCTTTGAGGTGGGAACCGCTGCCACCAGAAGTTGACAGAAACGGAAGCACAGAGAGGTTAAACAAGTGGCCTGAGGTCACTCGGCTGGGGTGGTGCAGCCAGGATCCAGATCCCTGCAGCGTGCTCTGAGCCACTGTCCTGCTGCCCTTTAAGGCTGCGACTCTGTTTCTATGTGTCTAGACGCCTAGGGCAGCACCTGGCACACAGCCGGGCTCCCCAAGTCTGTGCTGTCACTGCGGTGACCTCTTGTCCAACCACCCCCCACGCCCTGGCTACCTTTAAACATGACGAGCACGGCCCACCTCAGGACCTTTGCACCTGCCTGTGCTCTCACAGGGCTACACAGGCAGGGACCCTGCCTGTCGCCTCCCTTGCAACCCCTCTATCACCATCTTTCAGGCCTGGAAGCGGGGACCGTGTGTGTGGCTGTGTGGCTGGCTGCAGACACGTGCAGCCCGGAAGACAGACTGGGGGGCTTTGGGGGGCCTTCAGGGTCAGCTGCTCAACGCCCCCCAGTTCTCAGGGAAAGTTGGGTCCCATAGCTTCCATAAACCAGTCCTCACGTAGTGGGACATCTGCGGGGCCATCTTCCCCTGGGCACCTGGGCAGCTTTTGGCTAAGTCACCAGAGAGCCAGCCTCCCCCTCCCCGTCACCCTCAGCCGGCCCTTGGGCCCCTGTCCTCACTTACCCGTTCCTCCTCCCGGAGCTGCCGAGCCGCCTGCCGCTCCCCTTCCAGCAGCTGCTGCAGCTCAGCCACGCGGCCCCGAGGCACCAGCCGCTCCATCTGCTCCTGCAGCTGCTGCACCTCGTGGGCGTGCTGGGACCGGGCCAGCCTCAGCCTCATGGTGGCCCCGTGCAGCTGCCCAGGGAGAAGGCACCCAGTGTTGGGGTGACCGCCCAGAGCTACGGGGTCACTACCAGACACAGAAGACTGCATCTCTACCTTTAAGGTCACCCCACAAGGGAAGTGTCTGCAGCAAAACCCACGGTTCCTAAAGAGCCTATTTAGCTGAATTCTGACGCCCAAACTCCATTCAGCGGGCGCTTCTACACAGTGAGAGCCAGGAAAGCCTGCCTGTAATCCTCCACGTGACCTCCCGCCGGATTACGTAACCTTCTGTCATGTTTACCTTCCGGGTACATTACTGGGGTGTAATTCCTTTAATACTGTGACACACGCCAGCTGTGTACGGCAGCCTTCCTCTAAGTGAAGAGTTCATGCCCCTGACACTTGGCTGCGGCCGGGGTCCCAGAGGTGGGTTACACAGAGATCAGCCAGGGGCTGGGAGCAGGTGTGGATGGGCCTCAGCACCCGCTCCCTGGGCACAGAACCCACTGGGTCGTTGGTACCAAGCTGTCCAGAGCCTGGCCACTTCCCCTGACGGACCACCTGGGAGCCCAGATCTCAACACCACTTATATCACTTGGACTCTGGCAGCTTCGTCTGGAACGCACAGAACTTCCCTCTGAGACCCCACAGACAGGAGAGGCAACAGCTCTGCCAGGGGTCCTGCCGAGGGCAGGTTGGAGAGGAGGGCGCCGGCCATGCCAGGCAAGAGCGAGGCTGTGAGCCCGCAGCCCCACTTCCCTCACTGTCCCGTGTCACTGCGTGTCTCAGGGGCCACCCCAGGCGGTTCTCCAGGACGGGTCCCCCCAGAGGCACACGCGTACACACGGGTCCAGCAGGGCAGCTACCATGCTCTTTGGGATGAAGACAGGGGAGGATAGTTCTCACACACCCTCCACCAGATGTAGCCTCCTCCCGACTTTCGAGATTCAGACGGTCACTCTACAGTCACTCTGGCCCGTGTCTGAGCCCCCGCCCGCCCGAAAATGCTCTTCACACCCCCCTGCCCAGGTTCCTCGCTGCCCGCTCTCCACTTGGCTGGGTGGTACATCAGCAGCGCCCAACTGAGTGCCCCAAGCCCCCTCCTTGTGAAGTGAGGTGCGGGTGGAGGCTGGGCTGCCTCCGGAGAGCGCTGCTCAACTGCCACGTGAGAAGGGGGACGTCCCCAGGAGAGCAGTGGGGCCACTGCAGCCAGGAAGCCAGGGCCTTCGCATTCTGGATGCCGGGGCGGGGCAGCGAGCCCCTCGGACAGCAGCCCCTCCTGCCCTGAATCCAAACTGGACCGGCAGAATGTGGGGAAGTGATATCCAGAACTCCCGGGCACCGGCCTCAGAAGCCTAGCCACCTGTATACTCTTCTGGGGGCGCCTGTTGCCACACCACGAGAACCCCATGCCGTGGAGAGGCCGGTGCGGGTGCCCCAGTCCGTGGCACCCCTGTAAGTGCCCTCTCGGACGCCTGGCTCCCCTGCTGGACCTGTGACCTTGGAACCACTCATGGCGCACCGGTGACCACTCCCTCCTCTGTGTGCACCTCACCTCCGCACACCCAGAGGGTCCCTAAGTGCCCTGGAAGCTCCTTACTTCCCTTCTCCACACTTTCATCCAGGTGTGTTTCATGGGGGTCCTCGTCTAAATCACAAAAAGGGACGCCAGCTCACGTCACAGCAGGCTGCTTAAGTGCAGTATCTCCTGCCTGTGACGGCGGCTGCATGCTGGGCATCCCAGCGGGCACGGAAACCTCTGGCAGCCCAGCCCTTCTGCCAGCAGATGGACCTGACTGCTTAGCCTCGAAGGCTCAATCTAGTCCAGGCAATTTCTCAAGGTTCCTTTTGCACTAAAAATAGAGAAGGGAGCCCCCAGTACGTGGTGGCACCTCGGGGAAAGTGCCTGCTTACAGTGGGGGGCTGAGCCCACAGGAGCCTGACAGCACCTCATAAGGCCCCGGTGGGGGGTCCCGCACCCAGACTGACCCCTCTGTGGCCCCGGGCCATCTGAGAAGTGACTGTTCACACCAGGTGACCACAGCCAAGTCCAGGAGTCAGGCCAGGGGCCAGTTGGGGAACCTGGTGCAAAGGCTGGGCAGAGGCATGAGGGTTAGAGACCCTCTCCCACGGCCCTTTTCCCGCTGCCGTACCCTGGCCCCCCAAGCACACCCCAGGTCTGAGTCCACACTGGGTCCGTGGCCCTCAGGGCACCTCACCCCGTCACCTCCCTTCTGCTCGAGCTCCTCAGAAGAAACAGCCCCGCATCCCTGCACCTCACGCTGTCAGGCACCCGCCATCCCTCCTGGGCCCGCTCTGCTCACATCTGTTTGTCCCAGACCGCGAACTCCCTGCCTCCCCTGAGCCTGGTGCGCGCTGGACAAATGCTGCGGCAGGAGAGCGGGTGGAACGCCCACAGGAACGTGACACCTGGGCTCCACTGGGGGCGCGGAGCCGGGTCACCTCGGGGGCTGCTCTGCCCTGTTGGCCTGGACCTCAGAGGCCACCTGCCGCGTTCCCTGGCCCCTGCATCTGTAGAGGGCACACCTGGAGGCGCTGCTATGGCCTCCTGCCCTCGTGAGGAACAGGCGAAGCTCTTCACATGGCTCACTCGAGTTCAACCCGACCCTGGACTGAGCCTGACTCAGTCCTGGGCCTGGCGGGTGCCCAGCTAGCCGGGTGGCCTGAGGCAGACCAACGATGCCCTTGGCTGGACTAGTCCCGGCCAGGCTGTCAGAGGCAAGGCTGACCCCTCCCGGGCTGGGACCACCGTGCACACCCACCTGGTCCCGACTCTCTTCGAGGGCCTCTCTCAGCTGTGACTGTGCCAGTCTCAGGCTCTGACGTTCCTGAGTCACGTGTTCAAGTTCAAGTTCAAGTTTTTGGATTTGGTTATCCTGTTTTTTAAAAATCAATTTCACAAGTATAAGAAGTATCTTAGCAATGTGATACACGTTTAATGCAGAAACTTCAGAAAAGCAAAAATTACAAAATTCAACTCATCCATAATCCCAGCAGCCCAAGGACCACACCCGACGTTCTGCTGTATCTCCTGGCCCTCCCTCCACACGCACGGACTTCTGTCACTAAGACGTTGTATGCTGTGCTTTCCCCCTCTTATTATATCTTGAGTGTTAAATACTTTTCAAAAACATGGTTTTTAATGGCTGCACCATCATTTACTGACTAATTCAATACTGTTGATGATTCAAAGCTGATTCCAATTCTGTTTTGCTATTATAAATACCACAGCAATGAAAATACTTCCAGCTAAGTCTGTACACAATGCTCAGTAAAGTTCCCACTAGCAGAATCATGAAGCCAGAGCACACGGACGTTCCTGATGCTCTTGATGTATATTTTGCCATATTGTCCTCCGGAGAGGTTGTACCAACTTACTCTCCTATCATCAGGATTTAATTCCTTTCTGCTACTTTTTCTAGATACCAGGCTTTGCAAAAGCTGCTGAAGTCCACATATTTTCAGGGCTTGCTTGTTAAGTCCCTCACTTTACCTCCAGGCACATCAGGGCCGTTCCTGATCTGTTTTAGGCCAGACTGTCTGCCCCCCCCCGCCCCGCCGGCCACTCACCTGCAGCTCCTCCCGGCACGCCGCCTCCTCCAGTCTCTGTGTCAGCAGCTGAACAGTGATGTGATTCTTCTTGCTCTGGGCCTGGTGGGTAGAGGCCTCCTCTCCCAGCTGCAGGACCCTGTGGTTGAGCTGGGACAATTCGTCCTTGCATTTCTGACTCTAGAACAAAAAGGGATAAAACACAGATGAAAAAGTTATTTTTTTAAACCAACAGCATTCCAGTGGTTCTCAACCAGGGACCCTCTTGCTCCCCGAAGAACGCTTTGCAATGTCTGGAGATCATTTTGGTCATCACAGCTAGTGGGGTGGAGTTACTACTAGAAACTAGTGGGTGAGGCGCTCAGCGTCCCCAGAGTGATGGGCTCTCAGGCCACGGGGCAGAGGATGAACTCTGGTCCATCCAAGAAGCAGCAGACTGGGCACCAGGGGCGCTCACAGCCCATCAACATCCAACCACTGCTCTGGAGAACTGGCATGGTTTTCTTGTTTCTCCCACGGTTATTTCTAACATTATCTTAAGCAATTTGAAGGGGAAAAAAACCCTCGTTATACTTGAGGCACGTGATTCTCCTCAAATCATTGTCATTAAACACAAAAACCGAGGCTCTCGGTGGGGGGAGCACACTGATAAAATCGCCCACTTTGCAGGCAGCGGATGCTGGACCCTGGGCGGTGCTGCCTGGGATGAAACAGCAGCCAGCAGGTGACACACGGAAGTTCGTTATTTCCAACCGGGTGTCACACACCTTCACACAAACCACGTTTCGCTCATCTGCTTTTCCCCAGCAGCCGCTCTGGAGGCCCAGGGTCTGCAGCCCTCCGTGCCTCAGAGCGGGTCTACGCACAGCTGGTGGGCGCGTCACTGTCGCCCCAGGGCTGGGTGTTCCCACCACATCAGCCAGGCGCAGGAAGAAGCAGGCTGGGGCGAGAGCTACGGGTCTCTCCAGGGGACAGCAGAGGTCTGAGAAGCCAGAGGTGACAAAAACACTCCCAGAGGACTTCCCTGGTGGTGCAGTGGTTAAGAATCCGCCTGCCAGGCTGCACTGAATCCACCTGGTTGTGCCTTCCACACACACACACACACACACACACACACACACACACAGGCATAATGACTGACTGCTTAGAATGAGTTCCTCTGGCATTACCTTTTTTTCTCTAAATTAGTTTTTTCTTTAAATTTAACCTTCAGTTTTGAGTCACTTAGTTGGCTGTTGCATCATATGATTCTTTGGTTGTCTCCCAGTGATGCCAGATGGGATCAGCACAGCCCCAGGTGCTAGTTGCTAATGCCTATAAAATACCACCCACCCCCACAAAGGAGAATCATTTAAGAGTTCTTTGGACTTCATCTTCAAAAGTAGCCAAAGAATTCATGTGACATGTTATCCCAGAAAATCTTTTGCAGTTAGTGAAATTAGGGTATAACTAAGAACATTCAGAATACTACACACACAGTTTAGGTGATCTTGGTATAGTGGTGGGACAGCAGTAAAGTAATTAACATGCACATGCTCTGCTGGGGGAGACTAAAGGGAAAGAGGTGTTCAGCCTAGAAAAACATTTCTCAGTGGATTTCCTATGAAGTCAATGTGTCTTGGGTTTAACTTTGAAACAAATTAAAAAATTTAAAAACTGACTTACTGGGCTTCCCTGGTGGCGCAGTGGTTGAGAGTCTGCCTGCCAACGCAGAGGACATGGGTTCGAGCCCTGGTCTGGGAGGATCCCACATGCCGCGGAGCAACTGGGCCCGTGAGCCACAATTACTGAGCATGCGCGTCTGGAGCCTGTGCTCCGCAACAAGAGAGGCCGCGATAATGAGAGGTCCGCGCACCGCGATGAAGAGTGGCCCCCACTTGCCGCAACTAGAGAAAGCCCTCGCACAGAAACGAAGACCCAACACAGCCATAAATAATAAATAAATAAATAAATAAAAATTTAAAAAACCCCAAAAAACAAAAAACTGACTTACTAGCATTTGTGGATTTCAGATTGAGACCCATGTAAAAGCAGTGTTTTATTCTGTGAAAAAAAAAGAATCCACCAGCCGACGCAGGGGACATGGGTTCGATCCCTGGTCCAGGAAGATCCCACATGCCGAGGAGCAACCAAGCCCGTGCACAACAACTAATGAGCCTGTGCTTTAGAGCCCATGAGCCACAACTACTGAAGCCTGCGCTCCCTAGAGCCCATACGCCGCAACTACTGAAGCCCGTGTACTCAAGGGCCCGTGTGCTGCAACTACGGAGCCCACGGGCTGCAACTACTGAAGCCCATGCGCCTACAGCCCATGTTCTGCAACAAGAGAAGCCACCGCAATGAGAAGCCTGCGCACCGCAAAGAAGAGTAGCCCCTGCTCGCCACAACTAGAGAAAACCCGCGCGTAGCAACAAAGACCCAACACAGCCAAAATAATAATAATAATAAAATTTTAAAATTAAAAATAAATAAAAACACTCCCAGAAAGAGTAAGAGCTCAGCAAGGTGTCAGGACACAAGGTTGGCAGGTGAAAATCCACTGTACTTCTATGTCCTGACACTGAACATGCAGAATCCCATGTGAAAAACAAAACACCATTTCTGGCTTCTGGTCTGGCCTGTAAAGAGCTTGGAAGTCGTCACTCCCATCCTCCCAACACGAAAAAGCTGAGTAACTGAAAACTCAACCATTCTTCTGAAACCCATCAGAGAACTGAGGTCACAGGGCAAATCAACGCCCTGAAAACTGGAGAGACGGGCAAAGAGAGTCACAGCTCACCAGGAGCTGATGGCTGGAGCCCGAAACCAAGTGGCTACTGTGGGCGGAACTGTGTCCACAAACTCTCGGCTGTGTCTGGAGACAGGGCTTGCAGCAGGTAATTAAGGTTAAATGTGCTCACAAGGTGGGGTCCTAATCTGATAGGACAGTGACTTTATGAGAAGACACAGTGAGAGGGCATCGTCTGCAAACCCGGAAGAGCCTCGCCAGAACCAAGTCAGTCCTGCCTTGATCTTGGACTTCCAGCCTCGAGAACCGTGAGGCAATAAACTCCTGTGGTTTAAGCCACCTGTCTGTGGCATTCTGTACAGAGCCTGAGCAGACTAAGACAGTGACCATTTTGAAGTACACAGAGCGTTCTGTTCTCCTGCCCTCAAGGGAAACGTCCTTTTTACCAGATCAGATCCAGCGTGGGGAAGGGGATACCCAACTGCAGCCCCCTCTAACCTTTCTGACTCAGTACACACCTATCAGAGTGGCTAAAATAAAAGAGTGACAACACAAGTGTGGACAAGGATGTGGGGAAACTGGATCAAGCACACATTGCTGCCAGGAACGGAAACTGTTACAGCCACTCTGGATAACAGTTGGGCAATTTCTTATAAAACTAAACATGTAACTACCATACAACTCAGCAACTGCTCTCCTGGGCATTTATCCCATGAAATGAAAACCTATATCCACACAAAGACCTGCCTGGGAATGTTCACGGCACCTCTGTGACAGCCCCAAACTGGAATCAGCCCAGCCGTCCTTTAAAAGGTGAGCATTAAAACAAGCTGTGGGCGACTTCCCTGGTGGTCCAGCGGTTAAGACTCCGTGCTCCCAAGGGCCCAGGTTCGATCCCTGGTCAGGGAACTAGATCCCGCAGGCCACAACGAAGATCCCGCGTGCCGCAGCTAAGACCAGGCGCAGCCAAATAAAGAAATAAATATTAAAAAACAAAACAAAACAAGCTGTGGGACATCAATGCCTTGGAATAGTGTCCAGCGACAGGAAGAAACTAACCGGGGACACATAGCCAGGAATTATGATATGCGAGAAAAGGCAACCCCAAAGTTCGTATTCTGTATTCCTTTTGTATCACATTTTGAAATGACACAATTTTGGAAATGAAGGGCAGTTAGTGGTTTTCAGGTGTTAGGGGCTGGGGTAGGTGGGCAGGAAGGTGGTGGGTGTGGTTATGAAAGAACAACGTGAAGGATCCTTGTGGAGCTGGAGCTGTTCAGTATCTTGACTGGTCATGGAGACACGAACCTACACAGGGGATAAAATTGCATAGAACTTGACACACACACGAGTACACAAGTAAAACTGGGGAAGCCCGAGTAAGGCCCATGGATTGTATCAATGTCGATGTCTTGGTTGTGATATTCATTATGGACTGATCCCTGCCAAATCACATGTTGAAGCCCAAACCCCCAATACCTCAGAGTGACTGTATTTGGAGATGGGGTCTTGCAAGAGGTGATTAAGGTAAAATGAGGTCATATGAGTCTAATATGATGGTGTCCTAATAAGAGATGAGGACACAGACACATCCGAGGGATGACCATGTGAGGACACAGGGAGGGACAGCTGTATACAGCCAAGGAGAGAGGCCTCAGAAGAAACCAGCCCTGCGCTGATCTTGGACTTCGAGCCTCGAGAACTATGAGGAAATAAACTTCTGCTGTATAAGCCACTCACTCTGTGGTACTTTGTTATGGCAGCCCTAGCAAACTAACACAGATATATTATACTATAGTTCCATAAAATGTTACAACTGGAAGAAACTGGACCAAGTGTATTTCTCTGTAATATACTTGTTATAACCACCTGGGAGTCTGCAATTATCAATACTCATTTCAATTAAAAAAAGAATTAAAAAACAAAAACAAAAACAAGAATGACACATCCCAGCTTCTGTGCTTCAGTTCAAAAGCCAGTAAGTGAGACCAAGTACAGAAGGCATTTACTTATGGGGCAAAGGGAGACCACTGTGGAGGTCAGTGCTGAGTGAGACAGGGCATTTACCCGCAGGGTAAAGGGATTAATCAAATAGTTAAGTAAATCTACTGAAGATGAGGAAACCAGGTTTTTCATTGCTAGAGGCAAGAGTTACAAATATGGAAACGGAGAAAACCAGAATTACCCCTGTGATGTTGGAATTGCAGATAAGAGTTTGAATTCATGGTTTTCAGTAGGGAGATATATAAATAAATATACCTGAAACCATGTGCATGTGAGTGTAATAAATATACGTATACACTCCCTAGCTCTATGCACTAACTGCACCTGGACATAGCAATGCCCCAGGAGCCATGAGCACTCCTAGTGCCCAGATCTTGGTCTCTAAATACCATTCGGAACTAAAGGTCACCAAGGGCTCCTTGGAGAAATGACTGCTTCCAGGACTGGGGCAGGGAAGTACTAGATGAACCTGGAATATCGTGGGGCACCAGAAAGTGAGGAAGTGCTCAAAGAATGACCAGGACCTGTCAGGAGGACCCAGAAGTCACCCTGAGGGGGCTCTTATTGGCCAAATCTGGGACAATCTGAGCATAAAAATAAATACTGATGGTAACATATTAATAACCCATTGAATAAAACAGGAATCTATGATAGTAACATAATGATGAATAAATAAATGGAGGGCTTCCCTGGTGGCGCAGTGGTTAAGAATCCGCCTGACAATGCAGGGGACACAGGTTCGAGCCCTGGTCCAGGAAGATCCCACATGCTCTGGAGCAACTAAGCCCATGCGCCACAACTACTGAGCCTGCACTCCAGAGCCCGTGAGCCACAACTACTGAGCCCATTTGCCACAACTACTGAGCCTGTGCTCTAGAGCCTGTGCTCCTCAACAAGAGAAGCCACCGCAATGAGAAGCCCACGCACCACAACGAAGAGTAGCCCCCGCTCGCCGCAACAAGAGAAAGCCTGCGCACAGCAATGAAGACCCAATGCAGCCAAGAATAAACAAATTAAATAAATAAATTAAAATAAATAAATAAATGGAGAGAAGAAAAAGCTCTTCCTTACACTAGAACACCAATTAACAAATATAAAAGGAAGCTGGGATTTAGTCACCAACTGGCCACCATCACAGTAATAACTGACTCCACCAAGAAACAGAGGATGCTAAAACAAGGGGGTGAGAGTTTGATGAAGAACAAGATATTCACATCATATCAAAGCATTTCCCCATAAAATATTTAGCAATTATCAAGGGGAAAGTAACTTTGTGGAGAAGCCTGACCAACACCACCTGACCAAGAATCTAAGTTGACGTCACTAATGCTTGTGTCCCCGGACTGGATGGACTGAGAAGGACACAGCATCACTTTGGGGATATTCACACATAATCTGAATCCAAGCACAGGGAAGCTCCGGATACACCGAAACAACCGCTTGTAATCTTCAAAAGCACCAGGTCCTAACAACAAGGACAGGTGGACTGAAGCCACACGAGGTCCTGGGCTGGCTGATGGGGCAGTTTCATAGTCACACTGATTTCCTAATTTGGGGTGGGAGAGGGCTGATGGGTCAGCAACTCACTCTCAAATCTTTCATAACAAAGTTCTGTGCTTCCTTGTTGTAAGCTTGAAATTATTTCAAAATAATGGAAAAGAGAGGGTGGCATCAGCTTCATGCCAGGTGTCAATACTTCACCTGTGTGCAGAGCTCTTCCATCTCAGAGCAGGCCTTTTCCTTCTCTCTCTTTAAAACCTCAACTTCCTTCCTGTTGAAGAAGCAAAGTTAACAGTATCACTGACCACTCATCGCTCACGGTCACCTTGGCGGCTTGGATTTGTACACCTGCTCCTGGTACCCTACAGCCACTGCTCCGTCACTGTCCTACGCTATCGCTGCTGCTGGTCCAATCAGATCCCAGCTTCGGAACCAGAGGAACCCTGCCAGCACTGTAAGAACAAACCCTCCATGACGTTCCTCAATCACACACGTTAATCTCTCTCTGGCACATGTGACTGCTCTTCACACCCAGCAGCATAAACACCAACACAGGCTTACATTCACTGACATCTGAGGTCAAAGGGGTCCCAGCACCAAACTTAGGGAAAAATGGTTCCTGGAGGGAAAAATCTTGCAGATTTCAGAACTGCTGTAATGTAACAGCGATTGCTTATTGACCATCCACTTTGGATCCCAGGCTTTCATCATCAGGCACTTTTATCAAATCAACACCGCATCCTCGGCAGTTTAGAGCTAAGCTCATCTTGAACGTCATTAAGAAAAAAGCCAAACAAACCATCCTTGGATGAGGCTCTGATGGTGAAAGCAGAAATCCACTGACAGGCATCCCGAGCCTCCACCGCAACACACACCCACACCCACACACACACACACACACACACACACGCACACACACACACACCCACACCCACCCACACGCGCGCGCACACACCCACACCCACACACACACACACACACGCACACAAACACACACACACACCCAGCTCCTGCCTCAGTGCTCAGGCCCCCGACCCCTGACTCTGACTCACTGAAATCGACAGATCAGGAATGAACCTCGGAGAAAAGCACAGCTGAAACCATTATCAGGACAAGAACAAACAGATTCTACTCGCCCAGAAAGGCTGCAAGAGTATCTCTCGCCCCTACGAGAAAGCTCGATGCCTCCCCCGAGCCCTGAGCACGATGTGGAGTTATTTCTGCAGCGTGAGCAGTGCTTGCAGAGCAGCGTCAGAGGCACAGGGGCCTGTGCTGGAGCTGGTGGCGGTGGTGCTGACCTGGCACCTCCTACTTCTGTGAGTGAGGAGCTCAGGAAGGAGGCCCGAGGCCTGTGCCTGGCAAGGCTGGTCAGAGGGCAGCACAGCTCTCCTGGAATGCGGGTTATCTGTGAACACGTCCCACTTTCTACAGCAATGCCTTCTAAGCTTACTCTACGAAGAGCAAGCCCTGTCAGGGACCGGGCGGTCGGGGTGGGACCATTGAGACGGCCCTTACCTCTGTGCAGCCTCTGTCCTTTCTGCAGCTTCAAGCTCTTGCTGGATCCTTGCCAGCTCATTTTTCAAAAACGTGTTTTCTTCAGAGAGCCTATCCAACTTGATTCTGCATGAGAAATTTAAGAAAGGAAGAAGAGTGGGAACTCCAGAAGCTGGTCACCCCCACGCACTCCAGTCCTGCAGTGACCCTGCAGCCACACTTCCCCTTCCCTAGATGAGGGCACAGGACACCACTTCCTTCGCTTTCCTGTATCCCGTGTTAACCTGCTCTGGTTTGCATCTCCCAAGAGATAAGCTATAGAAGACAAAGCTTTCTTAGCTTCTAAAATGGCCACACAATCAACAACTCCCTGGTGTATTCAGCACCTTGGTTCTCTGTGTTCACAGCTGGCCTGTTCCTGTATCTTATAATCTCCACTGAAATGTGAGTGTGCCCATGGCTGGCACCAGTGCAAGACGCTGGGTGAGTCCTCGCAAGGTCATTGCAAGGAGAGTGGCCACCTCCTCCACCCAGGGGACTCCAGCACAAAGCTGAGGAACACAAGGACTGGGGAGGCCGGATCCCAAGGGAAGAGCGCCTCCATCCTACACCCTGAGCTCAGTACCAGGAGGAGCCTGGGACGATGCCCGTATCAGTGGACAGAGGGCGACCTGATGCAACATGGAGCCTTCACGGGGAAAAGCAAGTACCGACAGTGGCTGCCAGGACCAAGTCTGCCCGGAGCCCTCCTGGCTTCCGATGCTCTTAGAGTCTCCCTGGGAAGGTAACCCCATCGATGTGTGACACACGAGCAACTGACCAGTAAAGATCACGGGGAGGCAGCCTGAAACCCACTCCTGCTGCCCAGAGAGTCTATCCTTAACGCATGTTGGTCTTGCGGACACTTATTCCCCTAAACAGGTCTCTACCTGGCATTAGCTTCTTTTCAATCTAAAAGTACTCAAAGCCACATGACCTCATATGTTTATGTATTATTCTTATAATGTCAAGCATAAGTATCTCCTTCATAAGCATAAGTACCACTTCATTTTTCCTCATGAGGAACTAGAGAGAAAAATAAAGACATAGAAGTCAACGGAATTTTAAAAGCAGCAAAGGGTTTCAAGCAGGGGAGTGACACAAATGAGGTCTGTGTTTTGAACTGTCATTCCGGCTCCAGGATGGAAAACAAATTGATTCAAGGCAGGTGTGTGTGTGTATGTGGTTGGCAGGGGATTCTGCCGCCAGCTTCCTGGACCTCAAATAAGACGGCAGTTGCTCCACCCCAGCCGCGCACACTCACCAAATAACCAGAGCAAAGCTGATCATCTAGTGTGTGATGTCCTCACAGAAGGTAATGGAAACCTCCAGGGGTCCCCAAACAAAAAAACCCCGGAAGCTGAAACCAAAGCCATGAGCATTAAGCAACACAAAAGTGGGGTTACCCTGAGGCCAGCACCTACACCAGTGTGGAGAAACCACACCGTGGATACATGCCCTGGGCCAGTTCCCTGGAAGAGGTTAAAGTGGTCTCAGATTAAGAGGCTCCCAACTCTTGGCAAAAGAAAAACACATCCTTTCTGCAGGGAGCAGCCTCTACTACAGCTCCCAGGATTCCCAGAGATAAACATCACGTAAACATGAGCTCACAATTAAAGATCACAATATACGTGGAAAAGGACCACCTATGAGAGTCAGAAGAAGCCAGAACAACAGAATTAGATCCTGTAGGAACCTCAGATACTGGAATTATCAGACACAAACTAAGAAAAAATATTATGAAATGTTTACTTAACTAAAAGATGGAAATTAAAAAAGGACAAGCAACAAGAAGCTATCAGAAATGATCAGACAGGACTAACTAAACAGAATTTTGGAAAATAAAAAGTCAATGTCAAAAGAAAAACTCACTGGCAGAATGTGCCATAGACAGAAAAGAAGTCGGAAGTAATGAAAGAGGTTAAGAAATGGAGGAAGAAGGATGCTCAACATCACTAATCATTAGAGAAATGCAAATCAAAACTACAATGAGGTGTCACCTCACACCAGTTAGAATGGGCATCATCAGAAAATCTACAAACAACAAATGCTGGAGAGGGTGTGGAGAAAAGGGAACCCTCTTGCACTGTTGGTGAGAATGTAAATTGATACAGCCACTATGGAGAACAGTATGGAGGTTCCTTAAAAAACTAAAAATAGAACTACCATACGACCCAGCAATCCGACTACGGGGCACATACCCTGAGAAAACCATAATTCAAAAAGAGTCATGTACCACAATGTTCACTGCAGCTCTATTTACAATAGCCAGGACGTGGAAGCAACCTAAGTGTCCATCGACAGATGAATGGATAAAGAAGATGTGGCACATATATATAATGGAATATTACTCAGCCATAAAAAGAAACGAAATTGAGTTATTTGTAGTGAGGTGGATGGACCTAGAGTCTGTCATACAGAGTGAAGTAAGTCAGAAAGAGAAAAACAAATGCCATATGCTAACACATATATATGGAATCTAAAAAAAAAATGGTTACAAACAACCTAGGGGCAGGATGGGGAAAAAGACACAGACCTTCTAGAGAATGGACTTGAGGACATGGGGAGGGGGAAGGGTAAGCTGGGACAAAGTGAGAGAGTGGCATGGACATATATACACTACCAAATGTAAAATCGATAGCTAGTGGGAAGCAGCTGCATAGCACAGGGAGATCAGCTCCGTGCTTTGTGACCACCTAGAGGGGTGGGATAGGGAGGGTGGGAGGGAGGGAGACGCAAGAGGGAAGAGATGTGGGGATATATGTATATGTATAACTGATTCACTTTGTTATAAAGCAGAAACTAACACACCATTGTAAAGCAATTATACTCCAATAAAGATGTTAAATAAATAAACAGATAGATAGATGATAGATAGATAGATAGATAGAAAGAAATGGAGGAAAAGTGAAAAGACCTAACATCATACACCCAGTTGTAGAGGACAGTGAGGGGAGAAGCAATATTTTACGAATAATGGCTGAGAGTTTTTCATAGGACACAAATCTATACATTCAATAGACAATGTTTTCTAAGTAGGATAAGTAAAAAGAAAACCACACCTATGTCCTACGACCCAACAATTCCATTCTTACGTACACCAGCACCCAGAACAAAAAATGGGGCTCCCCAAAGCCCCCAAGGGTTGCCACTATCCTGACTTGGAAAAGTGACCCCTGGGGGACTTGTGCTGGGGACACAGATGTGCCCAATTCATCAACAATTCTTCCAACTGCACACGTGTGTGTATTTTTCTTGTGCGTATAACACTTTAATAAAAAGTGAAAGTGAAAGAATACACACCTAAACATACCAAAGAAAAACCAAAGAAGATGGAGAAGTTAACAGCAGCCAGAGGATACAACTCAGATCACCATTCTCAGGTTCTAGGGTTCAGTCCCTAGAACCTGAGAATGACCTGTTTCACGGCAAAGGGGAATCAACGCAACAGAGTTAAGGCTGCTAATTCGCTGACCTTAGACGGGAAGAGTGTCCTGGACTGTCCAGGTGGCCAAGGTGGGCACAAGGCTCCTCAACTGTGGAAGAGGAGGCAGAAGAGTGGGCGTCAGGATGGAGTGTGAGGAGGACCAACCAGTCACTGCTGGTGTTAAAGGAGGAAGGGGCCGGACCAAGGAATGTAAGGCCTACAGGTTCTCCTCCAGAGCCTCGGGCAAGGAAGGCAGCTGCTGACACCCAGATTTCTGCCCAGTCGTACCCACTTCTGACTTCTCGGCTCCGACACTGTGAAATCCTAAATCGTGATGCTTTAAGCCTCTGACTTTGTGGTAATTCATCACAGCAGCAATAGGAAACGGACGCTCACACAAGGCAGCAATGGTTGGATGGAGCAGACTGCCCAGGTCAAAGGGCAGAGGGCAGCCCTTTGACTGCTCATCTAAGTTCGTGCTCCTAGGAAGACCATCCTTCAGAAACCGGAGAATTTGAGACATTTTAAGATAAACAAAAAACTGAGGGAATTTCCTCCAGAGAGAGTTTCACTAAAGGGCACACATCAGAGGAAAGAAGATGGTCCCATAAAGAGGGCATCTAACCAGGCATCCAAGCTGAGGGCCGTTCAGCAAAATGCCTGGTCTGGATTCTTCAAAAATGTCTGTGTCCAAACACCCAGAAACAATCTACCAAAACTGACTCAGGAAGGAACAGAAGAGCTGAACAGACCTGTAACTAGGGTTACAGGTGCTGGAGCATGGAGCCTCCCCTGAGCCCCACCTGGGCGGGGCGGGGCGGGGGGGCGGGACGGCTGAAAGCTCCAAACACCTGTCTCGCTCCCGGTTGCACCCCCGGCTGTGCTGGCACATGGCAGTGCCCAGGAAACAGTGTCCAATGATGCAGACCCCACTGAGACTCAAACTGTGACTTTAGCTATGGGGCCAACAGGCCAGGGCAGGCAGCGTGGCAGGAGAAGCAGGGAGAGGACCAGGAGAGCCTGCTGGGCCTCGAGGCAGGGGCTGGGATGGAGAATTTGGACAGCACAGGTCTGGGCTCACGTGTCTGTCACCGGGAAGCACCCGAGACGGACAGCAGAGTGGGATTCTGGGTGCTGGGCTGCGTCTGTGCCGAAGGCCCCTGTGTGTGCCTGGAGCCTACTGTGGACTCGCGTGTGCACTGGGTCTGAAACCAGCCTGTCAGCAGCAGCCAAGATAGTAGACGTGTGTCCACACATTCACCTCGGGCTCTGTGCCGCTTGTGTGGCCCGGCACCAGCTCTGCTTCATGGTGGAGGGAATTCAGAAGTCTGGCCACCACAACCAAGGTTCCACGTCATCTGGGACACCCATCTCTGAGGCAGGGGCACAGAGCAAGGTCTAGATGGTGGTAAACGGTCCAGGTACCTCTGGGAGGAGTAAGGGGGTCTGGGGACAGAGCCTGGGGCTTCTGGCTATGCTAATGTTTTCTTTCTCAAGCTGGGAGGTGCACTGACATTTATTCATTTTGGTTTATCACAAATCCCATGTAACCCTTTTTTTCAGTGAAGCAGGCTGCCCCTGGTCACCCAGCGAGCAGGAGCTGGAGGCTCAGCTGGACACACCTGCATCTGTGGCGAGCCAGTGTAACCTGCCTGGACAAGTGACATGACACCTCACAGAGCCTCTGTCTCCACGGGACCTTGCAGGTGTGCTGTGCGGGGGTTAATGGGGCCAAAGACACTGCACGCAGAGCAGTAACCACATCACACGGCTGTGCGTGGCCTGCAAGTGCCTGCATCACCTCTGCAGCACCTGGAAAAGCCCTTCTAGAATCTTGGACTACTGAGATGGAGCGTGTGCCAGCCTGAGCCCCCAGGGGGCCGGGGAGGAGGGTCAAGCTGCACAACTGGGCGCTCCCCTCACCCGCCCACACACCAACGTCTCTGGCCACCTCCCCACCCTGAGGCTCCCCTGAGGGATCTCGAGGCCCCCAGCCTCCCGGCGGAGCCCAGAGGACAGGTGTGTGGGCCCTTCTCCTGTAACACAAAAGACCATGTTCCGGTTTTCCAAACTATCCCTTTCTCTCCTTTGCTCACACATCTCAGCTTTTTCAAGAACCCCACTGACCCAGACTAACGGCCTTTCCTGTTATTTTGGGGCTTTTAGGCCTTTTATCCACCTCCCCAAGGACCATGAGATGACAGACGATGGAGACCGTGTTGCCCTTGCTACCAGGAGAGTCAGAGGCAGGAGGTAAAGTGAGTTAAAATTCTACAAAGCAAAGGGCTTCAGGGCCTAAGCTCTGGTTAATACGTATTTTTGAAGTCAGAATCTTTGGGACTTCCCTGGTGGTCCAGTGATTAAGACTCCGTGCTTCCACTGGAGGGGCATGGGTTCGATCCCTGGTCGGGGAACTAAGATCCTGCATTCCGCATGCACAAAAAACCGAAAAGTCAGAATCTTTGTAAAATAATCTGTTCTTTCAGGGCTCACGTGTCTGCACCACCGAGAACCACTCAGGTAACAGCCACTGTGATTCTGAGCAGTTTGCCCAAATCCAATTTCAAATTCGGGTTCTGAGCAAGAAACCCTGGACGCAAAATCCCAAAAGGATGCAGTGCCGGACCTGACCCGCTGCAGCGCCTCCTCCAGCTGGTCCCTCTCCTGGGCCAGCTGCCGCGCGTGGCCCCGCTCCAGCTCCACCGCCCGCTGCAGCCGGTCCCGCAGGCCTCGGACAACCTCCTGCGACTCCTGGTGCAGCGTCGCCAGCTCGGCCTTCTGACCCTGCAGCACGCCAACCTCGAGCTTGAAGGCCCGCTCCAGCTCCTTTCTCTCCTCCGCAAAGGCCCTTTTCATCACCTCCATTTCCCTTTCATAGTAATTCACCTGGGAAAAGAAGCGTGAGCGATGTCAGCCAGGGGCCCCTAAACACGATCTGCCTGACGATACAAGGCTGCCCGGCACAGCATCCAAAGAGCGGGGGGCCCAGCCTCAACAAGGTGCTGGGGCCTGTGAATGGCTCCCCAGGGCCCGTGTGGCCGCCTGCTTCTGTCACGTCCCGTAACCTTCACTGCGGCCTCGGGGGGCAGGCCTGGCAGGCGCAGAAAGGCTGCTGGGGGCCGAGGTGGGCTGGGTGCCTGGCAGCAGCAGCAGCAGGAGGGCAGAGGGGGGACAGTGCCTACTGCGAGGCTGCAGTGGCTCTGAACCCCCGGGAGACCTGGCGGGCAAGGCCACAGCAGGAGCCCAGGGGCAGGACCGCAAGGAAGAGGTGGCCCCGCCTCGCTGGCACAGTGACACCTGATGAGACGTGGGTACCGTCCCTCAACAAAACCCACCACAGTTGGGTCACGGAGCAGGAGGCGTGTTCAGCCAAGAAGACAGGCCTGGCCAGGGTGGCCCGGGAGCCCCCCACGCAGGGCAGTCCCAGGGTGCTTCAGCTGGAACAGAGTCGGGAGCTGTGACTCCCCAGCACAGAGCAAGCAGGGAGGTCTGGCCTCAGCGCAGCCCTCGTGACGCTGGGATACCACAACCCTGCTCCCTCCCATTAGTAGTTATGCCTTCTGTCCTGCCTGCTTCCGAAGCGGGTGTGAGGCAGAACATCAATGTCATGCACTTTTCCCTGCAAACCTCCGTCCCCCTGAGCGCGCTCACTATGGGGCAGACGTGTGCGCAGAAGCGTCCCAGCAGCAGGAAGCTCCCTGACCCCTCCGGCCTCCCTCAGCCCCCCTGACCTTGGTCTCCAGCTGGATCTCGAGGTCTTCGTAACGTTCCTTCACCTGCTCCAACATTATCTCCGTCTCTATACTCACTGGGACGGAATTACCCACAAACGTGACAATGCCTGCAACAAGAGGACACTTCCGTTTATGTCCTGCCCAGGATGCTGCAGAGTCTGATCCAACCTCCAAGCCGACATCTGGACGAAGCACAGCCTTCCGCGGGCACTTTCCGCAAGAGGAATGCAATGCTGGCAGTAAGAGGACATGGGCCATGGACCGTCCGCTGCGCCGAGTTCTCAAAGCTGGCATCTTTACAAACCAGCATTTCGAGTCTTTGCCAGAACGCAGATCACTCAAAGGTACGAACGGCGAGGAGGCTCCCTGCCAGATTTGTTAGGCCCTTGAATTCCCGGAAAGATGCCACACGGGGTACATGTCCTGCCCCCTTGACCGTGGCAGGCACACAGAGGGATGGGGACAACGGGAAAACGTGACCACAGCACAGATAGTGCTTTAGGATGAGCCATGACAAAGCTCTGTCTTCATTCTTTATTTCGGCTTCCTCCTTTTCTCAGAGGCCCTCCCTACTTTCTATTACATCACACAAATCATGGGGGGGGGGGCGGTCTCAACAAAAACGTCAGGCAAACTAAGCACTTGTGGAGGCTCTGACAGATCGTAGGAAGAGGGTGTGAGCTACACCTGGTCCAGAAGATCCTCCCCTCCGGCAACATCACCCGTCCTTACAGCTCATCCCGAAAGGGCGCCTATGAACCCACAAGCGCGGCCAGCCCTCCTGGGCCCAGGGGTCCCCCACGTTGTGCGTGTTGGGGGGCACACCCAGGGCTTGACTCGGAACGTGGGTGTGACCGCCGCTGCTGGTCCACAGGCCGGAAAGTGAAGGGAGCAGACCCACCCTGACCTCTCGCCCAAATTGTTATCCACGAAAAAAAGTGACAGGCTGAACGACATCCTGAGAGAACTCAGAGTAAGTATCTCAGGAAAGAGGGCATCCCGTTGCCCTGACAACTGGAAGCCGCCACCTGCGTCTGGCCAAGTGGCACCCGTCAGGAGTGGCCCCAGCTGGATGCACTGCCGGCCCAGACTCCATGATCCACATGGCCCCCGCCACCACAACTCTGCTGTCCTGACTGTCCCTCCTCCTTTGAAGGGTCCAACAGGACCTCTACGGTCAGACGAGGGGGGAAAGTGTAAGATAAAACGCTCCAGCTGGGAGAGCGCTCTGGTTGTATCAGTGCCAACACGAAGCTTGGGGCTGCCTTCGGTGCCACACCTCAGAGACTTCTGGACACAGCACCCTGGGCACAGACCCCGTCTCTCCGCTCCCTGCGTTACGGATCGTGGCTCTCGACAAGGGTCACATGCTCTGTGCAGCTCAGTCCCCTCCAGGGACAGAGGAGGTGACAATAACCCCCTTCCCCATGGCCACACTGGCACCAGACCCTCATCTGGGGATCAGATGATACCAGCGCACCAGTCACATGCCAACACCTCCTGGCTGAGGGCAGCAGGGCTGTGGGTCTCGGCAGCCATCAGCTCCACTAATGCAGCTGCAGGTGAGGGGCTCCCTTCGGGCCCAGGTGCACAGGAGACCCCACTCGGTTTCCCTTGGAGGCTCCCATGTTGACTTTCCTGTTTTAAGTAACAGCTTTAGGACAATACGGGAGCCCGATGCTCTCAGGGTTACAGATGAGAGCGACACATCCTCTGGGGCTGCGTCTGCGTGACGTGTGGCCACAGAGGCGGTCAGGCTGCTGGGCTGGGGCTGTCGCGGTGGTTCCCACGGCAGCAAGGGGCGTGGAGCCTGGAGCACGCGAACCCGTAGGGCCCGCCCCGCCCAGCTGCCAGGGAGGGCGCAAGCAGCCAAAGCCCGTCCTCCTCAAGGACAGCTGTGGCCTCAGAACCTCCAGCCCAGTCTCTAGAAGGAGCCAAGAACATTAACCTCTCCGCGCTTGCAGCCCGTCGAGACCTCCCGGCCGAGGAGGCAGGAGCCTGGTTTTTCCGAGTGACGCCTTTGGCGTCGGCTCTGCACGCGGCAGGCGGAAGGGCCCTTCCCAGGTGCCACGGCCCCGCCCCGTCTCAGACCCCTTCCACACCGGCCCGCCGGCCTCGGTCCACACGGTTGAGCACCCGCCTTGTAAGAGCCGTCACAGACCCGAGACCAGCCTGTCCCCTGTCCCCCCGGCCTCCTCTCTCCTCCCCTCCCCCAGATGACCGTCTGTGTGGAGCATCTCCTTCGATCACCAACTCCCCCCGCCCCTCCCCGGGACCCAGGAGGCTCCCTGCGACATGCCTGCCCTGAGGTCATGGCAAGGTCATCGTAACCTTCACCACTTACTTCTACCGAAACGGTAGAACCCTCATCCTCCTCCATCTCCCTTGGGGCTCTGGGGGTTGCACAGACCCCTGGCCTCAGGTAGGCCCCTTCTCCCACACAAGAGGTCAGAAGGGCTTGTGACCACCTGTGCAGCTGGCCAGCCCCACGCCCCACCCCCAGCCCCGGGAAGGAGCACACGACCCACCACCTCGAAACACCGGGCTCCTACCTGCCGGGCCATGTCCCGGGGGCAGCTGGCTGTGCCGACTTGGGGGCAGCTGTGCCCGCAGGCCTTCCAGCGCGGCCTGCAGCTCGTCGTTGCAGTCCTGCAGGTCCTGTGGGCAGAGCCAGACCCTTCCTCCAGCCGCTGTGGCCACTGGGCCCAGGAGCGGGGCGTGCAGCCGGCGCCCGGGGAGCCGCTCAGCTCCCAGCTCAGCAGGGCAGACGGGGCACCGAAACCGCACCCAGGCACCTAACTGCTCCGCGAGCGACACAGGAGCAGGGGTCATCTCCCGACATCTTATGCCGGGCACCACCTTCCATCATGGGATACAAGGAAGGGACTCAGGGAAAAAAAGTGCAGTGAGAGTGAGAAATAGAGAAAATACAGAGAAACCACAGGTGGTTGGGTGAGCATGCACATAAGGGGAAGAGGGCACTTGGGGGCGTGAAGGCTTAAGAGGAAGGGTCTCTGGGAATTCCCTGGCGGTCCAGCGGTTAGGACTCGGCGCTCTCACTGCCGGCGCCCGGTTCGACCCCTGGTCGGGGAACTAAGATGCCGCAAGCTACACAGCGCAGAGGAAAAAAAAAAAGAGGAAAGGTCTCGTTTGTGACAAGCGTCGTTTGTCCACCCACGAATGAAATACACCTGAACAAGCACATTTGGTCACCTGACTTTCAAAAGGCCAGAAAGGGCAGCGTTCACATCCCACCTTCCCAGGTGGCCCCAGAGCCGGCACCACGGCCACATGGCTCTGGGTCCATGTCCTCCTCCCCCCAACCCCGGGTGGGGTGTGGCCGCCACACCTGGAGGACGGCATGCGTGATGCAGCTTCCACCCGGCTTCTCCTCCTGGGAAACTGGCTCTGGGGGAAGCCAGACCAGCCAAGGCCATGGCACGCCCTCAAGGCTCCACCTCCCTCCCTGATTTTTTTTCTTTTCTTTTTTTTGTGGCCACGCCCCATGGCATGCAGGATCTTAGTTCCCCGACCAGGGATTGAACCTCTGCCCCCTGCACTGGGAGCGCAGAGTCCTAACCACTGGACTGCCAGGGAAGCCCGCTCCTCTCTGATTTTTTGATCTATTTGAGTTTCTTCTCCAGGCAGCTCTTGTCAAATAAACCTCATCTTCCTGAACTCCCCGGTGGCCAGTGCCTGGCTTGTCTCTGCATCCGCCCTTGGAGAAGGAGCCTTTCATCAGCAGTTCTAGGCCGTGTGGGAGAAGGGACAGGCCCTGCAGATCTCAGAAGAAGCACAGATTTACTAGGATCACTGTACCTCCTTCAGAAACTCCTGGGCAAACACACAGTTTCCCCACAGAGGGAGCAGCTCCTTCCTGGGGGAAAGGGCAGGGCTGGGATGTGAGAGCCGTGGGGTAGACCTGCGGGGCGGCAGGTGTGGGCGCCCCCAGCCCCTCTACCCTACGATGTCGCCACGCCAGCTACTGAGCATGTCAGGTGTGGTCAGTCTGGATTGACGTGTGGGTAGCATAAACTCTACACCGATCTTAAACACCAGATTCCCAAAAAGGGATGTAAAATATCTCATTTAAAATGTGTTTATATTGATTATATCTTGAAACAATGACACTGTGGATGTAATAGAGGAAATAAAATATAATTAAAATGATTACTGTCACCTATTTCTTTTTACCTTTTTTAATGTGACTACTGGAAAACTTGAAATTACACGTGTGACTGGTATTTTTACTGACAGTGCTAATCTGGCAGGAAACACTGACAGAATCATTTCTACCCAATGTCCTCCCCCCTCGGTGGTTCTTTCTGCCCCTCAGATGGGTATTTTAAGA
Organism: Balaenoptera physalus; assembly: GCF_965194825.1. Classification (NCBI taxonomy): domain Eukaryota; kingdom Metazoa; phylum Chordata; class Mammalia; order Artiodactyla; family Balaenopteridae; genus Balaenoptera; species Balaenoptera physalus. The sequence goes on along the minus strand of NC_138898.1, from coordinate 45,253,230 downwards.
GCATATGCACGTCCCACAAATTCAGCAGTGCCAGAAAACAGGTCCTTAGGTGCCATGCTGGGCACAGACTTCTCTGCTCTCAGGCACCACTGTCGGTTCTAACCGATGAGGGTGACATGTGCCGTCCTGGGTCCCAGCCGGTCTACCCAGCGGGTGTCCCAGGGCTGGGAGCCAGGGTGCCTGTTTTCATGTGGGCTGCATGTGAATTTGGGGATGCCTGTGGATGCCCAGGGTGGTCACAGGGTCATAGGGTGTTACTGTGCTAGCCAGGAAAGGCAGCAAGTCCACTGCACACACTGTAGCGCTAAGGCTCTGAGGGCTCTGGACCTGTTGAGGCTTCTCTTCTCGTTAGCGGGAGAAGCGAGCTCAGCAAGGAAGCAGGGGAGGGGGGGATTTCAACAGCAGCTTGGAAAGCATCGGAGAGGAATGCAGAGGCGGCAGACCAACTGGGGAGCCGGGCCGTGCTGAGTCAGCACACACAGAGGGGCTGACCACCCAGGCACAGGCAGTGGGGGGGGGACGTCTATCAGGGCTGGTGCGTGTCTCAGTCCATCCGGGCTATTGTAACAAAATTCCACAGATGGAGAGTTTATAAACAACAGAAATTTACTTCTCACAATTCTGGAGGCTAGAAGTCCATGACTGAGGTGCCTGCAGATTCAGTGTCTGGTGGGAGCTTCCCAGTTCATAGACGGCCGTCTTTTCCCATGTCCTCACTTGGTGGAAGGGATGGGGGAGCTCTCTGGGGTCCCTTTATAAGGGCACTAATCCCCTTCATGGAGCTCCACCCTCATGACCTAATTGCCTCCCAAAGGCCCCACCTTTGAACACCACCACACTGAGGGAACAGGCTTCAACATATGGATTTATGGGGACACACACATTCAGGATGTAACAGGGTAGAAATGGGTAAAGAGAAAATCTGTATCTGGCACTTCTGACCAAGGACAAGCTACTCCATTATGGTGTCCACCCGAGGCAGCAGTGAAAATATGAAACCACAGAGAACCCCTAAGGAGGAAGCGATTAACATTTTACACTTCCCCCCACTTTTTTAAATCTTTTTTTTTTTTTTTGGCTGCGCCTCGCGGCATGTGGATCGTAGTTCCCCGACCAGGGATGGAACCCATGCCCCCTGCATTGGAAGTGTGGAGTCTTAATCACCAGACCACCAGGGAAGTCCTTACACTCCCCTTTACCAAAGTCAGCCTTGCCCAGAAAACTGAGGCTGACAGCTGAAAGAAAGAAAGAAAAAAAAAAAGCTAAGACAATAGTTGAATAGGAAGGGAACTCGGCAACAAGGGAAAACATGGTTCCTGTGCTAGCAAAGATCTTGCTTACAAGCACGGGGAAATGTCAAACAGTGACTTTGGAAAGATGGGTGACACACAGCAGGGAGGTTCAAGGTCGTCTCTACTCTGGAGACTGACGATAAGAAACACCCTAGGCCCGAGGCAGCGCCCCCAGGAGGCTGAGCACACCCAGTACACAGATCTTGGTCTCTAAAGCCATTCTCTCCAGTTAGGAGCCAGGACTCATTGGAGAAATAGCTGATTCCAGCGCAAGGGCAGGGGAAGCAGAAGATGAGTCTGGAGCATCTCACTGTGCTAGAAAGTATGGAACAACTTAACAAAACAAAACATGACAGTGACAAGTCACAAGGTCATGGCTGCCGGCCGGAAGACACTCCCACTGGCCAAATCTCACACGACTTGAGCACCAAAGTAATTTGACATAGTCACGAATTATCAATACAAACCACTGATGAGAAGGGCGATTCCTGAGCCCATACCAACCAGATACACAGATAGATAGACAGGACTTCTCTGCCTGACGGCAGATGCCAAGTGCCAACTGACAGATGTGGAGTGGATGACGGAAAACCATCCTTTTGCAACAACCATTGTGGCAAAGACGGGAGTTGGCAGGAATCACTAACTGATACTGAATCCAGTGAAACTTCTGATGAAGAGCAGGACATTTGCATGGTCTTAAAGTGTCACCCCACACTGTGACCAGGTGATCAAAATTAACATCACCTACACTGTGCAGCTGAGAAGGCATAACCTCAACTTAATCCCAAGGAAGTATCAGGAAAACACAACATGAGAACGTTTCTATTGAAAAGGAAGGAGAGACTGTATTCTTCAAAAATATCCACGTGAGGGACAAAGAAAGGCTGTGGGAATGTGCTACAGATAATGTGTCTCCCCAGATTCATATGTTAAATCCTGATCCCCAGTGTGATGGTATTTGGAGGTGAGGCTTTTGGGAGGAGATCAGGTCAGGAGGATGGAGCCCCAGCACGGGGTCTGTGCTCTAATAAAACAGCCCCCAGAGAACTCCCTCGCCCCTTCACAGAAGGACACAGTGAGAAGACAGCCGGCCACCTGCAACCCAGAACAGAGCCCTTACCAGACACCGAAGCTGTCAGCACCTTGGTCTCAGACCTACCAGCCTCCAGAACAAAGGAACTAAATCTCCGTGGCTTATAAGCTCCCCAGTCTATGGTATCTTTGTTACAGCCACCTGAATGGACTAAGAATGTTCCAGATTAGAGGACATCACACCGACATGACAGCTAAAGGCAACACCTGGCCCTAGACTGGGTCCTGCACTGGAGGAAGATGCTCTAAAGAACATTGTTAGGGGAATTCCCTGGCGGTCCAGCGGTTAGGTCTCCGAGCTTCCACTGCCGGGGACCCAGGTTTGATCCCTGGCCGGGGAACTAAGATCCCACAAGCCAAGAGGCACAGCGAGAAAAAAAAAAACAAAAAACAAAAAACATTGTTAGGTTGACTAATAAAACTGAAACACAACAAGCAGGTTAAAGGACTGTGTTGGTGGAAATTGTGAAGTTACTAAGTATCCACAGCTACCTAGGAGGTGTTGGGAAGCTGGCTCTCTAGGAAGAAAAGCCCAGCTTTGTAGCTTCTGCACGTTTCTTGGTGTAAATAACTCCCCCATCAAAGATTTATTAACAAGAAGCCAGCAAAATTCCTGAACATGTAACATCAACGCCGGGCACCTGAACAGCACCGCGAGGTTGAAGGGTCAGCCTGCTCTCAGGAAGCGCGTGGACCGGTTCAGGGTGGAGGGTCGTGATCGCCCGACTCTCCTCCGATGTACACGTTCGCGTCCACGTGCACACGGTGAGACGTACACAGCAGGTGAAACTGGGGCAGAGACATCCAGGTGTTCCCCAGACTAGTTTCACTTTTGTAACTTCACGTATTAGAAATTACTTTCAAATAAAACGCTTTTTTAATGCTTTAAATGTTAGTTTGAAACAGCCAAAAATATCCCAAATAATAGAGAGGGCAAATCTCTAAATAAGTAGCTTAGCACTAAAATGTAAAATATTTCTGCTGATATTTGAAAAAGTAAAATTTTGAGAACCAAAGGTGAAATCCGCAGCAGCAGTTAAGTGACAGAGTCATGTGAAAAAATGAAGCCGGTTACATTGGTTTGAAAAAATTCAGGTGCACTAAAGCAATGTATTAATTGATGGTTAGTTACAGGTACTCAAAGTGAGAGGGAAAACACAGCAGGAAAGAGAGTTCCTTTCAGAAAGTCAAGTGGCACATTCCAGCTGCACCACATCCCCTAACCACAAACCACACACACCACTCGGGCACCCAAGGAGGGTAAGAGCTGACCACACGCAGGCGCACCCGGGATTCAGGGTGTGGAGGGCAGGAGGTAAGGGTCACGTCACACTGCAGACCAGCACAGGCTCACCTTTATCCTCTGGTGTGGCCAAAGCATCGTGTGCAGAAAGACAGTTCTTAACATTAATTGGGAGGGAAATCATTAAGAGGCAAATGGATACTAGACCCCTAACTCCAAACAATAATGTTCTATCTGCTGGGGTCCTCGGTAATCTCGAGAGAGTAATGGGTTACGATCTGTTTCCCCAGCACTGACATTGTTCACCACCTACGCCCTCTTCTGCACAGCGGCAGCGCCAGCCGAGTGGGCTCACATTGGTAGATTTGGCCCAGGAAACGCAAACACTCAACCACAGGAGACAAGATGAAGCCCTGCATGGTGCCCGGACACACAGAGGGGGCCTTAGAACAGGGGCCGTCTCGCCATCTGGGCAGCCCGTGTGGGGCTGGGCACACGCGCTGAGCAGGCAAGTCCCACCCGTCTCCTTTCAGAACACGAGGCTCGGAGGACCCTGTGGGCAGAAGGCAGGCCGAGATCAGAGGCTCTGCCTGCTCTGCTCGTATGGGGATGCTCCTGTGGACCCGGGCTGGACCACCCTCCACGTGGAGGCCAGGGGGTGGGAGGGACCACCCGGGTCTGAGCGGACAGACCCTGACGACCCCGGGGGTAGGGGGGCACATACCCGGCACTTGAGCTGGTACTCCTTCAGGACCTCTGAGAACCGCTCCTCCTGGGCCAGGAGCTCCGTGCTCTGTGGCTCCAGCTGAAAGCCAGATGCAGGCAGGAGAATGAGCGCCGGGACCTCAGGCCAGGTAGAGGGTGTGTTGTCACCCCCAGACGCTGTCCCCACCAGGCTTATTAGCATCTGCAGGTACAGCCGCCCATCCCTCCTCTTCCTCCCCTCCCCTTGTCTAAAAGGTCTCAGGGCAGAAGGATGTTTGGAATTTATGGAAGGCGGCCATGCTCCCACCTGGAGCCTGGGCTGCCTTCCTGCCTTGGCCACCTGGGAGGCCCCCTGCCTGGACCTGCACCTCCCCTCCCCTCCTCCTCTGAAGGTGATGGTAAGGGCCAGCTGGGGGGCCTCTAACCTCTCCTCCGTGCCCCCCACCACCAAGACCCTGTCACTGGGGTCTGTGCAGAGGGTGCTGACTGCTCCAGGCTTTGTCACTAAAAGGCCAACGTGCAGGGCATCACCCGGGCGTCACCAGCACCCCTGCACTGCATGAAGGGGAGGAAAACACAGGGAAAGTAGCCGTGATAATTTTCTCTCCATTATAGAATTTTAGTAGAAAAAACCTAAATTCCATCGCCTGTGTATTCTTCGTCAAGACCCTGACGCCCTTTACCCAGCGCCCACGGGCGCCTCTCTGGAGACTCAGAATCAGCAAGAGGACCCACCTTGTCCTTCAACACAAACTCCAGATCATTCTGCAGCTTCAGGACCAGCTTCTCCGACTCTGCGAGCTTCTCCACGACTTCAATCATCTCCTTCTGCAGTCGACTGTTTTCCTACAAGACACAGGCCAGCGGTTGGCCGGCTTTGGGGGCGGAGGAGGGAGCTGTGTGGAAGGGCTGCCCCCTCCGAGCGAGAGGCAGGGCTCATGAGCAGGGAAGGTGGACCCCACGGAGCCCTTGGGGATACTCCCCCTTTCCCACCGCCTCAACTTCTCCCACCCACCCAAGCTCTCGGGCAACCCTTCCCGAGCCGTCTTCTAAAAACCAAATTGAAAGCTGTACCACGATGGCCCAGGTGTCCACCAGGAGGAAGGCAGTGTCCTCAGACACGAGAACCAACAAGAAGGCATGCCCAGCCTCTCCTCCAGGGGGACGGAGGCGAGGGAGGCAGGGCAGGTGTGGACAGAACCCGCAGCCCCAAGTTAGGGAAGGAGGAGGAAGAGGGGCCAGGGACACCTCACTGGAAGCAAAGGCAGGGTGGGTGCCGGTCGTGGGACGCTCTCCACAGCCCAGAAGACTGCGTCTGCCCCAGGGCTGGGGGCGCAGGCTGATGCTTTTGTCTTTTGCTGACCCCACTGGTGCTCTGGTCCCAGGGGTGCAGCAGAGGTGGCTGCAGCCGCTGACCCAGAGGCCCTCGGGTCCCCTGTCCTGCTGCCCACACGGCTGGAGATGAGGGACCATGTGTCTCCCAGAAAAGCCAGGACCCTTTCTGCTTTGCCTGAGAAATGGGCTCTTTCCATGGCTGCAGGAAATGTTCTTTAGTGTGAAACCCCCAGCACCACAGGGAGGGTTTAATCCTGGACCAGGAAGGTGTGGGTGTGGAGGATGGACCCTTAGGCAACCTCGCCTCCGTCTTTCCGGGCAGGAGGCCCTGGGGAGGCGCCCCCACCCCCGCCCCCCGAACACGCCTACCTTCAGGGCCAGGGTCAGCTTCTGGCGGAGGCTGGCCTCCTCGGCCCGAAGGCGCTGCAGGTCCTCCTCCAGCCCAGCCCTCTGCCGCCGGGCCTGCTCCCAGAACAGCTCGCGCTCCACCTCCACCTCGGACCGCAGGAGACTCAGCCTCCCCCTGTACCCCTGCTCCAGGCGTCTGCAAGGCACATGGCACATGGCTCGTCGGGCTCCTGAGGGGCGCCACCTGGGCCCCTCCCTCCCCGGGGTCTCTCGCTGGAGCACTCGGCCTCCGCGTCTGGGACTCGTGTGTCCCCCCTGGCACATGAGAGAGCTGCAGATGCTGTGCGGCGGGGCCTCCTTAAATCCCTCCTCGGGGCTGGTGGAGGTGACCCCACACAGACAAGGTGAGCCAGCGGGTCCCTTGGCCTCTGGGGTGAGCTAGCGGGTGACCTCTGGGTAGGTCTCTGATGCTCCTCGGCCATTCAACCTCCTCCACATCATCAAAAAATGACTCAATAAATAAAGGCAGCACCAAAGCCTTCGGTGACCAAACGCGCACAGAAGCCAGCCTCTGTCACGAGGACACAGGCATCAGAAAACCAGTACGTGGCGCATCCCAAAGCAGCCAGAGAAAGGTGCGGAGGCCCTTCCCCTCAGACTCTGCAGTGATCTTTTGCAATAACCATTTCTTTGTGTTTTTTTTTGGCTGCACCTTGCAGCATGCAGGACTTTAGCTCCCCAACCAGGGATTGAACCTGTGCCCCCTGCAGTGGAAGCACGGAGTCTTAACCACTGGACTGCCAGGGAAGTCCTCGCAATAACCATTTCTATCAGCAGGGAAAACAGTGCTAGATCTTAGCTTTATCACTAAAACAGTTGCTTAACAGGATTCTCAGACCCAGTCTATCTAGATTGAAGATGAATGAAACTCTTCGGCAGAGCTTGGCCACGTCAACAATCGAGCATGAGAAACACTGGGCTCGGCCTCCCTCAGTCTCACCCCAGAGCTTCGAGGGGAAGGAGGGCAGCCATCACTTAGGGAAAAGGTTTGACGAGTGTGATTAATCTAATAGCCCACAAATCCTGGGGCTAATTTTACAAATACAAATTTGATCATATCACTCCACTCTTTAAAGGGGAAAGGTGCAGTAAAATACGGCAGAACAGACCCACATCACAGGTGCTCTGTGGCCATCAGCAAGTATATGCAACACAACACAATTTTGTAAGTAATCACGTGCACGGAAAAGCGAGGGACTCACAAAAAATGTTAGGAGCGATAACCTCTGTGGACGTGAGACTTTTGCTCTTATTTTTCCTTTTACTTGTATTTTCTTTCTTTTTTATTATTTATTTATTTATTTATGGTTGCATCGGGTCTTAGTCGTGGTGTGCGGGCTCTTTGTTGCGGCACGAGGGCTTAGTTGCCCTGCGGCATGTGGGATCTTAGTTCCCCGACTGGGGACCGAACCTGCATCCCCTGCATTGGAAGGTGGATTCTTAACCCCTGGACCACTGGGGAAGTCCCTACTTGTATTTTTTAAGTTTTCTACAATGAACATGTATCATTTATTACTTTTGTAATAAAAACAACCTAACACAACCACAAAAACTATTTCTAAAACCGTACCAATGATGCCCCATTGCTCACTGGGCAAAATCCAAACACTCACGTGGCCCTCGAGGTTTCGTGTGTTCCCCCACCAGATTCTTGGACCGAGATACGGCCTTCGAGAACTTCCCTGAGTCCTTTCTGGGCGGTTGGGAGAGTCAGGCCGACTGGGCCGAGACCAACGCAAACCAGTTCTCAGCTACCTGACCGATCGTCTTAAATCGTCCACACTTAAGCTTGTGGGCGCTGGGGAGGGGGGCAGTACAGGCCACAGAGGAAGGACGTGTGTGGGTCAGGCTACTCCAGAGCAGGGAGCCCCAAGGACCCCATGTCCCCAGGCCTCGCCTCAGGACACAGTCCCACGTCCGCCCACGTCAGGGATGCGGCAGAGCGCAGCCGCGGTAAAGAGCCACCGGGAGGCGGGTGGCGCATCAGGAGAGGGGGAAAGCCTTTCAAAAAGGTCAGAAATTCTTTCCTCTGGTTTGTCCACCACCAGCCCGGCCAGCTCACCAGGAGTCCGCTCAGGCCACCCCATGGGCGATGCCCGGTGTGCGGTTTTGGGCTCCGGGCTCCCTCCTGCGAAGCCAACAGGCTGCAAAGCCATTCCCTGGTCCTCTCAAAATGTCCACCCGTCTCGCTGATCACAGGCACGGACAGAACACTCAGCTTGAGTGGGACAGACCCCGACAGATGGAGCAGAGAGTGAGGCCAGCAGAGCACTTGTCCCTGCAGACGCTCGTCACAGGCACTCGGCCAGACGCCACGCTCCCAAGCGAAGGGCAAGACTGCTTCTTAAAATGCACCGTCTTCCCTCAAGGAAGGACGTCAGCAGAGTGCGGGGCTCAGGTGAGACAGCAGGGCCTCAGCTGGCGGCCGCCCGCGTCCACTGCCCACCCTCGGCCGGGGACCCCGGCGGGACCTACCTGACCTTCTCCTCTGCGAGCTGCTCCAGGGCAGAGTGGAGGTCATCCGTCTCCTTCACAAACTCCAGGTGCCTCTGCTCCGCCTTCTCCAGGTCCTGCCTCGCCTTGTCTCGCTCCCTGGTCATCTGCTCTACCTGCCCCCTGCGCGAAAGAGGCAGGGTCAAAGGAGACACCGCTCTGGGCCCAGCCAGCCCGTCTGCAGGAACAAACACGGCTGGCCTAACGGTGCTGAGCAGCGGCCAGCGCTGGGCTCTGACCCACCTCCTCCCAGGGCCGTTTCTGCAGTTACTGTGCCCGGTTTACAGAAGCGCATACAGTGACAGGCCAACTGCCTGGCAAAGGGGTTTCTAGCAGGTTTCCGAACCAGGAGGTCTGAGCCTAGAACGTGCAGCGTGCCACCCCTCCAGATGGCCTCAGGACAGGCAGGAATTTATCTACGCTCCCTCTTGCCTGCAGCTGGGCCTCGGGCCCCAGGGATCCCTAGCACCTAACCTGGGACTGGATGCATGAAGGGGACAAGGCTGGCCACCCATTATCGTGCCTGGCCACAGCCCTGCCACCTGCAGCCTGGCATCAGAGTGACTGTGCAGGGAGTTGCCCAGAACAGAGGAGATTCCTGTATGTGGCCCTGTCCCTGTCTGGTCACCCTGGGTCCCGCCCAAGGCTCTGTGCAAACCATGTCTGGCACCAGCTATTCTGGTGTCTGTTTCTCCCACTGAAGAAGCATCCCTGTCCCAAAGCACAGTCTTTCTCTGGTCCCCTTTGCCGAACTGCCTGACAGGAGGCTCTTCTGTTGGTCCCTAATGAGATGCAAAGTCTTGAGGATGGAGATTGGGATTTCTGCCAGCCTTTTCTGTAGCTTCAGAAAATCAATAAAAACACGAAAAACAATCTTTGTGCCAACCTGCTCAGCAGACGGACGGCCTGAAAAGCCAGCTCAACCAGAGCCAAACCCAATTAAAATGGATTGTGTTCTTGGCCCAACTGCCGTGCTGTGCTTTGTGACTGTGTTGGAAGCATCGTTCTTTCTCCTCCTGCTGGATGCCTGAACCCGGGGGCAAGGAGGCCGGTCCAGCCAGCGGCACCCACACACCCTCCCCATCAGGGCTCTTACTGGCGGAAGCTCAGCTCCTGGCGGTAGCAGGCCAAGGCTGCCTGCTGAGTGGCGCCGCCCACCATCATGAGCTCGTTCTCAAGGGCCCAGGCCAGCTCCAAAAGGTTCACCTTCTCATCCACACTGAAGTCGAGGCTCTGAAAATAGCAAGGCCCATCAGGCAGGCAGGATGAGTGGGTCTCCAGACACTTCCTGGCTCCCTCAGGACAGTCAGGCCCAGACCACGCTGTCCCTGCACCTTCCTTTTCTCTCTGCAAAGTCTCTGCCTCTTGGGTGGAGCCCTTCCCCTGCCCCATCCCCGCTGATGGTGCCCCCATCCCTGTCAACCCCAGTGTCATCCCCATCCACACTATGGTCTCCCCATCCCTGTCAACCCCCGTGTCCCCCCAGCCCCACTACGGTCCCCCCAACCCTGTCAACCCCAGTGTCCCCCCATCCCCACTACGGCCCCCCCAACCCTATCAACCCCAGTGTCCCCCCATCCCCACTACGGTCCCCCCATCCCTGTCAACCCCAGTGTCCCCCGCATCCCCACTACGGTCCCCCTAACCCTGTCAACCCCAGTGTCCCCCCATCCCCACTACGGTCCCCCTAACCCTGTCAACCCCAGTGTCCCCCCATCCCCACTATGGTCCCCCCAACCCTGTCAACCCCAGTGTCCCCCCCATCCCCACTACGGTCCCCCTAACCCTGTCAACCCCAGTGTCCCCCCCATCATCACTATGGTCCCCCCATCCCTGTCAACCCCAGTGTCCCCCCCATCCCCACTACGGTCCCCCCAACCCTGTCAACCCCAGGGTCCCCCCATCCCCACTATGGTCCTCCCATCCCTGTCAACCCTAGGGTCCCCCCTGTCCCTGTCAATGCTGGGGTCCTCCTTCTCCCTGTCAATACAGAGCTCTCCCCTCTACTGTCCCTGCCTCGAGGGTGGGCATGACCCAGGCTGGACAGAGTCCCCTCCCTGGACAAAATGACAGACACAGAAGGGGGCATGTCCCAAGCAGAGGACTCTGCGGTTTGATAGGGAGGCCAGAGAAGGGCTTTTTCCCTGTGAAATCAGGTGTTGTATAAACCGCGTGGGCCCTGGGGAGCTGCACAAGGGGACTGGACCTGAGGCCAAGGCCCCCAAGAGGCCAGCAGAGTCCTGAGAACACCCGGAGCTGGGACCCCCGAGCCTAACGTCCTTCTCCGACTGACCACGAAGGTCCCTAACGTCCTCCTCCTGCCCAAGCTAGTTTGACTTGGGTTTTTGCCATTTCAGACTCAAAGAATCCTGACTAATATGTCTCTGAACTATACAAACAGATACAGGAACAGATGGGGGTTCTGTTGGTGGACACACGATCTATCAGAGAGAGACGAGCCACAGCCCAGCATTCCAGAGAGTCACACTCATTCACTCTCTCGGGATTCGGAAAAGTACAGTTAAAAGAATGGAAAAATTTTGTTTTACGTATTTTACCATAATAAGAGAAAGAGAGAGTAGGACAGGAATGCCCGTCCATCCTGCTGGCTGCCCAGTAAGAACAGTTTTGCCACGTCTGCTCTTTCAGCGATGGGTGCACTTGGCTACAAGGCCCAGACACACGGGAGGGGCAGGCACGTGGCAGGGCCCACGGGGAGGCCCTTCCTTTAACTTATGAGATGGAGACTTGAATCTCCGTCCTTCCCCACGGCCGCGAGTGCTTCTGGAGAGAAATGACACTCAGCTGAAGCGTGTGCAGCAACTGGGAAGCTGAAGTCCTGACACAAGCGCACACTTCTCAGCAACGAAATCACGGGTGGGGGCAGAGGACAGAAAGTGGTCCCAGCAGCAGCTTCCCAATTAGAAAAACCACGTGGCACAACGTGGGCGCCTGCCTCCTGGCGTCCATGCCCATGTACTCCTGCTGTGCTGACCGGGACGGACCTACGTAACCCCCAGGATGGTGCCAGGGTAGCAGTGTGTGGCTTCCCAGGCCAGGGCGTGGGAGGCCGAGGCCCCTCTCCGCTCTCCTGGATGGGGCTCTGGGGAAGCCAGAGCCATGCTGGGAGGAAGCTCAGGCTGCCCTGGGGAGGAGCCCACGTGGCAGGGAGGGGAGGCCTCCAGCCTCCAACGAGGTCCACTCCCCATCCTGCTGGGCCTCGGGAAGACCGCAGGGCAGGCTCCTGGAGACCCCAGGCTAGGAACACCCAGCTGCGCGGCTCCCGATTCCTGAGGAGGTCAGGGATCCGCACAGAGCAGCCCTGGCGGTGGTCCCACAGACACTCGCGTGAGGTCCTGAGAAGCTGGGTGTGGGAGGCCAGCACGTCCAGGCCAGGGCTCGCCTAGCGGGCTTCCTCCCCCAGGGAACACACCTCTCTCTTGCAGGTGGGCTCAGGGCAGCTGGCGGTCCCGTCCAGTGTCACAGGTGAGCAGTTATGGACCTGCTGTGCCAGGACACCCCGACTGCCTGCCAGCTCGCCCGAGAGCCACCCCGTGTCAGGGGGACAGATACGCCTGGGGGGCCAGGTGGAGAGTCCTGCTCAGGGGAGTTCAGTAACATCGCTGCCTCTCAATTCAATGGAATCAAACCCTGAGCAAACTGGAAAATCATCAGTTGCTAAAGGAATGGAAACATGCTGTGACAGCAAGAGAGCAGTAAAAAGAGTAAGTCCTGAAGTGTCTGGGGCAAGCATGAGACTCGTCACTGGCCAGATCCTGACGGCAGCCAGCCCACCTCCAAGTGCAGGGAATCAGGAGCAGCATCTTAGGGAGAATCTCAAAACCATTAGCCTCTGGGACTTCCCTGGCGGTCCAGTGGTTAAGGGCTCCATGCTTCCACTGCAGGGGGCACGGGTTCGATCTCTGGTTGGGGAACTAAGATCCTATGTGCTGTGTGGCACAGCCAAAAACAAACAAAAAAAAACCATGAGCCCCTCTGCTCTTGGCCTCTCCAGGGGCCCATTTCAGTGGTCCGGGCTCAGCCTCTGGTTGTCAGAATAGTCCTGTGGGCCAGCTGTCCAGAGATGGCCTTGCGTCGGGCTCCGCCCGGGCTGCTGGGCAGCGGGACTCAGCAACGGCTAAGCTTAGGTCCAGGAGAGTCTGGCCTGAGGAGTCGGGCAGATTGTCTTAAAGGCTGGTTTCTTGCTCCTTCCTGTTCTATTGCTTTGTGCCAATAAGGACATTTTTGGAGGCAATACAATAGAAGCTATCAAGAGGTAAAATGCGTACCTTCAGGAATCTGCCCTACCGAGAAATACCAGCATAGGGGCAGGAGGGTATACGTGCATTACACATGACGAGATTCATAACAGGAAAAAACGTACGTGTCCCACAATAGGGAAAGGGTAATGTAAATTAGCAAGGTATACGGTATGACACCAATTTTGCAAAAGAAATTTTTTAAATGGGAATGTCTAAATATGCATTTCTTTCCTGTGCCAGGGAAGAGCTCGCAGAATGCCCACCAGACCTTTACCTGTCGCCATCCCTGGAGACCAGGAGCAGAGGGGGGCAGGCTTTATTATTGTATAGATTTCTGTAGAGCTGAAGCTTTTTTGCACAACGGAAAGTGAAATTCGGAAATGAAACTAACCCATCTAGTTGGCCACACCTGCCTCAGCACTCTTCCCTTGCTGTGCCCGCCCTGTGTGCACCTGACTTGCCACCCAGGGTAGAACTCCCTCCAAAGCCCCAGGGCTGCCCTGTGTCCCCACAGAGGGGACTTGACTGACCAGGGAGAGCACAGGCCTCCTTGTGCGCGACCGCTGGCGGGAGGGAGGAGGGCGGGTACAGGGAGAAGAACTCCCCACAGAGCTCGTCTGGGGCGAGGAGAAGCGCTCGGACGTCTGTGACAGTGGTGTCCACTAAGACGTCCCTCCTCCAGGTCAGCAGATCAGCTCTGTGGCTGACACGCACTGGGGGGGGAGAGTCTAAGATGCTGAAACCTACCTTCAAATGGATTTGTTTCAGGCTGTGGTTTTCTCTGCTTTTTACTTATTATGTTTTTAAGACTTCCTATGTCTCAATATCAAAAAATAAAGAAAAAAGTATTACGATGGGCCTTCCCTACACAGGGCCTGTGTCTGCGGGGGGCGACAGGGGGAACTCCGTCCAGCCTCCTCTGTGGGCAACGGCCCTGCCCACCTAGACGCCTCTGCTGGGGCAGCCGTGTGCGACCGGTCCAAACCTGCAAGACCTCCCTGCCGTTGTGCACCCCCTCCTGGGCCCACAGGGTGACGATCTGCTCCGGGAAGGCGAAGCCGGTGCCGTCGTCCACGCTGCACAGGAGGCGCGGGCCCGAGCTCACGGACACGAGGGATGACGTGGTGGTCTGGCCACCACCCTCCTCTGGGACCTGCACGTCAGGACAAGCTCTGTGAGTCCCCATGGTCTTCTCATTCACCCTCCCCGACCTCCCCGCCTGTGTGGCCTCACTGAGGCCTGAGGACAGCACTGATTCCTGCTCCAGGGAATGGGGCGCCCGCAGGATCTGACTCGAGCCCGGGGCTTAGCGCTGTCTACGCCAGGCCATGCAGGGGACGCCCAGAGCCTGCCAGGACCCGAGGTAATTTCTCCCCAAACCACTAATGGCTTCCTGCTGAGGGAAACCTGGTCTGTGCAGAGAAACCCAAGACGGGCTTCAGAAGGAGGGCGGGGGTGGCCCAAGCAGAGGACGCGTGTCCTTAGGATTCAGGGTCAGGGAGTTTTAAGACAAGGGCAAAAAAATCCCTCAGCCAGGAAGCTGACCGGTGAGGCCGAGGTGCTGCAAGAATCCAGCTGTGCTTCCTGCCCCTTAGAGGGCAGGGCCCTTTAGACACACGTCTGCTGTCGGGGCCAGAACAAGAAGCAGCAGCTGGGGCCCCCCAGGCCACCAGGCCCACCCGTTCCCCTGATGGAGCAGCAGAATCTCTGTCTGGGCCCAGGTGCGAGGCCCCACGTCACCACTCCAGCCACGCTGGCATCCACATGCACAGGACGCAACCCCATGGCCATGTCAGCACTTCCCGGGCAGGAACGGGGGCCGCTGTACCTCGGAGGAGGCCCTCCCTCCCACAGGCTCTGGGCACGATTGCACTGCGGTCTCTGCCCTCAGGTGGCCTGGCACCATCCCTCATCGCTCCTGGTTCCTTCCCTGTCTCAGTGGCTTCAGGTGCAGAAACCTGACTCTCAGACGCGCCTGGCCTAGCAGAGAACAAGGTCACTGTTCCTGCATCGCCGCCCACAAACTGCGGGATCAGCCACGTCGCCAAAGAAGCCTCAGCAAGACTCCCCAGGACAACCGTGCCCTGTGGTGGGAGAGGGAGCCTGACTGTCCTGGGATTGATAAAAACCAAATGCACCGAACATCACGATTTAAATAACCACCTAAAATCTGCTCTCCTCCAGCTGGCCTCGTACAGGATAAAATTCAGGAATACAGGATGGG
Source organism: Balaenoptera physalus (assembly GCF_965194825.1). Lineage (NCBI taxonomy): Eukaryota > Metazoa > Chordata > Mammalia > Artiodactyla > Balaenopteridae > Balaenoptera > Balaenoptera physalus. The sequence goes on along the minus strand of NC_138898.1, from coordinate 45,238,173 downwards.
GAGAGCACAGCTCCAGGAACGCTTGTTAAGGCTAATCCTGGGGAAGGCATGGACCCGTCAGTGACTCTGCCCTCCGGGGAGGAGGGAAAGGGGGTGCTCTTGTTGGAACACAGTGTACCCCACATTGAGGCATAACAAGGAACTGCCAGGGAATCCTCATAAGACCCCTATGAGGTAGGTGTGTCCATTTTACAGACAAGGAACCTGAGGCTCAGAGAAGGTGAGTAGCTCACCAGTGACACACAGCTTGGCAGGAGCAATGCCAGATCAGTCCAAGGTTGCACAGCCTCCCACAGCACACATGTGTGTACACACCCCGACCAACTCCTGGGCACCCTCCGTGGGGACCAGGCAGAGAGGTCAGGCCTGCAGAAGATGCTGAAGGCCAGAGAGTGACGGCAGTCGCTCTGGGGTTCAAGAGTTAATCGTCCCATTTTACCTGGTGATGAGACCAGGACCCGCTCGGTTTGACAAGTGTGGAAGATTCCAGAAGTTGAGGGGATCCATGATTGAACAGGCCAAGCTGGAATTCCTCTAGACTCACTCTGCCGTCGCCGTCTTGGTCCAGCTTGTTGAACAGGTCTTCAAGTTCCTAAATAAAAGCCCCCAAGCATCTGCTCAGAGGCTCTCCCACTGCAGCCGTGCCCACCCCACCCAGGCCTGGCCCCCACCCTCCCCAAGCAGGCAGCTCGCTGTCCTATCCAAACAGTGGTCTCCCCGCTCTGGCTTGTGAAATCCACACACATGGTCAGTTTCCATCCTGCTGTGAATGGCCACCTGCGCTTCCCCAAACCCACAAACACCCATCCCGTGTCTGCCGTGCCAGGAGCTTGCTGGATGGCGGGACATGTACGTATGGAACATGGCCCAGGTCCCCAGCAGTTGAGGGTCAGCAAGGGCGGGGCTGAGGGCACTTCAGTAAGGAGGGGCCTGTCCCATCATACTGCCCTCCTCTTCCCCTGGCCCCCGCAGGAGGAAAAGGGTGAATACAGCTGCTGGGAGCGTAGCCAGACGCTGCGGGCACCACACTTGGGCTGGGTGGCAGATCTGGGCCACTGAGGACGGGTGGGGGAGGAGTGCTCCCGGCAGAGGAGGATCCTGCATGAAGGCGGCCAGAGACGGACCTTCGACACAAGCCCTGGGAGTCAGCACAGGATGTGAGACCAGAAGGTGACAACTGCATCAGTGTCTGACGGTGAAGGGGTTTTCCAGGCCCAGCACCAGCCATGACCACCACAAAGACCCAGCCCATCAGGGAGGTCCACCCCGCCCTCTCTCACCTCCTTCTCCAGGCCCTGGAGCCCGACGCTCTGGCAGAGCAGGGCCAGCTCCTGCTCGGTGAGGTGACCGCTGCTGCCCACACCCAGCTCTTCCCAGAGGCCCCGGACCCGGCTCTCGGGGGTGTCGAAGGAGGAGCTGCAGGGCTTCCGGAGGCTCCCGAAGACCTCGGAACCCCAGGCTGGCAGCTGGCCTGAAGCGGGGGACACATACCAAGGCTGTAATTTACTCTGAAATCGGATGGACTGATGAATGGGCAGAGGGACGGGCACATGGACACATGTGAGAGACAAGCTTCAAAGGAGGAATCTAGGTGGTGGGTGCACAGCGCTCACGGTACAATTCTTCCACTTTCGTTCTGTGCAAATTTTCACAATCAAGTGGAGGAATCTGCTGCCTGTGGGGAAAGCATTTTCTTTTTTCAAAAGAATATTTATTTATTTAGGTTGCTCTGGGTCTTAGGTGCAGCATGCAGGATCTAGTTCCCTGACCAGGGATCGAACCCGGGCCCTCTGCATGGGGGCCACGGAGTCTTGCCCACTGGACCACCAGGGAAGTCCCAGAAAGCATTTTCTGAAGGGAACCTGCGAAGCCACAGCACTGACAGCACAGCTGCAAGGTTTGTACTTACGATAAAAAGGCCAGGATTAAAAAACTAATTTTTAGAAACTCTTCAGACCTACCCAAAGTAAAGAGCACAGTCCAGCAAAGGCCAGTGGTCCTGTCCCTTGGGCAGCCGGCCACCCCGGCTTCATCTACCCCCGTTTATTCTTGCCCAAGTATTTGAAAGCAAATTCCAGCTGCTGTGTTCTCACCCCTGTGTGTTTCGTGTGTACTGCTGATCCTAACGCCACTATCACCCTGCAAACCAACAATGATTTACCCAGCTCTCTCTCAAGAGTCTCCCGACAGTTGATTTCTTTGAATCAGTATCAACACAGAACCCTCCCTGTGCATGTGGTTATTCCTCTCAAGTCCTTGGATCACGAGCACCTCACTGCCTGCCCCACTCTCCTTCCTCACATCCCTCCATCACTAACATCGTCTATAAACTGGAAGTTAGCATCAAAGCCTAGTTTGGATTCAGGCTCAGTTTTTTGTTTTGTTTTTTTTTTGTTATATGTGAGCATGTTTTATTGCCTTTGCTAGACTATAAGCTTTTTTTTTTTTTTTAACATCTTTATTGGAGTATAATTGCTTTACAATGGTGTGTTAGTTTCCGCTTTATAACAAAGTGAATCAGTTATACATATACATATGTTCCCATATCTCTTCCCTCTTGCGTCTCCCTCCCTCCCACCCTCCCTATCCCACCCCTCTAGGTGGTCACAAAGCACCGAGCTGATCTCCCCGTGCTATGCGGCTGCTTCCCACTAGCCATCTATTTTACGTTTGGTAGTGTATATATGTCCATGCCACTCTCTCACTTCGTCCCAGCTTACCCTTCGCCCTCCCCATATCCTCAAGTCCATTCTCTAGTAGGTCTGTGTCTTTATTCCCGTCTTACCCCTACAGGTTCAGTTTTATCTTTTTTCTTTTTCTTTCTGACAAAAAACGTCCCAAGGTGGGCGGTGTTCTCCACACCACCTCACAGCAGGAGGCACAGGTGTCTCTGAGATGCAAAGACACCTCGGTGAGTTTGGATGACAGATGGCCAGGTTTCATAACTTTTCTACTTTAGCCAGGTGGCTGACTGAGGTTTCTGAAGCTTTGCCAGAGAAACACCCTCTGGAAGAGGACAGACCTTGGGGGTGCCCACGAGGAGCTCTCCTGGGATGAGCGAGGCTTCAAAGCAGAGTTCCCTCCACGCCCAGGCCACACCACCCAGCCCAACACAGGAAGAGGGCTGCCTGCACCTGAGCAGACCTGGGCTCTCGGCCAGTGGTCTGGAGTTTTCTGGAGAGGAGCCACCTTGGCGTTGCTTTGATAACCCAACTAACAATCAGAAAGCCACTTTGCCAAGGAAAGCTAGGGCCTGTGCGCTCACGAATGATGCTGTGGGTTGGGCTGAGGAAAACACAAGGAAAGGGCCACCTCCGAGATCCCTTCCAGCTTAAAACATCTGAAAGTTCTACGTAACAACGGAAAAGCAATTCTCACACCGGGGTGTATTCTCATGGCTGCCAGAGGACTTATTTAAGTCCTCTGAGGTCTGACATGACTGTTCACACACCAGTGTCAGTTCTAACCTGGGGGGAAAGAAGAACTCCAACCTGTCTCTGGGCAGAGTCCGAAATGACTCGGTGAATAACCTCCCCAGGAGCCCTTCCTCTCGTCCCCTAGATTTACACTGAGTCCAGGGAATTTAGGACATGATTTGGCTGCTCTTCCGGACACAGAAGCGTCCATCTGCTTCGTCCAGTAGCACAGGCACTCCGGTCATTCCCCTGACGTCACCAAGCTCAATGCTGAGCCACCAAGAGCCTCAGCCCCCGAGGACCCCAGTCTGGATAATGCTCAGTGCCAGTGCAGACTTCTCACTCAGGGGAAGCTCAAGGTCAGCTCGGGTCTCGCCCTCGAGCCATGTTCCTGCACGTTCTGCCCTGTGACACACTCCCGTGGGAGGCGTCCTTAAGGCACCTGCAGACCCATGTGCTGATGCACCCAGATTTGCTAAGCACGCCTGCGGCTGCCTTCCAGGTGCTCCGTCAGGCTCTCCAGGACCAGAACCACATCTTACCCTCGACTCGGAGCAGACAGGGCCCCAGGTGGCGGGGAGGCTGCTGGCCCATGCCGGGAGCTTCAGGAAGGAGTCCCCAGGCCCACGCCTGCCGGCTGGGGTCATGCTGGTCCTCCCAGACCGTGAAGCTGCTCCCTTAGCCAGCGGCCCCCCGCCCGAGGGTCTGACCTCAGGGGTCTCCCAGAGCTGGGACCCTGCCCCCAGGAGAAGGGCCCCCCAGGGACACCACCCACACCGGGCACTTCCCAGGAAATTGTCCTTGGCTGGTGGCCCGCTGCCTGGCAGCCCAGCACTGGCCAAAGGTGGCACCGACCACAAGGCCAGGCTTTACCTTGTGCTTCAAACAACTCATTCTGAGGGTCCTTCGCACTTTCGGTTTCTTCATCGGACTTGAGACTCTGGAAAAACAGAAAGAAAAGGACATGTGAGTCCCCAGAGGAAAGGGCAGCGGACAGAGCACCGGGAACAAGCAGAACGGTCTGGTGGGGCTGGGGGGGGACACCTGAGGAAGGGGAGCCCCAGCCCACAGGGCAGCCCTGGTGGTCAGCCACGAGGCCCCGCGCAGACCAGCTCCCTCCCTCGGACCGCACGCTGCGGCCTGCACTCGGCACCCTCTGCATCCCACCCCTCATCACCCATGTCTGTCGGCAACAGTCAAGGAAGAGCAGGTCTCTGGCCCCCAGGTGCTCCGGAGACAGCAGGTGATCTGCTGAGACCTCAGTGCCCAAGGGGCTGGGCCACCGAGAAGTCCAGTAAAACCTCATGCTTCTGTGACCGCGTCCACGGACCACAGAGTCAAAGTCTGCTTCTGATTTTGGAAGGAATGCTGGCTTGACCAGGACTCAGCACTTAGAACCGGCACTGAACTGAGGCTGGAGCTCTGGGGGCAGGTGGTATATCTCATTTTTCTAATGCATTCAACCTGCTGACAACCCTAAAGGCAGCACCCCTGGGTCCTAGTTCTGGGGATCAAAGATGGTTTTAAGAAGCAGAACGGCACCACAGAGATGGCGTGGACACGTGAAGCCTTCCACCCCTGGGGCCAAATTTAAGAGAGAGAATAAAGCTGCAAAGGCCTAGGATTTATTGGTGCCACCCAAGTGCAGCACATCCCTGAGAGAAGCGACTCCAGGATCTAAATACATATTTATTTGCTTTTCCTATTGGCCTCAACAAATGTTGAAAATATAAACAATTAATATGGGGCCCCAGAGCTGTCTTATTAAAGGGAAGCCCCCCTAGAGCCTCATCAGACAGAGGCGGACATCATGGGGAGGAGCCAGGAACCTTCTGGAACCCCGAAAACAGGTCCAACGTGCCACGATTAACCTGTGGGGTGTGGATCTGCCCCGTGGACGTCCTTCCTGACACAAAGCCCTCGAGGCTCCTGCGGTGGACAGCTCAGGGAGCCTGGGGTCCCCGGAGGCATCTGGCATGACATGCCCGCCAGGTTGTGGAGGGTGAGCGGCGGTCACGCCCAGTGCTGCTTTCTCTGTCCTCGGCTGATTAACCTTCCTCTCCTTCTGGCAGTGCCAGGGGAGGGGGGTAGTGGTGAGCGGGGGATTCTCCATGGCCCCCGTGTCTGAAGGAGGACGCCAGAGTTTCCCTGCAGACAGCGAGACCCAGAGACACCTTAAAACTAAATGTCACTCCCCAAAGTGCTCTGGCGATGAGACAGATGCCCCCTCCCATCTTCCCGTATCGTGTCACATGAGCAGTGACTATGGGGGGGGCGTGCGTACTTGGAGGAGGGCAAAGGGGGGGTCGACTCACCTCCACACTTTCCAGGGACGCGGAGCGGCGGAGCTGGCTTCTCACACTGGGCCTGGCAGGCTGCTCCGGTAAACACTGGTCTCCACCTGCAGCGTCGCAGGGCTCGGGCCAGCTCCGACGGCCATACCACTTAGAGCCGCTCACGTACTTTGGGGGGACGGCCCGGGGGGCACCTGGAATGAAAATGGGAGGTGTTCTCTCAAACAGCCTCTGGGCCCACACGTGCTGCCAAGATGCCCTTTACGAAGGTGCAGGTTCCGGTGCAAAGCGTGGCTCTCAGGGACACACACAGAAAACGCCTGGAAGAACACAGGGAACAGTCGACAGCGGGGCTGGGGCTGAGACAGCCAGGCTGGGAGGCAGGGACTTTCCAACCTAAACTCTAGGTGCCGTTTAAATGTTTCCAAGCAAAATATGCTTCTGTTATGCAATAAAAGACTAATACAAAAATCTAGCTTTTTACACAAGGAGAAAAGCCTCCAATAATCCAGCAACATACTGCTCTAGAGACCAGAAGGTCACGTCCCACCCACCCCCCTGACTACAGGACCCCCCCGCCACCCGGACGGGATGCGGTAGGCAAGGCCCTCAGCATAGCTGGGGAGCCTCAGACTCCACGTGGGTCTAAAGTCTGGGACAGAGGCAGGAGTGCATTTTAGTTTGGGATTCATGAGAATCCCATAAGCCCTAATGAACCCCTTGCACTTTTCTTCCCTCCTTACCTGCCCACGTCTGCAGAGCAGTGGGGACCCCGCAGGCAGAGAAGAAATGGTGCTGACTCTGTAGGGAATCTGGGCAGCCAGAGAGAGACTGGGGAGGGCGACGTGGGCCACGGCCAGGAGAGGACACAGGTTCAGAAGGAAGCAACCAGAACGGGCAGGTTGGGGGATAGGATCCAAGGAAGTAAGGCCAGGTCAGGAAAACTGAGGACCGTTTCACACAGATGCGTCACGCTTCCTAAGGCCAAGTACCACCTCCCTTCTCTCCTCCGCACCAACTCTGCAGCCCCTGACCTTGGGACCATCAGAGGAGGAGGCTGGGTCTCACCTGGCCAGTGATGCCAGTGACCAACAGAAACTGGGAACAAGGGAGGAGTTTGGGGAGGAAGCTGCTGAGTTCCACGTGACAGCGGACATTTAAGGCAGGCTGACCATGTCCCCGGGACCCTCAGAGGTTATCACGGGCCCTGCCCGGCCCTGTAATCTCTCCCGTGTAGGAACTCTCGGGGGTGCTGGAGAGCAGGGAGCGGACGCCCTGGCAGGGAGGAAACAGGAGGCTCTGAGTGCCCCACGCAGCGGGGAGGGGCCAGCACACAGGCTCCGCACCTTTACTGAGGGGGGAGGTGCGGGAAGAGGAAAGCCACGGGAGGTGGGAGTGGGCAGCTGCAGGACATTTGGGAAACCAGCTGCAGAAGACGAGGAAGGGCCTGACGCACGTGGGCCCTCCCCGGGGCCCGGCCCGCTCGCGGCTCACCTGGAGGTCATGACCCAGCACCACGTCTGCCCCCCATGGCTTGACCTTGCTCCTGCCCTTCCCCTCCTGAGTTCCCCCTCCGGTCCGTGTCCGGAGTCCCACCCGCCCCTGGATGTGGCCCCATTTCTTCATCATTTCAGCAGGTCAGCACTTTCCTCAGAGGAATGAGATGCCCAGAAAACACACAGCTGTTTCATAATGTTCCCCAAATGTGTCACCCCCACCTCCCTCCAACAGAGAAATGCTTCTCTAGAAAAGAGTGTCCACGTGGCAAATCACGATAGGAAGGGGGCAGCTTCCCACCACCCACAGAACACAGAGCCGTGGCCTCTTAGCGGGAAGCACTGGGGGTCACGGCCAGTCCCCACCCACTGCCCAGGCGGCCCGCAGAGCACAAGGCCAACGGTGCCCTGTGCTGGACACCCGGCTGTGCCTCCTGTGTGTGCATATTTATTTATAGGAGCAGAATACCAAAGTCTACAAGTGAAAAAACATTGGTTATATGTTCTGTAACGGCCTTTACTGAAAGGAGCCGAATGACGGGGAAGCAGGATGTTCTTCAAAACCCCGGGGCGTTTGGCCCCCTGATGACATTCTCATCCCTGGAGCATCAAAGCTCCAATCATTTTTCCAGTCATGGTGGGAGACGGTGGGAAGGACCGGCAGACAGATTAGAAAGCAGGAGAGAGTGACACTGTGGACAGGGCCGGGGAAGGAGGGATGAAGCCCCTGGACGGGGGAGGCTGGGAGGGTGGCTGCGGTGAGAAACTGAAACGCGCCCGGCCCTGGAGGACGGGGCAGGGCTCGCCCCGGCTCTCACAACCCGTGGCTGCAGGGCCACCCGGCGCCCTGCCTCTGTGCACAAGCCCCATCCGAGCCACCTCAGGTAGGCTTATGACCGTGTAATTGAGGAAAGCACTGAAAATCAAAAGAAGAGAAAAAGAACACAAAACAAAACCGGGGGGCTTCCCTGGTGGCTCAGTGGTTAAGAATCCGCCTGCCAATGCAGGGGACAGGGGTTCGATCCCTGGTCCAGGAAGATCCCACATGCTGTGGAGCGACTAAGCCCGTGCGCCACAACTACTGAGCCTGCGCTCTAGAGCCTGCGAGCCACAACTACTGAGCCCACGTGCCACAACTACTGAAGTCCGTGTGCCTAGAGCCCGTGCTCTGCAACATGAGAAGCCACCGCAATGAGAAGCCTGCGCACCACAATGAAGAGTAGCCCCTGCTTGCCACAACTACAGAAAGCCCGCGACCAGCAACAAAGACCCAATGCAGCCAAAAATTAAATAAATTAAAAAATTAAAAAAAAACAAACAAAAAACGGAACTGGTGCGGAAAAGCGCCAGTCCTGAAACAGCTTCTCCCGTCTTTGGAGGAAGTGAGGACACACCCCACAGACGCACACGTGTTTCAGCATGGAGAAGGGGGCAGTGACACGGGCGCGGCCTTTTTTGGGCACATCCACGTCCATGGTCACACAATCACACTCCAAAACCCTGAGTCGGGAAAGGCAAGTGGGCTTCTTCCCATCTCAAGGAAGACAAGTGGGAGACAAAGCAGCCAATGACCTGAGCTGCAGGGCGGTGGGGCTGCTGGCGGGCTGACTCCTCCCCCGCATCAGGGCTCTCGCGTGGCTCCAGCAGGAGGAGCGGGGGCAGCTGACTTCAGCCCCAGGGGCTGGGGCAGGGCCTGGCTCCAGGTTGCAAACCACCCCCTGAATAACAGGCAGGAGCAGCCACAGGACTTCTAGGACTGTTCACTGGAATCTACATAAAACGTCCATTAGCTCCAAGCCTGGCACACAAAGCCTCCCTCACGGTACCCCTGGTGCCCAGATCATCGTGCACCTGCTCCCAACCAAGGACCTGCCCGGGGTCCAGGAGGAGACCGGGGGGGCTGCTGTGGGGCAGACTCCTCAAACGCCTGCCCCACGTGGGAGGGAGGGACCCGCTACCACTTCACTCTCCTTCCCAACACTCGTCAAACACAGCCGTGACCAGCCGGGGCGCATCAGGTGCTGCCAGCAGCAGCCGAGCCCGAGGGTCCAGCACGGCTTCGAATGAGCATGTCCGCCATCACCTTCCGACTGGAGCCCGCAGTCCACACATCGAGCGGGCCTCCCTCCAAAACCCTCCCTCCACCTCCTGACCAAAGCCACCACTTCCGTTTGTTCTGAAATATTACCTTTGTCCCACTGGCCCTGCTCGAAACCAGGATTCTCACAAGTCCTAGGAGCACAGAGCACTAGTGTCTGAGACAGAAGACAGGCTGAGGGCTGCCTCGGCTGGTGGCATCCTGCCTGCTCCACCAGCCTCCAAGGCCTGGCTAACACCTCACACCTGCCCTGCGCTTTTGATTCTCCAATGCTTCCACCCCCGACACCCACTTTATCTTGTCAACACCCTATGCTGTAAGGACAGCACGCGGTATTAACTTGACATCTGTGATACTGTGATTTATAATAAATATGTATTTGGTCTTCCATCCCTGGCACAGCTCCTAAAACCCTTGGAATTTCCTAAATGATGAGAGCAACCACACCTGAGTTTATGTTGATGTGGTGACTTTTGGAACCACACCTCAGGATGCGCTGGTTGCCATGGAAACCAACGATGTAATCAGAGTGTTGGAACTTTCAGCCCCACACCCCGATCTCCAGGGATGTTGAGTTCAATCCCCGATGCCCAATCATTTGATCAGTCATGTCTGTGTAATGAAGCCTCCATAAAACCCAAAAGGATGGAGTTCTGAGAGCTTCCGAGTTGGTGAACATGTGGAGACTGGGGAAGAGTGAGGCCTGAAGGGGGCATGGGCACTCCAAGCCCCTTCCCACAAGCCCTTCCCACAAACCTCTTCTCCTGAGTCATATCCTTTTGTAATAAACCGGTGATCCAGTAAGTAAATGGGTTTCCCTGGGTTCTGCTCTAGCAAATTAATTGAACCCGAGGAGGTCGTGGGAGCCTCTGATCTATAACAGGTGGGTCAGAAGCACAGGTGACAACCTGGATTTGAGATGGTTGTCTGAAGAGGGTGCAGTCTTGGGGGGCTGAGCCCTTCCCCTGTGGGGTCTGAGGCCGTGTCCAGGTAGACGGTGTCAGAACAGAGTTGAACTGTAGGACACCCAGCTGGTGTTGCAAAACAGCCTGGTGTGGGAAAAACCACATATATCTGGTGACCAGAAGTGCCAGTATATTCAGAGGATTGTGTGTATTGTAGAGGAGAACAAAAGAGTCTTCCCCTTACAACACCATTTTACAAATAAGGAAGCAAAAGAAGAAAAAACCCAAACGTCAGTTCCAGTCTACGCAGCTTGGCAGAGACAGATCTGCTGCGTCGTTCGGTGAGAACATCATACTCCAGAAGTCACGGAATCATGGGAAGAGATGTAATAGAGACCGGGCAGGCCTCTTACCTGGCTCCAAAGACCCACTGTCTTCATCTGAGGAGCCGACACCAGCCTGTGATGACAAGACGGCCACGAAACCGTCCTTAAATTCCTCAAAGTTAACCTGTGGATTTGAGAAGAGAGGTCAACGCTACTTTCTACAGGTCACATACGTAACACCCTGGCCTTTTGGTTTTTCTCAGATGGAAGATCTTATGTTGCCTTCAGCACTGAGGACATTCATTTTTTCAAATATTTACTTAAGATTTAAAAGAACTGAAGATGTAATAAGTCAAGTAAAAGTGAACCATAACCCCATCACCAAAAAACACTATTAACAACTCCGTAAAAGTAAATCAGACCACATAATTAGAAAGCAGTGTAGAAAAGAGGTGTCTGATGACCACAAACATTAACACATAAAGAAAAAGAAAAATCCACGTTCTCACCACCCACCAAGAAAGAGAAAACGGCAGCACCTGGGCGAGCCCTCCACCACGGTTCCTTTCCTGATTAAATCCCCCCGCCCCTACTCTGACTCTAATAACATCCTTGCTTTTATACCTCATTTGCATGCACCCCTAGACAATACAGTTTACTTTTGCCTCTTTTTAAATTTGATCTAAATGGAATCATGTGTATATACTATTTTGTGTCTTAGACTCAGTATTACTTCTGTAATATTCATGTAACTTGCTGTGCCTGGTCCACCCATTTTCTCTGCTCTGCGGTGTAACTGAGCAACAATTTATTAATCTACCCTCCTGCTGGTGGATAGTCCCATTGTTTCCAGGGTTTAGTTATTTTTAAAAAAAACAAGAAAAAAACCCGGCTTTGAACAGTTACACATGTGTCCTTAGGCGTTTCTTTGGAGTATACGCCTAACAATGGGATTGCTGGGTCACAGAATATACATTTAAATCCTCTTGGTGAATTGAATCTTTTATTACTATAAAATGCTGACCCTCTTTAGTTCAGTAATGCTTTTACCACAAAGACTAGCTTTCTTATGGAGTATTTACGTGTTATATCTTTTTACCAAACTTTGCTTTTTTAACCAAACTTTTAATAATGTCAACTTTTTATATCCTTATGTTTTAGACATGTCTCTTATGAGCAGTATATAGTTGGATTTTTTTTTCCCCCAGTCTGAAAATCTTTATCTTTTAACTGAAACATTTTACATTTAATGTCGTTACTGATATATTGGGTTGGCCAAAAAGTTCGCTTGGGTTTTTCCATAATATTTAGATTTAAATCTACTATTTTATTTGTGCTTTCAATTTGACCTGCTTGCTTTTTCTCCTTTCTTTCCTCTCTTTGGATTTACTGATTTTCTTTTAGGACTTCATTTTTCCCCTTATTAATTCAGAAGTTATACAGTCTATTTCCATTCTCTTATTGTTTATCCTAAAAATGACAGTACACATCCTTAGCTTGAAAGTTTACTATCAATCAATGCTTTTTGTTTTAGCAAAAACATAATTTATTAAAAGACTAGTGGAAATGATCCAGATGTCCAAAAAGAAAATGGGTAAATAAATTGTGATTCAGTCAGACAACGAATGATGACAATGGGGAAAAAAAAAAACCCACCGACAGAGACAATATATCTACATTGTGTGACTATAGCTCACAGACATAATACGGAGTAAAAGAACCAGAGAGTATACACTGAGCATATGCTGTATATTTTCGCTTGTATAAAGTTCAGAAATAGGCAAACAAATCTATGCTGTTGGCATCAGGACAGGGGTAACTGTTGGAGGCAGAGGGACCGCAAGGGCACCTGAGGAGGGATGCAGGATGCTGGCGGCCCAGGTATGTTCAGGGTGGACGTTCACTGAGCTGCACTCTTCAGCTCTTTTCTCTACTTGTGCTTCTACTGAAGTCCCACAGAAAGAAATCAGCACAAGAGCTTACTGTCACCAGTAAGTGCAGAAAAAGCAGGCCTGGGCTGTAGGTCCAAGCATGCTTCCCACACCCGGCACAGAACTTGAATGAGCACATTCTGTTGCTGCCGATGGGCACTAAACGCAGCTGTTGGCTTGGGGGCACCTCTGCCTCAGTTACACATGTATCAGATCTGACACTAGATTACTTGTTTGTTTATTTTCTGTCTCCCCAACTAGCATGTGATCTCACAGTGACACACTGTAAATACTCAACAAATATCTAATGGATGTGTTTGCCTCTATATCCTATCAAAACTGAGCAGAATTCACCTTCTCACAGACGCATTCTTTCACCTTTGTTCTTAAAGAGTATTCTTTTTTTTTTTTGGCCACTCCTCGCGGCATGCGAAATCTTAGTTCCCCGACAAGGGATTGAACCCTAGCCCCCTGCAGTGGAAGCTCGGAGTCATAACCACTGGACCGCCAGGGAAGTCCCCTTAAAGGGTATTCTTGCTGAGTATGGGATTCAGGTTGGCACCAGTCCTCTTTTAGTACATTGGAGACACCTTTCCATTGGCTTCTGGCTTCTACTGTCACATCTGAGAAGGCAATTGTCAATCTAACTATGGCTGATTTTCAGGATATGTCTTTTTTCCTCTGGCTGCTTTTTAAAAAATTATTAAATGTTTCATTTTGAGATAATTATAGATTCACATGCAGTTGTAGGGAAAAAATACAGAGAGATCATGTGTACCCATCTCTGGCTGCTTTTAAGATGTCTTTGTTTCCCTTCAGTTTCACAATAATATGGCCAGGTGTAGATTTCTTTTTATTTATGCTACTCAGAATTCCATGGGTTTTTGGAATCTTAAATCTGTTTTGGAAACTTTTTAGCTATTATCTGTTCACAAAATCCCTCCTCATTCACTCCTTTCCTCCTGGGATTCCAACCAAAGGGATGTTCCCCGGTCTTCACCTTCTCTTTATAACATCATGCTGCATCCTGGATGAGCGCTCTTTTCAGCTGTGTCTTATCTGCTGTTAAACTCTTAAAAGTTGTATTTGTTTCTTTGTTCAGATTTGTAATGTCACTTTTTAGAGTTACCTCTTTCCTGTGGATATTTTCAAGCTTGTTTTTTTTTTAAATTTTTTTAATTTTTCTAAATTTTTGGCTGCATTAGGTCTTTGTTGTTGCACGCGGGCTTTCTCTAGTTGCGGCGAGCAGGGGCTACTCTTCGTTGCAGTGCACGGGTTTCTCATGGCAGTGGCTTCTCTTGTTGCAGAGCACGGGCTCTAGGTGTGCGGGCTCAGTAGTTGCAGCATGTGGACTCAGTAGTTGTGGCTCGTGGGCTCTGGGGAGCACGGGCTTCAGTAGTTGTGGTGCACGGGCTTAGTTGCTCCGCGGCATGTGGGATCTTCCTGGACCAGGGATCGAACCCATGACCTCTGCATTGGCAGGCGGATTCTTAACCACTGCGCCACCAGGGAAGTCCCTCAAGCTTGTTTTTTTTTAAATCTCTCCTAACATAGTAACCATAGTTGGCTTATACTTTTTGCCCAGTAATTCCAATACTTCACATCTTTGTGCTCTGCTTCTGTTGCCTGTTGTTTCTCTGGCTCTCGCTCATCTTTATTTGGTGCCTAGTTATCCTTGACTGTATGCTGGTTGTTGTATACGACTATTACTTAGGAAGAATTACAGACCCAGGATGAGGGAACTTTCTCTGAGAGGAATTCTGTTTGCTTTTGCCACGTGCCTGAGGGCACCGCCTGTGCAGGACCACCTGATCTAAGTGCAAGGCCTGAGGTCATCTAGACCCCTGAGCGCATGCAAGCCCAGACAGCAAAGAGTACAACGGCTGATTCACTTACCCTACATCTTTACCTTACAGGTGCACCCTCAGGATCTTCCCTTAAACTGGGGGCTGGTTCATCAGTTTCTCCTTGGGTGAGCCTGTGTTTACACATGCATTTCACTGGCCCTTTAAAACCCCCAAATGACATATCAATTTCACAGTTGCTATTTAAGACCAGAAAATATTCTCAGGGCAAATGGGGTTTTGTGTGCTGAGCTTAACCTCTCTCGATACGTGACTTAGCATAGATTTTTAGGTTGTAATTCCCCCTGACTTGTTTGCTCTTTACCATTTTCAAGATCTTTTGTTTTTTCTATTTTGTTCGGCCTTTTTAGTAGCACTAACTGGAAGGTAGGCCTGAGTTTGCTAACCTGCCACTATGCCAATGTCTTAAGTCTCTTCCCTCTCTTTTAGGGATGAGGCATACATTTCATCATTTGGATCTACAAGAATGTATTGAACTAATCTCATATTCAAAAGGCTGTTTCCAGTCTTTTGCCATGTGAATCAATACTAGAATGAATAACCTTGCATAGATTTCATTCCACAAAGAGAGACGTTGTATTGCTTTCATTTTTACATTCCTAGCTTCTAGATGTTGCCTCGCACATAATAAGAGCTCAAAAGTACTTGTTGACTACATGGGAGCGGAATGAAATGGCCATTTTGTTCGATCCAATCTCAGATTTCTTTTGTATCTTTGATAATACTGATACTTATCAGCTGACTTTCTTCTGATCCATCCAACAGGAGGCAATCTGATTGCCGAGTGTGCTGCTGTTTTATGTGATACCATTTTGACTGTGCTTGTGTGTGCTTCTGTGCCCTCTCCCTTCACAGCTCACAAAAGAAGGAAGGGCTGGGCTTCCCTGGTGGCGCAGTGGTTGAGAGTCTGCCTGCCTATGCAGGGGACACGGGTTCGAGCCCTGGTCTGGGAAGATCCCACATGCTGCGGAGCGACTGGGCCCGTGAGCCACAATTACTGAGCCTGCGCGTCTGGAGCCTGTGCTCCACAACAAGAGAGGCCGTGACAGTGAGAGGCCCGCGCACCGCGATGAAGAGTGGCCCCCGCTTACCACAACTAGAGAAAGCCCTCGCACAGAAATGAAGGCCCAACACAGCGAAAAATAAAATAAATAAATAAATAATTAAAATAAATGTCTAAAAAAAAAAAGAATCACTCTCAACCTTAAAATTATTTTCAGTAACACTATGTTATCAATTATTTTTCGAGAGGAAAATTCTTTCTACCCAAATTTAAAATACTCGAGGTAAGATCCTCACCACTGGTAAAGAAACATGAGAAATAACAAAACGCACATGGAAATTTCCCAAGTCACAGGACTCTTAGGCCACGTCAACTTTCTGGCTTGAAACTAGACCTGATAATGTTTCTTTAACGGGAAAAAGGAATTAAAAACAAGCATATTGGAACTTCCCTGGTGGTCCAGTGCTTAGGACTCTGCGCTCCCAATGCAGGGGGCCTGGGTTTGATCCCTGGTCAGGGAACTAGATCCCGCATACCGCAACTAAGACCCAACGCAGCCAAATCAATTAATTAATTAAAAGAAAAAAACAAGCATACTCTCATAGCATTAAAAATTACCTTATTAATTCAAATATTATAATATTGTTTCTTCATTGTTATAACTGGATTACTGTATGAATGACTAACATTTCTGTGGTGTCATATATGTTGGTTCCTGCAAGGAAACTGAGTATGTGATATTTGAATTGAAAAGCCAATCCATTCTCCTGGACAAAGGATTTATCTTGTTTTTCTTCAAAACTTCCTGAAATCTCCACCATTTGGTTTCTGTCGCAGAAAATGGTGACAACTACCTGGATACTTCTGGCTTGACACTGGTGTCCCTAAAACCTCTACAGAATGTTCCACCTAAACGCTGGCTGTGTGCGCTCCCCCGCCTGTGGATGAAGCAGAGGAATGGTAACAGCCCTTTTCCCTTTGCAGCTGCTCCAACACTGACCTTCCTCCAAGCGTAACTCAGGGTTTCAAGGTCACGCTCCCTTTCTCACAGACAAAGCACAAAGTAGAGAAAGGCCGGGAATGATACATCTTACAATGAATCTGGGCCCAAAAGTGATTCTTTCGGTTTTGAGTTTTCCAAACTGTCCAAAATCATCAAGGAAACCATCTGTTTATGCTGTTTTTTGCTTGTTTTATTTTGTTTTTGCCACACACACACGGCATGCAGAATCTTAGTTCCCTGACCAGGGATTGAACCTGTGTCCCCTGTGGAGGAAGTGCAGAGTCCTAACCACTAGACCGCCAGGGAAGTCCCTGTTTGTGCTGTTTTAACCAGAGTGTTGATTTTCACAAATGTGCTTTTTGCTTATCTAGCCTCCAAATACAATTCCAGGTGCTATCAAGAGGGGCTAGGACATGATCTATCAAAAACACACCTGATTCTTAAGTCCATAAAGAAAAAGCAGGAACAGAGTAAAGAGACAGAGAAGGGTGCAGGGGGTTTGTGAGGCTGGGTCCTCCGCGCAGGGGGAGCAGGGCCGCTGACAGCACTGGCCACACGGCCTTGGGGGAAGTAACAGGAGGTCAGATCCGCCCGGACCCTCCCCCAGGGCCGGCAGGGAGGGGTTTCTGGTTGTTCTTCTTCATTTGTTTTTGCCCAAAAGCCAACTCAGAATATTTGCAGCTAGATTTTTTTTTCCCAGTCAAAATGAAAACAGTTTTACTGAGTTCTGTGGAAAAAATGCCCTTCCTTCAAAGGTAAGATTACAGGCACTGGTTTTTTTTTTTTTTTTTTTTTGGGGCTGCGCCATGTGGCCTGCGGGATCTTAGTTCCCTGACCAGGGATCGAACACAGGCCCCTGGCAGTGAGACCCCGGAGTCCTAACCACTGGACCGCCAGGGAATTCCAGGCACTGTTTTTAAAACGAACATGTTAACATCTGGACACATTTAAGAAGCAGGAACACTAAGAAGCCTCTTAGTGTTTCAATTGGGAAAGCAAGTTGTGGTCCAGGCTCCAGATTACCATTCTAGATGACCTTGAATTTCCTAGAGAAAAGAACTCTCTGAGTGCATACTTCCTATCTGGGATAGATACACTCACAGAGATACACTCTGAACACAGGGAGCCTTGGTTCCTGCAACAGCAGTGGGCAATGTTCTGTCCAGCTGCTGGATGAATTTCACGCTGGGTAATTTTACGAGACAATGTGCCTTCGAGGTACTTTGAAGCTGCCTCTGAATGACCGAGTGTGTGAGCTGCGCACAGATCACTGTGTTTTGTGAACCACACGCATCACCCATACCAACCTTCCACTCCCCGGACGAATCACCCGAGCATCTTTCCGGAAAAAACAGAACAAAAACAAATCTCTGGAAGTTACTATGCTTTAAAACAGCAATCTTAAGGAACTTCTTTCTACAACACAGATGTTGCACAGAAGGAAAAATAGCACCCCATTTCCTCCTAGCTTTCCTTTGATGAGTATCTCCAGTCAATTGGTATTTCTCAGACGCCAGCAGCTATAACCACATGCTCTCTGTGCTTTTCTTTGTGAGAATGAAGTCAATGAAGTTACCCACCCTGGCAAAGTGGTCGTTTCCGAGAAGTGTTTGCAGAAGGACGGGCAGCTGCTTTTCCAGATGAAGCTTCAGGCAGAGTTGGGTCAGCTCCTCCCGGTCCAAGAAGCCTGTCCCCGTGGTGTCACAGCTGCTGTAGACATCCCTGAGCTGCGAAACATAGTGGCTCTCTTCCTCTTCGTCCATCCCATCGCAGGCTGCGTGCAGGGAGAAGAAGACAACGGTGCCCTCTGACTGCCGCTCCCACCTCCCTCCACGGTCCCAAAGCGCCAGGCAGTGTGGCCCAGGGCAGGGGAGGAGCTGGCGTGTGGGAAGGGGCACCAGGGTCATCTCAGGACACGTGAGGCTGGAGGAAATCAGGAGAGGCCAGAAACGTGTTCCCACGGGGCTCGTTCTCCCTCACTAGCTCAAAGAACCAGAATTACTTTGTTCTGTAAAAAAGTATCTATTACAGAATAATCAGAAAAAAAGAGAAAGAAAATCATCCAAAATTTCACCACCTGAAAAACAAATCATTTTAATACATTTTGGCAAATATACATTCTACTTTTTCTCTATACATATACACACAGGGCCTGCTGGATGCCTGGCACACTTGTCCGAACTTCTGCCCCAGGATTCCGGTCTTGGGCAGAACTCAGGCTGGAGGTCAGAGGGCACCGAGGGCCTTCCCAGGAGCAATGACAAGCCAGCCCCCTCCTGAGAGAACTTGCTGGTCTGCCGCCTCCCCCCGAGCCCTGCCTCCACGCAAGGGCTGATTCAGGGCCGAGGACCCTGCACACTCAGCCCACATCCCCGCGGTCATGCCAGCTTTGCCCAACACACAGTTCAGTTCCTGACCACTCAGGAACACTTCTTTTCCTCTCCTTTCCCTCATCCCCAGAAATCTGAGACACTGTCCCAAGACAGCAGGTGATTCGTCTCTGGCCATCCAGGCACAGGCTAGTGGTAGACTCAAGCCCAGCATTCTACAGGTCAGGCAAAAAGATCTTTCAGTCGCCATTTGCTAGGACACTTCCTAACCCCCATCCAAGATAAGGTCCATGCTTTGCTTTCAAAGTCCTGGGAAAGACACTGGGAGAAAGGAGGCACTGCTTCTGGTCATGTGTGCCCTATGGAATTCACCATCCTCTAGCCTCAGGATTTGGGGGGGGGGGGTCTTTCTGTAGCTGAGATACCACATGACAAACCTCAGTGCTGAGATGGGCCAGGAAGGCTTGGAAAAACTCCAAGGGCACCTTCATCTGGGAAATACAGCCCGGGCTCAGGTCTGTACCACGACCACCGCATTGGAGTCACACTGATGCACGTGGATTCCCCGGGACTCCGGAGTCCCAGAAAAGGGCTCAAGTGACAAGTCACTGGACACTCTAAACACCTTGGAACTATGGAAGGTCTCAGGGGTCGTGTAGAAGTCTGAGTGGGGCTCAGAATCCTGATGTTCACACACCCCCATTCGCTGGAAGCTGAAGGCAGTGATTTGGAGGGTGATACATGTGGGAGGGGAGAGGGGAGTAACCCAAGACACGCACACAAGCACACACACACACGCAGAGAGAGAGAGAGAGAGAGAGAGAGAGAGAGAAACTAATATCCCCAGAGACATGAAGGAAAAACATTAAAATCATGCAACAAGATAGACTACTGGACAATAGGGATAATTAGACACCAAGGGAGGTTTCCTGACATTGACGTATGATAATCACAATAAAAAATTCAATGGCAACACTGGAAGACAAGGACAAAATACATCTTCTATTAAGTGTACCCGAATAAAGAGACAAAAAATGAGACAGAGAAGAAAAGGAAATTAAAAATCAATAAAGTAACCAAAAAACATAAAGACAGACATAGACCAATGGAACACACTTGAGAGCCCAGAAATAAACCTTTGCATATGTGGTCAAATGATTTTCCAAATGGCCAAGACCACACAATAAGGAAAAGACAATCTCTTCAATAAACGGCGCTGGGAAAACTGGATATCCACATGCAAAAGAATGAAGTTCAACCCTTACTTTACACCATAATCAAAAATGAACTCACAATGGATTCAAGATCTACACGTAAGATCTAAACTATAAAATTCTTAAAAAAAAAAAACAGAGGAAAAGTTTCATGATGTTAGATTTGGCAACGATTTCTTAGATATGACACCAAAAGCATAGACAACAAAAGTAAAAATAGACAAATGGTACTATATCAAACTTAAGAATCTGCACATCAAAGAAAACAATCAACAGTGTAAAAAGGCAACCTATATATAGAATAGGAGAAAATAATTTGCAAATCATACATCTGATAAGAGGTTAATGGTCAGAACAAGTAAAGAACTCCTATAACTCAACAACAAAAACCAGTAACTCTATTAAAAAAATGGGCAAAGGACTTGAATAGACAATTCTCCAAAGAAGATACACAAATGGCCACCAAATGGCCAAGCACATGAAAAGTGCTCAACATCTCTAATTAGGTACACACAAAACAAAACCACAGTGAGATATTATCTCGCACCCATTAGGATGGCCACTATAAAAAAAAACAAGCAAACAAAAAACAGAAAACAACAAGTGTTGGTGAGGATGTTGAGAAATTGGAGCCCTTGGGTACTCTTGGTAGGAATGTAAAATGGTGTAGCTGGTGTGGAAAACAGTATGGAGGTTCCTCAAAAAACTAAAAATAGAATTACCATATGATCCAGCAAATTCCACTTCCAGGTATACACCCCAGAGAACTGAAAGCAGGATCTCAGAGTTATCTGCACTCCTATGTTCCCTGCAACATTTTTCACAACAGCCAAGAGGTGGAAGCAACCCAAATGTCCATTACAAAAGAATGGATAAAGAAAATATCAATAAAATGGAATATTATTCAGCCTTAAAAGGAAGGAAATCCTGTCACCTCCCACAACATGGATGAACCTTATGTTGAGTGGAATATGCCAGTCACAAAACGACAAATACTGTATGACTTCACTTCCGTAAGATAACTAGTCAAAATCAAGGAGACAAAGTAGAGTGGTGGGTGCCGGGGGCTTGGGTAGGGGGATAGGAAGGGTTGCTCAGCAGGTACAGAGTTTCAGTTTTGCAAGATGAAAAAGTCCTAGAGATCTGTTACACAGTAATGTGGATACCAGTTAACACTACTGAACTGTATATTTAAAAATGATTAAGAGGGTAAATTTTTTTTAATTTATTTTATTATTTATTTATTTATTTTATTTTATTTTATTTTTGGCTGCGTTGGGTCTTAGCTGCGGCATGCAGGATCTTTGTTGAGGCATGAGGGATATTAGTTCCCTGACCAGGGATCAAACCCACGTCCCCTGCACTGGAAGGCGGATTCTTTCCCACTGGACCACCAGGGAAGTCCCAAGAGGGTAAATTTTATATCATCGTGGTTTTTACAATTAAAAATTTAAAAATAAGAAAAAACTTTTTTTAAGGAAAAAAAGTTCAATATTTGGTGGCTTGCTTTCTGAAATTGCCTGGCTCTGTTCTGTGGCACTTTTACCTGGATTTTCTTTCCTAAAAAAAAAAAATCAAAATCAACACCCAAAGTCCAGGCATCCTCTAAAAGCCCAGGAAAGGCAACCAGCTGATGGGAAGGGGGGTTCTGGAAAAATACAAGACTTTTCCAAGCAGACAGACGGCAAAGTCCCACCGTGAGGGCCAACAAATAAAAACATCCAGACCGAGTAAATCCTCAAGAAACTTCAGAGCAAACAAACAAGTCCTAAAAATGTCTAGAGAGAAAAGAGCATTCTGCACTCAGCGCCAGGCGCGACTCCCGCAGCAAGAATGGGATTGGAGGCTGAAAGACATCCTGAGGAAAGAGCACTTTCCACCAATCTGGAAGCTAGCGGACGGGTACTTCAGCCAAGAAGGAGGAAGACGCAGGTTGTAGATCTGGGTCCCCTGCAAGCAGTGCACCGTTCTGGGAGGGTGGCCTGGGGCAGGGCCACAGTGCAATCCACACAAGCTGGCCACTAGGGACCCTACGGTCCCGTATCGTGGGACCACGTGGAAAACAACATGGGTGGTTTCTTCTTCTTTCTTAAAAATTATTTATTTACTTATTTGGCTCCGCCATATCTTCGTTGTGGCATGTGAGATCTTCGTTACCGCGTGAGGGATCTTTAGTTGCGGCACGCAGGCTCTTTCAGTTGCAGTGGGACCTAGTTCCTTGACCAGGGATCAAACCTGGGCCCCCTGCATTGGGAGCACAGAGTCTTAACCACTGGGCCACCAGGGAAGTCCCCAACATGGGTGGTTTCTTTTTTTTTTTTTTAATTTTATTTATTTATTATTTATTTATTTATTTATTTATTTATTTATTTATTTATTTATTTATGGCTGTGTTGGGTCTTCGTTTCTGTGCGAGGGCTTTCTCTAGTTGTGGCAAGCGGGGGCCACTCTTCATCACGGTGCGCGGGCCTCTCATTATCGCGGCCTCTCTTGTTGCGGAGCACAGGCTCCAGACGTGCAGGCTCAGTAATTGTGGCTCACGGGCCCAGTTGCTCCGCGGCATGTGGGATCTTCCCAGACCAGGGCTCGAACCCGTGTCCCCTGCATTGGCAGGCAGATTCTCAACCACTGCGCCACCAGGGAAGCCCCACATGGGTGGTTTCTGACAGAGCTGATGGACCATTTGGAAAAGAATAAGGATGTTAAAAAGTAATTATGGAAAAACCAAGAAAGCCTCCCTAAAGCCAAGCTGGGCACAAGAATGGAATTGTAACTGTGCCCCAGACAGCGTCCCTGTGGTGGGTGGACAGCGCACCTTCCGTGGGGGTGGGAGAGACAGGGAAGCCGCGAGGTGAGGGTGATCCGAGGTACCAGCCTGCCCGTTTATGGCCCAGGGGATGTTTCTCAGGCCTCCATAAAGCAGCTCCAGACAGGAGTCCAACGGCATTTAGCACCTCCATGGCTGCTGTGCGCCCTCCCCACCGGGGGAACTGGCTCCACCCCCGCCGGCCCCCCACAGTGAGACCCTGAAGCCAGCACACAGCCCGCGTTGGGAGACTCACCCTGGTCAGCGGTCAGGGTTGCTGACTTGAGCTCTGGCCCATCCAAACCCTCTCTACTGGGAGCACCGCGTCATCAACCAAAATGGGAGTGAAGGGCAGGGAGGGGACGGTGCCGCCTCCCAGATGGTCTGCTCAGCGGGATGATCTCGCTAAGCAAGGGACCACTGTGTCCTCACTTGGGCTCTTCCTCGAAAGAAGACACTAACCCTTGTGCAGCACCCCCACCCCACCCCACCCTGCGTCTGCTCTTGCCTTGGGTTCTGAAGGCCTCCCTCCAGCAGGCCTCCCTCCTCAGCCCATCCACCTGCTGCTGGTCCACTGGGTGGGCATGGGGCGGGCAGGGATGGGGGCCCAGCAGGCACCGCGCCTCAGACACAGCAGGAGGTGGCGGAGGATGCTCTCGGGACACGCAGCTGCACGACCCTCCACACTGGTTTGCAAAGTTGGCTCTTGGTGTCCGGTGGGTACTTAAGACAAGTTCTCAAACCGACACTGAAATGGACTGGATTGGGGTCAACTCCCTTCAGGCCCCAGGATCTGACCCCCCGAGCCTCCAGGCACCAGATCCCCCCTTAAACCCTGCTGTCTGCACGTTAGTGGCGTCACTGCAGGGTGGGGAGCCCAGAGGCCACCTTCCTGCTGCCGAGGTCAAAGGAGACCGGCCAAGGGCTCCCTGAGAACATTTTAAAGCATCAGAATCTTCCTGAACCATGCAAAGGCCACCCTAAAAGACCCCAGACATGGGCAACGCTGCCTTCACAGCTGAGGTGACCCATCCCCTATCCCCGTGCCTCTCTGCAAGGCTGCAGGGCCCCGGCCAGGCTCAGCTCTGGGCCAGTCAGAGCTTCTGTCAAATTGGGTCTAAAACACCACCTTTGCTGGGCTGCTGAGGGGAGGCGCAGGTTCCAGGCCCCGGTACTCATCACACCACGAACGACAGCAGAATCACCATCCCGCACGCCAGTCCCCAGGCTCCCAGCCTTCCTGCTGCTCAAATCCTATTTCCAGAAATGTGTCACTGGGAAACCCCTCTCCCTCCCGACTGGGAAGAGCGATCAACCTAAACCCCAGAACACAACAGTGAGAAGGACAAGGGCCTTAACCCTGCCCCTCCCAGCAGGGAACCTGTAGCTCTGTTCACACTCCCTGAGGCCTGTGTGTGAGGGCAGAGAACGCCGTCCCCTAGAATCCTTGCACAGAACCCCGGGAAGGAGAAGAGAAACAGGGGACCTCTCAGGCGGGGCCCCGCCTCCTGCACCATCCATCCTCGGCGCCCAGGCCTACTCACACGCGAAGTGCAGGCCTCACAGCCAAGTGGTCGTTATAAATAATAAACATCCAAGGGCCTCTTCAGTTTCTTCTTCACCCAAACTGAATTATTTAATCCTCTCTGGATTCCACAAATGCATAAATGTCCACACATCGAAACCACCAGAAAACCCAGCTGTGTTCAGTGCTGACTGCAGACAGGGGACAATGTTCCAGATAAAGAGGAGCCCTTGGCTTATTACGGTTTGATTCTTTTGAAACTGGAATCAGTAGACTCTCAATAATTCTAATGCTATAAAGCTTAATTAAATATATGAGCATAAACTTTGCTACCCAGTGAAGCAAAACACTGTTTTCATCCTGGGGAGAAAAACCTGCCCTCAAACAAACTGGATACGGGCCAAGAAACAGCTGCTGACCAGCACCCTGCAGGACCACGCAGCCCTCTGGAGGGAAGGTGTAGGTTTGCATTTAACTGATGCACAGCGATGAGGGAATTTAATCTGTGGCCCTGGAAACCCGCTGGGTATCAAGGACAGGGAAGAAAACTGTGGCCTCGCACAAGCAGCTGGGTGTGCCGATGTCTGTGGACCCAGAGCATCGCACCCAGAAACAACTCCAAACAAGGCCCTCCATAAAATCCTGTAAAAGCCTGCTGACCCAGAATGAACAGCGCCAAGGTAGCATTCTAGATGGCGCGTTCTGTATCTGGAAAGATGTTACGACCCAGATAAAACATTGAAGCCCAGCCTTGGGTTCTGGAAGAGCAGGTCTTGGTACCATGTCAAATAGCCTTGGGGTTTGTAATCAACCTCCATACTTCAGCAGTTCTGAGCTTGTAGGATTAATTTCTGCATTAACTGTTTTCATGGCTTCTTTCTTGTTTTTCAAAACTTATACTATTTATTTACTTTGCCAACATCGGCCCTAACTATCTCAGCAATAAGGCTTGAGAAGTTATCATTTTTATCAAAGGGATTTTCCAATCCCAACAATATAAAAATAAGC
Source organism: Balaenoptera physalus (assembly GCF_965194825.1). NCBI lineage: Eukaryota > Metazoa > Chordata > Mammalia > Artiodactyla > Balaenopteridae > Balaenoptera > Balaenoptera physalus. The sequence continues at coordinate 45,212,953 of NC_138898.1, read as the reverse complement.
TGATGCGTCACTTAATTGGCAATTAATATAGTATTTGCTCTTCCTACAAAGTAGATATTTAGACTAAAAACTATAAGGATATCAAACTCTAAAATTGTCCTAGAGAACCTGCTTTCTAGGGTCTCCTCAAGAAAACATTGTGGGACCCACTCACCTCACATAAAAACTTTGTACCCTTTGGCCAATATTGTCTTGGTTCCTAAAGATTTTTATAAGCACATGTACTTATATTTGTGCTAGGACTATAGCTATAGACCCAATGGTTATAAAACATCTACATAACTGTAGTTATACATATTATACATACATAATTAGTTATACATATACAAGGTTATCCACATAAGGTTCTACATACAAAAAAATGAGATTTCTCTATATGTATCGTTACATATATGCAAATGTAGAAAACCTACTCTCAGTATCAATATCAACTTCTAACTTAAATTCAACTAGAAAATTCTACCATAAAGAAAGCAGTAGTTTCTCTTCTTTACTAAAAATAGCTAATAACATTGTAGAAGAAATGACAGAACTGGAAAATTACAATTTTGAATCCCCGTTGTAATAGGTGATAGGGTAAGGATCATTAATGTATGATTAAAAACAGTGCGGAGGGAAAAAAAAACAGTGGGGAGGGAATTCCCTGTGGTTAGGACTCCGTGCTTTCACTGCCGAGGGCCTGGGTTCAATTCCCTAGTCAGGGAACTACGATTCCCACAAGCCACACGGTGCAGCCTAAAAGATAAATAAATAAAAATAAAAATAAAAACACTGGGGAGAGGTGACGTCATGCAAAGTGGCAGGGGACGACACTCCACCAAAGCAAAACTGAGCCATAAAGAGTGACTGGAACCCAATAAGGAAATGGGAGGAAAGGAGAGATGATACTCTGATTCCTCTTTGACTACAGGATTTAATGCTGGATGTTCTTCATATATGAGTGGGTAAACGTGTCTGAGGATGAAAGAGAGGAAGAAAAGGACGTAAAGAAGGAAGCGAGGAAAAGAGGAAGGGAAAGAGAAAGAGTAAGAAGGAAGAAAGAAAGAAAAAAGAATTGGTAGGCGGATTCTTAACCACTGTGCCACCAGGGAAGTCCAACACGATGAATTTTTAAACAAACGAGTCTGTCTTTAAGCTTCATTTGTTACAGCAGATGGACATTTAACCAAGGTGATGAGTAACAGCTCATTATCTCAATGAGTATAAACTTGAATTTTCAACACTGAGCAGGTCTGGCAGCCATGGCCCACCCTCACTGTTTTCCTCACATGGACTCTTATTGGATGTTTTACGAGTGATTCCTCTAACCTTGTTATTCAATCCAGATATCCCCTGGATAAGCTGCTTTCTTACTTTGCCTGTGACTCTCAATCTCAGGATAATGTTACAGAACATCAGAGGCAGAAGGGGGGTCCCAAAGAGCGCCATTCAATCACCCCATTTCACAGATGAGGACCTGATATCCTGTAAGTAAGCACAGAGGTGGATTTCCTCAGTCAGCTGAAGAATGTGGACGGAGCATACAAGGGCACAGGCAGGGTGCAAAGGGAACGTTTCCCTGCCATTCCAAGTGTGTGGTGCTTCCCTGAATCTCCAGGTGAGACCTTCTATCCATGTAAATGCCTGCTGATGCTTATAACTGTACACAGTCACTGTATACAGCTCAGTGACCAAGGAGCAGCCCCCATGGCTTCCCTGCTGTCCTCTTCTCCTGTCTTAGACTTTGATGGCTTTCAAGAGCTACCAAATGGGTAGAGCCAGGAGGCTGGAGCTGCTCACACTGACTGTTCACAGCTCCATCCAATTCTGTCTCAATGGCATCATGCTGGTAGCTTAAAATCTGCTCTGGTGGGACTATTTACACACAGTCGTTGGAAAATGCTACAATTCAGGGCTTTGAGGGGCAGTTGTGAAAGCTTTATCAGTATACTACACCACGGCTAAAATATAAAAGACTGATCATAGCAAGTACTGGTAGAGACATGGAGCAACTGGAACTCTCAGATCTTGTTAGTGGGGGTATCATTGGCACAAGAGCTCTAAAAACCTGCTCAGTTTTATCTACCAAAGTTAAATACATATCCACTCTACAACATGGCAATCCAACACCTAGGTACCTACTGGACAGAAACCATGGATTTGTGTACCAAAAGACACACTTTCTTAGGCAGCATTATTCATAGCACCCCAAACTAGAAGCAATCCAAATATCCATCAGTAGTAAAAATAAGTAATTGGTGGCATATTCTGGGAAACCGTAAAGGCATGGAGAGGAATTAACTACATAATGACAACCTCAATCTTACAAACATGATGGAAGAAGCAGATATTGCATTAAGTTCAGAAGCAGGAAAAATCAATCCATAGTGTTAGAAGTTAAGATAGCGGATGGCAGGGAGGGAAAAATAAATAGGAGAACATATGAGGGGCTGTTCTGGGGTTCCTGAGATACTCTGCTTCTGACTGGGATGGTGGTTACACGGGTGTGTTCACTGTGACAGTTCATTATTATCTGTGCACTTGTCTTTGTGTGTGTGTGTGTGTGTGTGTGTGTGTGTATATATATATATATATATATTTACTTCTTTATGCATGCATGCATGCTGTGCCTCCTGGCATGTGAGATCTTACTTCCCTGACCAGGGATCGAACCTGCGCCCCTTGCAGCGGAAGCACGGAGTCCTAACCACTGGACTGCCAGGGAAGCCCCTGTGTGCATTTTTCTTCCGTAGGTTACACTCCAACTTCAAACAGTGAAGAGGGAGAGTATTAGAAACGCTGACGGCACTTCCCTGGTGGTCCAGCTGTTAAGATTCCTCACTCCCAACTGCAGGGGGCCCGGGTTCAATCCCTGGTCAGGGAACTAGATCTCACCTGCCACAACTAAGACCCGCCACAGCCAAATAAATAAATAAATATTTGAAAAAAACAAAACGCTGATCTTCCACACCCACCTCCTGGAACAGTGGCAGGTATGTGTTTTACGACGGACTCCTGTTGTTTTGTCATGGCTAGAGGACAGACACTCCCAAAAGGGTAAAGGAAACAAAGGGCCTGAATGAGAAACGAGAAGGCCCAGGAAGCACTTAGGAAAATAAAGCAAAACAAAGCAAACCTGCAAACTGTTTCCCCAAAGCCACTCCTGTTGCCCCTCCCCACAGGTGATTTCTAAAACTGTATGAGTATTTTCTGTAAGACTCTTCATAAGACCTGGTAGCTCTGGCTCCTTCACTCCACTGGTGTGACAGAACCAAAAACATGCAAAGCCATGGAGTCCATGCTGGGTAAACAGTCGCACATCATGAGAAGCAGCTAAACTGCTTCTCACAGATGCTACAAAGTCAGACACTGTCCAAGACAGGAAAAATAGGACACACTTGACAAATTGTCTAAAAGCGAATCATACTTTAGCTATACTCTTCATGGAGCAATAAAAAGAATAAATAAAAAGAAATGAAAAGTGACTCTGACATACCCTAATTAAAGTCAACAAAATGCTATGGGCTTGTCCTTAAGAATCTTGGGGATATTAAAATAGCCTGCATGTAAGGAACAGTGTATGGGGGACCATATCTCTCTTAGTCTGTTACGGCTACTATAACAAAATACCATAGACGGTAGTTTTTTTTTTTATTTATTTATTTATTTATTTATTTATTTATTATGGCTGTGTTGGGTCTTCGTTTCTGTGCGAGGGCTTTCTCTAGTTGCGGCAAGTGGGGGCCACTCTTCATCGCGGTGCACGGGCCTCTCACTGTCGCGGCCTCTCTTGTTGCAGAGCACAGGCTCCAGACGCGCAGGCTCAGCAACTGTGGCTCACGGGCCTAGTCGCTCCGCGGCATGTGGGATCTTCCCAGACCAGGGCTCAAACCCGTGTCCCCTGCATTGGCAGTCAGATTCTCAACCACTGAGCCACCAGGGAAGCCCCCACAGACGGTAGTTGATAAACAATAGAAACTTATGGCTCACAGTTCTGTGGGCTGGAAGTCCAAGATCAGGGAGCCAGCCTGGTCACGTTCTGGTGGGGCCCGCTTCCTGAGTCTTACACTGGCACCTTCTTGCTGTGTCCTCACCTGGTGGAAGGGATGAGGGAACTCTGTGGGGCCTCCATAGAAGGGCACTAATCTCATTCGTGGGGCTCCACCCTATTGACCTACCTCAGCACCCCCCAAAGACCCCACCTCCTGACACCACCACCTTTGGGGGTTAAGATTCCACATATGAACCTAGGGAACACACACACTCAGACCATAGGAGTATCTTCCAAGCTCAATTCTAGAACTTCCTAAACGTTCCAAAGCTAACTTCTTCAGCCATTGCCATATGTGAGTTACACCATGCAGTTTTATTTAAGGGAAAAGAAAGCTTACAAGGTAAAGTGGCTAAGATATTATTATGAACCAAATGTTTGCATCCCCTGAAATTCATATGTTGAAGGCCTAACCCCTCAGTGTGGCTGTATTTGGAGATGGGGTCTCTAAGGAAGTAATTAAGGTAAAATGAAGTCACAAGGGTGGGGCCCTGATCCAGGAAGATTCATGTCCTTATAAGGAGAGACACCAGAGAGCTCTCTCCCCACAGGTGAGCTAAGATGAGCAGACAGCAAGAAGGCAGTCGTCTGCAAACAAGGGGAGAGTCCTCACCAGAACCAACCCTGCTGACACCTGCATCTCCGACTTGCAGGGTCCACAGCAATGAGAAATGAACTTGTGTTGTTTCAGCCATCCAGTCCGTGGTACTTGTTACGCCAGCCCAAACAGAATCATACAGATTTAATTGCTTTGGAGAATATGTATTTCATCTTTCACATATGGAAGGAAATAAAGTAAAAGACTTCTTATTTTTTTAATATTTATTTATTTATTTGGCTGCGCTGGGTCTTAGCGGTGGCACTCGGGATCTAGTTCCCTGACCAGGGATCGAACCCAGGCCCCCGGTGTTGGGAGCACAGAGTCTTAACCACCGGACCACCAGGGAAGTCCAAATGACTGATGAAGAAAGATTCATGAACAAACATTTCCTAAGCCCCTTCTATATGCTAGGCTCCAGATGCTGCTCTCATGAACTAATGTTAGTAGCAAGGATTTTGCTGCCATGATTCCAAGGCAGAAATCGATGGAAATGAAGAGACCACTGGAAAGGCCTCTAACTTGACAGAGGACTTGGCTAGAGACACCGCCACCGGCAGAGGGAGGTTCAGCCATGTCCGGGTAGGAACTGGTCATGCAGAGACGTCCAGTTTGTGCAGCATGTGAGATGGGCTGGTTGGGTATGAAAACACAGCCGACCAAGAGGAAAACTGGCTTGTGAACAGGCACAGATGCTTGACTTAGTCCAGGTGAATCATTAATTTTAGAAATCCATGAAGATACAAAGATGGAAACTATCAGATGAGCAGAAACTCATGGAGGCTGCAGGGTCTACGCCACGCAGGCTGGGTGGCAACCTGTCAGCAGAGGGAGGGGAGGCCCTGCTCGGCACTGCCTGTGATGGGACCTCCTGTGGGACTGGGAGACAGCGAGTCTACACCGGGGCAGGAGGAACAACGCAGCCCCTGCCTGCCCCACAGATTTCGTCTTAAATTTCTGAAAGTCTCCATAATCAGACAAGGACCTGCACTGCTAGATTCCCCAGAGCTTTGCAATTCATTGCTACATTTGTCACAAACATTTTTTTAAAGATTCAAATTTATTAGCAAATGCTTTATTATCTGAATGAAAACTATTCACTAATCTGACTAGTTACAAAATTAATAACAAAAAAATTAGTAACCTTCACTCCTATAGTCAAATAACAAGCAGTTAGTAGATATAATGAAGAAAAAGCCTATTTACATTAAAATAAATACACAGGATGGGCTTCTCTGGTGGCCCAGTGGTTAAGAATCCACCTGCCAATGCAGGGGACACTGGTTTGAGCCCTGGTCTGGGAAGATCCCATGCCACGGAGCAACTAAGCCCGTGCGCCACAACTACTGAGCCTGCGCTCTAGAGCCCACGAGCCGCAACTACTGAGCCCGTGTGCCACAACTACTGAAGCCCACAGGCCTAGAGCCCGTGCTCCGCAACAAGAGAAGCCACTGCAATGAGAAGCCCACGCACCGCAACGAAAGGTAGGCTCCGCTCCCCGCAACTAGAGAAAGCCCGCACGCAGCAACAAAGACCCAACGCAGCCAAAAATAAATAAATAAATAAAATAAATACACAGGAATAAGCTTAAAGTATGTGCAAGATCTGTATGAAGAAATGTTTTAATGTTCCTGAAAGGCACAGAGAAAAGACTTTAACAAATGCAAAGAGATACCACGTTCTTGCATAAGGAGGCTCATTATATAAATATCAAGTCTCCTTCATCTATACATTTAATGTGTCTGCAGTAAAAATACAATGGGGTATTTTGGGGATATAGACAAATTGTTTCCAAGGTTTGAATAAATAAGCAGAAAAGTCAGGGTTTTCTGAAAAGGAAGAAGAATAAGAGAGGACCAACCCTATGAAATGTTAAAACAATTACAAAGCTGCAATAATTTAAACAAGGTAGTATTTATTAGTGTAAGTCCAGAGAAAAAGAGCCACTGAGCAGAAATAGAAAACGCCTAAAAAAATAGATGAAGACATACACAGGAATCTAGCGTATGATCCAGGTGACACTGCATAGCAAAGTAGAAAATAATTCATCAAGAAAACGCTACCCAAAAAACTGATTAGCCATATGCCAAAAAAAATTTTTTTTGGATACCTATCTCATTCTTTTCAGTAAAGTAAATTCCAGAAGAATCAGAAATTTAAACCAAAAAAAAATTAATCTATAAAAGAACTAAAATGAAATGCAGCTTTTGCATCATCCTTAAGAGTGGGAAGTTTGACTTGAAAGTCAAAATTTCTATGAACAAAAGAATAACATCAGAAGATAAATGGCAAACAAAAAAACTTCTAATATAATTCACAACAAAAGGCTAATTTACTTAATAAAGAGCCCCTAAAATCAATAATGAAAAAGACTTACATCCTAAGTGATCTAGCAAAGGAACTAGATTGCATACAAGGAAACACAAAGGGTTCTTAAACATGGGAAGGGATACTTACCTGTACTTACTCATTAGAAGAGAAATACAAACAAAGCACAATGACATATGACTTTCCACTTATCAGACTGTGGATTGGTTTGCCGGGGCTCCATAACAAGGTACCATACACTGGGTGACTTAAAACAACAGAAATGTATTTTCTCACAGTTCTGGAGGCTAGAAGTCCAAGACCAAGGTGCTGGCAGAGTTGGTTTCTTCTGGAGTATCTCTCCTTCCTGCTGTGTCCTCACATGGTCGTCCCTCTGTGTCTGCCCGGATCCTAATCTCTTTTTCTTGTAAGGACACCAGTCACACTGGACTAGAGCCACCTGCTGGGCTGCACTCCTGAAGGGCCTGCAAGCCTTGTAGTTGCCCCGCCGCGAGATCGAAGAAAGACCCCAGATACAGTGACAGAGACGTCCACGGTTTATTGAACAGAGAATCTTACAAGTCTGAAGTAGAAGGTCCTCAAGAATTTTGCTGCAGCTCCTGGGATGGCCCAGCTGGTAGGTCTGGTCAGGAAGCAGCTGTGTGGCCTCCGTCAAGGTGCTTCAGCTCACAGGGCCTGGGCTTCCTGAGACACCAAATGAGGAGGCCAAACCTCATGGCCCAAGGCACCTTCCATGCTCTGACATCCTAGTTCTCTCCGGTCCAGCATGGTGTCTTTGGGCTCCACTCACCACTGAGCTCCGCAGGTGTCCAGGGGTGAGGCCGTAGAGACACCAGGCCTCTGGGTCCATGCCTCCCACACCCGGAACCCCCAGAACCAAGTTTTGCCCAGACACTGTCTCCTGTCTCCCTCTGGCCTTTGCGTGGATTCTGGATCAATGTCTGCTGAGTCTCACTTTCTCTCTCCCTCTCCTGCTCTGGGCTGGGGAAAAGGCGACATGAATTTTTCTTTGACATCCATGCAAAGACTGGCAGAAACTCATTATGCATCATTAGCAGAGAACTAATTATGTAACCAGAGGTACTGGAGCACAGTGCATGGTGGCTAAACAGACCCCGTCTTAAACCTCAATAGGGAAACGCCCTGATACTTTGGAGCTCCAGAATCGACATTCTGGAATGACACTCAGACACTCAGAATGACAACTACGTTTGTCATTCTTTCCAACCAACTTCACAATGTCCTAAACACACTGAAATGTTTTTTAAAATGTGTCTACATGGAAAAACTTGAAAGTCAGGTCAGTCTCAGAACACGAAAGACGGTATTTACAAGGCTCTAGCCCAACTCGCTGTACACATGGCCATCCACAAATATGCAGCCAAAGATGAAAATAACATGGATCAGAAATGGACTCAAAGCTGACAGGACAGTGAAAAAGAACATATAAATAAAACATCCAACATAACATAACGGAGGGCACTTGTCTCTCTTTTCCAGACACTTTGGATCACATCACATTTACTCAAAGGAAAAGGGACTGCCCAACAGACATAGAAAAGTGAATGTATTAAGAAACTATTTCCCTCAAGCCTTCTCTTGTTTTCTCCCTCCTCCACTCAAGTAAAAGATCTACTAAAAGAACTGTAATACGTAATCCTCTGGGCTTGTGAGGCCAACTGCACCTTTACCCTATCAATCAAACACTGAAGTGGATTCAGAGGTTTTGTTCCAACCCAGGCTGGCACAAGGCAGACAGACACCACCTCCCAACGATCTTCTGTGGGAATCAGGGTGGGCTCCACGCCCGGCCAAGGCCTTTGGGTGGAGTCAACTCAGCCAGGTCTAGAAACGCCCCCTCGGGAGGCTGGAAAGATCCAGGTGCCAGGCTAGGCCCAGGAGAGAGAAACAGAGGGATGGAGCAGGTCCTGGGAAAAGGAAGGAGACACAGAGAAATTCAAACGAGCTCTCTGGTCAGTTCTCACAGCTTCGATGACAGGTTCTGGATGGGCCCCCCTGGTGTGCCATTAGCTCGGGGATCCAATAAATGAGCAACTTCACCTCTGACGAGGTGAACCACACCCCTGAACCACAGCAGCTGCACACTGACCTACCTCCCCACGGCTGCACGTGAGGACACAGGCCTCGGGGACCTGCAGTCCCTCCACCCCTCTGCTGCCAGAAGTTATCTCTCATCCTTGCTTTATGCTAGAATCTTAACTGGCCCCAGAAGCACTTTGGGAAAAGAAGCGTGTGATCTAAGGCAAAGGCTGGAGGAATGGCACTTTAAATGGAGCCGTGCGCTGATGGGCCCTGGGTGTCCCGACTCCTCTGAGCAACTGCGTCTCCAACCGGTGGCCTGTGGGCAACATCAGGAAAGGCTTTTTCTTATTTCCTTTATGGTTAGAGACAACTTTGAGAAAAAGAATCATCATTCCACAGCGAAGATACATTCCTCTGGTTCAACGGCGGTGCAAACTGGCCTGAAGAAATTCCAGCTGGTTTAGTGGGGAAACACGGGTCATGAGGAAAGCCTGAACAAGACCTCATTCCTGGGACCTCCCTGGTGGCGCAGTGGTTAAGAATCCGCCTGCCAATGCAGGGGACAGGGGTTCGAGCCCTGGTCCAGGAAGATCCCACATGCCGCGGAGCAACTAAGCCTGTGTGCCACAACGACTGAGCCTGCGCTCTAGAGCCCACGAGCCACAACTACCAAGCCCGCGTGCCACAACTACTGCAGCCTGTGTGCCTAGAACCTGTGCTCCACAACAAAGAGAAGCCACCACAATGAGAAACCCACACACCGCAACAAACAGTAGCCCCCGCTCACTGCAACTAGAGAAAGCCCGTACACAGCAACGAAGACCCAACGCAGCCAATAAATAAATAAATAAATTTATAAAAAAAAAAAAAAAGACCTCATTCTCTCAATGAAAAATACACACCGTACACCCCAGATTGTGTGAGCCTGGGTCGAGAAGGACTGTCCTTCCCATGCCTTTCCCCACGGGGAAGACAGTGGAGAAGGAAAGAGCATCCCAGTGACACACCTGCGACAGGTGAATGTGGGCTCGTGAAAGAAACCATGGTGCATCATAGACAGAATGACACTCCCTGCACACCTGAATTTAAGGTTTGCAATTTATAGGCAGTACAAAACTTGTGATCAACTCTGCAGCAGCATGGAAGGGAGACCAGTGGGGGAGGGGACAGCTGGGGGAGCAGCTGGCAGGCCGGGGGTGTGGACGCCGATAATCCATTAGGTGGCGTCGGCAGGAGGCGTCCTTCCTTGTTTTACAGCTTGTGGACAAAGGTCATGTGACGTTACCATTTCAGGTCACATTACTGTTACACTGTTTGAAACTCTTTAAATACTAAAACAACCCTATTCCATTTTGCAGGTGAGAAACGACAGGTTTCACTATATTTGAAGGTGTACATTCCTTTGAGGCTCATAGGATTTGATTCATGATTTGAGATCTTTTGCCAGTTTTGGAAAATCCTCAGCCATTATATCTCCAAATATTGCTTCTGCCCCATTCCCTCTCCTCTCCTTCCGGGACTCCAAGGACAGGGGTGTCAGACCCTTTCATGCCATCCTCTGTGTCCCTAACACTCCTCTCTAGGCCACATTTTTGCTCCTTTTGTCTACATGCTTCCTTCTGGATGTTTTCTGTCAGATCCTAACGTTTTCTTCACTGGTGCATATTCTAAACATATCCACTAAGTTAACGGTAGTTAGTTATTACAATTTTTAATTTCTCTAATTAATTCTTTTATAAACTATTATGCCCTTTGGAATAGTTCAGCACTCTGATAACATCCTAAGTCAAGATCACAGGTTGAGATGAATAAAAATGAGGTTTGGTTCCCGAGAAGGTCAATCTGTTCCAGTTCACTCCTGCTCCTGGGAATGATCTTTCAGGTCCTAACCTGAACGCACGCAGTCTGCCAGGTGCTCTACCTTGGTGAGGTCTGGACACCAGTTTCTGCCCACCCGACCCTGTGAGGCTGTCAAAAGTGCTGCTCAGCCTTCTCGCGTCCTTCAGAATGTATGACGGTCCCACAACGATGCAGCCCCAAAGGCCAGACTCCCCTTCCTGGGCTTTCACCCCCTCCAGGGCTTGACCTGTTCATGTTTTACTGCCTCCTAGTTCTCCAGGGTCTTCGAGTGATGGTTAAAAACAGTCTGCCCAGATGTTTCCACTTGACTACAGCAGGAAATCTAAATGACCCAGACCGACATGACTACGTTCTAAGGTAGTTCCCAACCCTACTTATAGTCAAGGCTCACTGCTTTACCCACATACTCACTAGTTTTTTTTGTTTTCCCATTCTTCTTGCATTTCTTTTTTTTCCATTTTTTTCCCTTAATTTTAATTAATTAATTAATTTATTTTTGGCTGCATTGGGTCTTCGTTGCTGTGAGCAGGCTTTCTCTAGTTGCAGCGATGGGGGCTCCTCTTCATTGGGGTGTGCGGGCTTCTCACTGCGGTGGCTTCTCTTGTTGCGGAGCACAGGCTCTAGGTGCAAGAGCTTCAGTAGTTGTGGCACATGGGCTCAGTAGTTGTGGCTCACGGGCTCTAGAGCGCAGGCTCAGTAGTTGTGGCACACAGGCTGAGTTGCTCTGTGGCATGTGGGTTCTTCCCAGACCAGGGCTCAAACTCGTGTCCCCTTCATTGGCAGGTGGATTCTTAACCACTGTACCACCATGGAAGTCCCTCTTCTTGCATTTCTGACTTTCCATATTGAACTATCTTTCTTTTGCCTAGAGTACAGCACTTAGAACTTCATTTTGGGTCTGCGGGTGGCAAACTCTGTTTTTGTCTGTTTAAACTTTCTTCCTTTCATCTTCATTCTTTTTTCCTTAATTAATTAATTTATGGCTGAGTTGGGTCTTCGTTGCTGCGTGCGGGCTTTCTCTAGTTGTGGTGAGCAGGGGCTACTCTACGTTGCGGTGTGCGGGCTTCTCATTGTGGTGGCTTCTCTTGTTGTGGAGCACAGGCTCTAGGTGCGTGGGCTTCAGTAGTTCTGGCGCGCAGGCTCAGTAGTTGTGGCGCACAGGCTTAGTTGCTCCATGGCATGTGGGATCTTCCCAGACCAGGGCTCAAACCCGTGTCCCCTGCATTGACAGGTGGATTCTTAACCACTGTGCCACCAGGGAAGTCCCTCACCTTCATTCTTTTTATTTTTTTCAAATGCAGCAATTATTTCTTTAATTACATAAGGTCTCTATCATCATTGCAAAAACATACCAGTAAAAGTTTCAGTACATGGATTTATGCCAGCAAGCCTCTTTGATGTCCCGAAATCAGAGAACTTAAGAACACCACTTATAGGTATTAATCAACACATTGCCACCCTAGAGAAGAGAGAATTTTAATCAAAAATGTTATCTTTCTTCCAATATTGTTTGTTGTTGGCTTGAAAGTCTAGTAAGTAAAGGTGTCCTTACAGCAAAAAGGACACTGAGTCTATACTCTTCCTTAATAGTTAATCTCAGTAGTGAATTCTTGACACCACTTTTTTTTTTTTTTTTTTCCCTCACCTTCATTCTTGAAGGATGTTTCCACTGGGCATAGATTTCCTTTATCATGTTGAAAGTCATCCATCTTCTGTTCATTGTTACTGTTGAAAAGGCAATTGTGGGCTATCTGTTGCCCCTAAAGTAATCTGTCTTTCTTCTCTGGCTGCTTTTAATAATCTCTATTTTAGTTTGTTTTCTCTCATTTCTGTCAATACATTTACACTATGATGTACTTTTTAATTTATCCTGCCTGGGATTCACTAATTTCTTGACTCTATGGGCTGATGTACCATTAGTTCTGGAAAATTCTCAGTCATTATTTCTTCAATTATTGCCTCTGCACTGTTGTCTCTTTCCTGCTAAGACTCAAATCAAAATGTGTTAGAACTTTTCCAACAAGCCACTCTGTCACTTATTCCCCTGTCACTTCTTTAGTTCTACATGCTGCATTCTGCATAATTTTTACTTACCCGCCTTCCAGTTTACTAATTCTTTCTCCAGCTCCATCTAATCTACTGTGAAGCATGTCCATATTGATGGCTTAATTTTAGTCACTGTATCTTTAAGTTGTAAGATTTCACTTGTGTTCTTTTCTAATTTGCGGTGTTACTTTTTATTATTTTTTACTGAATAATTCCATGCTGAAATTTCCAAGCTTGGCTTTTATTTCTTTCATTATGATTAGGATATTTGTTTTAAAGTCTCTGTCTGATCATTCTAATATCTCATGTCTTTGTGGCTCTGTTTCTGTTGTCTTTTGTTCCTGCTGGTCCTGGTTCATAGTATCTTGTTTGTTTCTTTGTGTGTCTGGTTATAATTGACTATCTGTGAACATTGTACATGAAAAATTACTTGGGGTATTATTTTTTGATGCATGGGATGATTAAATATTCCTCTGGAGAAAATGTTCAATTTGCTTCTGCCAGTAGATTTCTGGGGGCAATACCAATCTGAGACAAATCCTTTTTAAATAAATTTATTTATTTATTTATTTACTTTTGACTGTGTTGGGTCTTCTGAGACAAATCTTAAACTACATTCAAGATTTCAAATTCTTTGAACCACAGAAGTTGTATTATACTACAAGCCACTGCAGGTAAATGGAATACTTCTACTCCATTCCCCAGTCAAAATGAGGGATGGTTTGGTTAGTTAAATAACCTAGAAACAGAAGTCTTACCTGAAATTCTCTTTACTGAATAACATATCTTGGATATTATTCCATATGTGTATGCACAAATACATTAAGATGCAAATGTAAATATCATTCAGTTATAGAAAGAGCTTCCTCATTCTTTGCTACACCTACATGTACCACATTTGCTTAACCAATATCCTATCAATGATCATACGTTGATATATATATATATATATATATATATATATATATATATAAAATACATATATTTCTTTTTCATATTCTTTTCTATTATGGTTTATTACAGGATACTGAATATAGTTCCCTGTGCTATACAGTAGGTCCTTGTTGTTTATCTACTTCATATATAGTAATTTGTATCTGTTAATCCCAAACTCCTAATTTATCCCTCCCCCCATCTTTCCCCTTTGGTAACCATAAAGTTGTTTTCTATGTCTGTGAGTCTTTCTGTTTTGTAAATAAGTTCATTTGTATCATGTTTTAGATTCCACATATAAGTAATATCATATAATATTTGTCTTTCTCTGACTTAACTTCACTTAGTATGATGACCTCTAGGTCCATCTATTTTGCTGCAAATGGCATTATTTCATTCTTTTTTATGGCTGAATAGTATTCCATTGTATATATATATATACCATGTCTTCTTTATTCATTCATCTGTCGATGGACATTTAGGTTGCTTCCATGTTTTGGCAGTTGTAAATAGTGCTGCTAGTGCTGCTATGAACATTGGGGTGCATGTATCTTTTTGAAATAGAGTTTTCTCCAGATATATGTCCAGGAGTGGGATTTCTGAATCATATGGCAACTCTAGTTTTAGTTTTTTAAGGAACCTCCATACTGTTTTCCATAGTGGCTGCACCAATTTACATCCTTACCAATAGTGTAGGAGGGTTCCCTTTTCTCCACACCCTCTCCAGCATTTGTTATATGTAGACTTTTTAATGACGGCCATTCTGACCAGTGTGAGGTGATACCTCATTGTACTTTTGATTTGCATTTGTCTAATAATTAGCAATTTTGAGCATCTTTTCATGTGTCTATTGGTCATCTGTATGTCTTCTTTGGAGAAATGTCTATTTAGATTTTCTGCCCATTTCTTTTTTTGTTTTTTTTTTTATTATTGAGTTGTATGAGCTATTTGTATATTTTGGAAATTAAGTCCTTGTCAGTCGCAGTATTTGCAAATATTTTCTCCCAGTCCATAGGTTGTCTTTTTGCTTTGTTTATGGTTTCCTTTGCTGTGCGAAAGCTTGTAAGTTTGATTAGGTCCCATTAGTTAATTTTTACTTCTACTTCTATTGTCTTGGGAGACTGACCTAAGAAAATATTGGTACAATTTATGTCAGAGAATATTTTACCCATGTTCTCTTCCAGGAGTTTTATGGTGTCATGTCTTTATATTTAAGTCTTTAAGTCATTTTGAGATTATTTTTGTGTATGGTATGAAGGAGTGTTCTAACTTCATTAATTTACATGCAGCTGTCCAACTTTTGCAGCACTACTTGCTGAAGAGACTGTCTTTTCTCCGTTGTATATTATTGCCTCCTTTGTCAAAGGTTAATTGACCATAGCTGTGTGAGTTTATTTCTGGGTTCTCTATTCTGTTCCATTGATCTATATGTCTGTTTGTGTGCCAATACCAAGTTGTTTTGATTACTGTAGCTTTGTAGTATTGTCTGAAGTCTGGAATGGTTATGCCTCCAGCTTTGTTGTTTTTCCTCAGGATTGCTTTGGCAATTCTAAGTCTTTTGTGATTCCATATAAATTTTAGGATTATTTGTTCTACTTCTGTGAAAAATGTCATGGGTAGTTTGATAGGGACTGCATTAAATCTGTAGATTGCTTTGGATAGTATGGTCACTTTAACATTATTAATTCTTCCAATTCAAGAGCAAAGCATAGATTATTTCTAATATTTTGCTGTTATAAACAATACTACAGTGAATAATCTTATATATAGGTCATTGAGCACATGCATTAGCATATCTGAAAGATGTATTACTAAAAATGATGGACATACTGGGACAAAGGATCTGCACACTTACAGTTTTGATAGATATGGCCAAATGCTCTGCATGGAATTTAAATGGGACACACCAGCAGTTTGTGTCCTCATACCCTCATCAACACAGTGTTACAAGTATTTTTATTTATACTTTTGGGTTTTTTTTTTTAGGATTTTTTAAATTACAAGACAGGAGAATATAATATATATTACTGCAACTTTTTTTTTTCCATTAACAATATATGATGAATAATTTTCCAGGTAGATAAACAGAACACTAACACACTTTTTCTAAGTAAAATTTATACTGAAGTATAAATATTCAGGACTTCCCTGGTGGTCCAGTGGTTAAGACTACACGCTTCCACTGCAGGGGGCACAGGTTCGATCCCTGGTTGGGAAAGATCCTGCCTGCCATGTGGTGCAGCCAAAAAAAAAAAAAAAAAAGAAAAGAAAAGAATAAATATTCAAAGATAAAAGTACACAAATCATAAAAGTATGGCTCAAGGAATACTTACAAAGAGAACACACTCATGTAACTACCATCCAGAATAAGAAGAAGACATTGACAGAAGGCCCCATTAGTCATTATCCACAAAAGTAATAAAATGATTCTAACACCCAATTCCAACATGTGTGTGTGTTGTGTTGTTTGTGTGTGTGTGTGTGTGTTTTCCCACACCACCAAGCAATTCTCTGATACCAGCTGGGTGTCCTGTAATTCTACTCAAAATTTTTAAAAATTAATTAATTAATTAATTAATTTTATTTTTGGCTGCATTGGGTCTTCGTTGCTGCGCGCTGGCTTTCTCTAGTTGTGGCGAGCGGGGACTACTCTTTGTTGTGGTGCACAGGCTTCTCATTGCAGTGGCTTCTCTTGTTGCGGAGCACAGGCTCTAGGCACGTAGGCTTCAGTAGTTGTGGCACGCAGGCTCAGTAGTTGTGGCTCCTGGGCTCTAGAGTGCAGGCTCAGTCGTTGTGGTGCACGGGCTTAGTTGCTCTGCGGCATGTGGGATCTTCCTGGACCAGGGCTCGAACCTGTGTCCCCTGCAATGGCAGGTGGATTCTTAACCGCTGCGCCACCAAGGAAGTCCCTCTACTCAATTTTGACAGTATCCACCCAGAGACAGCATCAGACCCCACAGGTTAAGGGCTCAGTCCTACAAGACTGGCCCCCCCCCCACCTTCTTCAGGCACCAAATGCAAGTCCAGGTCATCACCTGTGCTTTTGACTGAGAGGCTATAGACTAGAGGTTCTAATGACACTTTCCTTGGGTTTATTTAATTTGCTAGAGCAACAAACAGCAGGGAGATTCAGGAAGGGAGTGATAGACACTGTGTCCATTTCCCATTTTCACAGCTTCTAGGCTGAGGGAAGCTCCAGCCCACACCGTGTGAAGTAGCTAAAACTTTGAGAGAAAAACACAGTTTTGATAGCTTACAGAGTTTGAGGCAACCACAGCAACTGAAAAATGAGCGAGGAATCCTGAAAAGGAGAACACCAAAGAGAGAAAGCTCTGAATTCTGCAAATGTTACCTAACTCTCCAGAAAACCCATGGACTATGCATGTGCGGAGCAGCCTCCAAGTAGCTCAGGCAAGAATAAGAGAACTGAAACGAGATTTGAGCTGTTTCAAGAGGCAGAGTTTTCAGTCTGAGTCCAATCTCACTGCCTACTAAAACAGACACAAATGAACACTCTTCAGAGAAATATAACAGAACCTTCATTCTCCACAACACAGCTTCACAATGTCCAGGATACAGTCCAAAATTATTCACAAAAATGAAGAACCAGGAAAGAGTAAGCCATTCTCAAGAGAAACCACAACCAGAGATTAACCTCAAGATGAATGAGATGTTGGAATTAGCTGCTTTAAAATCCTCTGCCAGCGTAATTATACTCAAGGATGTGAAAGAAAAGATTCTCCTAATGAATGCACATATAGAAAACCTCACCAGAGAAACAGAAACCATAAAACAGAGCTAAATGGAAATCTGAGAACTAAAAAACACAATACCTGAAATCTTAAAATTCCAATGAAGGGCTTAACAGCAGAATGGATATGACAGAGGAAAAAGTCAGCAAACTTAAAGACAGATGAATAGAAATCATCCAATCTTAAGAAAAGAGAAAAGGGAATTTTTAAAAGATTAGCCTCAGGGATTAAAGAGACAATTGTCAAAGGTCTAGCATACATCCTAGAAGGAGAAGAGAGAGAATTAGGCAGAAAAACAGACTGAAGGACAAATGGCATAGATTATCCCAAATTTGGTGAAAAACAAAAATTTACAGATTCAAGAAACTCAGTAAACCCCATTTAGGATGAATGTTAATAAAGTTATACCCAGGCACATCAGAGTCAAACTGATAAAAACCGGTAAAAGGAGAAAAACCTTGAAAATAGCCAAAGAAAAACAACACATCACATATAAGGACACAACAATTCAAAATGACTGCTGAGTTCTCACCAGAAACAATGGGCTCCAGAAGACTGTGCAACTTCATCTTTCACATGCTTAAAAACAAAACAAAAGGGAAACTCTGTCCAACTATAATTTCATACACCAAAAAATATCCATCAAGAGTGAAGATAAAATAAATACATCTTTTATTTAAAAAAAGCAACTAAGAGAAATGCCAGCAGGCCTGTTCTAAAATAAATGGTAAAGGAAGTTCTTTAGCTGAAGAGAAATTATAGCAGATGGAAACTTACATTTTCAGAAAGGAATAAACAGCATCCAGAAAAGTAAATATCAGAGTAAAATAAGAGAAAAAAGTCTTAAACTTGGAAAAAATACAAACAACTAAAGTAAAATAATCATAACGTTGTCTTGTCAAATTTATAACATATGCAGATGTAATACACATAACATCTAAACTATCATAAAGTGGGTGAGATGGATGTATACATTTGCAGGATTTCCATATTACATGTGAAAGTGGTAGAATATTAACTCCAAATAAATTATGAAAAGTTAAGTCCACAAAAAAACCTGCACACAAATGTTTACAGCAGCTTTATTCATAATTGCCAAAACTTGTTAATAACCAAAATGTCCTTCAATAGGTAAGTAGATAAACTGTGGTACATCCATACAATGGAATATTATTCACCATTTTAAAGTAATTAATTAATTAATTAATTAATTAATTTTTGGCTGTGTTGAGTCTTCAACTGGGGAAGTCGCTATTCACCACTTTTAAAAAATGAACTATCAAACCATGAAAAGACATGGAGGAACCTTAAATGCACATTACTAAGTGAAAGAAGACAATCTAAAAAGGCCGCATGCTGGGGTTTCCCTGGTGGTACAGTGGTTAAGAATCCGCCTGCCAATGCAGGGGACACAGGTTCGAGCCTTGGTCTGGGAAGATCCCACATGCCATGGAGCAACTAAGCTCGTGCGCCACAACTACTGAGCCTGCACTCTAGAGCCCGCAAGCCACAACTACTAAGCCCACGTGCTACAACCACTGAAGCCCACACGCCTAGAGCCCGTGTTCCGCAACAAAAGCAGCCACTGCAATGAGAAGTCTGCACACTGCAACGAAGATCCAATGCAGCCAAAAATAAATAAATAAAATAAATATATTTTAAAAATAAATAAATAAAAATTTAAAAATAAAAAGGCTGCATGCTATATAATTCCAAGTATATGACATTCTGGAGAAAGTAAAACTGTGGAGACAGTAAAAAGATCAGTGGTTGCCAGGGGTGGGGACGGGGCATGGCTGAACAGACAGAGCACAGGGAATTTAGGGCAATGAAACTTCTCTGTATGATACTGTAAAGGTGGAAACGTTATTATGCGTTTAAAAAACCCTCAGGATGTAAAACACAGAGAGTGAACCATAATGTAAACTATGGACTCTGGGTGATAATGATGTCAATGTAGGTTCATCAACTGTAACCACAGTGGTGAGGGATGTTGATGGTGGAGGAGGCTACGGGGTGGGAGAAGTATATGGGAACTTTCTGTACTGTCTATTCAATTTTGCTGTGAACCTAAGAGTGCTCTAAAAAAATAATGTCTATTAAAATTTTTTTAAGAAAACAGAAAAAATCGTTGGATAAAATACTGATTATGCTACAACATTTATGACCCTTGAGAACATTATGCCTAATGAAAGAAGCCAGTCATAAAAGACCACATAGAGTATGACTTCATGTATATGAAATGTTCAGAATAGGCAAATCTATAGAGACAGAAAATAAATTAGTGGTTGCCCTGGGCTAATGGGGGCGGGGTGTCAGAAAGAAATGGGGAGTGACTGCTAATGTGGAATTCTTTTGAAATGATGAAACTGTTCTAAAATTTGTTGTGGTCATGGTTGCACAACCCTGTGAATATACTAAAAACCACTGGATTATACATATTAAATGGGTGAATTGATGGTATGTGAATTGTATCTCATTAAAGCCTGTCATTTTTTTAAAGTAAAGCTGAAATTTTTAAAAAGTAACTGGTTAGAACCCATACCATGCATCCTTTAAACATTAGAATGCTGAAGAGGCCATATTAATAGACTTCTAGAGACAGGGTATTATCAAAGATAGACTTTTCATAGTGATAATTCAGCAGGAAGGCATGTCATAAATATCCACATGCTTAACAACAGAGTCTCAAAATAAACAAAGCAAAAACTGAAAGAACCAAAGATAGAAATAGACAATTCCGCAATTATAGTTGGAAATTTTAACACCAGTTTCTCAGCAGGTGATAGAACTAGATTCCCCACTCCCCCCAAAAAAATATCAATAACGATACAGATGATCTACACAACACCATCGACTACCTTGCCTAAAAATAAATATGCTGGGACTTCCCTGGTGCTGCAGTGGCTAAGAATCCGCCTGCCAATGCAGGGGACACGGGTTCGAGCCCTGGTCCGGGAAAATCCCACATGCTGCGGAGCACCTAAGCCTGTGCGCCACAACTACTGAGCCTGCACTCTAGAGCCCGCGAGCCACAACTACTGAGCCCATGTGCCACAACTACTGAAGCCCTCGCGCCTAGAGCCTGTGCTCCGCAACAAGAGAAGCCACCACAATGAGAGGCCCACACACCGCAACAAAGACCCAATGTAGCCAAAATACATACATACATACATACATAAAATAAATATGCTGAGTATAATGAGCAGTGGTTAAGCATTCATTTCATAATAATTTTTTGTCTCCTCAGAACATACAAGGATCTTTCAGTGGTCTGAAATCTTTGTTTAAGTCTTTGTAAAGAAGCTGACCAAGGTAATTTGCACTGATGCCTTCTTCCTTCTTAACATCCTTTTCCAAACACGAAGATTCATTCAAAACCATTCCATTTTCCCCAAGGCACAGTCACCTTATTCTTTCCTCTTAGACTTTTAAATTCTCTACTCCCCAGAACCCAGGTGGTTTTGATAAGAAGCCCTGCTTCCCTTCAGAAATGTGTTGAGAGCCAATCACAAGCGGTCAGTCAGAGGTAGGGGCTATCCAGGCGGGTGGTTTTTGAGTGCTGCAAACACCACGCAGCAAAAAGTGGACCTGGCCTGTATCCCCGTTTCATCACACGGCAGCGGACACCTGGAAGGCATTTGTTCATTTCCTAACAGCAAGCAGCAGAGTCGAGGCACAAGCTGGAGTCTCCTGCTTTTCGCAGGAGGTCGTTTCACCACCAATGCCTTGTGATGTTCTCCAGAGTCTTAGATTCCATAACACTGTTGCTTTTCAGCAGTTACCCGCCAGGTTCTGCCTCAAGAGACCCATACAACCACCTTCAACATAAGTGACTATCATGTAACGACATATGGCCTGAAAAGACAGCCCCGTGTCTGGAGCATCTGCACACCAGAGAGCCTCCATCACACGGACGAGGCCACATTGCGGGCTCATGCTCCTCCATCCTAAGGATCAAGGGCCCCAGGGCACGTCCTCTCCCTCAAACCACTCCCAGGTAATACAAGTTGCTCTGCATCTGTGGGACCAGGCTAGGACAGCAAGGAGAACATTAAAGAGGAGGTACCACTGGGGCTATGTACACCATGGGAGGATGCCAGGGACAGCTTATTTTTAAAAAGGAAGAAAGAAAAGCAAGTTGCAAAACTGTATTCTTTCATTCAAGAAATATTTACTGAGGGAATTCCCTGGCAGTCCAGGGGTTAGGACTCCGTGCTTTCACTGCTCAGGGCTCGGGTTCAACCCCTGATCAGGGAACCAGGATCCCACAAGCTGCACGGCGAGGCCAGAAAAGAAAAAGAAAAAGAAGAAATATTTACTGAGCGTGTGCCATTCTAGGCACTTGGGACACTGCAACTAACGAAGCAGACAAACGCTCTCAAGCCGGCAAATAAGCAAATACTATCTTAGATGGTGCTAAGTGGTACAAGAGAAACAAAGCAGGAGGGGGTGGGGGAGTTGGCTCACAGTTTTAAATGGGGGGACTGGGAAGGCCTCCCTGTAACGTGGCCTTTCTGCACGCCTGAAGGTTCCCTCCCTTGGTCTGCATACATATGCTTCACAAAAAGCCAGGTTGGCCTCAAATGATTTCAGGAGGTCCCTGAACCCCTGAGTATTCCCCTGCCTTCTTCTGAAGCCTGAAATTCCTTTAATGAGGGTGGAAAAAAACCTATTTAATGACATACTCTCAAAGAGGAATATCTGACGGTTTTGGAAAAGCTGGCAGGCCGTGCTCCCATGTCACCAGGCGACCATGGAAGCATACGGCTGATGGCTGGGCTTTGCTCTGTCATAGGAGAAGGGGGGCACAAATTCCAAGAAGACAGGGGGTCACTGAGTCAGGAGGAGCAAAGGGGGATATCAGACGGCACTCATCCAGGCTCAGCTACCTCTGCCTGGTTGGTGCAGGACAGAGCAGCTGTCTGCTGCGTGGTGCTTATGTTGTGCGGCTGACACCAGGCAATTCCAGTACACTAACCATGATGTTTACACAAGACAATTTAGCAGTGACTGAGCACCCTGGAGACGCACCGATCAGCAGCACTAAGCTGAATCCTTACCTTCTGCACCGTCCGCGATAAGGTGAGAGGAGAGCTCTCCAGCAGACCTGCTCTGAAAGAAACGTTGAAGAAAATTCTTCAGATGGGAAGGAAATAATACCAGAGGGAAAAGTGAAATTTCAGGAATAATGGAGGAGCAATAGAAATGGCAAATAACTATGTAAATATGAGACTATTTTGTATGTACATGTGATATATGTATGTATGACAGCAAAAAGCAAAACTTCTAACACTGAAGCAGTTTCTGATGCATGAAGATGTAACACAAAGTGGTGGTGTGGTTTCTATGTTCCCCTTGAAGTGGCACAATCTTATTTTCAAGTAGACAGAGAAAAGCTAAATATGAGTACTGTAATCTCTAGAGCAACCACTAAAATAGCTATACAAAGATACATGGTTAAAAACTTCAAGAGTGATTAAAATGGGACACTAAGAATATAGTCAATAATAATGTAGGGGAATATAGTCAATAATAATGTAATATCTTTTATGGTGACAGATGGTAACTAGACTTATGGTGATCATTTTGAAATGTACAGAAATATCAAATCACTATGTTGTGCATCAGGAACTAACATAGTGTGTAGGTCAATTATACTTCAAAAACAAACAAGCTCATAGAAAAAGATATCAGATTTGTGGTTATTGCAGGGGTATGGGGAGGGGGAATTAGATGAATGTAGTCAAAAGGTACAAACTTCCAGTTATAAGATAAATAATTACTAGGGATGTAATGTGCAACATGATAAACACAATTAACAAACACTGCTGTATGGTCTTTTTGGGTTTTTTTAAATAATTTTTTATTTTATTTATTTTTGGCTGTGTTGGGTCATTTGCTGCACGCGGGCTTTCTCTAGTTGTGGCAAGCGGGGGCTACTCTGATGCGGTACACGAGCTTCTCTTGTTGTGGAGCACGGGTTCTAGGCACACAGGCTTCAGTAGTTGCAGCATGTGGGCTTCAGTAGTTGTGGCTCGCAGGCTCTAGAGCGCAGGCTCAGTTGCTCCGCGGCACGTGGGATCTTCCTGAACCAGGGCTCGAACCCATGTCCCTTGCATTGGCAGGCGGATTCTTAACCACTGCACCACCAGGGTAGCCCCACTGCTGTATGTTATATATGAAAATTGTTAAAAGAGTAAATCCTAACAGTTCTTATCACAAGGAAAAAATATTATTTTTTCATTTTCTTTTATTTTGTATCTATATGAAATGATAGGTGTTCACTAAACTTATTGTGGTAACTATTTCATGATGTATGTAAGTCAAATCATTCTGTACATCTTAAACTTACACAGTTTTGTATATCAATTATACCTCAATAAAACTGGAAGAAAAAAATGAAATAAAAAAAAAAAAAGGAATACTAAGAAACATTCAAGTAATCCAGGAAAGAAAATCAAGAGAAATAAAAATATAGAAGACAGGGCTTCCCTGGTGGTGCAGTGGTTGAGAATCTGCCTGCCAATGCAGGGGACACGGGTTCAAGCCCTGGTCTGGGAAGATCCCACATGCCGCGGAGCAACTGGGCCCGTGAGCCACAACTACTGAGCCTGCGCATCTGGAGCCTGTGCTCCGCAACAAGAGAGGCCACAATAGTGAGAGGCCCGCACACCGCAATGAAGAGTGGCCCCCACCTGCCGCAACTGGAGAAAGCCCTCGCACAGAAACGAAGACCCAACACAGTCATAAATAAATAATTAAAAAAAAAAAAAGATCCTGTTTAAAAATATATATATATATAGAGGACAGTTATATGTCAACTGTATCTCAAAAAGCATACAAACACACACCAGGGACAAACAGAATACAAATAATAAAATGATAGACCTATTTCCAAACATATTAATGGTTACATTAAATGTAAATGGTCTAAACTCACTGACCAAAACAGAGGGACTATGAGACCCAAATACATGCTCCCCTACAAGAAATCTACTTCATCTTTTAGTAGAAGGATGGGTAAAATAAGCCCTACAAACAATATTCCTTTATATGAAGTGGCTATATTAACACCAGAAGTAGACTGTGGAGCAAGGAAATTACCAGAGATATAGAGGGGCATTAAATGACTTCAAAATGTCCACTCACCAAGAAGACATAATAATCCTAAATGTAGATACACCCAAAAATAGACCAACAAAATACATGAAGCAAAAATGGACAGAACAAACTTCTTTTTCAGTTCCACAGCTTTCTTGGGGCAAAATTCTCTGGAGCCAGTAACTGATAGAAACACATAAACAGTAGGTGACAACTGCTGGAGGCTGGAGATGGAGAGATGGAGTTTAAAACTCCTGGGCTCGGGGGAGGGAGAAGAGATGACACACATTCATGAGTTTTACTTCCAGGATCCCCACCAGGTCTTCATGGTAAAGACTGGAGAAAAAAAAAATCTCTCATGATTTGGACAGGGAGGAGAGGAAAACTTACAGTTTTGAAATGCTCCCAGAGAAAAGTAATCATTTTGAAAAACCACCCATAGCAAATGCCTTGCCTCAAAAGAAAACTATTTTATCAGAGCCTTATCAGACCTGTGGGGAAGGGCAACTTGACAACTGGAGTGTCTTCTAGCCTTCCTGTCTTACAACAGGGAGGAAAAACAACAACAACAACAATAACAAAAAAGGAAAAACTAAGAAACTTCTGGAGGGCACAGTCCAGGACCTCAGGCCCACAAAAAAAGTCTGACTCACAGGATTACGGAATGCTTTCCTCGCCTAGCACCTCACCACCACATGCACAGGGCTCCAGTAGAAAAGCAGTTCATTACACCAAGAGAGCTGCAAGACACAGATTCCATTTCAGATAGAGTTTCTGGGGAAACCTATAGACAGTAGGGAGACAACAAAGGACACTTGAAGAATCTGAAGCCTCTACCACTTCAGCAAACATCAGACACAGTAGGAGTTAGGATTCCTAGCCAGAAAAACATAAAACCTCACAGTACACATCTACTTATTTCAGTTCCTATTACCCGATATGTCAAGTCCAGTTTTCAACAAATAGTTACAAGGTGAGCTAAAGGCAAGAAAAAGCAGAATTTGAGGAGATAAGGCAGGCATGAGAACCTGACTCAGATATGGCAAAGATTTTGCAATTATCAGACTGGGAGTTTAACTATGATTACTATGCTAGGACCTGTAATGGAAAAAAAGTGGACAACCTACAAAAACAGATGGATAATATAAGCAGAGAGATGGAAATTCTAAGAAAGAATCAAAAGGAAATGCTAGAAATCAAAAAGACAGTAACAGAAATGAAGAATGCCTTTGATAGGCTCATCAGTAGGCTGGACATGGCTGAGGAAAAATCAGTGAGCTTTAACTTACATCATTAGAAACTTCTCAAACTGAAAAACAAAGAGAAAAAATAATGGCGGGGGGGAATAAAGGAACAGAATATGCAAGAACTGTGAGACAATTACAAAAGGTGTAACATATGCATAATTAAAATATGAGAAGGGACTTCCCTGGCATCCAGTGGTTAAGACTCCACACTTCCACTGTAGGGGGCATGGGTTCGATCCCTGGTCAGGGAAGTAAGATCCCACATCCTGTGCAGCACAGCCAAGAAATAAAAAATAAGAATAAAAATAAGGGCTTCTCTGGTGGCACAATGGTTAAGAATCTGCCTGCCAATGCAGGGGACACAGGTTCAAGCCCTGGTCTGGGAAGAACCCACATGCCACGGAGCAACTAAGCCTGTGTGCCACAACTACTGAGCCTGCGCTCTAGAGCCCGTGAGCCACAACTACTGAGCCTGCATGCCACAACTACTGAAGCCCCCGTGCCTAGAGCCCGTGCTCTGCAACAAGAGAAGCCACTGCAATGAGAAGCCTGCACACCACAACAAAAGAGTAGCCCCCGCTCACTGCAACTAGAGAAATCCCATGTGCAGCCACAAAGACCCAATGCAGCCATAAATAAATAAATTAATAAATAAATAAATTTTAAAAAGAAGACAGAGCCTGTTAGAGTGGATAAAAAAACAAGACCCAACTATATGCAGTCTACAAGAAACCCATTTTAAATATGAAGACACACATAGATTAAAAGTAAAGGGATAGGGACTTCCCTGGTGGCGAAGTGGTCAAGAATCCGCCTGCCAATGCAGGGGACATGGGTTCGATCCCTGGTCCGGGAAGATCCCACATGCTGCAGTGCAACTAAGCCTATGCACCACAACTACTGAGCCCGTGTGCCACAACTACTGAAGCCCAAGCACCTAGAGCCCATGCTCCACAACAAGAGAAGCCACCACAATGAGAAGCCCGCGCACTGCAACAAAGAGTGGCCCCCGCTCTCCGCAACTACAGAAAGCCTGTGAGCAGCAACGAAGACCCAGCACAGCCAAAAATAAATTTAAAAAAATAAATTTATTAAAAAAAAAAAAGTAAAGGGATAGAGAAAGATTTACCATGCTAACACTAATCAACAGAAAGCTGGAGTAGCTATGTGGATCTCAGACAAAGCAGACTCAGAACAAGGAAAATTATCAGGGATAAAGAGGGACATCACATAATGATAAAGGAGACAATTCTCCAAGAAGACATAACAATCCTTGAACATATGGACTAACCACAGAGTACAACATACAAGAGGCAAGATATGATAGAACTACAGGAGAAATAGACACATCCACTATTACGGTTCAACACTTCAACACACTTCTATCCATAACTGACATATCCAGCAGGCACAGGATCATTAGGGATGAAGCTGAACTGAAGAGCATCATCAATTATGTGGACCTAATGGACCTTTGTAGAATACTTCATCAGAATTCTCAATATTCAAAAAACGAAAAGAAAAGTGGCAGTCCCGTGGTTAGGGTTTGGCGCTTCCACCGTGGTCCAGGTTCAATCCCTGGTCAGGGAACTAAGATCCCACAAGCCTCACAGTGCGGCCAAAAAAACCCCCCAAAACACAAGGATTTTATTGTATAGCACAGGGAACTATATTCAATATCTTGTAATAAATTATAATGAAAAAGAATTTAAAAAAAGGATATAGATATATACATATATATGTATAACCGAACTACTTTGCTCTACACCTGAAACTAACACAATATTATAAATCAACTATACTTCAATTAAAAAAAAAGATTCATCAGTATTCATAGACTATAATAGCAGAATGCATCTTCTTCTCAAGCTCACATGGAACATTCACCAAGACAGACCACATCCTGGGTCATAAAACATACATCAACAAATTAAAAAAAAAACTGAAATCACACAAAGCATCCTATCTAACCACAATGGAATTAAACTAGAGGTAAGTAACAGAAGGAGGAAAATCTCCCAACACTTGGAAATTAAACAACATACTCTTAATAATCTATTGGTCAGGGAGAATATCTCAAGGGAAGTTTTAAAATATATTAAACTGAATGAAAATGAAAGTGCAGCATATAAAAATCTATAGGGTACAGCTAAAGAAGTTCTCAGAGGGAAATTTCTATCACTAAATACTTATATTAGAAAAGACGAAGAGTCTTGAATCAGTAATCTTAAGAATTCCACCTTAAGAATTCTACCTTAAGAAACTAGAAAAAAAGAGCAAAATGAATGTAAGCAAGCAGAAGAGTGCAAATAATAAGAAGGAAAAATCAATGAAATTGAAAACAGAAAAGTAATAGAGAAAAATCAATAAAACTCAAAGCTGATTTTTGCTAGAGATGATTGATAAACCTCTAGCAAGACTAACAGAGAAAAAAGAGGACACAAACTGTCATCATTAGAAATAAAAGAATATCTTTACAGATTCTGCAGACGTTAAAAAGATAATAAGGAATGCTACAAATACCTCTACACACATAACTTCAACAACTTAGATGAAATGGACCAATTCCTTGAAAATCACAAAGTATCAGAACTTCCCCAAGATCAAATATGTAGATAATCTAAATGATAGTTCTAAAACTATTAAAGAAATTTAATTTGTGGTTTAAAAACTTCCAAAAAAGAAATTGCCAAGTGCAGATGGCTTTACTAGCAAATCCTACCAAACATTTAAGTTGGAAATAACACCAGTTCTATACAATATCTTCCAGAAAATAAAAGAGACAACCCTTCCCACCTCATTTTACGAGGCCAGCATTATCTCGATACCAAAAGCAGGCAATGACAATACAAGAGAAAAAACTTAGGTCAATATCTCTCATGACTATAGATGCAGAATTCCTCAACAAAATATTAGCAAATCAAATCCAGGAATATATAAGAATAATAATACACTTATGAAGTGGGTTTATACCAGAAATGCAAGGCTGATTTAATATTCAAAAATCAATCAATGGTAGTACCAAAACATCTACTTAAGTTCTTTCATTTGTACCATTCCTTCGAATAAAGTAATTTGGTACCTCCCCACCTCCTTCCCCTCCCCAAAACAGTCAATGATTGATCATTGCAACAACAGACTAAAAAGAAAAACCTACACGATCACATCAGTGGATGCAGAAAAAGCATTTCAAAAATTCAATATCCACTCATGCCAAAAACTCTCAGCAAACTATGAATAAAAGGAAACTTCCTTAAGCTGATGAAGAGCATCTACTAAAAAACCCATAGCTTAACCCCATCATACTTAACAGTGAAACACTGAATGTTTTCTCTGTAAGACTGGGAAAAGCAAGGACATCCAGTCTCACCCTTCTTATTCTGCATCATACTGGAAGACATAGTACAATGAAGGAAAAGGAAACAAAAGCCATTCAGATTGGAAATGAAGAAACAAAACTCCCTATTCACAGATTACATGATTGTCTATGTAAAAAACCCCAAGGAATCTACAAAAAAACTCCTAAAGCTAATAAGTTTAGCAAAATCATAGAATACAAGTCAACATACAAAATCAATCATATTTCAGTGGAGTTGAAACTGAAATTTACAAAACAATACTATTTACAACACCTCTGCAAAAAAAAGTGAACATTTAAGTATAATTCTATAATGCAGATCTGTATGCTGAAAACTACAAAACACTAATGAAAGAAATCAAAGAAGATCTAAATAAATGAAGAGACATACCATTTTCATGCATTAGAAGACTCAATATAGTTAAGATGTCAACGCTCCCCAAACTGACCTGTAGATTTAACATAATTCCGAAAGAAATCCCAGCAGAGTTTTTTATTTGGACAGGCTGATTCTAAAATGCATATGGAAGGGCAAAGGAACTAGAATAGACAAAGTGTTTTGAAAAAAAGGAATAACGGGAACTCCCTGGCAGTACAGTGGTTAGGGCTCTGTACTGAGGGCCCAGGGTTCAATCCCTGGCTGGATAAGATCCTACAACCCACACAGCTCGGTCGGAAAAAAAAAAAAAAAAAAAAAAAGGAATAAAGTTGGAGGATTCATATTACCTAATTTTATGACTTATTTTAAGTCTACAATAATCAAGACAGTGTGGTGTTCATGAAGGGATGAGCACAAACAGTCCTCTCCTGGTATATCCGCAGGGGATTGGTTCCAGGACACCCTAGCAGACACCAAAATCCGCAGATGCTCAAGTCCCTCATATAAAATGGCAGAGTCCAGTCGACCCTCCATGGCCCTCCACATCCCAGGGTTCTGCATTCGGGAATTCAACCAACTGTGGATCAAACTGCACGGATACGGAGGGACAACTGTGTACATACCTAAATCAGTGGAACTGAATCCAGAAACAGACTCACAAATACGGCCATTTGATCTCTGATAAAGTTGCAAAACCGATTTGATAGAGTAAGAATAGTGTTTGCAGCAAACGCTGTTGGAACAATGGAATATCCATATGCAGGAAAAAGAAACAACGAAAACCTCACACCTTATACAAAAATTAACTCAAAGTTTATCATTAATCTATACATAAAACATAATAGTACAAAACTTTCAGAAGAAAACATGGGAGGAAATCTTTATCACTTGGAGTTAGATGAGTTCTTAAAAAGGATACAAAAAGTAAAATCCATTTAAGACACCGATAAATTGGATTTCAGCAAAATTAAAACTTTTTGATGTTAAAGGTACTGCTCAGATAATGAAAAGACAAGCCACAGACTGGGAGAAAATCTCTGCAAATTACATATTCAACAAAGGACTAGCATAAATAATATAGAAAGACCTATTAAGGGGAATTCCCTGGCAGTCCAGTGGTTAGAACTTGGTGCTTTCACTGCCAAGTTCAATCACTGGTGGGGAACTAAGATCCCGCAAGCCGCACGGCACAGCCAGAAAAAAAAAAAAAACCTATTAAAACTGAACATTTAGAATATCACCCTTAAAAAAAACTTCCAAGGCACTGGAATGGACACACTTCCAAAGGAGATACATGGATGGCAGATAAGCACATGAAAAGATGCTCAAGGGACTTCCCTGGCAGCCCAATAGTTAAGACTCCTTGCTTCCACTGCAGGGGTCATGGGTTCGATCCCTGGTCAGGGAACTAAGATCCCACATGCTGCAAGGCGCAGCGAAAAAATTTTTTAAAAAAACAGAAAAGAAAAGATGCTCAACATCTTTCACCAATAGGGAAATTCAAATTAAACTGCCATGAGATACCACCACACACACCTATTAGAATAGCTAAAATTAAAATGTTTAAGAAATTCCAATACCCAGAGCTGGCAAGGACAGCAAATGAAACTCACACATTGGTGCTGAAAACGCAAAATGTGTAGCCACTCTGGGAAAGCAGTTTCTTATGAAATTAAACAAAGGTTTACCATGGGACCCAGCAATCCCATACCTCAGTATTTACCCTAGGAAAATGAAATGTTTACAAATGCAAATGTTTACAACAGTTGCATTCGTAACCGTCAAAAAGTGGAGACAATCCTAACGTGCTCCATCAGGTGAATGGATGGACCGGCTGTGGTAACCCTCACCTGGAACGCTGCTCTCAGTGAAAGGACGAGCATCCATGCAGCCACACCGACGCTGAGAGAAAGAGCCAGCTTAGAAAGGCCACGTGCTGTAAGATTTCATTTATGTGACATTCTGGAAAAGGCAAGACTATGGGGTCAGCAAACACAGGCAGGGTTAGGACTACCCAAGGGCAGCACGTGTTTTTGGTGATGGAACTGTTGTGTTCTCATTGTGGTGACAGTTACACAAATCTGCACGTGTTAAAACTCTTGGAACGATACACACGCATGCACATATAAGTCAATTTTTGTGTAAGCAATTTTTGTTTTTAAAGGGAGAGAGAGGTGATTTTCCAGAAACTTCTGTCTTCAGCCCTGTAACATAAGTCCCCTGGAGGCAAGGGAACACCAAGGTCTGGTACCATCTTGGAATGGGAAAAACAGATAAAACACATACTGTGGGTTTTTTGTTTGTTTGTTTTGGCCGCAAGGCATGCAGGATCTTAGTTCCCTGACCACCAGGGGTCGAACCCACGCCCCCTGCAGCGGAAGTGCGGAGTCTTAACCACTGGACCGCCAGGGAAGTCCCTAAAACACATATTGAATTTCAATAAATTATCCTGCTGCAGGCTTACAAACGCTAAGGCACGTATAGCTAGCCGGACCAAACGAAATCACTTCAGTTTTCCTCTGAGGGTCTGTTATTAACTTCCCAACGGGTTTCAACCTCACTCCCGTTGGAGCAGCAAAGGCGTGGAATGTGAAGTTGCAATTCCCTCTCATCCCACACCCAGTCTCAAACCCTGGGAACAGGACCAGCCCCAGTAAATGGAGGTGGGCGGGTCACCTGCTCCCTGGAGGCCACTGTGGAGGAGAGATGTGGGTGCAGATGCATTCTGAGAGACAAACGAGTAACCTACGTTTCTCTGCTTGAAGTGAGAGGCGAGGGTGCGCTGGAACCAGCAGGAAGGCGGGCAGAGCAGAGACTTTCCCCAATGGGATGGACAACTCACACCCAAGGCTGTGAGCCCCGTGACCCTTATCACTAGAGAAATGTTATTAGTGGTCACAGAACTACCTAGAGCTTTATCAGCAAGCCAGCTGGAGCATTTGATTCTCTATTGAAGCAAGAAGTTCCAGAAGAGAATCCACATAAACACTAACTTTTTTTTCTTTTCCAAAACGTTTGAGATCCAAACTTTGAGGTGAATGGATGTTCCGGTGAAGGCTCCTTGTACACGCATTAGTCAGAGGACAGACCAGAAGGTCAGCGCAACAATGCTGTCAACATACCCAAGAACACAGGCTGAGTCCTAAGGGCGTGATCTTGCTTTTCTTTATCAAAAATAAGCAAGCATTTAATAGGCACAAGCTTGCTAATCACTAAAGAAACCAAATTAAAACAACACAAGCAAGAGGTTTCCACCACAGGGTGCACGTGAGCTGACTCCACCTGCCTGGCCCGCTGGGGTCAAGGGCTGGCCCTCCCACACCCCTCGCAGGGAGCAGCTGGTGAGGATGCTCCGGTCAGAGACCCCACGGCACACTCATCCCACCGGCCACATAAAGGAGCAGTGGCGGCGCTGGAAGAAAGAAGCGAGGACGGTGCTTTCATATCCAAAGAGAGGGAAAATAGGAAGCCTGAAATTTTTCATTGAATGCTATCTGAAAGTCCCTAACTGCTCAGAAAAAAAACAAGAAGCCTAACCAGAGGGAATAGCTCAGCACACCAGGTCAATGTTTTCAACAGCAGTGAAAATGGACAGACTTGTAAACTGCATGAACACACAAAGCTCATCTTTTAAAAAACTACAGGGACTTCCCTGGAGGCCCAGTGGGTAACACTCCACGCTCCCAGCACAGGGGGCCTGGGTTAGATCCCTGGTCAGGGAACTAGATCCTCCATGCATACCGCAACTGAGTCCACATGCTGAAACTAAAGATCCCATGTGTTGCAACTAAAGATCCCACATGCCGCAACAAAGATCCTGTGTGCTGCGCAACTAAGACCAGTGCAGCCAAAATAAATTGAAAAAAAAAAAAAAACACTACAGAAATTAGCAGAAAAAAACAGAAGTCTAGCACACATTTCAACTCCACACAATACATTCATCCACACTGGAGGTAATGAGGACAGAACCTGCAGGGTAATGATAACGTCTTGGTGAATACATTCTTTCTCTTTAAGTTACTCATGTTTATCACTTTTTGAAATGTTTGTATATCTTGTTCGCCATTCTGAGTAGTTTCTTTTTGTGGGATAATTGTTGCAATTTATTTTTATTTCAGTCAAGTGACCTTAAAGGTTGAGAGAGAAAAATTAAAAGGGCTCTAGGAGTTTTTCTCAACGCCCCACTCCCAGCTGTGCAAGCCCTGGAGTCTACTTTCTGTGGACAGTCAGAGCCACTGGAGATATGTCTCGACCTTTGACACCTCCATAGGATGCTTGCTTTTGCTAAATAATCTTGTGACAATATAAAACTAGTATTTCTTAAGCACTCATCCTGTAATGGGCACATTCCTAAACACTGAGGAATTTAGCTTTGTGAGGGAGGCACTATTATCAACCTTCTATTAAAAGCAAGGAAAATGAGGCACAGAGAGGTTAGGTAATTTGCCCAAAGTCACAGAGCTAGTAAGTGAACACACCCTGAGGTCTAACGACACAGTTAGAGCTACCAACCTTAACATACTACCTCATGCCTACTAATAACATGTAAACCCACAAAGCAGTTTTGAATAGTAAAAAAAAAAAAAAAAAAAAAGTTTTCCCATGAATAAGTGCAGGAATCTGAAATCCAGAATAGATAAGAACATGTCTCTTCTAGCTCTAAACCAAACTAGAAAGTCCTAATGTTATGCAAGAATTTTATATTAGGAAACCTAACTATAAGGAGAGAACATTAACTTGGATAGTCCCCCAAATTAAAAAGCAGTACTTCAACCAAACATTCTGTGCCCCAGTCCATTTCTATTCATCTGTTAGGAAACTTTCTCTGTGCCAGAACCTTTCTTGTGTTGTGTTGATAATAAAGAAAACAAGAGAATAAAGTAACACGGCCCACAAAATCAATTCAGAAAACCCTGTGAACAAACTGCCCCCTGCTCACTGTTATCCCACCTTTCTTATCTTAAATTCCAGCCATGAAGTTAGGAGCCTAAAGGCACATCACACAAAACTGTTGATCTTGTTTGTTCTCTACACATATTTAAAAGTCCACAGAATCCAGCAGTGGCCTGAATACCCTGGGTTTCTCCTTCTAAAGAATGAGCCTGCTGTGAAGGTCACTGTCAACACCGACAACTCAGTGGTCCCCAAAGCAGATTCAGAATCACCAAGAAGTAATCACCCAAAATGCAAATGAAACATAGTAGTGGAGAAACTAGGCCACAGGGAAATCACAGTATTTTGCTACTGCAGTTGTTTTAAGTCCATGCCAAACAAAATAAAGGAAAATGTTACCATCCTGGGCTGATTCAAAGTTTCCCAAGTCAAATGGCGCTCGCTATAAAGACTCAGATGGAGCCATTCCCACGTCTGACACACAGGGGTTCAAGAACTAGTGAGACAATGTGGTGCTACAGAAGTTCCAACCACACTCACAGTGGCCCCGGCGTGGAGAGGAGCCCAGAAGCACCAGGCCAGTTCTATAAAACGCACCTGCTCCTGATGGAGCCTGCCAGCATCCGATGTACAACCAACCCCACCCGACTCACCCATGAACTGAACACCGTACCGGAAAGAAACCTGGGAGGAAGTGCTAGGAGTCAGGGAGCAGCAGGGTCGGCCATACACTTGCAGGAGCTCAGAGCAGGGTCTGCCTAGCGGGAACTGGCCACTTGAATGATTCTACTTTAAAGCCTTCCTAAAATGCTCTCATATTTTAAGTCACAGAATTTCAGAGTTTTATGGTAACTTAACTTGCCTTGTACATTATCTTGACAGACTTGGGAAAAATATCCTCATCTGACAAATGGGGAAAATGAGGCACAGACGTTTGGAGCCCAAAGACACTTCAAGAAATAGGCGGTCTAGGACTTCCCTGGTGGCGCAATGGTGAAGAATCCACCTGTCAATTCAGGGGACATGGGTTCAATCCCTGGTCCAGAAAGATCCCACATGCCATGGAGCAACTAAGCCCATGCGCCACAACTACTGAGCCTGTGCTCTAGAGCCCACGTGCCACAACTACTGAAGCCCGCGCGCCTAGAGCCCGTGCTCCGCAACGAGAGAAGCCACCGCAATGAGAAGCCCGGGCACCACAACGAAGATTAGCCCCCGCTCACCGCAACTAGAGAAAGCCCATGCACAGCAAGACCCAACACAGCCAAAAAAGAAAAAAAATAAAGCAGCCTCTGTTCCAGGCGAGACTGGGACACACCCACCCCATCTCCATAAGCACTGACAGGTCCCTGTGCTCCTCCCACGGGGCCATTCTGGAGCCAACTCTGGTTAAAAATCAGGTTACACTCCCTGAGATAGGGAACCCAGAGGAAGAGCAGTTTGGGGTGGTAGAGGTGAAGACAGAAATCCAGCCTGGAATGTGTTGAGTTTGAAATATCTAGCAGGCACGGAGGTGGAAATGAGCAAATGCAGCCGGATATCTGGCCTGGAACAAAGACGCGAGCTGAGAGACTGAAAAAACTTTACACATGAAGCTACTCGAAGCAGTGTCTTCTTTTTCCCACTTCTCAGACAAAGCCAGAGAGAATACCATATTTCATCAAAACCACGATGCCACTGATTCTAAGACAAATCACTAAGAAAGAAAAACTGATGTCAAAACCTGACACAATGAATTCTAAGAAAGCATTGATTATAAGATGCACCCCAAATTCAGAGATGTTATAAGATGAAAAAAAATGCATCTTAGAAAAGATGAAATATGGGACTTCCCTGGTGGTGCAGTGGTTAAAACTTCGCCTTCCAACGCAGGCGGTGCGGGTTCAATCCCTGGTTGGGGAGTTAAGATCTCACATGCCTCCCGGCCAGGGGACCAAAACATAAAACAGAGGCAATATTGTAACAAATTCAATAAAGACTTAAAAAAAAAAAACAAAAGAAAAGATGAAATACTGCAAACTTTTATTGGTGGAAGGTATTTAGATTGCAGTGAATCCAGGGTGGACATTTGTCTTTGTAACTTTTTATTCTGATAGCATTTCAAATGTATAGAGAAGTTGCAAGAACAGTACAAAGAATTCTCCAATACTCTTTACCCAGCTAGCTTCACCAATTAATTGTTTTCACTTTGCCCCATTTATCATGTCCACGTGATCACTTTCTTTCCCACCCTCTCTCCCCTTCCCCCCTTGAGTTTCAGACTTTGTGCCCTCTTATCCCTAAATACTTCCATATGTATTTACAAACTCAAGGACATGGTCAGAGCATGATAATCAAACTCGGGAAATGTGACACTGCTAACATACTATTGGCCAATCTACCTTTACACTCACATTTTGTCCACTGTCCCAATAATGTCCTTTATAGTCACTCCCCCCTCAATCCAGTCTACGGTGAAGCACTGTATACAGAGGACTTCCTTGGCAGCCCAGTGGTTAAGACTCTGTGCTTCCAATTCAGTGGGTGTGGGTTCAATCCCTGAAGGGGGAACAAAGATCCCACATGCCGCACGGCACAGCCAAAAAAAAAAAAAAGCACTGTATACGGTTGTCAGATCCCTTTAGCACTTTTTCAATTGGAATAGTTCTTCAGTCTTTCTTTGTGTTTCTCGACCCTGAAACCGTGAAAATTTTGAAGAGTACAGAGGCTGCTTACTTTATAGAGTGTGGCTCAAATGTAGTTTGTCTCAGGTCTCCGCACGATGAGATTCAGGTTACGGCGGGAATACCCCAGGCAAGGTGGTGTCCTTCTCTGTACCTCTTATCAGGAGGTTAACTGGGACCTTAACGTTGATTGCTTAGTTAAGGGGCGTCCACAGCAAGGCAGTCAAAGTCTTACTTTATGTGTACAATTTGGAATGATGAAAATTCAAAAAGAATTTAAAATGTATCAAGAACTGCTTAATTTTAAAGCCACATTGCTGCATGAACTATCAGCTATTTTTTTACTCTTCTGCTACAGAGCAGGGCTGGCTAAGTCTGAATTACGCAGGACCCTGCAAACATCCTGTTTGAAGAGGTTTTCTGAGGAGTGCTACCAGCAGCGAGAACAGGCCATTAATGTAGATTATGAGGTTTAGAAATTGGGCATTCATGCTTCTGGCCCAGTCAGGGGGCAAACTCGCCCTGTCACTTTCTTCCTCTAGATCCTCGGAGAGCGGTGACTTCTCTGGAGCCAGACCACAGAATCGGTCACCTGGGCCCAGGGAGCTAACCAGTGGGGCTACAGTCAGCACAGAGGAATCTCCCCCCTGGGACAGAAGGCAATACCCTCCCTGTTATCACGGGGTCACACATTCCCCAGGGTGAGGGGAGGAATCTCGTCTGTCCAAGGCTCCGTCGTCCCTCCCCAGCTGCAGAACTGATGATTCTGCCCACTTTTGCCTGGTTTTGTCCACTTCCATGAAGGCAGCCGGAAGCCAGGAGGCCACGTGGACGGACAGTGCCAGCACCTCCCTCCTCGGACCACATGAATGCAGGGCAGGTGGACATACTCTAGATCCGGTGAGCTCTCCCTGGGGTGTGACAGCCTGCTTGTCAAACTCTCCACTGAGCAGACTGCCTTGTTGGTTTTTAAAGAATTTACAACCATTTACAAAATTCCTGTGCCCTGAAACTAAACTCCAAGTCAGTGAATGTTTCATTACATTACTTGATGTTGGCTCTTATGTTCATGCCATCTTGTGACCCCGAGAGCGACCCCACGGCCCGGTGTGAACCGCGCTCTGACGGATCTGCCCCGGCAGGACCAGTCCACCGCCCTCCGCGGGAAGGGCTAGCAGAGGCTCAGCCCGATCCCAGCATCAGACTCTTTTGTTGTTATTGTTAGTTGTCGTTGTTACTTCCGAGGGCACACACAGCCACGAGGCCCACAGGAGGCAAAGCCCAATTTATTAAGCCATCCACACTCTCGCCCACAGGGGGAATTTGGGTGGGCAATTCCTCTCTTGCCCCGCACTTCACGTGTCTAGACAGATCATGTAAGTCACAGGTTTGTATCAACACTGAAAACTCCTCATTTTCTTTCTAATGTAAAGAAATGATGTTGTCACTGAGGCAGCGAGGTCCAGTCTTCGAGACGGGAATGACAGCACGCCAGCAGCCCCAGCTCAGCCGACTGCTTGCTGCGAGCACCACCCATAGGAATTTACCCAAAGCGCTGAGAACAGAGCCTGGCACACAGTGAGTGCTCAG
Organism: Balaenoptera physalus; assembly: GCF_965194825.1. Lineage (NCBI taxonomy): Eukaryota > Metazoa > Chordata > Mammalia > Artiodactyla > Balaenopteridae > Balaenoptera > Balaenoptera physalus. Next base: position 45,174,129 of record NC_138898.1, on the reverse strand, counting down.
CCAAAATTTAAACACAGCTCATCGAGAGACCGGGGCTCCACTTCTGACAGTAGCTTGGCCAGGGCACAAGCTCAGGTACTGGGGACATGCCACCTGTGTGGCGAGCCACACAAGCCCTCCGGTGACCAGGCACCCTAAGCCTGCCCCCCGCAGTCCCCACACACCCCGCTTCCAGGGAGTAGCGGCAGGGAAGTGGGGGGACCTGACGCAGATGGGGGAGGGGGTCCTCTCCCAGCCAGTGACCAGTTCAAATGGCCCGGAGGCCAACAGGTGTTTTAGTCCTCATTCTTTTTTCTTTTTCTTTTAATATTTATTTATTTAGGCTGCACCGGGTTTTAGTTGTGGCATATGGGATCTTCATTGCGGCATGTGGACCCTTAGTTGCAGCATACATGCAGGATCTAGTTCCCTGACCAGGGATCGAACCCGGGCCCCTTGCATTGGAAGCGCAGAGTCTTACCCATTGGACCACCAGGGAAGTCCCCACTCCTCATTCTTAAAGCGAGCCATGGAAGCCAAACTCCCTCTCCCTCCTGATGTGGGTGAGACAGCCACCACCAACATGACACTGTGAGGAAGAGGGGCAACCTGGCCCCAGAGGCTGCTTCAGCCACTGGAACAACCCATCCTGAAGCCTGTACTTTCCTTTTGGGACCTCTATTTGTTTAAGCCAAGACTGAGTCAGGCTGTCTATCACAGGCAGCTAAAAACATAACTGATGTATACCTACAAATGTAAAATTCTTCACTGGAAACTTAAAAACCTAGAAATTGTGAAGACTGATTTCCCTTCAGATCTTTAACAATCACAGTAAATGATGACCATTTTGAGAAACTCCAACATACCAAAATCTTAACTTATTAAGCAAAGCAGATCCCCAAACAAGGTAACTGGGTTATAAGAGCACGTGTCACATCACAAGGATTTGCCAGTTTCCTCTCATGAAATACAAAATAACTGTCAACACACAAAAGCTGGTATGTGCCAGCACCTTCAGGGCTTTGGTTCATTTGAGACTATGCACCAGTCTTGAGAAATGAGAAGGCATCATCCCTTGAAGTCTAAGGAAGGACATTCCAGGGTCGAGAGAGACAGAAAAGTGCAACCACCAGCAGCAGATGCAAACTCCAACCTCCATCAAGAGGTTAAAAACACCGAATGCTCCAAAGGACTCCTTTGTCCCATGGTTCACAAACCAAAAGATGACGACAGTCAGAATCCTTTGGTAGAGAGGTTTCACCAGGGGCTCAAGGTTACCTCAAGGATGGGGGAAGGAAAGCCTTCTGCTGTCACCTCCCTCCAAATAGCTCCAGGTAGGGTCTGACCCAAAGTTTTGGCCTCCTGCTTGTGATTAACCAAACTGCTGGCCTTGAGCCTGAATTCCTAATTTGTACTTGAAGCCAAGGACTAAGCTAAGCCCAAATCGAAAGTCCAGTTACAGCCACTGCTACTCAACTTTGTAGGGAATGACCACGGAATCGGACAGCAAAGCAGCCACGGCACTGGAAACACCCTTCCAGGCCGGAAGGCACTACTCTTTCCAGTCAAGAGCCACACCACACCCCTGACTCCACCACTGAAATGTCCACTTCAAGGCCACGCCAGACACTGTTTTCCCTCCTTCTTCTAGATCTGTCTTGAGTCAGGGAAGGAGAGAGATGTTTAGCAACCACCTGTTTGTGGCAAGATCCAAAGCTAAGTATCCAAGGTGAAAAGAATGTGGTCAGAGGGCTCTCTCACATGCCCCAAGTCCCAAACGCCACGTGTGTCATCTTCCAAAAAAACACGAGACGAACTATCCAGTAACCAGCACCTAAAGCCACTCATAATAAAAGGGCAGGATCTGAACACCCTGAATACTTACAGTTAGAACTTTGCGACTCTTTTGTTACTCTATTTCCCACCACCAGATGTTCACAAGGACTAAGGACACAGAACCAAAGACGCACTAATGCTAAGGGACTCACAGCATGGCATCAGCAATGGCACAGCTCACCCACCTCCGAGCAGCCCTGCAAACCGCGATATCTGGGGTAACCATGAGCTAGAGAAAAACAGCTTTCCATCAAAGTTTATATAAACTCCTCAGTTGAAGGGAATTCCCTGGCGGTCCAGTGGTTAGGACTCTGCGCTTCCATTGCAGGGGGCACGTGTTCGATCCCTGGTCAGGGAACTAAGATCCCGACAAGCCCCGCGGCACGGCCAAAAAATAAAAATAAAAACATAACCTCCTCAATTGAAAAAATGTTAAAACCCTAACTTTCCCATAAAATGTTCTCTTTCTAATTTGATGATGTAACGTTATCTGAAGTTCAGGTTCTTTGAAGATGGCTTGTTATTTTACCATTTGTTATTTTACCATTCTGCAAAAACTATTATCCTCTATTTTTTATTGAACCTGAGCTATATATTTGTTATTTGCCATACAGACCAGTTCAATCTGTAATAGCTTAAACCACTATGGATGATGTGTAAATCAAACAGAAAAGGGACAGCGCGGTGGTAGCCGCTCCCCTAACCGCCTTAGCTTTTTTTAATATACACTTATTCCTGCACTCGGTTCATAAAACTGAGAGGCTGCAGACTTAGCCTTCTGTTTAACCGACCAGTTTTAACTATCTTTTTTAATTTTCTGCTTTTAAAAGTATCCTAAGTCCGATGTGGAAAACCTGGAAATCACAGCAGCTGCCTCTAAGGAGCAGCTCACCCTCACTCAAGAGTCGCTCCGTCCTATCGACAGTGTTGGCGGTGGGAGCGCGAGCGTCACTCGACCCTCCCGGCGCTCCAGCTCCACAGTTCTTGCCCCCGACCCCTCCCTGTTCCACAGCGTGGCCTAAGTCTCCAGTTGCAGAAGGGAACCCAGCGACCTTCTTCACTTCCATCCTGTGCAAATACACGGAGCTCCCTACACGGAGCTCCCAGTAATCAGCACGATTTATGCGTTCTGCGACTAAGCGCACTGGCGGGAGGAAAGCTGCGCTTCTGCAAACAACTCACGACAGACAGAACTCGCAGCCGACTTTTCCGCCCCAGAGCGTGAGTCCTTATTTCTAACAATTTTTCCATGTGCAAACTCCTGATACACCAAAAGAAGCAGGTAGGTCCTAGAGCTTCGGCATAGTGGGGAGATCTTATTCAGAGCTCATACCGTGCAGTAACTGGACGCCAGCAGCCGCCCAGAGGACGGGCCCGGCAGCCCCGCGACCCCAGCCGAACGCCCGCCGGCCACCTGAGCCAAGGTCCCGGAGCGCCAAACTAGACGCGGCCCGCCGGAGGGCCTGGCTCTACCGGACCCGCCCCGCGCTCCGGGGTCTCAGGAGAAGCAGGGTCCCGCCGGACTTCCCGAGGGGCCCCCAGGCCCGGAGGCGGAGCGAGGCGCGGGCCCCCCGGCACTTGGTCCCCACCAACCCACCCTTGTGCGCCCCCTGATGCGCTATCACGCCCCGCGGCCGGCTCACCTGGGCGGGGGGGCGTCTCCGGTTCCGCCTGCGCGCGCACAGGCCAAGGGCGCGCGCGGACGCTCTTCTCCCACCCGCGTCCTGCAGCCGCTCTTTGTGTCTGGAGGCACCCGCGCCACGCTCCTCCCGGCCTGCAGGCGCCGATGCTGCGGCAGGCGCGGGACGCGGAGTGCCGAGCCCGGGGCGGGGCCGAGGGGCGGGGCCAGAGGAGGCGGGGCCTGAACCAGGCGCGGGGCCGAACTCAGGGGCGGGGCCGAAGAGGAGAGGCGGTGGAGTGGGCGGGGCAAAGACGACAGGGTACCCTCCGTTGCAGGGACAAAACCACGGGCGGGGCAGGAGTGGGTGGGGCCGACAGAGGAGGGGCCATCTTAAGGGCGTCGGAGGGGCGTGGTCTGTGCTGAGTGGGTGGGGCCTGGTGGGCGGGTCCGGAGTGGTGGGGCCTCTTCGGAAATGTGATGAGTAGGGATGCGAAAGCCGGCTGGGGCTGCCCCGCAGCCCCGGGGGCATCTCGGAAAAGTTTAGAGCCTCGGGTAATGAACCCAGGGGCTGACCTTAGTGATCTCTGTGAGCGATGCACCATTGTTCACAGGTCTCGGTCTAGCATCCTCTTTTGGAAACAAGCCGAGGAGGCCAGCCAGGCAACACTCCAAATCGCAGTTGAGGAAACCGGAAGACATAAAACTTTCGGTTATTGTTTTTCCATCATGTATTCAATCAATAAATATTTATTAAGCACCTACTAGTGCCAGGCATTGTCCTAGGGGCTGAGAATAGAGCAGTGACGATGGGGGGAGGGCGTTGGCAAAAACAATCCCTGCCCCTCGTGGAGTTTACACGTTAGAACACAATTGAAAAACTTAAGGGAAATATACAAAAACGTTAGATAGTTGTAAATGCTAAGGAGAAGCAAAGTAGGAGAGGAGCTTAAGGAGTGCAGCAGGTTGGCCAGCAAAGGTCAGCGGGAAGGTCAAAAGGCCAGAAGAAGTGAGGGAAGGAGACAACTCTGGGGGACCAGCTGGTTACACCTTCCTGGGTCTTTACAGTCTGTCACTCTGGTTTTCTCTCTTTCTCTCTTAAAGCCCCAAACATCCAACTGCCAACTGGATATTCTACTTGTGTGCCCACACAGTTTAAACGCAACCAGTCAACAGGTCTCAAACTGAAATATTTATCTTTGCCTTAAACATGCTTCTTATGGGTTCCCCATGTTGATGAAGGTCACAGCCATTCCATCACCTCCTCATATTTACTCGGTTGCCGGGTCCTATTGACTTCTGTGTCCTCTCTCTCAAATCCCAGCCACACCACCCCCTGTGTCAGGCCCTTGGGTCCCCTCCCAGGACCACCGCAGGAGGACTGCTAAAGCTTTTAAGACCACTGTCTGCACTTTGTGCGTGCCACCTCCGTGCAGTGGCCAGATGTACTTTCTAACACTTACACCTGTGTTGTCCCTCTCCTGCCTAAAGCCCTGCAAGTTCTCCTGCTGAAATTATTCTTCTAGACCTGGCCCTGTCACCTTTCCAGCATTACCGCCCAGCTCACACAGCCTTCAGGCAGCGGGGCCTTGCCGGTTCTCTGTGAATGAGGCAGACCCTGGGCGTTGCAGACGCCCTGGTAACCTCTTGGCCAGTTTTCAGCATTCAACCCAGAAATTCCCCCACCTGTGTTTGCCCCTTTCCTCTGTCCTCCCAGGACACCCATGCTCACTTCCAGACTTGTTTCACTCTTTACTTTGATAATCTTTACATCAGTTTGCTCTTTTGGCAGTTTCTGAGCTCCTATGGGCAAGAGTCATCTTTTTTCTCTGCCTGCCGCTGGTGCCTAGAATCCAGCAAGCGTTGTTTGCTATGCTAAGTGATAGAGTGGGCTATGCTGACACTGTCCCTCTTTGACCTTGTTAGTGATGCCCCTCCGACTCTTTGCTCCTTCCTCCCACCACTGATGTGGAAGGGGAAGACTTAGTAGCATAATAATACATCAATATGATGAAATAAGCTGTAATCTAGCATGGGGAAGGTGTATATACTTTGTAGGGACTCCACTTTAAAAGATGTGAAGATATAGGGCAAAATGGTTTGGGAAGGAGGTAGGAAGAAAGCTAGACGCTGGGGGAAAAGGGTAGGAAACTGTGGGCAAGGGACCAAGGGGAAGTAGCAAACTTCACACAGAGTGAACGGCAGCCAGAGGGGGTTAGTGAAGATGTGCTCACACCATGCTCTGCTGCTCTGAGTGAGGCTGGAGCCCTTCTGCTGTGCCTGCGAACTTACTCAGCCAGGGAGGGGCACAGCGGCAGGCCACACCACGCAGATGTGGTCAAGCTGCCAAGACCCTGATTGATTCCAGTTGATGGTATTAAATTCCCAGGGGTGCATGCTGCCAGAGTGAAGAATGTCTTTTCTCCAATGTTCCTTACTCTCTGCTTGGATTTTCACTCACCAGTTGGAGAATGAATTTGGGGTCAGATGATGCAAATCATAGTGCCATTTTACTGGCTGTTTGACTGTGGACCAGGTGGTCACTTAACCTCTAGTAGCTTCAGTTTCCTCATCTGTAAAATGGAAATCTATTGATAAAAAATAACCACTGCACGGGGACTTCCCTGGTGGTCCAGTGGTTAAGACTCCGTGCTTCCACTGCAGGAGGCACAGGTTCGATCCCTGGTCGGGGAACTAAGATCCCACAAGCTGAGCAGTGCGGCCCAAACCAAACAAACCAACCACTGCACAAGCATGTACTAAGTTTAAAGGAGCTAATCAAAAATTTAAATGCCAGTGGGTAGGTCCTACCTGCCAGAGATTCTGATTTCATTTGCTCAGGAAAGAAACTTTGAGTCACTCTTGACTACCTCTCTTCTACCCTACATTCAATACATCATCACATCCATGTGGCTCTCCTACTTTAAAACTTTTTTTAAATTTTGAATTAGCATTAAATTTATAGAAAACTTTCAATAGTGGTATACAGAGTTTCCATATACTTCTCACCCAGGTTCCCCTACTATTAACATCTTACATAATCATGGTATAGTTATCAGAACCGGGAATTTAACATCAGTACATTACTATTAACTGAAGACCTTATTCAAAAAATCAGAAATGGACTTCCCTGGTGGCGCAGTGGTTAAGAATCCGCCTGCCAATGCAGGGGACATGGGTTCGAGTCCTGGTCCGGGAAGATCCCACATGCCGTGGAGCAACTAAGCCTGTGTGCCACAACGACTGAGCCTGCACTCTAGAGCCTGCGAGCCACAACTACTGAAGCCCGCGTGCCTAGAACCAGTGCTATGCACCGCAATGAAGATTAGCCCCCGCTTGCCGAAACTAGAAAAAGCCTGCGTGCAGCAACGAAGACCCAATGCAGCCAAATAAATAAATAAATACATTAAAAAAAAATCAGAAATGTCTCCAAGGTATCTTGCTTAGGTGGAAGGTGAAGTTGCAGTGTTGCCCAACACTTTAGGGAGAAATTAGGTGCTCTGTTCTCACCATGACTTGCTAGTGGAACATTGACTGTAATTGTTTTATAAACTGAGTATTGTTTAAATTTAACCAGAGATGAGGCTCAGGGGTAGAATCCAGTGCCTTCATTTAGAAGCATATTATCTTGCCCATGGCCTGGATTTAGAAGAAAAACTGATGGCAGTAGGTCAGTAAATTAAGTTAGGAAAATTCTGTTGGGTCGTTTGTAAATCTTGTCCTATGAGAAATACTTTTAGTCTGTCTCTAGAGCATACTTGATGTCTGGAGAGACTAACGATGCAAGAGCAAGAACATTCAAGACATGGGGTGTGGGTGTCACCGCCCCCTTGAGATGCGAAAGAGAGATGCCAGGCTCTAGAGTTCTGAAGACCACTCACAACATAAGATATGCCTGGGGACTTCCCTGGTGGTCCAGTAGTTAAGAATCCACCTTCCAACGCAGGGGCCGCGGGTTTGATCCCTGGTCGGAGAACTGGGATCCCACATGCCGCAGGGCGACTAAGCCCATGCGCTGCAATGAAGAGCCCGCATGCCGCAACTAAGACCCGATGCAGCCAAAAATAAATAAATAAATATATTTTTTTAAATATTAAAAAAATACATAAGATATGCCTTACCAGGGTACACCCAAAGCCCTCACCTCCCAAATGTTTCTCCTCCCATCTCTCTATGTGCTGTGACAAAATGACTTTCGTCCTCCCCCAAACATCCCGTAACCATGTATTCCTTTCCTCAAGGCCTTTGGTGACTCCACATTTACTAGATAGGGAATCCAGATTCATGTCCCTTGTCCAGGATCATTCAGACATCCCAGCCCACCTTTCCAACGTCTATCTCTTGCCTCATGAACCCCTGGCTCCAGCAAAGCCATGTACTGACTGCCTCCTGAGAGTGCCCTTGGCACTACTGCCTTCATGTTTGTGACAGGCAAGTCTCCTTTCTATCTGCTTGAGTCTATTCATTGGTCAAGGTTGTGCTCCAGCCTGGCCACTTCAGAGAAAAACCCCCAGCACCGGCTGTCTGTCCCAGCCATTGAGTAATAGTCCTATTCTGCTTTGTGCCAATCGTTCTGGTGTCCTATTTGTGTCACTATCTGAAGTTCCACTGGTAGGGCCTTCTTATTTGAGTCCCACCATATATATATATATGGTTTTTATTTTATTTTTGGCCGCGCTATGCGGCTTGCGGGATCTTAGTTCCCAGACCAGGATCGAACCCGTGTCCCTTGCAGTGGAAGCACAGAGTCCTAACCACTGGACCACCAGGGAATTCTGAATCCCAGCTTGATTATAAACTCCTACAGTCAGACACGATGATTTTTATGTCTTTACATCTCCTACAACACATTAGAAGAAAGCCTGGTAAGTGGTAGGGTTTATTATTTTACTGGATTCTCAGGTTGATTTTATGTTTCTGGCAATTGTCTCAATTTATGTTGAGTGGAAAAGCATAGTTTTTCTCTGTGATATAGATATCCTAATTTTTCTTAGATAACCTATCATGCAATTGTTATCTATGAATTCCAATGTCATGCAGGAAGTTGAGAATGGCCAGCAAACCCTTGAATGGCTATGCTTTGGCAAACAGCCACAAGACACTGCATTTGTTTTTATAGCGTTAACTCACATAGATTTTTCATAGTCAGTTCAACTTAAAACAACAACAATCAGATGACTTAACAGAGAACTTTATCTTTTAATCCTTTTAAAGGATTTATCCTTGTAAAGGAAAGATTTGCCATATTCAGGTTCTTAGAACATTCCCTGGGAGTCATGGCTAAGCGCTGACCTCAGCACGTTTGGAAAATATATTCATTTGTGGATATTGTTGCTTCATTACCCTTTGATGAGCCTTGATAACTCACATATGCCCAGACTAACTCAGTCTGATTATATCTAACCCTTGCAGTAAATTACACTTTCTTTTTCTTTTAATAAGAACTTATTATTTTGGAATAATTTTAGATTTATAGGGTAATTGCAGAGATGGTACAGAGAGTTCCCTTATACCTCTCACACAGTTTCCCTTAATATTAAGATCTTACATAACCATGGTACAATGATGAGAATTAGGAAATTAACTACTAATGACATGACTGTTAGCTAAACTCCAGACTTCATTTGGATTTCAGCAGCATTTCCACTAGTGTATGTTTTCTCTTCCAAGCTCCCATTCAGGATCTCAGATGGCATTTAGTCATCATGTGTCAGTTTCTTCAGTTTCTCACATTTTCCTTGTTTTTCAGGACAGTTGTGAGGAGCTCTGGTCAGGCATTTCATAGAATGTCCCTCAATTTAGTTGTGTCTGCTGTTTTCTCATGATTATACTGGTAATATAGGCTTTTGGGAAGAACACACAGAGGTGAAGTACTCTTCCCACAGCATCATATCAGGGGTACCTGACATCCTCTGAACATTATTGGTATTGTTTATCTTGATCATTTTGTTCAATCAGTGTCTGCCAGATCTTTCCACTGCAGAGTTTCAATTTTTCCTTTCCATACTCTGTTCTTTGGAAGCAAGTTACTAAGTCAATCCTACACTCAAGAAGGGGAGGATCAAACTCTATCTCCTGGAGCGGGAAGTATTTACGTATTTTATTTAGAATTCTTTATAAGGAAGACCTGTTATTTATTTATTTATTTATTTGATCATTTACTTATATCAGTATGGGTTCATGTGTTATTTTTTTTTTAATTGTAATTAAATGTAATGGATATTAAAGCGTAAGTACGCACACACACAAACACCAACCACATGGAATATAACATTAGCTATATTATTAATGCTCTCATCCTCTTGCTTAATTAGCTATTTTCTTAAGTGGAATCCCTTAAAAAAAAAAGAATCATCACATAGACCAATATCATAAACGACACTTTGGGCTCTGTTTATGTTTGAGGAGATGCAAGGGTGTGTCTTCCAGGAACTTTCTAGAACAGTGGTCATTTTGTCCCACAGGGACATCTGTCTGCAGATGATTTGGGTTGTCATGGGTTTTGGTGGGGGGGGGGTTGGAGAGGTTTCTGCTGGCATCTCGTGGGTAGAGGCCAGGGACGCTGCTAAACATCCAACAATGCTCAAGGTGGCCCCATAACAGAGAACAATCTGGTCCATGTGTCAACCATGCTGAGGCTGAGAAATCATGTTCTGCAGCAGCCGGTGCCCGTCAAGAGCATCCACTCTCCAATGTTCCGGAAAGAGAAGCCAGGTTCGGTTGTGAATAATGTGGGCTTTGTCATGTGGACCTTCGTGGTTTTCCACTCAGTGAAGGAGCCGGGGCACCGGTGCTTTGCCCCTTGCTCACGGCTGTCTCCGCAGCACCCAGAACCGTGGTAGATGTTTAGCGCAAAGGAGCTCAGTTCCACAGGTATCTGCTGCGTGCTGGGTCAGGCTCAGTCCATAGCAGCCACTACGGGTCTTTACGGTGAAGCAGACTACAGGTCTTCAGCCACGAGGAGATGACAGAGAAGAAAAACCTTTTCTATTACCTGCATCTTTTTTTCTCCTTTCTGCTTCGTCCGCTGTCACTGGTTCACACGGTGCGGCACGCAGAGGCCCGGCACCCGGCCCTTCAGACCAGAGTTCCTTGAGGAAGCCATGTGTTATTTATTTTATACTCTTGGTTATAATCCAATGCTATGTTATTTATTTCATCGCTCAAATTTTTCCAGCTTTGGCCATTGGGAGCTCTTTCAGATTAACTTCTATGTCCCTTTGACAGGTCCCCATCCTTTTGCTTTTGGAGCACTTCCTTAGCTTCTGGCACCATAAGATGTTCCAGACTCAGTTTATACTTTGCCTGCCCCAGCCCTAGTATCAGCCATGTCCCCAAGGAGCCCTGGTTCTTTGCATTGAAAAATGGTATTTAGAAACCAAAATCTGGATGAGCGTATGCTCACTGCTATTGGAGCTGTCACTGCTTCTAGGCACTCTCAGGACACAGCTTCAGGTAATATATGTATGTATAATGACCCGTGCATACTAACATAATTACAAATTATCTATCTATATCTATCTATCATCTATCTATCTATCTATCTATCTATCTATCTATCTATCTATCTATCTATCTCAATTTACCTATTAAACTGAATATAAGTTCATACTGATGTCTCCTACTTAAAGGAAATTAAGGGACTTCCCTGATGGTCCAGTGAGTAAGACTCTGCAATCCCAGTGCAGGGGGCCAGGGTTTGATCCCTGTTCAGGGAACTAGATCCCAAATGCCACAACTAAGAAGTCCACATGCTGCAACTAAGAAGTCTGCATGCTGCAACTAAGAAGTCTGCATGCCACAACTAAAGATCCCGCATGCCACAACGAAGATCCCACATGCTGCAACTAAGACCCAGCACAACCAAAATAAATAAATAAATAAATTTTAAAAATTAAATTAAATTTAAATTAAATATAAGTAAATAAACTGAGGTGGTTCTAATGCCTTAGCAGCCTATGTAAACAAACCAAAACCTAAGCCTGAAATGCCTCAAGGTTAAGAAATCAACACCTAAGGACAACCAATCACAAACAGCCAACCAGGCTTTCCCAAATAAGGCAACCACTTAACACTATAGCCAATCAAATAATTTTCTTGCTTGGCTTCCACATCTTCTCTATAAAAGTCTTTCCCCAGCTCTTGTCAGTGGAACGCTCCTACCACTTCCAGTTTGGTGATGCCTGATTTGAATCAATTTTTGCTCAAATAAACTTAAATTTTTGGGGGCTTCCCTGGTGGCGCAGTGGTTGAAAATCTGCCTGCCAATGCAGGGGACACGGGTTTGAGCCCTGGTCTGGGAAGATCCCACATGCCGTGGAGCGGCTAAGCCCGTGTGCCACAGCTACTGAGCCTGCGTGTCTGGAGCCTGTGCTCCGCAACAAGAGAGGCCACGATGGTGAGAGGCCCGCGCACCGCGATGAAGAGTGGCCCCCGCTTGCCGCAACTAGAGAAAGCCCTCGCACAGAAATGAAGACCCAACACAGCCAAAAATAAATTAATTTTAAAAAAAGAAAATAAAATCTTAAAAATTTTAATATACCTCAGTTTATCTTTTAACAACAGTAAGTCAAAGTATAGATACACTTATCATCTTGAATCAAAATGCTGTTGACAGAACATGTTTTAGAAATTACTCCAGTTTGAAGGTGTTAAAGTAACCAGATTAGGCCCAAGATGGAGTCGCTCATGCTAAGCCCCACGTCAGCAAACCAAAACTTAACTAAGGCTGAGCTCTCCCAGAAAAGGAAGGCCTGGGTCCACCAATCACACTTCCCTGCCTGGCACAAGTTACCTGAGCTGCTCCAAGACTGTCCTTTGCTCCACAGAAGGAAGGAACCCTACTTAGCCAATCAGCAAATGCCCAGGGTAACTTCCTTGTTCCCACTCACTTTGGTCTATAAAAATCTCCCACCTTGTACAGCCCTTTGGAGCCCCTTTCCATCTGCTGGATTGGATGCTGCCTGATTTATGAATCACTTTAAAGCCAATAAAATCATTAAATTTACTCAATTGAATTTTAAAGATCTTTAATTTCTAGAGAAAAAGGTAAAGGAAGTAATTGAGAAATGAGGGGGTCTAAGATGTTCGTGCTATGGGATTTTTTTCTTTTATTCCTGGAATTTTCTCATTTAGAATAAAGTTTCCCTTTAAAGGCATGTATGATTGCCTACAGTCAAGGCTCTTCAGGACCCAGAACCCTGGGTTAGTTCTGGCTCCTGAAGAGTTTAGATTGCACCCCAGTGGAGTAAAGCCCCAAGCCCCAAGGGTCCACTGGACAGAACACCCAGAAGTGGTCCAGGGCCTCTGGGCTGTTGTCTTGGCCAGGACTCACTGAGATCCCGCAGTCCTGTTCACACATTGGGGCACACACAGAGGGAATATACTGAAAGTTTCCATGAAGTATCCCACATGCTTCAAGCCTGTGAGCTCCACGAGAACAGAGCTGGGCTCCTTTGTTTCCCTGCTGTGGACTCAGTGCCCAGGGCACCCCACTGCACGCACACACACACCTGGTGTGTGTGCACTGCTCAAATGTTCGCTGGCTGAATGATACAATAACCAAGTCTTGCAAGTCTAACAGCTATTACCTCCTGTATTAATCTGTCCAGGCTGCCGTTAACAAAATATCACAGACTGGGTGACTTAAATAACAGGAATTTATTGTCTCACTATTATGGGAGGCTGGAAGTACAAGATCAAGGTGTTGGCAGGGTTGGTGTCTCCTGAGGCCTCTCTCCTTGGCTTGTAGATGGCTGTCCTCTCCCTGTGTCCTCATGTGGCCTTTCCTCTGAGGGCACGCATGTCCCTGCCTCTTCTTATAAAGATACCAGTCCTATCGGATTAAGGGTGCACTCTTATGACCTCATTTAACCTGAATCACCTCTGTTTTATTTTTAATATTTATTTATTTGGCTGTGCCGGGTCTTAGTTGCAGCATGTGGGATCTTTGTTGCCGTGGGCAGGATCTTTAGTTGCAGCATGTGGGATCCAGTTCCCTGACCAGGGACCGAACCCGGGCCCCCTGCACCGGGAGCGCAGAGTCTTAGCCTCTGGACCACCAGGGAAGTCCCCTGAATCACCTCTTTAAAGACCCTGTCTCCACATAGTCACATTAGGGGTTAGGGCTTCAACATACGAAATCTGGGGAGACACAATGCAGTGCAGACGCCTCTCCTCACCTGCAGGTCCCTCACCCTCCTTCTCCTTACATACGTAATTCCTTCTCTTCTCTCTCCATGGACCCACTTTCTCTTTTTCTGTGGTTTTGCTTGATTCGCTCTTTTAAGCGTTCACTCAAGAGAGTGGAATGTGCTGAGTTCACAATCCTGGGGCCCGTGGTTTCGCCTCAGACCTGTTTTGCTTGGCTTGACGATCAGGGCCCTCCTGCGGTCACCCCCTTCTGGGTTTGCTACAGTCCACACCACCTCTGTGCCCTCGCCCCGGCCCCCTTGGCTCCTCCTCAGGCTGGTCTGGCCCCCATGGGCATTCATGAGCGGAACCCCCAAACTAGACCCTCTCAGTCCCAAATTGTAAGAAGAATCTGACCTGCACAGTTGGGCTCACTTGGTGGCTGCTGACCCCCCACCAGCCAGAGAAGCTCAGAGAAGAGGCCAAGGACAGGAGTCCCTGTACGAAGGAGCTTTTGGGGGTTCAGAGGCAAAGACTGGCAAAGAAATAATTGGCATCCCTGGTCCACATCTTAAAGGAGATTCCCAGCCTTTCTCTCTCTGCGTCTGTCTCTCTCACCCAGGAATGTTTGAACCCGGTAAAGGAACCATTTCTTTCTCACGTCGTTCTTATTCGGTCACCACACACACACTGTTAACACTACAGCACGACACACACACACACCCCATTAGTCATACCCCACACCACCTACACACCCCACTACACACAAGCCCACTACACAGATACCCCACTAGGCAAACGCATACTCACTACTCACACCCCCACCTGCAACCTCTCTCCTCACACAACCCCAAAACATACACACGCCAGCACTCACATGATTCCACCAAGCACCTCCCACTACACGTACCTCACTACTCACACACCCCACTGATAAGCACTCCACTGCACGTACAACTCACACACATATACTGCAGTACTCAGCACACACAGTACTCACACACACTCCTACCCCAGTTGCCAATGCTTACACACAGCCTACTACATACACACACAAAACCCCCTGCACACACACCCCACTACTCACATATACACATGAACACAGCCCACTGCACCCATATGCCTCAGACACACACCCATGCACACTCAACCACACAACACTCTGTATTCACTCCCCACCACTCACACACACCCCACTACACACAGACCTCACTATGCACACGTATCTACACCCCTTCTACATATATGTATACACTATATATATGCAACCCACTTCATGTGTATGCACCTCTACACACAGACACATACACTTTCACTCCACTAGTCATACCCCCATATCCACACACACTCATCTGTCCCATTACACACATGCACACAAACCCATAAACTCATACACACAAGTTTTACCCCTCCTTTTCTAAAATGTTGGTGACAATGCTCTCCCCACCCCTGAGCCTCATAGCCAGGACTGTCCTTCCTACCTGTCCAAATTTCATTTGTAACCATTCCCTGCTGAGATCCCTTTCTTCAGCCAGGCTGATCACTTCCCTTCTTTGGAGACTGTGAACTCCTCCTGATTGCTTAGCGTTCAGTGCCTGGCACTCAGGAGGGGTCCAATAACTTTGTGTTGAACTGAATTCTCTCTGTAAATGTTCTCTCCTTTCTTTGCCCCAATCAAATATTTACATCCAAGGGGACTTCCCTGGCGGTCCAGTGGTTAAGACTCCATGCTTCCAATGCAGGGGGTGCAGGTTCGATCCTTGGTCAGGGAACTAAGATCCCACATGCTGCCCAGCACGGCCAAATATTTTACATCTGTCAATACCCAGCTCACATCTCAATGAAGCCACCTTACGGTAGCTCCCTTATTTGATATTCTGTTAGGAAGTGCTCATCTGGGAATTCCCTGGCGGTTAGGATGCTGCGCTTTCACTGCTGAGGGCCCGGGTTCAATCCCTGGTCAGGGAAATAAGATCCCGCAAGCAGCTCGGCCAAAAATATAAAAAACAAAGGAAGTGTTCGTCTATTTTGCACTATACTCCTTCTTCCTTATGTACCAGGATATTAAAATTGAAACTGTGATCTAAGTCAGTAGATATTAGACACCAAACTGAGTGTGAGACTCTCTGAAGAGTTTTCAAGGTAATTAGTCAAGAACTTGTTTCCTGATTTTTGGGCTCCCTCACCCATTTCACAAACGTAAGAGTTGAGAAAGTAGAGATGGAGGTGGAAGGGAATTTATGGGGTTTCTTTGGAGAGAGCTACTGCAGCCCGTCCCATCACCTTGGGGAGTGGCAGAGGAACTATCTCCTTGACCTCAAACTTAAAGAGTGGGATCCAACGATAAAACTCAGAGAGGCAGGTTGACATGCACTTGCTGCAGAAAGCATCAAGTTCAAGGGTCCTAGCAGGGTCGTCAGCACAGTGGAGGGATGTGGGTGGGAGTATAACTCCATTCTCATGAATGGTGGGGCAAGGACATGGGAAAGAGGCTGATCTGGACCCACGCAGAGTCCTTCTCATCCCAGGAGGGCTGCCTGAGAGAGAAAGGGGATCCCACTGGTGAGGGTCAGTGGTGAAAAGGCCTACCAGATAACCAGGGCCGGGGGGGCAGCCCGCTGGAGAAGGGGCCCAGGAGCAGCAGCTGGAGACCAGCGGGGGCCTCCAGAGGCCCTGGCAGTGCCCACAAGGTAGTCACGTGAGAAAATCTGTTGGGCCTGCAGGCCTCGGAGCCAACTCAGGACGGTGGCAGGCTCCGGCTAAGCGACAACCACGCAGTCCACACACCATCCTCCCCGCTACCCCGCAGCCCCCAGCCTGCTCTTGACCAAATACGGCAGTGTGGACTAATCTGTGAGGCTGGACATTCTTCATGTCTGAGTTTCCATCTGGTCTTTGTCCACTGGCAGGGAGAAAGCTTCGCCCCTGAGTCCATGTTAAAGGAACGATAGGTGACAGGGAAGTTTCATTTTGATTACATCCCAATGTCATCCTTGCTCAGCATGCTGGTTACATGCATGTTTCTTAAGTTCTTTAGTTTTTATGTCTGACTACCTGGTGTTTCAAACGTGGCGCCTGCATTTTCTTTCATCTGCCACACTGTCTGACACTTGACTGGGGAGTTAGCACTGGGCAAGCAGGGAATCTGGCAGAGCTGGGGGAGGGGGACTGGATGTGGCCCCCCTCTCATGCTGTGGTAGACGGGCCGTCTCACCAGCTGCGGTGTGTACCCAGTGTACCGACTGTTCTTACTTTGGCTCCATGTTGTTTATCATTCTTTAAGGGAGGAGTCAACCCACTGAATTTCCACAAACTTTGCTCATTCCAAGGAGTTAAATGTAACAACAGCGCTGTTTTCAGAGGAGCACTGTAAATATCTTATTTCAATGACATCTGCTGGACACTCAGTGAAGCACCATATGTGTGATTTTCAAAGTGTATTTTGCCAACTATTATTTTATTTACTTTATTATGTTTTCAAGCACAGATTTCAAACTTGGGAGATGTACAAAAAGATAAAACACACATCTCTAATTATTAGGAACTCAGCAAGTATAATATGGGTGATATAAACCAACAAATAAACCGTCATAAAATTTAACTTTTAAATCATTTAAAATTGTACAATTTAGGGGCATTAGTACATTCACAATGCTGTGAAACCATCACCACTATCTAGTTCTAGAAAATTTTCATCACCCCAGAAAGAAACTCTGTATCCATAATGCCGTTGCTCTTCATTCCCATTTCAGTAGATTAAGTCATTTATCATCTGTCACTTTAAAAAAGCTTGGGTTGAGGATCTTTTCCATAGGTCAGGCGGAGGCCCAGAAAAAAAAAATCATGACATCTTCCAAGAAATCCATGGAAATAACTGTATTGTCAATGTCACATGTGTGAAGACTGGTTAAAAAAATATGCTTTGACCCATCAAGGTCATGTGACTTTTCTGTACTTTTTTTTTTTTGGCCACATTGTGAGGCTTGCAGGATCTTTGTTCCCTGACCAGGGACTGAACCCAGGCCCCAGCAGTGAAAGCACCAAGTCCTAACCACTGGACCGCCAGGGAATCCCCTGTACTGTTAAACTTCATTGTAAAAGTATAAATTGAATGTACTGCACTCAGAAGGATTTTATTATAAAGAAATCTGAGTTTACGTCTTAGAAGTGATCATAGGAACAGAGCTGCCAATCAAAATAAATACCTATGTACAAGCAATGTTGAAAATTCAGAAACACAGAACATAAGGAGACCCACCATCATGATGAAAGTCAGAGAAGGAATGCTGTATACAAGAATATAGAGAATAAGGAAGTTGGGGAAAAGATCTTAAGAAATAAGCTGCATATATAATTAAAAAAAAAAAAGCTGTGGGCATGCTGTAAATCTCCACTTCAAATGAGCAGCCTTTCTCCAGCTGTGGGTAGTGACCATGAGGCACAGGCACTTGACCTACATTGAACACAGACTAGAAAAGAACAGCTTCCACAATAAAGGCGAAAGAAGGAAGTACCCATCTAATATTGCTTCTACCCCAAACCCAATGGAAACTATCATAAAGGAATTTAAACACACACACCAGGCAAACAGGCACTGACAACAAAACTGTGGAAGGCAGAAAGCATGTGGACAAGTGGCAAAGGAGTTAGTAGATTCAAGAAAGCTGAGTCTAAACCAGCTTTTCTAAACGCTGAGAAATCATGAGGTGCACAGTGACTCCTCCAAAGATTCGGGCACTGATACCACCAGATACCTCAGTCCTGAAGGAGAAGAGGGAGCTGAGTTAAGGAGGATGGGGTAAAAGGTGTTCCAAATACAAATGGAGGGAACTCCCTGGCGGTCCAGCAGTTAGGACTCGGCACTCTCACTGCCGGGGCCCCGGGTTCGATCCCTGGTTGGGGAACTAAGATCCCGAAAGCCGCACGGCGTGGCCAAAAGAAAACAGAAAAAGAAAGAAAACATGCAAATACAAATAGATCCCTAGACCCCTGCCCCCTCCAACCTGAAGTCCTCATTCAACAGAAGTCACAATGCTTCTATGGAAAGAGTAAAACAGAGGGTCTCTAGACCGGGTGAGAGCACACACAACTGGGCTCAGGTACAACCAGAACAGGGATTAAGTGAACATATGCCTCTCCCCCCACCACACACCTCCTTCCCACTCAGCTCCCAGGTGCTGACATCAGATCTCTACCCTCAGTCAGGAGTCAGAGATTCTGTGCTAGGGAGCCAGACCAAGAGGAAAGACCTTCAGACACTGACCCCAGGGGTTCTTCATATAACTGCCTACCCAGATACCCTATAGAAAAGGAACCTCTGAGTTTACAAGACCCAGCCACTCGTGCAGAGCTTCCAATCAGCATTTCCATCCTTTCTCTTGTGATAAACACGGTTCACTGGGCATTTAAGGAAAGCCTCTAAGGTGAACAAATAGACCCAAATAACAGATCAGAGCAACATGGAAGATACAGTGGATTCCGTGGATTCTTCAAAAACTTTAAAAAATTTTTTGAGAGGTAATATTCCACTCAAAACAAAAATGTCAATCAGGGCCTGCATGCTGCAGCTACTAAGCCCATGTGCTGCAACTACTGAAGCCCTTGCGCCTAGAGCCCGTGCTCCGCAACAAGAAGCCGCCGCAATGAGAAGCCTGCGCACTGCAATGAAGAGTAGTCCCCGCTTGCCACAACTAGAGAAAGCCCGTGCGCAACGAAGACCCAACACAGCCAAAAAAAAAAAAAAAAAAAGAACATTAAGAAGGAACATTTATGTAAATCAACTATACTACTCCAATAAAAATTTTTTTTAAAAAAGGGAAGGAACATTTAGAAAATCGAAGAAACTTGGATATTGAAATACATGATGCCAGGCAGGAAAAAAAATTCAATAGGATTGAAAGGTAAAGTTGAAGAAACTTCCCAAAAAGCATTATAGAACAAAATAAGAAATGGAAAAATAGGAGAGAAAAGAAAAGAAAGTGGAAGGTCAGTAGAAGAGGTCCAACATCCAAATAGTAGGAGTTCCAGGAAAAGGAAGCGGGAAACACAGTGGCGAAGCAATTATCAATTAAGTAATTACATTTTTCCAGGACTAAGAACATAAGGTTTTGTTTGGAAAGGTTCAAGAGTGCCAAGAGCAGAGGATGAAAGCATAACAAGATACATCATTATGGACCACAGGGGAAAAACCAGAGTTCTAAGAGCTTCAAGAGAAAAAGAAAATTGTCACTTAAAGTGGCTGCTAGACCACAGAGCAATGCCTTTGAAATTCTGAATGATATCCAACTACATGCTGTTAAACTATCAATGATGGGAGAAGAGAATAAAGGCATTTTCAGACACTTAAGATCTGAATATTTTTATCTCTCACATTTATAGGGAAACTACTCAAGGATGCATGCCATCAAAGGGGGAACAAATCAAAAAAGGGAATACACAGGGCACAGGACATCCAACCTAAGAGGCAAAGGGAATCTCCAGGATGGTGATAGGTACAAGAGGGCAATTAGACTGGGGCAGGAGCAAGGGTTTCACAGCTGTACTGACCTCAAAGTGAACAACTGGCCCAGTAAAAGCCAATGGAACCATCACCTTTATCAACAAGAGTGGATGGCTGAGATCAAAGATGTATGCTCCTAACATGAACGACTCACAGAAGCTTCATGACTTTTTAAATCAGTTTCTTAGCAAGATCATTGCCTCCTAAAACTGAAAAGCAGGAATAAAAACCTGCCTGAATCAGAGGAATTCTATATACTCATACCTACCTATATACGCAGATACACAGGAAACTGCTGACAGCAGAGGCCTTTAGGGCAGACGGGATGCTGGAAAAGAGATGAGACGGACTTTTTGCTATTCACGTTTTCACTCTTTGACTTGTGTACCACAAATACTTGTACTTGTACAAGTACCACAAGTACTTGTTCAAAAATGAAAAAAATATATTCCCCAATTTAAAAAATGATGGAATGAAAAAAACCTGAGCATCGTGCACAGCAAGGAAGTAGTTTTGTTTGTTAAATATATAGTTAACATACACACACTGATATTAACTAAATGTTCACTATAAATGTGTTTAGTGGGTTGTGACAGAAAATGTTTCCTATTGTGGGTTGCAAAGAAATCTGAAAGTGCTAAACCAAGTACCTCTGTAACTAAGAAACCTGTCTTTCCCACAGTATTCACATTTGCTGGGTCCTGGGCACCACCATACCTAAGATGTTCATGCACCAGTGGGTGGACATGTGTATGGAACCAGAAAACATCCATCATTGTGTCAGTGTTCCAGGGGCAGTGTCCACTCGTGTCTACTCTAGGCCTTCCTCTGTAATGAGTGTTTGGGAAAGCCTCTGGACAACTGAGAATTTATGGCTTTCTAGGAGTATGGGAAACTATGAAAAACAAAATATTATTCTAAAACAAAAACATTATTAATAAAATAGGTCTATTCCAAGATTTCTTAATATCTTCTGTAACATTCCACTCAGAAGGCAGAAAACCACAAAGTTCTTCCCTAAGGAAAAGTGCAAATGGAATGTAATATTACATTACAAAAAACTCAATTATTTCATTCCCCGCCAGATCACTTTTGCTGACGAACTGCTCACATAACATCCTAGGAGATCTGCTGCCATGATCTGGGAGCAATGAGCCTTCTCAGTGAGCACAGTGAACGCGCTGTGTCTAGACCCATCCTGTGGGTGAGCTGAAAGGACAAGCTCTCAGCATCACGCTCAGCCCACTGGAGAAATCATGCACACAACTATTTTCCTGTCAACATCCTCCAACTTAACAATTTTCAAATAGCTACAATATAATTGAGGTCACGTGGACACCGTACCTGGAAGAGCTATACACAAACATTCCCTGTCCACAAATGTTCAGCTTCAGAGCGAACAGTCAAGGGCACAATCACATTTTTAAAAATTAAGAGTGAGAAGTGCAACAGGCACATGCACAATGGCAGAGAATCCTGTTCTTCGTAGAATACTTGAAGGAGCCCTAGCTAAATACACCCCAACTACCGAACATCTTACACTAGTAGTTTCCTATACAAAAGTTAAAAAAAAACACCCTACCAAAAAACAACCCTAATCATTATTTCTTTTTTCCTTAATTAACCATTTTACTCTAAGTTTGGCTGGTGAAGTCATGAGACTTTCTGGCCTAATGGTCTTGAGAAATTTTTCTAGTTGCAAGATGCCTCCCTATGGAGTTTTAATTACTAAGCTCAAAGCAAACTCTGAAATGGATACAGAAATTTGTGAAACAATGACATAGTTCCCAAAATTTGAAAAACAGGAGACTTAAGGCAGATGGTAACACCAAAAAGAGCCAGTCAACTATTAAAATGGCACTCTGGAAATGGTTCATAGCAAAACCTAATTTTCTATTAGTTTTCATCATATGGGTGAAACTATCCAGTCAGCAGACAACAGATGGGGGGCAGCATGATTAGGCCACACCAAGGCAACTCCCAGGAAAGTGACTTCTGGGGCCATGTGGCTTGCACTCATCCACAGCAAGACAGACTGGTCCCTCAACCTCACTGCGTACCTGGGAAAAGATTAGTAAAAGTACTTCCATAAGAGGCAAAGACTAACAGGAACCTATAAGCTCACCCTGGAAAGATGTGAAAATGTAATGGAAAAGGAGCACCATATGCTGATTTTAACAGCTTTTTTACTGGAGGAATTTATTGGTCATGTACACACCATAGGAAAATTATCCCCCCCACGCCCCAAAGGTAATGCAGAAAAATTAGATTCATAAGAGAAGTATACGTTCAAAGTAGGCAAAAATATGGTGCATGTTTTTGAAACAGAAAATATGAAAATAATTTCACTGTGAAATGCCTTGATTTGCAAGTGAGTTGGTACTTATAATAACCAGATCCAACTGCTCTAATAAATCTCTAGTATATATGTTTTAGAACATCTATTTTTTAAAAAATACCTATTTTTAAGCCAAAACATAAAATCTGTATTTGTGCATCAATGTGTAAGTTATCCTCCTTGGTATCTTCATAGATCCAAGATGCTAAGAGATTAACAAAATAATTTTTAAAAAAATCTCAAGCCACAGATTAACAAATATACTTCCTCAAGTCTTCTGGGTTACACTACTAAAAATAACTTGTAATAATGTACTCTGGATTTTCAGATATAAATACCAGTCAACGGTTGGTTGGCCATTACATGACAAGTATAATTATCCTTAGAACTGGGTCATAGTATATAGAATGCCTTAACTTTTCTTAGTTCAAACCCTGTAATTTGACCCTAAAACTCGTAAGCATACCCTTTTTTGTGCTTTAAGCAGACACACTGACTTTGCAGTCTATACTTTGTAAGACAGCAGGTAACTCTAGCACAGAAGAAACTATATAATGCGGCCTGGGGGATGACTTCAATGGCACCATTCCATTTTTATTTATCCAGACTGTTGCCTTCAGCCCTGCATTGAGGCCTCCTTGTATATCGGTTTCTAGTGTGTCACCAACCATCACACAGTCCCCAGGCTGTACTCCAAGGAGATCACAGGAGTAATGAAATATGGAAGGTGCCGGTTTCTCCTCTTTCTGCTCTCCACCTACAACAATAGCGTCAAAATAGGACTGACAGGCACAAGCCTTGATCTTCTCCCTCTGGGTCTGTTGTTCTCCATTTGTTAATAAAAGTAGGCGGACCTCCTTTCGAAGTTCAGTGAGCATGGCTTTGACATCTTCTGCTAGTGTCATATGCTGTAAACGTGTAGATTTCCACAGGAAATAACATTCTTCAGCTAATTTCCTATTGGCCACACCACCTTTTGTTTCCTGGATTGCTTCTTCCCAGTGTGAAGTCCTGAGGTCAGTAATGCAGCTTTTAGAAGGATGAAAACATTCCTTGCTGAGTTTAACTTGAACTTTGTTGCAGATGATTTCAGCCTCTTCTTTGTAATGGTATTTTGATTGTAAGAGCTTTATCACCTAAATAAAGGAAAATAACTCCATCAACATACTTCATGTCTTTAATACTCATGCTGTGAGCCTATAAACCCAGAGCACAGAAAGATTCTAACTCCACTCCTCTGTCTTAGGGAAGCTCTA
Source organism: Balaenoptera physalus (assembly GCF_965194825.1). Classification (NCBI taxonomy): domain Eukaryota; kingdom Metazoa; phylum Chordata; class Mammalia; order Artiodactyla; family Balaenopteridae; genus Balaenoptera; species Balaenoptera physalus. Next base: position 45,150,472 of record NC_138898.1, on the reverse strand, counting down.
TTACCACACCATTTCTGTTGGGAATTGGTCTTATTTTTAAAGAACACAAGAGTGAAGGTTTCCCAACCTTTCTAGACAACTCATTCATATTTTTTTACCAATTTTTTCTAAGAAGATTCTTTATATATATGTATAGCTAATAAAAATCCCTCATTTGTCAGTTTAAGTCTACCACCTTTCATTCTGGTCATGAAGACATGAAAATAAAACTGTGCTTATATTTAGTAAAACATAAAATTTCTAACAACCGATATTTAGACTCTTCCCAGAAATAACGCTAGTTCACCTAACCTTTCCTCATCTATATCCATTTTACGTTCTGAAGGCCTAAATTAACCAACATATAAAAGGGGACCTAATTCTATACTTTTAAAAACAGGTATATGTAGCTCTAATGGAATCAAGCATGTTCTGTGACCTCAGCAGTTTAATGACAGTGCTTCTTCCAAACTTAGGATTCCAGATAAAAAACTTCAAGTAGCTCTGAGTCTCCCTCTTTGTCACACTGGTTCTGAATTCCTTATCATAATCCTTCTTATGTTCCCACAGCTCTTTATCTTGACTTTTTATTAGATTAGGTTCTTATCCCTTTGGCCTATCTTCTAACACCAAGACTCTAATGCGGCAAAGCATTATGCCCAGTACTCACATACATTATTTCTAATCTTTCCTACAACTCTGCAAGGGAATTTCCTTTCTGAGATGAGGGAATGGAAGTTTAGAACTGATAAATAACTTGCCCCAGCTGAGATTTAAGCCCATACTTGCCTAACTCCACAGGCCACATGCTTGCCTTTATACTATGTATTTGGCACTGGAGACTGGACCCTTTGTCCTCATGAACTTATCTGGTGGGGAAAATAACCACCACAAATGCTAGGTTGAGTGCCTTGACAGTCACACAAAAAACTGGAAATAAAATGTAAGGAGCAACCCCAGAGTTGTTGGGTAAGGAGGGCAGAGGAAGGAACATTTAAACCAAGGCGTTACCAAGCCCAAAGGTGGGGATGGGAGGAGGATAAAATCATTCTAGACAGAAGGAACAGCACAAAGACACAGTACTTGGAATTCTATGAACTGGGAAAGGCAAGAAGCTGAGTTCAGCCACAATGGAAGGCAAATGAGGGCGAGTGCTAGAGATGAGGCTGGGTAGGCTGTAGCTACCGAAATTCCCTTGGCACACCTTATGCCCATACATGCCAAAGGCTTCATACTGCAAGTGCTTGGGCTTCTCTGCCTGGGAGCTTTATCTCGCCATAGGGGCACCCATGCACATAGGCTGGAGCCAGAGTATAGCCCAAGGAGCAGGTCTCAACCAATAAGAAGCAGATATTGGTGGGTTTCCCCTTGGAAGGGACAAGTAAAGTATGTCTACATGTGTCTCCCAGAGTCCCCAACCGTTCACACAGTTCCCCGCTCATGAACACAGCCTGTATTAGATTCCTCCCCTTCCCTGTCTGACTCCACCACCCGCTACAGTGCTTCCTAGGGTCACCTTCCAAGTGAACTGCTTGCACTTGAAGCCGCCTGTCCCAGGGACATCTGGGAAAGTCGATCATGCCAAGGCGGTTTTGGATCTTTGAGGAAGAGGGCAATGCACACAGCTGGGGCTAAAGATTTTCTGTTGTTGAAGTGAACCAGTCAAAGTCAAGTTAAATTGTGTTACCCTAAACTCTATAGGGAATAAATGATCTGCTACTCACACCAGACACTCAATTCACCTACTGAAAAGGGGAAACAGCTGAATAGACACATTCTTCCTCCAGAGTATAAAAACCACACCAAAGGTAAAGGAAATATTTTTCAGGCTATTTGTGTTAATCACAAAACATAATAGTTAAGAAAAGTCTTACTAGTCGGAGAAAAATAAACCAGCCCTAAGAATTTTAGGTGAAGGGAAAACTTTGAAATTTCTTGCTTTATAAAGTTAAATTTCAATGAAGAAATCAAGCCTTTTCAATCTCCATAGTTATGTCACCATCTTTTCTAGCAATGTCAACTGAATTACTCCTGAGCTATGATTGAAGGTCACTATACAGTTTTAGCAACGCTACTGCTACACAATAAAAGGACACAGGCCTCTAGGACTCCACAGTACTTGCGATTCAACAGGAACTGGCTCACAGTTCATAAATGAAAGCTTCCAATAAAGATCCAGTTTCCTATAAACTGCAATTGGCAGTTTGTTAAGCACATTCTTGGGATCTGAAAAAGCAGATTAGCTCACCTTAAAGGGGAGATTCTTGTAGAGGTATGTTGCTCCCAAGTTTCAAAACTGCTTCCCATTACATTCCCTGAATTAACTTTGCCATTTTGTCACACAGAAACTAATTACATATTCATTTGGAACAACAAGTGGCATTTTAATAATATAAACAGCTTTGGGAAAGATGTTTATCAGTCATTCACATATTAATATTAGTTCAAACAGAAATAAGACCTAAGGTGAATTAGTCCACATTACTGGTGCAAACTCTCCTAACACCTGCACTGAGAGAATGGGAGTCTAAATTTAATTGGGGATGGAAGGAAAAGATCTCTAATTTAGAGGTGTGATGACATTTTGCGTAAGGGTAAGTCAGGCCTGAAAAGGCTTCTGAGTAGAATGAGCCCACTAGGCACGTACAGGCCTGAAGAAGGGAGAGCTAAGATAGTGAGAGAGGGGAGATCAATTTCTAGACACAATATAAACTCAAATTCCATCTACTTCAAAACTCTATTTAAGGCTCTATCTCAACACATACAAAAAGGAAACTCTGTTCTACCTCCTACTTTCTGGACCCAGACTTAAAATACCGTTAGTACTAGTGTTTAGCTGTGATTTAAAAAGACTTTTTGAGGGCCAGTGTGGGAACCATACAACACATACGATAAAGATATGGGGCTTCCCTGGTGGCGCAGTGGTTGAGAGTCTGCCTGCCAATGCAAGGGACACGGGTTCGAGCCCTGGTCTGGGAAGATCCCACATGCCGCGGAGCAACTATGCCCGTGAGCCACAGCTGCTGAGCCTGCGCGTCTGGAGCCTGTACTCCGCAACAAGAGAGGCCGCGATGGTGAGAGGCCCGCGCACCGTGATGAGGAGTGGCCCCCGCTTGCCACACTGGAGAAAGCCCTCGCACAGAAACGAAGACCCAACACAGCTAAAGATAAATGAATAAATAAATAAATAAATTAAAAAAAAAAAAAGATATGAAGTGGCTGAATTCTAAATAAAACTGTTTTAAAAAATACATGCTCACAAAACATGATGGCTGCATACAGACTAACAATTCAAGCAGCCCTCCTGTTATTTTTAGTTCAAGTCTTTGTTCAAACATCATCTACTCTATGTGGCCTAATCTGACCAACCTATTTTAAAAATGCAATTCTTTCTCCCCTCCAGTTTTTCTGACACACTTATAAATAAAAGCACATTTATTATGTTCACTGTCATACCCATTAGAAAGCAAACTCAAAAATGCAGAAATCTTTTTGCTTTGTTCTCTGAGAAACCCCAATTTTCTGGAGAAGGCTTCCTCTTGAGTAGTGACACTGAAAGGCCTGAAGAGGGTGGAAATAGCTTTCCCAGATGATTTAAAAATAAATTAAAGCTGATAGCCAATATTTTGTAATAACTGTAAATGGAAAGTAACCTTTAAAAATTGTATATAAAAAAAAAGAGGCTGAAAAAAGAAAAAATAATTAAAGCTGATATATAGTCAGTATATGACTCCTTCTCCTCAAGCCCAAGGCAATGGCTGGACCTTTCCCCCTTCCTCCTTTCACAAATCATTCAGAGTGATTCAGAAAGCTGGCATGTTAGTTCTGAATAGGCTAACATTTGTGGGTGTTGTATTATTATGTGATAAAGCGATACTAGATCCTCGTATAGTTAATTCTGCACATTTCATAGAATATTTATAAAGCAAATGGTAAGAACCAAGTCTGGAGAACTGGACTTTTATCCATCCATTCAACACTCACCCTGTGTCAAACACAGGGTGATGAATAAGACAGTTTGTTCTCTCTTAAGAAGCTCACTATTTAGCTGTGGGCATGTGAGTTGGAATGTGGAGGATGAACTGGACATGGTAAGCCTGGCATCAAGACCATAGTAACAGTCTAGATGAGAGACAAGTCCAGCTTTAACTAAGACAAGGGCAGGGGGGATGTGCAGGAGAGGACAGACTTGGTGACAGAGTGGACGGTGGTATAATTCTGGAACACTGGACTGTATGTACTTCCCATGCATTACATTAAACCTAGCTGATAAGGTTTTTGAGAACTAATTTCACTATTCAAATATCACTATTTAAAGATTTGAGGCTTAGAGCAGTTAACTAACTTGTTCGGGTGCTTTCAGCTAGGTATTGGGAGAGCTGTGATTCAAACTCAACTGTCTAATTTTAAAGCCTAAACTCTTGGCCTATAGCAAGGATTGGAATAAAACAAGAACTTAATGACAACACACTGGACTTGGCCTGCCAAAAACACACAGGTAAATATGTACAGTTTTCAGCTAGAGATACTGGAGACAATATAGCAGGGGATGGTGCCCCTGAGGTCAAGATCAAAGGCATGAAGATGGAAGGGACAGTCAACAGTGTATAATGCTTCGGTAAAGTCATTAAGACAGACTTAAAATGTCCAGGATTCTGGCAATTTGGGAGGTGCCTATAGATGGTGAGTTTACTTCATTCTAGTGGCAAAAACAAAAAAAACCACTACAGTGGTTTTGGGAATACACAGGAAGTAGAAACATGGAGATAATGATATAGATTTCTCTTGAAAAACATGGCTGTCAAGAGAGGTAATATCTTGTGGAGAAAGAAGGGTCCAAGGGAAGCGTTCTTTTTAAAGTACTGGACATTTTAAAAGATTCTGCATGAATTATTCACATTTGCTTATTTTTTTTTAAGCTGAAAAATGGACATAGGTTTGCTGCCCTTTTTTTATTTTTTGCAATAATTGTATAAAATAATCGTTAACATTTTTCCAATGCATATTTTGGAGAATCATTCTGCTAAATTGTTATACACATTATCTCAATTAATTCCCCAAAACAGTCTTTTAAAGTTGGCCCTAGTGTCGTACTATAATACAGATGAGAAACTGAGGCACTGAGTTGAGTTATTTGCCTGAGATCTCAGAGAAAACTGTGGAGCCAAGAATCAAACCCAAGAAATGTGCAAGCTGACTATATAGGATTAAACATTATTATATTGCTTATGGAGTATCATAAGAGAGTGGAAAGACATCTTTATCAAATAAACAAATAAAAATAGAGCATTGGACAGATCCGAAAACGCAGCAAGAGTGGAATGCACCAAGAAAGAGGATGAAGAGGCTGAAGATCCAGGGAGACACAACCTAACTAATGAAGCATGAAGAGGACGGGGCACTCAGGGCTGTAAGGATTAGCTTCTGAAAGTGGGTTTTTCAGATATGGCAATCCTTAGTTTTCTCTTTAAAGCTGAATGCAGACGAAAAAAAGCAGGGGTGGCTTCGGGTCTTGAACAGCACGGGAAAGGTCTGAAAGAGCATCAGTAGGTACAGAAAGGGGAGGATGCGGCGGAGCAAGGCCTCGTGAAAGTAAACCTACTGAGGATCACACCCACAGCAGGAACACCTGCGGAGAAAACTCCCTCGAGTCGATAAAGTCCAGGATCAAAGGTCCAACGAAGAGCACGCGGTGGGAGACCATCCTCCCGCGGTCAGTCCCGGAGAGCCGGGTGTCCGCTCGTCCCGGCAGGTCCAAACCTGTCCCGGCAGAAAGCCAGGCGCCTGGCGCGCGGCCGCCTTTCTGTGCGGAGGCGACTCTGCCCTCGTGGCAGTTTGGCGACATCCTTCCGGGAGCCCGAGCGCTGGGAGCGCCCTCAGGTCGCAGCCTCCCCGCTCTCTGAGCGGGGCCGCCGCCGCGGGCCGGCACGAGGGGCCTCCGGGACCAGGAGCGCCGGCGCGGAGGGAGCCGACAGGGCAGTGGGCCGGTGGCCCAAGGGGGCGAGAGAGCGCGCGGGGCGGAGCGCCGGGCTCTCCGGAGGGAAGCGGTAGCCGGAACGTTACCTCCAACATGCCCTTCCGACTCGCCCCGGCCGTGTCGATGAGCGTGTTGTCCAAGTCGAAGAAGACTGCCCGCACCCGGCTCAGCCCCATGCCGCCGCCGCCTGCGCGACGCGCCAACTCGCAGCCGCGCGGGCGGCTGCGCGAAACGGGCCGGCGGACGGGAAATACCGGGGCGGAGCCGCGAGGCCACCGGACCCTTGCGCACCGGCGGGGAACTCCCGCGAGATGTCCCCATACCTGAGCGCCGCGGAATAGCGAGGTCCCGCGAGACTCCGGAATCGTGGTCCTAGGGAGGGCTTGGGACTCGTCCCCGTCACGGTGAGAGGGCTTGTCTGAGTCGCTGACGTGTAGGGGGTGGTCGGAAGCGCGGCTTCCTTCTTGGTGCCTCTCTGTGCTTACTTCTTTTCTCATTTTGCCCTCCTTGCGTGAGGAGGACGTCGTGACTGTCCGCGGGAGGTTTTCTGCGCCTTGTGGCGACCGGGAGGAGACGGAACAAGGGGCTTTTCCGGTCGGACCGGGTGTCCTGGCCCGCGCAGCGCCGGCAGCTTCCGAGCGTGGCCGGGTCGGGGGTGTGTGTGTGTGGTTACGAGTCTGCGGCCCCGCTGGATGGCAGGAGACGACTCAGAGCTGGGGGACGTGTTGGAAAGGTGTAACCTGGATTTTGAAGCCGTTGTTTGACGGCTCTGCCTGAAGACCGAGGGCTCCGTAGTGTCTGCCCGATGTTTTGTCCACCTTGATTTGATGGCTTTTCCTGAAGCCTTGCATTTTCCGGTCGCTGGGTGTCTTTTTTACCTGGATGATTTTCAGGTATAGCCAGAGGCTGAGGTACCTAGAGATCTGTTAAACCTGCAGAAGGTCAGGAACAATTGTGTGTTTGCTTTCTGCTGTTAGCAGAATAAGGATCGTGGAACTAATCTCTAATCTTCTGTCTAAATTGTCTCTGTTGGGTAACCTCACTGAAATTTGGACATGTAGTCATCATCAGTGACCAGAAATTGTCTATCAGGTAGAACAGGGCCACCGGTCGAATCTGGCCTGCCACCAGATTTTGTTGGATCTGTGAGCAGGGTGATTGTTACATTTTTTAAAATAATTGAGAAAATAATCAAAAGAAGTGTATTCATGACACGTGAACATTATATGAAATTCAAATTTTAGTGTACATAAATAGTATTCATGTATTGTCTTTTGCTGCTTTTGCCATACAATAGCAGAGTTGCATGGTTATAAGTGAGACCATATGGCCTGCAAAGCCTAAAATATTTACTATCTGGCACTTCATAGAAAAAAATCTGCCCACCCCTGAGATACATGATTAACAGTTGGGCTGCTGATGTTCAGTACCATCAGATCAGTTGTCTTTTTGTTAATAGGTTTTTCTTCTGCAGTGGCAGACTACAGTTTCCATGTTTTGGAGCAGAATCACTGGTGACCTCTCTTTGCTACTGTGGAAAATCAATGAATAGCCGTTCCTCAAAAACATGACTCTGTTTATGTGCAGGGCTAGTCTATCAATTTTGGTCATTTAGATTAGCAATCGGCCGAAATTATGAGTGCATTAATTAGAGTTACTTTTTTTAATTTCCTGAATTGTAAGAATAAATTTAGCATAAAACTGCATATGGGCACATGAAGTCTATAGGTTTGGTGTTTTTTTTTTTTTTTGACCACACCGTGAGGCATGTGGGATCTTACTTCCCCGACCAGGGGTTGAACCTGTGCCCCCTGCATTGGGAGCGTGGAGTCTTAACCACTGGACTGCCAGGGAAGTCCGTATCCTTTTTCTGATGTGCATATAGTTTATTGACTTAGGCACAAATCCAAAGTCAGAGAAGGTGCAGCAGTCTGCATGTATAATCAATCCTCTTGACTTAATGGGTTGGGTGTTTGACAGGTTTCTTTTTGTGACAAGTACTCTAATGGCATTCCATGACCTGTCCAACTTGGCTGCTTGAAGGGAGGTGGTGGCCAGGTACAGTACACTGACAACTTTAGTTCCTTCTAATTAAATGTCTCCAGGCTTTAGGTTGTTGCAGTTGATGTTTGTGAACCAGTGAATTTTCCTGTACGCTTTTAAGGTGGTGAAATGTATAGGCTCCTCATTATAAATGAGCCTCAGGTTATTAGTACATTACTTAACTGGTCAGCTTGACAGATTTAACACTACTACCTAGATGTTTTCCTATTTCCAGGAAGCAAGGTCTAAATAAAAGATTGGTAATTGTGAGACTTGATCAAGGAACACAAAGTGAAAACTAAACTGTAACACTTGTCTCTCCTGCATCCTGCAGCATGGCACCATTGCTGTGCAACTGCTGCTACCCAACATTGATCCTGTCTTGTCCTACCCTAGGGAAGTCTTTCCCAGACCCTTCTTCCCAGCCACCTCTCCTGTACAAGTTCGTTACAACTCTATGACTTCAAAAGAGAGGCTTGCCCTGTGGTTTAAACTTTAAAGGTTTTCTCAGAATGGGGCATTGCTCAGTTGAGGGGCAAGATAGAAACAACCAGAAGAGAATCTCACAGGCTCCCACTACATCTACCCAGCTATCATCAGCTATACCCACCTACGCTGCCTGATGACCTTAAATGAGCCACCTCTGCTGCCTTCTGTGGCTAGCTCTTTCAGCTGTTTACTAGATTCCTGCCGCTACTTAAGGACATCTTTTCAGCAATTCTTTCCTCCTCTCTTTCACATCAAAATTTTCCCGGGCTTCCCTGGTGGTGCAGTGGTTGAGAATCTGCCTGCCAATGCAGGGGACACGGGTTCAAGCCCTGGTCTGGGAAGATCCCACATGCCGCGGAGCAACTGGGCCCGTGAGCCACAACTACTGAGCCTGCGCTTCTGGAGCCTGTGCTCCGCAACAAGAGAGGCCGTGACAGTGAGAGGCCCGCACACCGCGATGAAGAGTGGCTCCCGCTTGCCACAACTAGAGAAAGCCCTCACACAGAAACGAAGACCCAACACAGCCAAAAAAAAAAAAAAAAAAAAAAAGGCAGATGCTTGCTTTAAAAAAAAACAAAACTAGATTTGTCTTCAATGTTCTGTGCATCTCCACAGAAAATATTAGAAATATATTTGTGTTGTGTTAAAAAAAAATGTCTAAGTTATACCTCAATATTATTAAAACAAAACAAAAACCAAAAACAGCTTGCTGTACAACCTGGTCCATCTGATCCCATATATGTTACATAAAGTAAAAATTATTCTAGGAATTCCCTGGTGGCACGATGGTTAAGAATCCGCCTGCCAATGCTGGGGACATGGGTTCGATCCCTGGTCCGGGAAGATCCCATGTGCTGTGGAACAACTAAGCCCGTGCGCCACAACTACTGAGCCCACATGCCACAACTACTGAAGCCCACGCGCCTAGAGCCTCGTGCTCTGCAACAAGAGAAGCCAATGCAATGAGAAGCCCGCGCACCACAATGAAGAGTAGCCCCTCCTCACCCCAACTAGAGAAAGCCTGCACACAGCAACAAAGACCCAACGCAGCCAAAAATAAATAAATAAATTTATTTTAAAAAATTATTCTAACTCATTAACACACGATTTTTTCCTCTGCAAAATGGAGATTCCAATCCTAACTTGCAGGTTGGTTGAGAGGGTAAAATATGGCAATGATTACCTGAACAGGACAGTTGCTCCGTAAATGCTAACTGAATCATTTTCCACAAGACCCTGTCTATACCAGGAGTGCATCAGCCTGAATAAAGTGCTGAGAGAAGGAGTGCTGGGACAATGTTGGAAGTGTCCTGAATGAGAGCATAAGATCTGGGGAATATTCCTTGTGAAGAGGCCTGGTTGACTGAGAACCAGCTGAGGCTCTGAGCCCCAGATGGGACAGTGCAGGTCATGAGATGTCAGACATGAGCAAAGGACACCCACCATTGTTTTGAGCAGAGAAGGCACTGCTGGAAGGCAACAGGTTAGGAGTACCCACCGGAGGTTGGGCTGTCCTCCCTTTCCCTAGCAGAGAGTCCTCTCTTGGGTGGGCAAGGCATTGGAGGAAGTAGAGCTAGAGGCTAACAAAGGGTGTGATCCTGAGAATGTCCTTGGAAATTCCCAAGCCTGGGGAATGGCCTCCTCTTGTTTAAAAAAAAAAAGTATTAGTCCTGTCAGAGAAGAAAAGAACTATGGGCAGCTTCCTAAGAATAGACCCAGGGTGTAGGTATCAGAACACAGCCTATCCTGACATGATACTGACTCTGAGCAGAAAGTTTGTCCTCTTTGTGCCTCTGGAATAATGAGGTTTTACTATTAGTAATATTTAACACTTATTGAGCATTTAATATACACCATAGATGGTTCCCAGTGTTGTACAAGATTTCCTCATTCAATCCTCACAACGATCCTATTAAGTGGTTATTTTTTTACCCATCTTTTTCAGATGAGGAAACTGAGAGTTTAAATACGTTTCTCAAAGTGATGGAGCCTAGATCTGAAGTCTCACTGTAAAGGCCATGCTCTTAACCAGTTGGGCCAGAGTTTCTGCCCAGCCCAATCTTTGAACTTTGGCAACTTGCCTCCCAGCCTGGGGGCTTGAGAGCAGTTCTCGCTTCCACCTGTTGGGAAGGTGTTTCCAGCCTGGCACCTGTCGACTTAAAAAATATTCACAACATAAAAGTTGAGAGTTATGTTTTATTCGGCAGGAAGTCTTAGGACTTCAAGCCTGGAGGCAGCATCTCAAATAACCCTGAGAGAACTGCTCTGAGGAGGTGAGGTGGTGGTGGGGGAGCCAGGTTATACAGAAATTTGCAACAAAGGGCAGATAGTCCAGACGTCAAAAGATTATTGTTGGGACTTCCCTGTTGCCGCAGTGGTTAAGACTCTGCGCTCCCACATGCATGCTGCAACTAAGAGTTCACATGCCACAATAAGGAGCCGGCGAGCCGCAACTAAGGAGCCTGCCTGCCGCAACTAAGACCCGGCACAACCAAATAAATAAATAAAATAAAAAATAAAATTTCTAAAAATAAAAAAGATTATTGTTAATTAAAGAAAACCAGGTATCCCAAGTTAAGGAATTTAGTGCTTTTCTATATATGGGAAGATGCAAGAATCTGGGCTCACTGAAATCATTCCTTTGATGTGCACCTCAGCTATCTGGGTATCCTGTGTTTTCACATCCTGAGTTTCCTCAGGGCTCACCATAGGGAGTGATGAGTCTGATGGCTGCTAGATGGCAGGTATTCTTTCCTTCCTGAGTTTCCTCAGGGCTCAGTGACTAACGTTGGAGGGCTGCAATCTCTGATGACTGACTGATATGGCAGGAAATATTCCATTTCTCAGATCCTCCTCTTGGTCAGGAATTCAACCAATATTTGGGAAACATTTCATGACCAAATTTTGTCCCATGGCGCTGGGAGGCTCATCCTAGATCAGGCGAAAATTCCTGTTGATATGCTACTCCAGGAGCTAATTTCCAGATTAGGCCCTGTTGATAATTAAAGATTCTCTGGATCCTCTGTCTTCCTAGTCTATTATGATCCAGGAAATGTTTTCCCTTATTGCTTCTTCCCATATCTAGAATCACACTATTACAATTATTCTATAAGAGTCATAAATGTGATCTATTTTCTCAAGATGTTTAGCCATCATCAGTTTTGTTGGAGGCCACATTGAGTACTATAAAAGACAACAATCTTATAAAATAGACAGGATATAAGTAATGTAGGTAGTAACATTACAAAGTCATAGTACAGCAGGAAGACAAATCATAAACAATTTGGAAACAAAGAACAAATTAAAACAATCATTAGTTTAACTAGTTGTAATCCAGTTGCATCAAATCCACAGGAGAGCCAGCTGGAGAAACCAAATTCTGGAAGGATCAGGTGGAGAGAAAAAGATAAATGTTTCCTCTTTGTTTACAAAGGTATACTTTATCAACTTGTTGTAGGTCATAGCATAAGAGAAAAGGTTTTTCTGGAAAACAAAGCTTTAGCTAGTGTATTTTCAAAAAGTCATAAACTTATAAATCATACTCATCAGTTCATTCAGTCTCATGTAATTAATTCCTGTTGATCTGGATGAAGTCATCAGGTTTTCCGTTAGAGTTCTGTCGTTTGTTACCCAGTTCAGTGGTATTATCTAAAGCTATCAGAAACTTATATTTGTTTAAAAAGTTCTTTTTTTTGAGTCTTCTTGAAAATCTTCATTTTGTAAAAGCATCAGTGTAAAATAATGATTGTCTATAAAAGCTAAAACTTAAAATAGCATGGTAAAGATCTGAGTACAATGCAATTAGCAGGAAACTTGGATATTTCTGTGACATATAACATTTTTGGATAATAACTAGAATTATGACTGATAACATTATATCAGGACATATCAGATGTTAGGGATTCCATATAAATTTTGGAATATCTGTATTAATAACATTTATCCATAAACTATAACCTGAGGTTCATCTCCAATCACTTGACAATGTTTCTGAAGTAATTAAACATACCAAATAAACTTAGTTTAACATTCCTCTCTGAGATGTCTCAGAGATGTTCCTTTGAAGCATCCCAGAGTCAGCTGGAGGCTAAAAGAGCTTTAGTTCGATTTTGATATTTGGGAAGTTTGTTAAAAAATATCAAAAAGGGCACAGAAACTCACACAATCTGTTATCGAAAAGGGGCACTCTAAGAAACTTTGTTCAAATTCCAGTCATGTACTACCTTACTTAACAACAAAATCCATTTACTTAATTAACTTCAGTCTAAATTTAGTTAATCCTGACCATGTATAAAATTTTTTCCTCAATAAAATGTAATTCCATTCATCGTACCTTCTCTACTGAAAACACACATTCTACTTTCGTACTGTATACTGAAATGCTTCCTATTAGCTTTAATTACATGTTTAAATTAGAATCCTCAAGTCTTAAAAACCTTAATTTCTAGTGAAAACTAAGAAGTAAGCAATTATGAATTTTCTTTTACATTAGCATTCTGTAGATTGGTGAACATAAATACCAGTGGTAATTTCTAAATACATTCATTTTCTTACAGAGGACATCTCAAGGTGGCACCAAACATTTTCATTAATAGTCCTAAATACCTTTAGTTTCTCTATTTAGTAATTGACGTATCAGTATCTTATTTTTTTTGAAATTATATAGCTATTCAATAAACCTCCATCACTTAAATTAGCACAACTCTAGACCTTTAAGTTACCAAATATCTGTAAAGATCATTTTAAGTAGACATTTCTAAAATATAGTTTTAAAGAGTTTACCCAAAAGTTCTTACCTCATTTACATATAAAGTCTCATCATATCAAGTTATTTTCCTTGCAACAGATATAATAAGGTCTTATTTGACATCTGTTAAACCTAGGTACAATAAAGTATTATACTTAATATTAATGACTCTAAAGACATGTCTATAATAAATAGATCAACAAACAAACTTTAATACCAAGTGTCAAATTAATATTGAATATTTCCCAGTTCATGTGAACCTGAAAGTCATTTTGGCTGGTTTCTTTAATTTGTAAGCGCTTTCTTTTAAATTAAATAGACCTCTTTATAAATTCAATTTTGATAATAACTTCCAGAGGTAGAGATATCTCGTATGTATAATGTGCACACAGACATATAAACAGACAAAACTAGAGATCTCATGGCTTCACTTAAAAAAAAAAACTTAGTTATGAATCAGGTATTAAAATATAAACTTACTAGTTTACAAAGAACAGTTGGAATACATTAAAGTTGCTTGCTCAGATGACCAAGGCTTTACTATTTGTAAAGTTTGGCTGAGGTAGCATTCCCAGCGGTTTGAATTTTAAAACTACCACTTTGTCATTTTTTTTTCTCTTGGTTTCAGGTCTTGCCTGACTGAGCTAATGAGGCTCAGTCTCAGGTCCTCGGGCCTGTATTTACATTTCTGGTTTGTAGAGATTTGCAAGAGAAAGACAGTTGCTTTTAGTTCCCCAAAGAACAGGTCTGTCACCGAAAGGATACTAAAAGATTGATTTGTCCAACTATATATTATATCAGTGAGAAGATTTCTAACTAAACTGAAGTTTACAATGTCAACTACAAATTGGCACTTGCCACCTACTTCTACAAGGATTAAATCATGTGCTGCTGCAGCTGCTGACTTTCAACACCCCCTGAAAGGAGTTCAGGGTGGAGAGCAGAAATGAGGCACTCTGTGCTCTGGGAAAAACTGGCAGAACAGGTCTTCAGATAGTTAGATACTTTAAGGAGCTGATTTCATGAGCCCAATTCTTATATCTCCTCATATGTAGAAAAGCACTAAAATCTTTCTTGGTGATGTCTGCTCCTCGTGACTAGCAGTAACCCTCAAGAGACTAGCAGAAACCTTCGGCAAAAAATAATGTGCTTGATTGCATGTACTCCCCCTTCACCAAAATCACATATATACTGACCTTTCCCCCACCTCTTTGGAGCAGTTTCTCAGAGCTATCTGAGATACTGTCTCCCGGGCTATAGTCCTCATTTTGCCCCAAATAAAACTTAACTCACAACTCTCACGTTGTGCATTTTTTTAAGACCACAACGAGTTCTATGTTCTAGAACTTCAGAGTTTAATTTATCATGCCTTCAAAGGCTTGTATAAGGCATTCAGGAAAGACCTTCTTTCTGAGTTTACAAGTTAAACCCGGAGCAAAATCACTATTTTTTTTTATTAGCCCTTGAATGTTAGTTCCCAGTTTTTACTTATTTGTGTGGCTCAGGTAACCCTATTCGTTAGGGGAAACACTGACTGAAACCACCCACCCTGGCCAGGCCCAATAGTAACCACGTGCATGAGTTATCTTAAACAGGAGGTCCTGGTAAGGAATGCGGAACTAACAAGATACCATCAACCGGAAGAATTCGGGAAAGGTCAAAAGGAGAGGAGACGCCATATGTCCATATGTCCTCCCAACCTCCCAGAATCCTTCTGGCTGGAATCCATCTTGGCTGAACCATGCATGAGCCACCAGGAAGGACCCTGAGTCAGAATGATTGGCCAGAGACAACCTGGAAACTAATCCCATCACCATAAAACCCGAGACTGCGAGCCACGTGGCAGAGCAGTCCTTCTGGGTTCCCTTACCCTCCTGCTCTCTGCCCGGGCGCCCCTTCCCAATAAAGTCTCTTGCTTTGTCAGCACGTGTGTCTCCTCGGACAATTCATTTCAGAGTGTTAGACAAGAGCCCACTCTCGGGCCCTGGAAGGGGTCCCCCTTCCTGCAACAGTTGGAAGAATGTTTCTAGTTCACTATCCACTCATTCATCTCCATCACTGTCTGGTTGCTTCCTCCTTGTCCTCTCATCACCCGCCATCTCTCTCCAGTTCCTTTTTCCTGCTCAGGTCAGCCCAGGGAAGAGCAGCAGATCCGAAGCACGTCCAAACAAATAATGGGGAAAAAAAAATCAATGAGGCAACAGAGTGGGGGAATGTAACAGCATTCTCCATGTAGGCTGAGAACCCCCTACTCTAGCTGTTTTTCCTCCACCAATTCCTGTAGATCAATGCTGTCCAATAGAACTTTACATGATGCTGGAAATAATTCTACGTCTGTGCTGTCCAATGCAATAGTGCTAACTCCATGTGGCTATTGAGTACACGCAATATAGTTAGTGCAACTGAGGAGCTGATATTTTTAAATTGTATTTAATTTTAATTAATTTACATTTAAGTAGCTGCATGTGGCTGGTAGCTACCAGATTGTATAGCACAGTCGCCCGCTAGGGGTGGGATGACCACTATCACATCAAGCTGGTTTAGCCACCTCTTATGTTCCTTTGAGGTGTGTCTGGTGGCTCTTGTTAAATGGTCTTCAGACTTAGGGTTTGCATTTGTTTTATTTCATTTTTTTTTTGGCGGCCCCAAGCAGCTTGAGGGCTCTTAGTTCCCTTACCAAGGATCAAACCCGGGCCCTCGGCAGCAAAATTGTGGAGTCCCAACCACTGGACAGCCAAGGAATTTCCTGTTTTATTTCAGAGACAAGGAAAAAAAACTTCCAGTTACCATCCTGATATTTAACAGATGAACTGTCTATTCTTCAATCTCGGGCAATTCTCAACTTGCATACTGGTCTCCTTCCGCCTTGCAATGAATAAATACTCCTGAACTTCCCTCTTCCAATTATGCCCTCTTTTGTTCCTTCTTTGCTGAGTTACCTTTAGCATGCCAATGCTGCATTATCTTTCATCCTTTAAAACATCTTCTGGACTTCCCTGGCGGTCCAGGGGTTAACACTCCGTGCTTCCAATGCAGGGGGTGTGGGATCAAACCCGCACACCCTTCATTCCAAGGCGAAGTCTTAACCACTGGACTGCCAGGGAAGTCCCAAATCACCTTTTTCAAAAAAAAATTAATTTTTATTGGAGTATAGTTACTTTACAATGTTGTGTTAACTTCTACTGTACAGCAAAGTGAATCAGCTATACCTATACATATATCCCCTCTTTTATGGATTTCCTTCCCATAGAAAACACTTTTTAAAAATTCATGAAAAAACTATTTGAGCTAATAAATGAGTTTGGCAAGGTTGCAGGATACAAGATCAATATACAAAATCAATTGTATTTTTATTTATTTGCAATGAGCAAACCAAAATAAAATTATGAGAATAATTCCATTTATAATAACATCAAAAAGAACAAGATACTTAGGAATAAATTTAACCAAGGAATTGCAAGACTTTTACACTGAAATTACAAAATATTGTCTAAAGAAATTAAAGAAAAACTACATAAATGGGAAAAACTCATGGTCACAAATTGGAAAATTTAATATTCTTAAATGGCAATTCTCCCAAAACTGATCTATAGATTCAATTTAATTCCTATCAAAATTCCAACTGCTTTTGTTTTGCAAAAATAAACAAGCTAATCCTAAATTTTATATGAAATTGTAAGGCAACCCAAATAGCTAAAATAATCTTGAAAAAAGAAGAACAAAATTGGAGGATTCACACTTCCTGATTTAAAAATTCACTGTAAAGATACTAATCAAAACTGTGTTACTGGCATAAATGTAGACATACAGATCAATGGAATAAAATAGGGAGTTCAGAAATAAAACTCATACATCTATGGCCAATTGATTTCCAACAAAGGTGCCAAGATTATTCAATGGGGAAGGAATATTATTTTCAACAAATGTTCCCGGGGCAACTGAATACCCACATGCAAAAGAATGAATTTGGACTCCTACCTCACACTAAAACTTGTGGAAGGAAATGGTGTTGGGGAGCCCATAGCTGGTGTATTAAATTCAGAATACACAGATCGGGACTCCCCTGGCAGTCCAGGGGTTAAGACTTGCCTTCCAGTGCAGGGGGTGAGGATTCGATCCCTGGTCGGGGGGCTAAGATCCCACATGCTTTGCAGTGGAAAAAACCAAAACATAAAACAGAAGCAATATTGTAACAAATTCAGTAAAGACTTAAAAAAAAAAAGAAAAGAATACACAGATCATGACCTGCTGAATGAGGAGGCACAAGCCACCCATGGGGGTTGGCAAGTAGCTCCCTCAGCATCCAGGCTCCCACTTTGGGGCAATGAAACCCTAGGGTCATTTTCATTGAAGGCACAGTTTCAATACACTCACATAAAGGAAGTAAAGTTACAAGATTTATTACTTACAAATCCCAGAAATGGGGCGGGGGGGACACAATGAGCTGGGGGAAGGGCAGTCCTCCACTTCAGGTTACGAGTGAGCAGGAGATAGAGAGCAAGGTAGTAAGCGTCTGTTGGTTGGGGCAGACTTTTCTCGGGTTCAACTCTAAGTGGTCATTTTTAGTAATTTTCCTGGGAAAAGCAAAGTGGGAAATTGGGGTGGGTATGCTAAGCTCAGATTTTTATCTAAATGTCCAGGCTCTGGGTGTGAGCAGGATTGTCATACTGTAAAACGCCTCAAAATATCTGTTTTCTCATCACAGAAAAATGGGTATAGTGCTTCCCTGGTGGCGCAGTGGTTGAGAATCCGCCTGCCAATGCAGGGGACACGGGTTCGAGCCCTGGTCCGGGAAGATCCCACATGCTGCGGAGCAACTAAGCCTGTGCACCACAGCTACTGAGCCTGTACGAGTCACAACTACTGAAGCCCGCGCACCTAGAGCCTGTGCTCCGCAACAAGAGAAGCCACCACAATGAGAAGCCTGTGCACCGCAACAAAGAGTGGTCCCCGCTTGCCACAGCTAGAAAAAGCCGCGCACAGCAACGAAGACCCAACGCAGCCAAAAATAAATACATAAATAATAAATTTTTTAAAAAAAGGGTATAAATCTTCATGACCTTGGATGAGGCCATGGTTTCTCAAGTATGACACCAAAGCACAAGCAGTAACAAAGAAAAGAGATAAATTTGACTCATTAAAATTGAAAACTTTTGTGCATCAAAAGACACTCCTATAACATTTTAAAGACAACGCATGTAATGGGAGAAAATATTTGCAAATCATATATCTGATAAGAGTCCAAAAAAAAAAAAGAGTCCAGAAACCAGAATATAGAAAGAACCCCTCCAAAAAGACAAACAATTCAATGAAAAACCAAGTACAGCACTTGAACAGTCATTTCTCAAAAAAAGATATACAAACGGCCAATAAGCACATGAAAAGATGCTAAATATTGTTAGTTATAAGGGAAATGCATATCAAAACTACAGTGAAGTATCACTTCATATACAAATACAAAAATAAAGTCACCAACAGGGAGACTAAACCCAGGACCACTGAAAGGCTGGCGCCAGCATTTCTGCCAATCATCCCCATAAGGAAAGATCTCGTGCTAGGTTGAGGCTTTGTTAAGACCCAGAACTTTGCCTTCTTGCATCCACTTGGACCAGCTCATGCATTTGGTAGACCCTGTCTCTTCGGGTACATTCTCTGTCATGAATGAGAGCTGAGCGACTCTTGCATTACACTCAGAGGCAGGGAAGGAGGGCTCGCTTTTGCTGTATAACAAACCACTCTTAAACTTAATCGTTCAAAACAACATTTTGTTGCCCATAAGCCTGCAGTTTGGGAAGTTCTTGGTGGGGACAGTGCACCTCTGCTCCACATTGCTCCCCTGGAGCAGCTCAAAGGTTGGGGGTTGGAATCTTCTGAAGCCTCACTCATCAACATGGTGGTTGCTGCTGCTGCTGATATTGATGATTGGTGGTCAAGGCTGACTGTCAGCTGGGCTTGTGGCCAGAACATCTACAGTGGCCTTTCCATGTGGCTGGTGACAGGATTCCCAGGTCAAGGATCCCAAAAGGGCCAGCAAAAGCAATGCAGCCCTTTATGACCTTGGAAGTCACATAGCATCACTTCCACCACGTGGATGCAAAGTGAAGGAGGAACAGAGACCCTCCTCTTGATGGAGGAGAGTCTATGCCCATTGAAAGAAGAGTATGGGGGAGGGTGGGACATGATGATGGGACCATCTTTAGAAAATACAGTCCTTCACTGAGGGCATGAGATTTAGATAGATTCCTACCAACTGCCCATATTGTGGTGTGTGTGTGTGTGTGTGTGTGTGTGTGTGTTGTGTTTCTCCTTTAACCTACTCATATCCATGGGCTCCCTGTTGCCTGGAGCCTGACCTTGGAAAAAGCCCCTTATCTCTCCATATCCCAGGCTATGGGACACCTTGGAAGATGTCAGGCTTTATTTAGCACTTTTTAATGAAATCTGCAGAGCTCTCAGGGTTATAAATCATGTGCCGAAAGTTTTGGCTTTGTGCTTAATGACAAAGCTAAGACGAAATGCCTTCCTCTTGGGTTCCCAGCACATCGTTAATTTGCGTTAGAAATATTACCACTCAGCAGTTTCCAAAGTTTTCTCTTTAATAACCCTTTCATCCCATTAGTACACTTTATGGATCTCTTCTCTCTCTCTCTCTCTCTTTTTTTTCCAGAATGAAGAAATCCAAATTATCTTCCTCTGATTACCCTGAAGTACTTATTCCAAGATTCTGCTTTTTATGGTTCTCTCCTCCAATCAGGCAGCCTGCTGAGTCTCCTTCCTTTAGCCCACATGCCAAAGATGTCACAAAGATCAAATGAGCTTGGATCACACACATGGCAGGGTCCTAGCAATAACAAGCTTATCAGTTAGGAATTCATTGGGCTGCAAGTAACCAAACTCTCAGTAGCTTATCAAATAGTGATTCATCTGTTTCACATAAAAAGTCCACAGATGGCTCTTGCTTCTAGTAGTGATAGACTAGCTTATCGCCCACCAACACTCTCACCAAGAACAACCAGAAAAGCTGGAGAAAACATATGAAATATGTTTGAGTCATCAGAGAGCTACTGAGGCAATGAGGACTTGAAGAGCCAGATCCTGGAGAGAAAGGAAGTGCAGAGAGGGGAGTCCCACTAAATTAGTACAACTGAGGTTGTGTGGACACTAGCCTATCAGAATGGAGCAGAGTCCTGAGGACAGATGCGGTTCTGGGCATGAAACTTGGAACTGTTAGAGGTCTTGGTGATCCCAGGGGAGGAGTTGTGAGGCGGGAGTGGCAGTGAAAGGACATTTGAAGAGCTTAAGGACAGTGACTATTTACCAACCAGTAAAGCATTGTTTCAAAAATTTAACTAGTACCAGTGAATCTAGGAAAAGTTAATTACCTACCATAAATCTCTGAGAGGCACAACCATTTGTTAAATACAGGTATATCAGAACGTCATTTTTATACCAGGGAACAAGTCCAACAAATTTCTGAGTGGCTTTGATTAAACCAGGTGAAGATGAGAAAAGGTACTGGAACTTCTTATGGGAGAGTGTGGCCAAAGGCTTAGGAAAGCACCAAAGAGCAACCCCGCCTCTTCATTCATTTGGTCATGGGACAAATGTGCATTGCCTGGAACCTGCTCCAAGTACTGGTGACCTATTACACTTGAGACTAGGAAAACTGAGGAGCTTCCCAAACCTGGGTATCGTCCCCAGCAACCTGCCAGCCTCTGCCACTCCTTCCTCCGGCAGAAAAGCACCTGTGCTAGTTGTACCTGTGAAACGTCAAGTTTCTGGACCATAACAGGTTAAAGAATGGCTGCTCTAGTCCCCAGTCCATCTGTCCCCTGGGGAAATGGGATCCAGGTCTGGCAATCTGGAACACGGGAGCAGGTGCCATGAAGGAGCAGGGCACTTAGCTGGGTTGTGCTAGGAAAGGGGTTGGTTGGGAGCTTTTCTCCTGTTTAAATTTGAGGTGGTGCTGAGGACCAACTTAACTGCACAAGGAGCAATTACACATTTGTCTTTGAGAATAATTGTATTTCTAAAACTGATGCATTGGACTTCCCTGGTGGCACAGTGGTTAAGAATCTGCCTGCCAATGCAGGGGACATGGGTTCGAGCCCTGGTCTGGGAAGATCCCACATGCTGCGGAGCAACTAAGCCCGTGTGCCACAACTACTGAAGCCACATGCCTAGAGCCCATAATCTGCAACAAGAGAAGTCACCGCAATGAGAAGCCTGCACACTGCAACGAAGAGTAGCCCCCGCTCACTGCAACTAGAGAAAGCCCGTGTGCAGCAACGAAGACCCAACACAGCCCAAAATAAATAAATAAATAATTAAAAAAAAAAATAAAATAAAACTGATGCATGAAGTTTTGAAACTTTGAAAGAATAAATCTCCACCTAGAACAAGTTTCCCCCCTTTTTTTTTCTTAAAAAAAATCCTATTTCAAACTGTTTTTATCTTTCCCATTATATTTTGGCTTGACTTTTAAGTAAAGACCTTTCTTAACCTAGCAGCCGTTTTATTCAGCTTCCTGACTTGAGAAAATATTCCCTGCCTGTTGAGTACTAGGGCGTTAAGCCAATGTTTGCCTAAACTTTGCTTCAAGCATAATCTTACCTTTTAATAAAACACACTCAGAAGGCTGCAGTAGAAGTTTTTCATAGCTCGGAATCCTGTTCATACCAGGAAGGGGAGGAATTGAAGAACTATCTTGTTTGAATAGTTAAGTCCCACTGCAATGAATCTGAAAGCGATAGGTGTCTGGAAGTCAAATATTATTCTATCCTCCTGCAGGGATAGGAGCTTGCAGGGGATTCTGACCATAGACAGCTTGGAATGTTTGCCACTCTGAAGTGGGAGTAGCCTGGGACAAACCTGAGCTGTTGGGAGGGGAATCTTTTTGTTTTGGCTTTTTTCTATTTTTGGAGGGTGGTCTGGGATGGGGGCCTGAGGGGAAAATCCCAACATTTCTACCATTCTGCCTTCCACCATCTCTTCCCTGACTGGAGAAGGAATTGCAAATCTTATTGGTCAGAAGCTGAGATGCTCACTAAGCCAAGTTCTACTAGTGCGTGGGGACCACTGGGCTTGGAAGACATACAGCTCTGCCCGACCTTCTTTTTCGCCTCTTGCATCTTTGCACACGAGGCCTTCTTCCTACGTTCAGTTTTGCTTCCAGCTTCTCTGGAGAGGGCCTGCCTGTTAAAGATGGAACCAGTCATCCTTTTTGTCTCCGTTTAGGTTTCCCGAGGAACAGACCCTGAAACAAGGATAGGAGTGGAAGTAATTTCTTTGGGATGGTGATTCCAGGGTTCAAGATAAGGAAGTGGGAAAGTGAGGCAGGGAGGAGAAGATGGTCACAAGGGGTGTGTTATCAAGGAAGTCATCCCTGTGGGCACTTGGACCTCAGTTTCACTTGGGACATCTAGTGTAGACTATACATCTAGGAGTTATCCCCTCCAAGGGCGGAGTGCTGATAAATGACACACCAACCCCCATCCATCACTTGTTAAGGTATCCTTCTAGGGGGTGTCAATCCTCTGGTACTTCCAGACCACCCTGAAAGTGTAGCACAAACTCCAGTGACCAAAAAGGCCATCTGGCAGAGATGCAGTTGTCATGGGCCAGGTGTCAGGAGCATCTGCTCTGCTTCCTCTCTCTATTGCGTGACTTCTCCATTTGTAGTTGAGTGGGACCCGCCATTTGTCCACACGGTCAGTGTAATCCTGTGCCACAGACCCAGGTGACCGAGACTCAAGGAAGCAGGAATGCAGAAACCTTACTTCCCATCTGAGCCACACTCTTCAATCCAGCCTGTGCCTCAGAAGCCCTGTACCAGAGATGGGGGCATCTTTGGATGCTTGCCTAGTGGTTAATTAAGCTGATATTTTGCAACTCACTTGGTTCTTTCACCTTGTGGTTGCCCCTCCCTTGTCAGGAGTCTCGGGAGGGGAGAAGGCGTGGAGTGAGGATTTGCAGGACCCAAACTCAAATTCCAGCCCGTAGTGTGTATGTTAGCCATCTTTTGCTTTCCTGTTTTTCAGATTGTCCATTTTGAAAATTATAGTATTCTGTTACATGAAGGCAGGAGATTTTACAGAGAAGGGCAGGAATGTTTTCTTTCTTTTAAACTTAAATTCAATAGCAGCTTCAAAAAAAAAAAAAAAAAGAAAAATCACAGCAGCCCCGCTCAAGCTCGTGAGCCATGACAAGCAGAGGTTAAGTTTGGATTTCATTCAAAAGTCTACATTCATTTATGCTTCCTCTGTGAGATAAAGTAACCAATTTCAAATTCGGCTGTAGGTCTCCAATTACATATCTTTTTTAAACAAATCCACAATTCTAACAGATGAGAGCTGTGTGATATCTTTCTCCCCTTCTCAGAATTGAAGTGCGCACTGAAAAGTCCATCACACATTTAGCTATCAATGTTTAAGTAAATTCTTCCTCTATGGAATGAGAAATGTCAACCTTAGGCTAAATGTGCTGTGTTTAAATTTTAATTGTAGCCACAAATGTACAAAGACTCTATAACTGTGTGCCTAGGTAGCTCTCCCGACAAAGATTAAACAGGATGACAATAGCAAAGGAGGAGAAGTAAAGGGGAAGAGAGATCCGCGTTAGGTAAAGGCAGCTGGTGCTATTGAAATTGACAATGCATGCATTACTGAAGGGTAAGAGAGCGCTATTTTTGCTTGAGAAATAATAGGGTATTATAATCATCTTCTGGAAGAAGCTGTAAAGCTAGGAGGACATGATAGCTGTTTGAAAAGCAATTAAGCAGTCTCCTAGTCCTCTAGGACTGAAACTAAATGCTGGAAGAAATGCAAATAGCTTGCAGCCCCCATCATGTGTCAGCCCTTCACCAGCCCTGAGCCCTCCCAGAGCTGATGAAGGGCATTTGGTGAAATGTTACATGGGGAGCAGGGGCATGCAGAGCTAGATAGAGCATGAAGCAAAAAGACTGTGTTTAAGATCATGGAAAAAGGGATTTGCCAATGGTCATTTGTAACAGGCCGATTGCAAAATGGATGTTCTCTCTGTGCTGTGTCATAAGGTGTGGGGTATGCGTGTCAGGATTAAGTTCACACAGACCCATTTTTTCAGGTATCCAGCTCTACCTAATGGTTCCTTACAAAACAAATACAACCTAGATTGGACTCGGGAAACAAGCACAACCCAAGGTAATTGCTTAGGCTTTCCTAGGATTTGTTATTCTTTCAAACTTCATTTATCGATTAATATCACCCCTTACCGTAGACTTTCTTAACCTGGACGCTATTGCCATTTGGGTCTGGATAATTCTTGGCTGGGGGCTTTCTTGTACTTTATAGGATGTTTAACAGCATCACTGGCTTCTGCCCACTAGAGGCCAGTAGTACCCTGCTCCAGTTGTGACAATCAAAAATGTTTCCAGATACGAATGAACTTATTTACAAAACAGAAACAGACTCACATAGGAAACAAACATGGTTACCAAAGGGAGAAGGGGGTGGGGGAGGGATAAATTAGGAGTTTGGGATTAGCAGATACAAACTACTATATATAAAATAGATAAAAAACAAGGTCTTACTGTATAGCACAGGGAACTCTATTCAATATCTTGTAATGACCTATAATGGAAAAGAATCTGAAAAAGAATATATATGTAACTGAATCACTTTGCTGTACACCTGAAACTAACACAGCATTGTAAATCAACTATACTTCAATAAAAAGAAAAATGTCTCCAGACATTGCCAAATGTCTCCAAGATTGGGGGATGGGGTCAAAGTACCCTCAAGTAGAGAGCCACCCTATTAGATCAAGTAGAAATCCAGACTTTCTTTCCTTTAAACTTATTCCAGCATGGTGCCGAGGGCAGCCTGTGATCTTGAAGCCAGGTTGTCCGGCTATAGATCCCTGCCCCTACACTTTACAAAAAAGTGATCTGGGATGCTGAGTCTTATGCCTTCAGCCCCTGGAGGGGGCTGTGGGTTGTATTAACTGTTTTCTAGAGAAGCTTCTACTCTGAGCTCAAGGTGCTATTGCTGCTTTCCTATAAATGAATTAAATCAACTAAAACAATATATAAACTCTGCAGGGCTCCATATCCAAGGCAAATATGCAAAATGAGTCTGAAAGTGAAACGTCAGTGTTCCCCTAATGTGTGAATTTTTAAATCAGTTGAATTTATTACAAGGTCAGCAGTAACGGTGTATTAATACCCCGATCTATGCCATGGGACAAGCAGACTTTTAGAGTGTGTGTGATGGAGGGGAGGGGTGGAGGCGCCCCGATACTGTTGATTCTGAATGCTGTGAAGGACGCTCACACCCTGACTTGCAGACTCAAGTTTAGAAACTTCTCTCTCTGTAAGCCAGATCCCAAGTTCACCACTAGATGTCACCCTGCTCCCACCAAGGTTTCTCAGTAACGCACACCAGAAAGTTTCGGGGTCCACGGAAGCAGGTTGAGGAGGAAATCAGAGACTAGATTAGCCTCTTCTTGCTCACAAAGGATAAAGTAGGGATAGGATGCTGTGAGGGTGAAGTGAAATGGAGCACCTTGTGCAGAGCTGGGGCTACAGCAGATAAAGTTGGTGCTCCCCCGAAACGCCCCTGAACGCCACTGTAGTGTTGTTCATGCATCTCAGCACCTATGGCCTCCTCCGGTCCGCTTTGCCCTAATGCAGAGAGAACCAGAACTGCCTGGCGATGATGTCCCACCACTGCAACCCTTAATCAATGACCGATGCGCCAGAAGAACGCTCAGCTTCCTTGACTTGGTCTGGATGGCCCCCGAAATGTCACTTCCTGCACCTGAGCCCTGGGTGGGTCGAGGCTGGAGCAACGGCTTCAAGGCCTTGCCTGGTTTGCTCCCTGTTGAACTGCACCCCTCCGCACCGTCCCCCTGCCCCCTCCCCAACCCCCGCCGCCTTCCTGCTGCCCCTGTCTCCCTCACCTGCTTCCCCTGGAGGTCATTCTTCCATAAATCACTGTACATGAAACCTCATCTTAGGGTCTGCTTCTGGGGAACCTCATCTAAGACACTGGTTTACAGTTGATGCGCAAAAAAAGTTGGTTCCTTTCCCCCATGATCATCTATCTGTCTGCTTCAGGTAACAGTGGGATTTGGGAACTCAATTACCCCGAGTGGCCCCAGCGCCCCCCTGCCTTTTCCTGAAGGAAGATCAGCATCGTGAGTCTATCCAGCTGACCTGTTCTCTGTCTGCTATCCCTCGGAGCCCGGCTGAGGCTGGTTCTGGAAACCAATGTGTCTCTTGCGGTCCTTGGGAGTCAAGATTCAAGCTTTTGTCTGCTGATCCATTTATGCTGGCATTGATACTAGTAACCTAAGGCTCAGGGAAAGATCTAGGAGCAGATTAAACGACTCTTCAGTCATTTTGGAGTCAGGAGAGCATTGACAAGGGCTGAGTGACAGTGGGTCCAGGGACCATGACTCAGGTTTTCTGCCTTGGGTTTGTAGAAATTGAAAAGCTGGCACGCGATTGTTTTTTTTTTTTTCCAGCTTGACATAGGATGGCTCAAACAAATTAACATTCCCATCTCGACTGACTCATTTGGCCAGAATAAATTCACATGCTGCAGCAAATAGGAAAAAGGGAGAGAGAGGGTAAAAAGAGATGGGGGTGGGGCGGGGGGAGAAGGGGGGGGCGATGTTAACAACACAAGCTCATTTTTTACCTCCAAAACACACTGACTTTAGCGTAGCATACTCTTGAGAAAAATGATTAAAACAATTGCTCACATGTGACAGAATAGTCATTTCCATTTAGAAAAATATTTAAATCATGGGTTGGGGAGCCTTCCCTGTCTTTGTTAATAATGGGTTAGAGTGTAGGTTATGTAAAGCGTGTGGATCAATAGATCATTTTCCTAATTAAATTACTGCTACATCACGGTATTTGTAGGTGATACAGCTGAGAAGACATCGTAGCATGGAAAGGCCTTTAAGTCACGAAAATTGTATTTCAAGGGTAAGAACATGGAATAATATTAGTTTGTGTGATTTTCCTTTCTCTTTTTTTTTTTTTCAGCATTTCAGATAGATAAGTCTGCTTGTTGAAGAAATGAGATTTTTTTTCTTCCTAGTGCTGGCTCCTATGTCTTCTTTCTATTCAGAGCTGAAATACCCACTCCCTCCAGAGATTTGTCTAAATACTACATGAACTAGCTTCCTATTTCCCTGTATTGAACTGGATCCATGAGGGCACAGCCAATAAACACGAGAAGCAATAAATGCCCACACTTATCAAGGGTCAGGAGCGCGTGACACTAAAGGCACTGACACCTTCAATTTGCCTTTTTCTAAGCCTATGAAATATTCTAGGGTTTTCTAAAACTTCACTGCACAAAACCAGCTGCTGAATTTAACCACACTGTGAATGATGAACTAAGTCAACTGTGACTCGTAAGTATTTTTTGCACAAACTGTGTCTTCACAAAAGCCATTGGGGCAGGGAAGGGGGTGGGGACCCTAAAATATGGATTGCACAAAACCAGCTGCTGAATTTAACCACACTGTGAACGATGAGCTAAGTCAACTGTGACTCAAGTATTTTTTGCACAAACTGTGTCTTCACAAAAGCCATTGGGGCAGGGAAGGAGGTGGGGACCCTAAAATATGGATGCTTTTGGTAGAAGTTGACTGGAGGCCTGACCATCCTGACAATCACCTCAGTTACTCCGTTTCGCTTTGCCATTTCACATAGCAAGTTGGAAAAAACCCTTGTTAGGCCTGGTTAGGAAAGGGTCTTATGAATTCACGGCTAGGAATTGAAAAGATGGATCTCTAATCTTAATATCTGATGGGGATTCTGATTTACCTCTTGCAGGTTTGCAAAGAGCAAAAGCAGCTTGCCTGGGACTCTCCTGGCAGTCCGGTGGTAAAGAATCCACCTTCCAACGCAGGGGACGCGGGTTCGATCGCTAGTTGGAGAACTAAGATCCCACATGCCGGGGGGCAACTAAGCCCATGTGCCACAACTACTGAGCTCACGCGCCTCAACTAGAGAGCCCACGTGCCGCAAACTACAGAGCCCATGCGCCCTGGAGCCCGCTTCACAGCTAGAGAGAAACCTGAGCAGGCCACGTGCCCTAACGAAAAAGATCCCGCATGCCACAAAAAGATCCTGTGTGCTGCAACTAAGACCCAACGCAGCCAAAAAAATAAATAAATAAATAAGGAAAATAAATAAATAAAATAAATAAATATATTTTAAAAAGAGAGAGAGAGATTTACTTTAAAAAAAAAAAAAGCAGCTCGCCCAGCCACCAGCCCCTGAACAAGAGGTATGACTTTTAACAAAAAGGAACACTATTACATTAGTAATATGCTGCCCAGTGGTGGGGAGAGATGAGCTCAGGGTGCTTTCAGCAGGTAATCAAAGCCCTGCCTTAAATTGCCTTTTCTTGCCTTTTGCTGAATGTTTGTTCCAGGGAAATAGCCAAGAGAGGGAATTCTGAAGCCTGTACTCTGAAAATGAGGTGCCTTGCAGAACAATGGACTCGTTAATTAGGTCAACCTTAATAGTTTCTGCAGGACTGCAAGGGATTTACTCCAAAAGACCTCTAGCCACTAATTTATTAGTCATCCCAAGGATATGTCACAATTGCAGGCACTCAGAAGGAGCGGCTGAAATCAAGTGAAGTCGCTCTTGGCTGGGCATCAGATAGAAGGGAGAGTCTGATGGCCTCCTGCCATTTGCAACATCCTTTGAGGACGCAGGAGGGTGAGAGAGGGAAGAATTTGAAGAAAGAGAGCACTGAGGCTTATAAGGGGACAATATCTCCCTGGTGCCCAGGTGTTTTTAAATGTTTCTTTGACAGAGCACCAGAGACATTTCCCTGGTAATGAAGGCAGGGAAGAGGTACCAACCCAGACATTAAATATAACATTTGTCAAGCTTGTGTGTGTGTGTGTGTGTGTGTGTGTGTGTGTCCGCGTGCCTGTGTGTCTGCATCTTTGTGCTAAGTATTTGCAGAATGTCTTGCAAACAACTTCAAAAAACCTATGGAGAAAAACAGAAGTGTTCTGGAAAGAAAAGATGCTCAAGATATACTTTCGGTTCACTTAAAAAAAAATCTGTAGTTCTTCCAAGGTTTCAAAAATGTTTGAAAACCTCTTAAATTAAAAAAGTTAATTTTACTAGCATTTATTACACACCTACTGTGTACTGTGCCCTGTGCTGTGTGATTTTACAAACACTATCTCATTTAATTTAATCCTCATAATTACCCTCAAAGTTAGTTATTATTATCCTCAAAGGCATTATTATTCCCACGTGCAGATGTGCAAATTGGGAAGCAAGAGGTTAAATGACACAAACATGGTGACACAAACAACAGAAGTCTGAGCCTTTGTCCCACACGATATGGAAGAGTCACAAGGGGTCTGAAATCTACAATGATTCCCATTGCAGGAATTCCACTGGCTTTGACATAACATGAGGCATGAACCAAGTGCAGCCTGTTTGGATTACTTGTATTTATTATATTTGACATAACAAAAGTGCATTCAATATAACATCATGTACTCTAGTAATCTATACAGAATAAGCTCCTCATTAGTATACATTCTGCTCATGCATACATTTTTCAAGAAGGAGTGGAAACCACAGTACCTCAGTCTCCGTCTGGGTCTCTGTTGTGATCCGAGGAGGCGTCCTCTCTTCCCAGTGGCTGCCTGCACTATCATGTGCTTTGGGTCTTGTACAAGGCTCTCAACAGAGTGAGGGTCAAAATATCTGGCCAGAGACCTGAACTTCCAGCATCCAGAGAGCAGAGAGACAGCATACGGCTCTGCAGATACAGCAAGTGCCATCAAGGTGCGGACCCGAAGTACTCACGCTCTGGTGGGGCACCCCCTTTCTGAGGTGGATTTCCCAAGAGGCATTGTTATTTACACCCCTGCTAGGATGGCGATATACAAATGAGACAACCCTACTTGGCTGAGCCTAAATACAATTAGTTTACGGCTGAAACCCATCTGGCTCTAGGTTTCATGGGTGAGCAAATTATATATGTTGATCTTTATAAGGTGTAGTGACCCTCACATGCTGGTGTTGATGAAGGGCTGTGGCCAGAACTGGGATCTCAAATCTAAATTATACACGTATATTGTACACCATATCCCTGAATGGCTGGTGGAATGACTTGGGACTATGAGAATTTCAGGTGATTTTTCTTAAAAAAAATGAAACTACAAAAAAGTATGCAATCTGGAAAATGTTACAAATATCTTTGATGTAGACGTTCCAGATGGTCCGATGGGGAACTGCAGTTTCTGATCAGTGAAGCATCTGGAGGGTTAGAGCACAACTCCAGGAGTGACGGCCATTCTCATGCAGCCCTCTTGGGTCAGATAATAGTGGCTGCCACGTAGGGGTCCTACCATGTGCAGACCCTGTGCACACATTGTATTTAAAACTTGCAACAACTCAGCCACAAAGTTGTCATTAACCCCTTTTATTTTTTTAATTAATTTATTTATTTTTTGGCCGTGCTGCACGGCATGCGGGATCTTAGTTCCCCAACCAGGGATAGAACCTGCGCCCCCTGCAGTGGAAGCGCGGAGTCTTAACTACTGGACCGCCAGGGAAGTCCCTAAGGCCTTTTATAGTCAAGAAAACAGAGGTCCCGAGAGGTTAGAACCATATTCAGGCAGGCACGGCTAGGAAACGGCGGCACTGACATGTACATCCCACATTCTTCCATGGTGCCCTGGGCTCTGTTCTTATCACCCAACTTTTCTGAGCCACCAATCCCACACATCCCTTAAACAAGATTTCAAGTTTTTGCCTGCCAGCGTCCACCATGCCCTGACTCTTTTCACCTTTGATGGCTTTCTGTACTGGCCTCGTCCTGCGCTGGTACCCACTCTGAGTAGTCCTGCTCTAGGCAGTCTCCCACTTGACCTAAGTGGGCTCCTGGAATCGACTTGTCTACGCTACTCATGTCCACTCCCCATATTGTTTCCTTATTCTTCCATAAGCAGAAGTCTTACGGAATTAAATGTGTATGCTTTTCCCCTATTCATCTGTCCTACACCAGTTTTAACTCTTATGTCCAGCCACAGAGCCTAGAAGAATAGAAGGAAGTTTTTCTCTTCCTACATGTGTCCATGAATCCCTGAGGGTCTTGTTAAAATGCAGATCTTGATTCAGAAGGTCTGCAGTGGGCCCTGAGACTCTGCTTTCTAACCAGCTTCCAGGTGAGGCCATCCTGCTGCTGGTCCAGGGATGGCATTTTGCTTTCCCAGAGCCTAAAGATGGTGTTTAAAGTTCCTGCAAGTGCTTTCATTCTTTTACTGCAGATAAGCCCCCAGGAGATTTAAATCAGTCAATGACCTCGAAGTCCTACATGAGACCAGTTCTGGGGGTGGGAGCAGATTTGGGCCAGGAGGGAGCCTATAGCTGAAGCCCTGTGCCTGGGGCACTCCAGGCTGGATGCCTGAAGCCAGACAGATAGGGGTTTTGGGCAGACTGAGGGCACAATGGGGGTGCTGGGTGTCTTGAGGGGTGATGGAGTGTCTGGGATGGAGGGCCAGCAAGTAAGAGGCAGATAGAAACAGAGGTTGGATAAATGCCTCTTAGCCTAAAATTGTGTTGAGAGCTCTAGATGTTGCATGAAATCTTTTATGGAATAAAGTGAGATAGAAAAATAATAGTAGGTTTGGGTTTCGGTTTGGGGGGCTTTTTCTTGGGGGTGGGGTACCATTTTATTTGACTGACTTCCCTAAGAGTTTGGCAAAAACATATTCACCTAAAGTCGCAATGGGCACAGCTGGAAAACGAGTCTGGAGTCCAAGCCTCCAACTTGTCCTAAATGCCCTTCTCTTCAGGCTTGTGGAATGCTCAGACCCCAGAAAACTGAGGAACAAACCCTATTCCCAAACCCCACCTCCCAGACTTTCTATTCCTCAAGGTGAAAGTGTTTTTAAAAAAATTTTTTAAACTCAGAAATTGTGAAAAAAATTTTGAGTGTAGTACAGGCATTTTAACATGTTACATTACATGTAAACAAACAAAAGCTCATGACTACATCAAAAGGATTACATTAGTAATACACAATCAAAGCCGATTTCCAGTTAAATGTACAAAAACTTGTGGGTCCATCAGGACCACCAAACCTGTATCCCCTCACCAGATTTCTTTTTTTTTTTTTTTTAATTTATTTATTTTTGGCTGCATTGGGTCTTCATTGCTGCACGTGGGCTTTCTGTAGCTGCTATGAGCGGGGGCTACTCTTCATTGCGGTACGCGGGCCTCTCATTGCGGTGGCCTCTCCCGTTGCGGAGCACGGGCTCTAGGCATGCAGACTTCAGTAGTTGTGGCTCGCGGGCTCTAGAGTGCAGGCTCAGCAGTTGTGGCGCACGGGCCTAGCCGCTCCGCGGCATGTGGGATCCTCCCGGACCAGGGCTCGAACCCGTGTCCCCTGCATTGGCAGGCAGACTCCCAACCACTGCACCACCAGGGAAGCCCTCACCAGATTTCTTAACACGTCATCCTTGACTGGGGGAATTTGCACAGGAAGAGGAAATTCGAAGTTGAAATAGAAGTGGAGAAAAGAACCCATAGACTTTATTATCTGTATATTTTGACTTGAAGATTGAATAATATCCAGTAACAGCACATAATAAGGGGAAACTATTCCATTGCACATATTTCATAAAGCACCCCACCACCACTTACTAAAATTTAAATTTTTAATTTATTAAAATTAAAATTTAAAATTATTTAAAATTTGGGGAGAGGTAAGTTGATCATTTAGAAGGTAAAATGCTTCAACTGAAATAATTTGTGAGCCATTTTTTTAAAGAGAAATTTAGAGGCATAGTCCAAACATCTATGAGTCCAAATAGCTCTTTTTCTTCCCCAACAGCTTCACATCCCAAAGGCATCAAATATTAAAAGTAACAACAATCCTAGAATACTCCTTGATGACATAGCCCCTTTGGGTACATTATAATACTCCAACTGGCCAGAGAGACCAAATAAGTAGAAAACATCATGTCCAAAGAAAAGACCTATGACCTAAGTCTATATGGGGCTCCAAAGAGCTTGGAAGAATTACTATTTAGAAATAACTATAAATGAGTTATCTTCTATATGGTCCCTGTGTAAGAGAAGATGCTCTAGGCTGAAAAATAATTCTCTACTTTCAATTCATCCACTTAGCCAAAGGTCACCCTGACCCAGTGGGTGGGAAGACCAGGCTAGGAGAACACCCCCTCCCCCCTGCCCTTCCCCCCTCCTTCCTCTCCCCTCCCGCCCTCCCCTCCCCTTTATCTGCCATCTCCAGCCCCAAGCCAAACCCTTGAAACAAAAGTCAGAAATTAGGGACATGTATTTTTTGGTTATTTTTGCTTTTTTCTTTGTTTTTGGTGTTTCCTTTCTATCTGCAAATTTGTCTAACTTCTTACTCGCAGAAGAAGTCAATATCCTGGAAAAAAACAAAAGCAAAAAAAGATTGAGCTGAGCATGCAGGGCCAGAAAACAGATGTAGATTCTTTATTTCAAATCATATGTAATCAAAGGGTAATTTGGATTTAAAATAAGCAAAGTCTGAACCCCAAAGTGTATGACACAAGTATTACTCTAAGTCAAAAACTACTTAAAGTGAAGATTCTCAAATACACTTTTAATTTATGGTTATTTGACACATTCAAGCTCAATGCTAAGACATGATGACAAGTGAGTCGCATTTATGTAGGTTGGGCAATGTTTTGAAGTTATTTTGCACAGCAGTTAGCTCCAGGAGAATCGTTTCAAAACAACCACCTTGCAAAGTAGCTCAAAGGGGATCTTTTATTTCTGTTCTGGGTATACAAGACCCCAGGGCATTAGGAAGAGTACAATTTTTTTTTTCATGCATAAGTAGAGTCTATCTATCACAAAAGTAGGCATTCAAAAACTTTCCAGAATGTTTTGATTTTGTTAAATACAGGTGCTGATATTTTTCTCAGCCCAAGTCTTTAGTCAACAAGTGTACCCATCAGTAAGAGTCAGTTAATATTATGTTGGTTTCTTTCTTTGTGACATGGAGCTCTTTCCAGGATAACTTGCATCTAAAACAAAGGGGGTTGGTAGAGAAATTTCACTAACCTTTCAACATTGATAGTAGGTATAAATACTCCCCCAAATCTCATTGTCTAGAGATGTCACCACTGAAAGTGTCTGGGGGCTTTGCTCGATGCACCTTGTAAGTTGCATGATGCATTATTCACACCTGCCTACATCTACATTACCTTGAGATCTGAGTCCTTCCCTGGCACCCCCAGAGACGCTTACCATGGTGGGAATTTCCTTGGTGGCTTCCTGGTACACATGTTGCTCCTGGACCAAGTTGCTGGGGAAATAACCCACAGTTCCCATCTCGTCCTCAGGTTGATCGCCATAAACCTGAGTGCCCAGAAGTGTAACAGTGAGGGGAAAGCTGATGTGAGTCCTCTTTTAGAAACCCTCAGGCATCCTCTTCGCTATCCATGAGAATTACATAACTGCCAATGCCTTGCTTCTCAGTCTGGATTCTGGGGGGCTCAGACCCAAATTTGAAGTTTGCTCACAGCAACTAAGTCAACCCACAGAAATTGTGTGTGTGTTCTTTTGTGGCCTAATCTTACTGGTCTCCCTACGTTAGCATTTCTCTATGCAATCTTGTGAGCTGCCTGAAATCTTTTTTGGAACCCATAAATAAAGTCTGTACCTTTTTAAAAAAGGTAAACAGACACTGTTATTTTAAAGGACTTTTAAAGGACTCTCTCTATTTTTAAAAATTCAAATGAACAGGTCTTGAGTGAATCTAAGATTTAATTCTTTATTACTTGAGAATTTATCTCTGGAGCTGGAGCTGCAGCTGCAGTGGAGGACAGTAAATCAATCCGGCTTCATCCCTCCCTAGGGCCCACCCCTGCATGTTTTAACTGAAGAAAGCAGATTCTTTGGAATTAAAGACGGTGCTAAAGTTTCCTTAAAAATATTGAAACGTAGCCTGACTGCCAGTACACATGCCTTTTACTTGGAAAATCCACTCAAATATTTTTGAATAAGTTTCAAACTCTTTGGGATGTTCAAGCCCCCATGTGTTTGACTAGATTTTCTTGCCAAACCATCAAATAAACCTACATTTGGTTTTGTTATGAAATTTTCTTTGTTTCTTCAAAATGCAATAAAAGCAAATATATATGAATTTTTGCACTTGTATCCACAGCATCTATATTGTTCTTAACAGCTAGTTTTAAATATTAAAAGGCATTGCAGATAGGTAACAGAGGAAATATTAAGAGCAACATATGTCAAGATGTGTATATATTTTAAATAATCTCGTCTTACACTGCCAGCCCAAAATTCTCCAGCTTCATTTTCTTTTACCAGCTTTGAGTAAACATAGATCCACTGCCCTTTTTTAACGTTAATGAATCTACAGTCTGGGGCACTGTAATCTTCTTGAGCTCGGGCCAGAGAAATAGTATCTGGAAGAAAAAAACACTGAAATGTTTATCTAGAAGAAAAAAAACATTGGCTCCTGGATTTTATCACAGCAAAAAAGCAGAGCGTATAAGAAAACTAGGAAATCAGAGTGACTAATACGTCCTAATTTACAGCTCATGTTCAGTTCCAGAAGATAACTAAGGTATTAAAGCAGCACCCAGCAGAATCTTAGCCAAGTGAATTCTTCATGGTAAGACACAAAAGGCACAGACCAGGAGAAACAATGCTAATCACATGCACATTAGAGAAAATTCACTTCCAAGTACAATTAGATTTTATGCTATTGTTGCATATTTCTTTTCTGATTATATAATAGAAAGGTAATGAAAGGCATAAAAAAGTCCTTACAGACACACTCGTCATCTGCACACAGCTTCCTGGAAGCAAGTCTGTCCATAAATATTCCGCGCACGGCACATATGGCCACAAGACCCGGGAGGAAAAGTAACAATAGTCTTGCCATCTTCCTTTTTTGCTGTTTTTGCTTTTGCCCTTTGAGTGGAAGTGGAGACTGACTTCAGTGCTTCCTGTCTTTTATGTGAAAGCCAGACATCTGGGTAAGTCCCCCGGCCAATGGGGAGGTGGCTACCATTCCTCTGTTTTCATAACAGCTACTGGGCTCTAGGGGCTATTTAGCATCTGATTTCCCACAGAGACTCAAACTCTGTGTCTTTTTTACACACAAATGGTATCCAAAATGGTCCACCATTGTTAAAGTCACTTTCGCTGTGGTTTATTGTATCAGGAAGATACTGTTGAAAGAACTATGAGAATTTTAAGTCATTTAAAAAATGTTTTTAGTTCAAACCTCATATTCTTTCAATGCATGAGCAAAGATGTACTAACCGTAGGAAACTGTTGAAAATGTGAGATCTATACCCTTAGTACAAATAATTTTGATTTAAACATTTAATAAACATCTGGATTTATATAATAGATAAGTTAAGGATGCTTACATTTACAAATCATTCACGATAGGATTCTTAGGAGTCACGTCTGTTGGGGCAAGCGTGGGCTGTAATGCATCAAGACCCTACTAACGGGGCGTGGCGGGGGGGAGAAGGGGTAGGTGGGTTGGGAAAAATGGAATAGGCTTTTTTTCTACCTCCTCTCTCGGAGATTTTTGAAATTCAGTCTCAAAATGCTCATGGCTCATAGAGGAGGGAGTAAAGCTGGAGGTTTGTTTCTCCTCGAACCCCCAGGCCTGCCTGGCCTGCTTCTGGGCATCTTTCCCATGGGAAGAGGGGCACGGTTACAAGTCATCAAAGTTGAAGCGCTGGGACTTCCCTGGTGGTCCAGTGGTTAAGACTCCGTGCTTCCGGTGCAGGGGGTGAGGGTTCGATCCCTGGTTGGGGAACTAAGATCCCGCATGCCACGTGATGTGGCCAAAAAAAAAAAAAAAATGGACAAAGTTGAAGCGCTAATACCTGCCCCCATCTATTCAACAAATATTTCCTGAGCACCTGCTATGTGCCAGGCACTGTTGTAGGCACTAGAGACATAGCCGTGAATTAAAAAAGGTCTGGGCCCAAGGGTTTACTTTCTATTGGGAGAAGGAGACAATAGGTTTCTGCTTGTTGTAGGGTGTTTGGGATTGTTTTTCTCTCATAAGGTGGCCCCCTGCCCCCTCATTATTTCTAGACTAGAGGCCCTGTCAGGCTGCCCTGTCCAACTTGGTTGCTGTTAAGGTTTTAGAGCAGAACTCCCTTTCCTCTCCCCCGAAACACTGTCACCTGACAAAATGAGGGACGAGCATTCAACTTACAAAATAGGTACAAAACAATTTTCCAAGGGATAAACTGGTAAAGCAAAATATAGTACAATGAAAAAGTTTGATTGTTTTAGGGACGTGTGTGTATGTAAAGAAGTTTTACTCTTTGGGTGTGTGTGATGTAGGGGTGGGAGTGGTGTGTTCTTTTCAAGGGAGGATCTCTTACACGGCTGGCCCTGATGTGGAAGCTCGTGAAATCCAATATCTTCATTATAGAAGAGGAAGCTGAGGCCCAGCACAGGCCAGAGCTGCCTTTCTTAACCACTCCAAGGGTCACCCAGCGGGATTGTGGTCCAGTGCTGTTTCCATGCATCCACTGTCAACTTAGAATTGGGGTTTTAAATTCTTTATTTCCTGTTTCACTTCAAGGAAGGGATGAATTAGAAATCATTTTTGAAACCAGAATGCCAGTGCATTTTTTCTGCCTATAATCTAGGGGCCTAAGTGGATCTCTTGGAAAATGAAAGCATCGATCAAAATCCTCTTTATCCTGATCAGGGAGCTGTTTTACAGACTGCGACAGTCTCCAGCCAGCTCTCAACACAGGAGAGTCAAAAGACAATAGCCATTTAAGAGGCACTTTCAGAAATGAGGACTGGGTTTCCCTAGTGGCGCAGTGGTTGAGAATCTGCCTGCCAATGCAGGGGACACGGGTTCAAGCCCTGGTCTGGGAAGATCCCACATGCCGCGGAGCAACTAGGCCTGTGAGCCACAACTACTGAGCCTGCGCGTCTGGAGCCTGTGCTCCGCAACAAGAGAGGCCGCGATAGTGAGAGGCCCGCGCACCGCGATGAAGAGTGGCCCCCCCCCTTGCCGCAACTAGAGAAAGCCCTCGCACAGAAACGAAGACCCAACACAGCCATAAATAAATAAATAAATTTATAAAAAAAAAGAAATGAGGACTGCACAAACTCAGATGGCCACACCCTAGGCAGGCCCCCAAAGCAGAGTGAAATGTTGAATAAAGCCACATCCGATCTGTCACAACAACTTAGCCAACTAAGCTGATGCTGACACGAAGCCACTATGGGTCATTTGAAGGTGGGGAACCAAGAAAAGAGATGCCAGGCCTTCTGAGTGCATCCTGGGCAGGCCTGGTACGTCCCAGCATTCTGCAGTGGGCAGAGACCGGGTGAAGACTAGAGGCCTCTTTGTAAAATTTTGCTCACAAATAGGAAGTTAAACTTAGAATAACTCAGCGAGCTGTTGTGGCTGGTAGCACACTCGAGTCACCACAGCACATTCGGAGGGTCCAGCGAAGGGCTCTGTCCTGAGCTTACTTCCCTCCTGCTTCTGGATTTTCAGATAGATTCTTTGAGCCTTTAATCCCCAAAAGGCCTTTTTTTTTTTCTTTAGTTCCTAAATTAGCTTCTCAGTCTGGGGTTCTTAAAATGGAGGCTGTGGTTCCTTTAGGGTCTAAAAATGGGCTTTACAGGGACTTTCCTGGTGGCGCAGTGGTTAAGAATCCGCCTGTCAATGCAGGGGACATGGGTTCGAGCCCTGGTCTGGGAAGATCCCACATGTCACGGAGATACTAAGCCTGTGCGCCACAACTACTGAGCCTGTGCTCTAGAGCTGGCGAGCCACAACTACGGAGCCTGCACTCTAGAGCCTGTGAGCTACAACTACTGAAGCCCGCATGCCTGGAGCCCATGCTCTGCGGCAAGAGAGGTCACCGCAACAAGGAGCCCGTGCACAGCAATGAAGACACAACGCAGCCAAAAATAAATAAATTTATTTTAAAAATTAATAAATAAAAATGAAATAAAAATAGGCTTGGACAAGTGGACAGGGTGGAAGCAGCCTCCTCGCCTTGACGTAGAAGGCCCTGCATGATCTGGTCTCTCAGCTCCTCTGAGGTCACCTTCTGTCACTCCCCCTCAATGGCTCTGTTCCCGGCACACCAGCCACTTGAAAATGCGAAGCTCATTTCTACTTTAGGCCCTCTAAGCTTATTGCCTGGGATACTTTTCCTCCGGATACTGGTTTTCTGGTCTCTGAGAGTCAAGACGTCTCCACCGACAGACCAGTTTAACAGAGCCAGTCCCGCACTCCCACAACCCAATCCGTCCATCACTCGTCCAGTGGACCCTGTTCTGATGCACGTTTCACTACCTGACATGCCTTGTTGACTTACTTGGTGATTTGTCCCCCTGACACCACAATGAAAACTCCACGAGGTGGGGACATTTTCCATCTTGTCCACTGCTCTATCTTTAGCACCCAGAAAAATACTCGGTACTCATAAATAGGTATTCATTGAATGAATGCATGATCCCCGAAATTGTATGCTTAGGTGTATACATGCATGTGTACTCTTTTTCTCTGGGGAAAGTCCCTAGGTTTTATCAGGCCTAAAGAGGTGTTCATTACACCCCTCAAATTAAGACTCATTGGCTAAATAGTTAGGGCAGAGACGCTGGGGTCCTGCCACCAAAGCATGGTCTCCAGACCAGCAACTTTAGCATCACTTCATAAAGTCTCTCAGACCCCACCCCAGTCCTGCTAAATCGGAATGGACTTTTTAACAAGACACAAGTGATTTGTATGAACATTAAAGTTTGAGAAGTGCTGCTCGAGGGCAAATCAAATACAGCACAAATATTTAGCAGGATTTCATACTTGTCATCAGGTCTTTGCTGGTTACAACATTTTCAAGGGACAAAATGCCTGTTAAGTACCCAAACAAAACACTTTAAGTCTTTAAGTTTAAAATGGAGATGTGAGACTCTCCCAATAGTTTCCATTTTGACATTATCTTCTATAGACTACCTTTGAAAAATATAATTTGAGCTAATAATCTAATCATATAACCCACTTCATAAAGGTAGAAACCTGCTTTGTTAGTTCTTAACTTTGACTCACGTTGGACTCAATCAGGGAGCTTAAGAAATATTGACGACTGGGTTTCACCCCTAGAGATTGGGATTTAATTGATCTGGGGTGTAGGTTAGGCATGGGTATTTGAAAATATCTCCCAGATGATTCTAATATGCAGTCAAAGTTGAAAGTTAAATTCAAGTTGAAAACTGCTATATTTAATGGATAACAACATTTGCTCCCTCTAGACCCCCTGTGCAACTCCCACGGATGAGTAAGTTAAAGATGGTCAGAAGATCCTAGTTTGATCGAATCTTCTTCAAAATATAGTTTGTAAATACATGGAGATTAATGGGTCTCGAGAAGAATAAGTTACAAGTAAGGAGAAGAGGAAGGCTAGAATGAACTCAGTGCTATTGGGTTGCAATCAGAGGTACTGTTGCAAATTCATTATTTTTAATATAATTGAATAGATATACCCATAGATATATAGACGTGATACCTCTATATAAAATTAAGATCCTGAAAGGTTAGGACAGGCTGAGGAACTGACAGGAGACTAAAGAGACATGACAACTACACTCAACACATGATCCTGGATTGGATTCCCAAGTCATGATTGGGACATCAGTCAATGGGATGGGGACTTCCCTGGTGGCACAGTGGTTACGAATCCGCCTGCCAATGCAGGGGACACGGGTTTGATCCCTGGTCTGGGAAGATCCCACATGCCACGGAGCAACTAAGCCCGCATGCCGCAACTACTGAGCCCACGTGCTGCAACTACTGATGACCAGGCGCCTAGAGCCCATGCTCCGCAACAAGAGAAGCCACTGCAATGAGAAGCCCACGCACCACAATGAAGAGTAGCCCCCACTCGCCGCAACTAGAGAAAGCCCACGTGCAGCAGTGAAGAGCCAACACAGCCAAAAATAAAATAAAATACAAAAAAATAAATTGGATGAATGTTATTCCTTGATGTTGCTGGTCATCTAGAAGTTATGTGGAAGAGTGGTCTTGTACTTAGGAAATCCACACTGAAGTTTTAAGGGGTAACAAACCATCAAGTCAACACACTGTCAAATGGTTCTGCTAGGGCTCAGGGTGGGCCTCCCCAAAATAAGGCATATTGATTATTTTGAATTAGTTACTTAAGAAACCGCCAATGCAAGAGTGACACTCTGACCCTCCTGTCTCCCAGAAAGCAGGAAATAAATCTCTCATGTGAAAGATGCACCCCCTGCATCTAGAGGTAGGACACCCCTTTCACCAGAGATAGGGAATTCAGGTCAAGAAGCTTGTATAAACAAACCTTGTTACTCCTTTACTACCTCAGGGTCGAACTGTTTAGATTCTTCACTAATTGAGCACTCCAAACCTAAGTTTCTTTGCCGTCACTTCATCTCTAGTTTATTGTTTCTTTCTCTAGAAGGTATAAAAGCTGCCTGCTTTGGCCACTACTTAGGTCTCATTCCTATGAGACCTCTGTTTGCATGAATTAAAAAAACTTTTTCCCCCTGTTAATCTGTTTTGTATCAATTTCATTATTAGTCCAGCCACAAGAACTCAGGAGGGGTAGAGGGGGAAATTTCTCCTCGACAGTTCAAAAATACGTATGGGACCTCTGCGTACTATTTCGGCTTTTATATAAATTGGAAATTTTTTCATAATAAAAAGCTTTCAAAAGTAATCAAATGTCACTCCTCTGCTTGAAATCTTCTAACAGAACATATGTCCAACACAGACTTGTATGTGAATGTTCAGAGCCACTTTATTCCTAATGGCCCCAAACTGGAAAGAACCCAAATGCCCATCTGCTGGCGGAACAAACTGCTGATCCACGCAATAGGGATGAGTCTCAAAAGCATCCCAGACAGGGCACAGTCGCAGTGACAGAAAGCAGATGGGTGGCTGCCTGGGGTCGGGATGGGGGGATAGACTGACTGCAAAGGGGCACAAGGCAGCTCTTGTCTTTGAGGGGTGACAGAATGCTCTGTATCTTGATTATGACTCTCACACAACTTATACAACTGCCAAAACTCATCAACTATTGATAGAGTACTAAGAGTAGCAGGGGCTGTGAGCTCTGTAGTTGTGGCTCGCAGGCTCTAGAGCGCAGGCTTAGTAGTTGTGGCTCCGTGGCATGTGGGATCTTCCCAGACCAGGGATTGAACCCGTGTCCCCTGCATTGGCAGGCGGGTTCTTAACCACTGCACCACCAGGGAAGTCCTGTGAAACATCTTCTGCGACAAGCTAAGGACAGTCACTGAGAGCAAGCAGTTAGCAAATGTACTAGCAATTGGCATTGCTGTTAACATGCAAGAGCATGGTCTTTTTTCTAGTAACTCAGTTAAT
Source organism: Balaenoptera physalus (assembly GCF_965194825.1). NCBI lineage: Eukaryota > Metazoa > Chordata > Mammalia > Artiodactyla > Balaenopteridae > Balaenoptera > Balaenoptera physalus. The sequence goes on along the minus strand of NC_138898.1, from coordinate 45,107,802 downwards.
ATATTTTATGGACATACATGAACTTGACAACTAGGTTAAAAAGTTATTCATAAGACTCAGACTCTGCAGGTGGAAAGGTTAAGGGATAAAAATTATTCTTTTTCCTCCCTATGTATGCACAAGAGTGATGTGATAAACATCTACGTAACTATGAAAGTGGTCCTCCTATAAATATGTATTCCATATATATTCCATAAATACATAAAAAAACTAAGTGATAGGAAAAGTCTTGTTCCAGGAAATATTAAAACAAGAACACAAAAAGTGATTAATAGTCACTTTACCATGCACTATACATAAAAAATCGTCCACCTCTATAGACACCTGTGGTTTTACTAGCAGGGGACTTGTATCGATAGCCTTAGGTAGAAATCAAACACTACAGAAAATGAGCTTTGGAAAATCCTGAGCATTGGTGTTTAAGAAGCACAAAGAGGCAGCAAGATTAGGACTGGCAACCTTTGCAAGTCAGCCTACTAGTCTTCAAAAAGATGACAGACTCAAAATCTGTCCTTTGGAGGTCGTTCAATAACGAGGTTAATAACTGAGCAGGTATTCCTTAGGAACGATCCTGCCTCAAAAGGGTAAGAGCATAAAATGTGAAGTCTAAAGACAATATTCCCTTTCCATCTGTTTTCCCAGAAAACAGTAAGTACAGTTACTCCTAAATGACCTTTATTCAATTAAAAACTGAATGAAAACATTTGTGAAATGCCTACTACCAGCAAATAATATGCTCATTTATTTGAATATGAAGATGGAATTTAGATCCTGCCCAGGTCCCATCTTCTTCTCATATCCAGGATGATCATTTTTATCATTAGTAAAAGAATCATTAAAAAAAACAAACAGGGAATTCCCTGGTGGTCTACTGGTTAGGACTCAGAACTTCCACTGCAGGGGGGCCTGGGTTCGATCCCTGGTCGGAGAACTAAGATCCCACAAGCAGTGTGGTGCGCCCAAAACAAACAAACAAAAAACCCCACAAACAAAAACAAACCAAAAAATGAATTCCAGGATGGCAGTTCATATGCATAAAACATTACAGAAAATATAATCAAGTGCTTGATCTAATTCTCCTTTACTTTTATTAAAGTGGTTCAATGTTTCTCTACCATTAGCTACTCCAAAATAACACTAGAAAAGCATCTACCATTAGCTACTCCAAAATAACACTAGAGAAGCATCTACCATTAGCTACTCCAAAATAACACTAGAAAAGCATCCTATTACAGTTTTATATACCTTAAGATGTGTTCTAAACTAGCATAAGCATTTGGTGACAGGACAGTGGGCCAATAAATGAAATATTATGTACAGAATACAAATAAAAGTTTATTGTACAAAATTAAGGCCTTCACAGTTCACAGTTCACTAAGGCTAAACAAAGACTAGGTAATGTTTTAAATCCTTTACAAAAATTTCACAGACACTTTCCCCTACCCCCAACTATTAAAATGGCCTGACCAAATGTTATCAAAACGAAAACTATACATAACACCAAGTCCTTTAAAGGCAGCTATCCCAAATCTTATTTCTTGGCATAGGTGATCTTCATGGCATGGGATGGTGTGATCTTAAATCCCTGTAAAGCATCCCTGGCAGCTCCAGCCTGTCCATCGTTTTCAAATTCAACAAAAGCAATGTCATGTCTCCCAGGTACCAAACGTACTTCCTTGAAACCAGGGAATCTATAAAGAATTAAAACAATTTTTACATATGTAAACAATTTATATACATGTAAACACAGAAATGACATCAAATACATAAATGTGTGTGTTTAAATTTGTTAAGCAACTTCCTGATATGAGTCCAGGAAAAGTATCATATCCCAGCAAGAATCCTGAGTGGGATGAAAGAGCCTAAAATATAATTAATACCATGAAAAGAACTGCAGGAATCATGTAAGCTAATTCTGTTTTTTGTCATTTCATCAAAGCTTTGTTTCCTGTTTTACTCATCAACTAGAATTAATAATTCAAACATTAGAGGTAATTTAGCTTTTTATTTGCTAAATCTGCAGACTGGCTTCAGTTCATGATTAATCCTGGAGCAACTCAATGAAGCTGTAAGGAATTACTGTGTGATACACAAACGGATTCAGTCCAGGGAAGTGCTATCTGTCCTGTCAGGAGACTCTCGGAACACAGACTTGTTTATGGAAACACTTACTGATTAAACAGCATGGATAACATCATCTCATTAGTCTCTTCTGGTAAATTATTAAGGAATAAAATATAGTTTGGAGGGTAATCAGGGACCTATTAAAAAGAAATGGCAAAGTTAGTTTGTAAATATAAAAAGTACAGTAAACCATGTGGCTCTTAAAATCTAAACTTCAGAAAACTACATTCCACCGTTTAAGGCCTGTGAAATCTTACTACATCAAACACTAAAGTGGAAAAACAGTGACACCAGAGAAATAAGCAAAAACCCAACAGTAACCAAACAAGGTAGACATTCAAGTCACTTAATAAATATCTGGAAGATTACAAATCTTATTAACAGTTTTTAAGTATTTAATTAACGGTATTTAAAACAATATTTAAGTTTTAAGCATCTGGAGGTCAGCTGAAACAGGAGGATTTTGTCGTCTGGATTATATAACTGATCCTAACAAACCAGAGAAGGCATCTGTGTCACCCATACTCAGCTGCTTAACCCTCAGATGTTCAATCCTCTGCACTATCGCTTACTACCTCCCAGTGTGTGAGAAAATCTGGAAGTAGAAAGATTTCCACTAAGAATCACTGCTTGGCGATTTTTAATGTTTTTTTTTTCTGAGTAAATGAGATATACATGGCATCTAGTTACATACAAGTAAGTGGAAACAGACACTGTTATGGGGAACTATAGGGAAAGGTCTTTACATGTAAGAGCCTCTGTCTTCAAGCTAATTTCGTGGAAGAATAAAGATGAAATGTAAAGAACAACTTAGAGCTTAGAGAATTAAGTGCTGGCATTTGTGAGCTGGACTATAATTGTTGAAAGACTTCAAAAGAGTAGACAATGCAAGAAAATGCAAATAACTTAAAATCAGAGGAGGAAAACCTCAGTGGTGCAAGGAATTCCCTGGATGTAAGGATCCTGTCAGACCCTAGCACCCAAGGGACTAATCGGGAAACCATTAGTACATAACTCAGGCTTTCTTTTTGAGGCCTTTACTGGGAAGCTTAGGTAAAGAGTTTCTAAAACTCTTTGGTAAAGAGCTTCCTGATAAGTCTATATCAGGAGACTTAAATATATATGTGCTGAGGAAATAAGAGCAAAGGCAACTGTAAAACAACTTTGCTCTATCAGAAAAGATGGGTTAGCGCTTCAGCCAATGGGAATGGATACCAAGCCACAAGCCTGGAAAGCTCTGGGCCATGTACTGTGTGGAAAACAACCATTTTGCTCCTTGCCCTCATAGAGCTTAGAATCTATCGTTTTGATTCTGTCATTGACTCACCATGGGAAGCAAGGAATAAAGTCAGGTTTTGTTTTCTCCCTCTTAAAGAAAATAAAATGTTTTGAGGAGTTTCCACATTATTGTGGCTTACAGATGGAATCATTTTCAGTTTTTGGAGACATGTAGGTTGTTGTAATTATTGTTATTGTTTTGTAATTTTATTTTAAAGTAAGTATCACATGGAAAAAAATATTACCTGAGGATTTGGTGCTGCATTTCCTTGGGTATTAGCTGAATTTGGTGTTCCCTAACCCAAAGAAATAGAGAAACAGTTAAAATTTCCAACCCCTCTAAAAAAGCAGCAGGTATTTATATTTTAAATTACTTCATAAAAATAAGATTAACAAACAGATTTTTAAATCTATTTAACTTTACTTTCACTGAGAATTTACATCTTAAAACTCTGACTCAAACATTTATGTATTTAACTTGTCAAATGTCTTTGAAAGGTCTATATCATAAAATTCAACCTCTAAGCTTTAAAATTATGGAGAAATATAAATATAAGAGAAAAACCAAGGACCAGTCTTTCTCTTTTTTTAAAACAACTAGAAAAAAGTCAAGCATTATACTTAGTAAAACTGATTTCTAATCACTTTCAATCCCAAAGTAACTACTTTTTGGATGATAATTTCACCTTTACCTGGTATTTTAAATTAGATTTTGAATTCCTGAACTGTTCAAAGAAAGCAGCTTTCCGTGGCATACTCATGATTAAAGATAACACCTACAGTATTATTTATACACAGAACTTGAAAAATAGATATTAACAAATTTTGGAGAATGATGGAACTAAATATCATGCAAATTCAAATAAAACTGTTCAATATAAATCTGCATATGTAAAGGTTTACATTTTAATCTGTTGCTTAAACACAAATATTGGAATTTTAGAATTCAACCACTCCAGCTTCTTAAAAGTCTACCTTTAAACACACACATGTGCACATGCATGCCTCAAAGGTCACCCCTCAAATGGAAGACTGACATCTCTATCAAATTTTTAACACCAAAAAAAAAAATGAACTTTTGCCCATCTTACCTGACCAGGTTTTTTGTTCATGGTTGTTGCAGTCTGTTCCACGGTTTTGGCTTTTTTCTTTTCTTTTTTCTTTTCTTTGTCAGCAAAAGTGCCACGCATTTTAGATATTATATCAGAATCTGTTTTTGCATACTGGATTCGCTGTTTTAATTATTTGAAAATAAGTTACTTTTCATCATGCTGAAGGCTGTTTTTACACTTGTCATTAATATTTCAAATTTCACTATGCAAATACGAGCTAATTTTAAACACATACTTAAGGAAATCTGTCAAACATACTGAGCACCAAATGAAAATAAATTGTGCCCCATGATTCACAACTGAGACAAAGTTATATTCAACTGTGTTTATTACAAGAAAAAACCATAGATTTTCATATGAGAAAAACAGGACTTTGAAATATCTGCACCACTGCCCCTCTCCATTTAAAAGAACAGAGAAAACTGCATTGGAAAGCTGTCTATCCCTTACAGGGACACTCCATAGAGGGTCCATATATGCATGGAATTTGTTACTTCCAAAGTTAAAGTACCAAAGATAGAGAATGACTTTCCCTTGAATCTGGTCTATTATTTTTAAATGAAATGACTAACAGTGGCATCCACTTAAATTTAAAAAGTTCTGAAAGGAAACAAAAAGATGGCGTCACAGCTAGTGCAACCAGGTCACTTGCATGAGTAATACGCCACAGCCAGCAGGCACAGCACACACGACTGAACAAGCGCTGAGAAACACTGGTCTAGGACAGCATTTCATGAACTTTAATGTGCATTCCAATTACCCGGAGAGCCTGTAAGAGTGCAGATCCTGATGCAGGGAGTCTGGTGAGGCCTGAGATTCTGCACTTCTAACAAGCACAAAGGGGATGGTGGGGCCCACACTTTGAGCGGTATGGCCCTGGCCTAAAGCATTATCGCATAGCTGAATGTTCGGGGGAACCAAGGGCGGCAGGCCTCCCACGATACCTCAGTACCTGAGGCTTCCTCTGGCTGCTGGACATGGCAGTTCCAAGTGGACTTACCCTGCGAGCAACTCTGCTAGTCTTGCATGTCATCATCTAACCAAAAGTAATAGTTCTGGACCAACTCTGACTTGCTCCCAGGGATTCCCTCCCAACTCCCTTCTTCCTGACCTGAACAGATCTTGGGTGATCTTGTATTTGCCCCTGTGACCTGTGAAAATTTCTGACCTCAGCCCTTGCTCTTAGCTGGCTGGTCTAGAGCAGCAGTTCTCAACCAATGGAGAATCTGCCCACCAGGAGACAGCTGGCACTGCTGACTGGAGACACTGTGTGTTGTCATGCTAAGAGGGCAGAGGCCAGAGATGCTGCTAAACACTCTTCCATGAACAATACAGCCCCAACAATAAAAAAGTATCCAGTTCAAAACGGCAAAAGTGCCAGTGTTGAAAACCCTGGTCTAGACTAAATACTGGTGAGGGATAAAAGTCCACCCACAGCTTAGAGAAGGTGCAAGATTTACATTTATACCAAAGGTTTCATGACAGAAGTCCTTAGGAAGATGGTTCTACTTTACTGAGGTATTTTTGGAATTAAATAACCAAATGCCCTTGAATCACAGAGAATAATTTTGTTCTGAGTTCCAAGTTATAGAAAATTTTGTTCATTTCTGATCTGGTGTGTTGGCAACTGAAACCACCTAAGTATAAACAAGACAGCTCAAGGAACATTCTTTTCTTTCTTCCAGGATGCGGGAGATCTGGCAGTATCTACTACTTTCCTGAAGGCAGAGAACAGACCTCCTAAAATACCTTCAATATGAGATCAGTCTAATGGGCTTTTCCCATTGATTTTAAATAATTAGCTGGCAAGGTGAAGCCAGTGCCAAACGCAGCAAACAATTTCCAGCTTTCCTGGATCTCAGTCACAGGCACATGCAAACTTGTCATCCCAACTTAGCAAAACAGCCTTAAAACCCTCTACGAGAAGAAGCTGTTCCTTCATACTAATGTAATTGTAGATTTAAACTAAAACCCAGTCTTATGCTACTGCCAACTGAGATCTCACTTATGCTAGTTCTTTACACTACTGAGAAAGATAAACTGGTCTCAGGAAATGCCAATTTACTGAAAATTGGGGTATGCAGGTACTATCCCCCAGTTTTCTGGAATAGGACTTTCCACATATATGGTGCCAAGTCAGGTGGGAAATGATGGGAAAAGGAGAGCTGGATGGAGGACAGGAAGAAAATGTGCTCCAGTAACAGACAAAAAGCGCTCAGTCCTGAATTAAACAGCGTGGTAGCAAGGTCCTCAGACTAGTGACCACAGCCAACACTGCCTGGTGTTGTACGTTAGGTCTTCTTGAGACACAGCACACTCATCGATCTGCACACCTTCTGTGGCTGCTTCTCTGGCCCTAAAGGCAAAGTTAAGTAGCTGCAAAAGATTATCTGGCTCATAAAGCCTAAAATATTTATTATCTGGCCCTTTTACAGATAGGGTGCTGAATCCCAGTTTAGGGGGGGAAAAATCACAATATTGGGTGTTCAGGAGATTAGCTTTCAAGTCCTGATGATGCCACTGGTTATAGTAACATAAGCTTTCTGTGCCTGATTCTTCATTTGTAAAAAAAAAAAAGGGATCAGACGAGTGGTCGGCACTACAGATTATGGGCCAAATCCAGCCCATGGCTGTTTCTGTATGGCTTATGACTTAAGTACTTTTTTCTTTTTTTAAACAGAATTTTTAAAAGGATTGCTTAAAAAAACCACACACACACACACAAAAACACACACACAAGAATATGCAATAGAAACCGTATGTGGCCCACAAAGCCTAAAATATTTATTATCTGGTCCTTTATAGAGTTTTTGCTCGCTTCTGAGTTAGACCAAAGAATATCCAGTTTGCTTACATTTTTTTTTTTTTTTTTACAGGTCAAAGTGAACATGAGCACAGAACCAGTTAATGGCAGAACTAAATGAGAACATGGGTCCTTCAAACTCTGGGCCTCGGCTCTTTCCCCAACATCCCCTCCCATCACATTCCAGTTCCGGAAGAAAAGCACTGAAATCCACACCCAAGGTACTACGTACCCATTCACACACCTAGAGCCCCTTGCTATATACACTGTCTCCAACCTGATCCAATCCTCTACCATCTCTGACTTATACCAATGCCTCCTGAGTTCCCTACTTCCCTTCTGCCCTTCCCACAATCCAATCTTCATCCAGCAGCTAAATGTGAAATCTCATGTCACTCCTGAGTTTAAAACTTTCCATGTGTGACTATTTCGTTTCCATTCATTGTTATTCATTAATAAAACCTATGACTTTACATCTATGAACTGTCCTCAGATCAGTGCTTTGACTGCATAGCTTCTGACATGCAGTATTTCACTATGCTACTTTCTGAAACTTCAGACTGGATTCCCTTTGACCCACGATTTTTGTTTTGTGTTGTTTTACAAGTTTACAGAGGTTTCTTTTTAATCTTCTGAGTAATTATTAATGTCTAGTTCTTTTGAGATGAAAATATTGCCTATACTGCCATTGTTTTTAAAATATTCTACATCTCAATGTATTTTGTTTTGCCTATTTGAACTATCATAAATCAAGAAGTGAATTATAAGCTCTACTACTAAAGTGTTTCTATAAAAATAAATACATAAACAAAATAAACCCAAACCCACTCTTAACTGAAGGCAAAAAGCAATAGCCATATTTGCAAGGGTATATTTACAAATCTATCATACCATTAATAGGGATTAATGCCAAAGTAAGATTGATTTACCATCGGTTTGCCATAAAATGGAAATCCTTGTAACTGTCTCAAGGCATTTGTGGATGAGCCCAGTTCCTTAAATATAACAAAAGCTTGCCCCCTCATCTTCATGGTCTTTAGAGCCACAATATCTACGACGTGGCCAAACTGAGAAAACAGGGCATACAGGGATCTCTTCAATTCTGCACAAAATTAGAGGGGAAACCAGTTATTTGTGAATGAAACTATGACAAAATTCTTCATAAAATGACACGGCACTGAGTGCCCCCCCCATTTATTTATACAAAGGTACATATTTTAATAAAAACATCTTACTATTCCCATTAGCAGTCTAATTTTAAGTTTTTGAAACCATTTATCTACAAGTGAAAACAGATTCAACACATTTTCAGCCCCTACCTATTTTTATCTTTAAAAAGCCTTAAAATCCTTAAACAATAAGGGATAAACCATTATTTCAGGCACTGAGAAAGATGACTAGATGAGAATTTTTGAAGCTGTATAATTTTTAAGATGGTAGTAAGCAAACACACTTTAGTTTTTTTAAAAAAAGCACTTACCTTCCTTTTTAATTTTGTCATTCATATTGTTGATATAAATTGTGTGATTTGGTCTGATATCCATGTTGTGGGTTAAACTGTTCAAACAGCCTAAAGAGACAGTAAATATTCTGCTATTAAACAGGGAGGATTCATTCATATGATAGCGTGGCATTAAGGACACAGCACAAGGGTACTAACTTTTCAATTCTTTCAACCCCCAATGTCAGAAAATATCAGTTTGGCAGTAGTCTTTAAAACCTCTCGAGGACTTGCTAGCCCTCTTTTTTAAACAAAAGGAGAATAGTTCTCAGGCTGAAAACTTGGTGGGGCACTATTATCTAGTCAGATTTTAATAACATTCTTTTATTCCATACATTTATTTTTATACTTATCTTTCACTTATGACAAGTAATACTGTTCTCCCATCTACCTAATAACTTCCTTTTTAACAAAATTTAAAAATTGATATTTGAAAAAAAATGAAAAAAGAAACTAGCAAATGTATATCCAGTGAAAATCATCAAGATAGAACATTAATGGACTTCCCTGGTGGTGCAGTGGTTAAGAATCCGCCTGCCAATGCAGGGGACACGGGTTTGAGCCCTGGTCCGCGAAGATCCCACATGCCGCGGAGCAACTAAACCCTTGCGCCACAACTACTGAGCCTGTGCTCTAGAGCCCGCGAGCCACAACTACTGAGCCCACGTGCCACAGCTACTGAAGCCCGCGTGCCAAGAGCCTGGGCTCCGCAACAAGAGAAGCCACCACAATGAGAAGCCCATGCACCACAACAAAGAGTAGCCTCCGCTCGCCACAACTAGAGAAAGCCTGCGTGCAGCAAAGACGACCCAACGCAGCCAAAAATAAATAAATAAATAAGTACATTTATTAAAAAAAAAAAAAGAACATTAATGAAGTTTGCCAAAAACTCTTTCATGGGTACTCTTACAAAGCCCTTTCATATTATTACTTAATTTATCACCAACAGCTCCCACTCCAAAGTCACCTCTAATGGACTTGAGAGATTGGAGCGGTACCGCCTGATGGTTAAGAGCTCAGATTCTAGAGCCAGCCGGATCTGAATTCAAATCTATGCTTCTTACTAGCTGCTTGACTGAGGGGCAAGTTCTAATCTCCCAGGTCCACATCTGTAACACGGGGATGGTAACAGAATCTACCCAGTAGAGCTCAAAAGGCTAAATGAGACAAAGTTCTAGCAGCTCTGGAATCAGAAGTAAGCACTTCGAGCAGCTGTTATTAATGTCTTTTACAGGTTAATGCAAGTCCTTGCCCACAGTTACATAGCTGATAAGCAGGAGACCTGAGAATTCGGCCCTTGTTTTCTGTCTCCTTTTCTTTCACACCCACCACACTATTTCATTTTTTCCCACTGTTTTAGTTGCAAATTGTGGCCTTGCTTTTATTTCCTTGATGCCCCGCATATTTCTTCGTTCCATGAACATTTACACCCACACTATGTGCACAGCATAGGATGACGTACAAGGAAAAAGCCCACAGACAAGGACTGTACTTGTGCGGGTAACAGGTGAAAGTTAACGCTTCTCAGGGGCTTGCGACGCCCTAAACTGAAACCTGGGGGACTGGGGTCGCGAACGACGACGAGAGGGAAGTGACAGGAATCAAACTGAAGGCAGAGATATCAGAGGGGGAAGTTCTCGCTTTATCTCACGCGAGGTTTGATGGTGGCCTGGACTAGTGCCGGGGTACCGGGAGTCGCCTCCCGGATCCAAAAGGGAGCCTCTGGCAAGCACCTGAAGGCTCAGAGCGAGCTGTAAACGACTCGCACCAGCGAAGAAACACCAGTTATCCCTAACTTCATATGCGCGAGGGTCCCCGCCTCTCCAGACCCAGGCATATTCGCCCACGGCCCCGGCCCGAAGCCCCAGGAAGCGGCCACACGATCCCCGGCTCCGACCCGTCCCGCCAGAGTCAAGGTTCCTAAGTCCAGGGGCCTCGCCAGACCCGAGCGTCAGTTTCCATGCCTCCCTCGCCGACCCTCCGCGAATACGTTCCGGCCCCAGCGCCGCGCCCTGCCCACCCCCAGCTCCCGCAGGAGAGCGTCTGGCCGAGGGGCAACCCGCAGCCGGGAAAGCGGAGAGAATTAAGAAAAAAAGCGCTCCAACTCACCGGAGGCGTCCGCCGCGTCGCGTACGAATCACAGGCCGGAAGCCGAAAGCCGGAAGCTGGAAGCCGGAAGCCGAGCCAGGCACCGGAAGTGACGCTACCAAGCGCCTCAATCGAGGGCCGACAAGTCAAGAAGCCGAGCCCGGAGTGGATCGATGGCCCGCGGTCTCCAAAGCAGCAGTTAAGAATCGCTCCGCGCATGCGCACACATGGCGGGCGGCGAGAACAGGTGCAAAGGGGAACCGAGAAAAGGGAAGGAGGCTTGTGGGAATCCTGTGGGGTTAAACTGGAATTCTGGGGCCGCGGAGTAAGAGCACAGGGAAAGGCGGTGGTCATTTCCCTCACCATGAGTTTGTGCTGTTCTGTCCCATGCAACAGGTGCCTTCCATCTTTCCAAATCCTATATAGATCTTCCTAGACTTATGATGGATTTACGTCCTGATAAACCCATCTTTAAGTTGAAAACTATAAGAAGCAAATGCAAATGCATGTAATACACCTAACCTACCCAACATCACATCTTAGCCGGGCCTATCGTAAACGTGCTCAGAACACTCACATTGGCCTATAGTTGGGCAAAATCATCTATACAAAGCCAATTTTACAGTAAAGTGTTGAGCATCTCATGTAATTTGTTGAATACTGCACTGAAAGTGAAAAACACAGTGGTAGTCTAGGTACAGAATGTAGTTCACCCTCATGATCACGTGGCTGCCCCGTGTTGCAGGAAAATGGGGCCAGAGAGGATGGTCATGTCCCAGGTCTTGGGCGAGTCCCTGGGATGGGTGCCAAGTGAGGGTCCTTGGTTTCGCTCAGGAAAGAATTCAAGAGCAGTGGCAGTAAAGTGAAAGCAGGGTTATTGAGAGGGATACACATTTCACAGGCAGAATGCAGTCCATCTCAGAAGGCGAAAGTGCCCCTGGTGTGGGTGTGGTTAGTTTTTATGGACTGGGTAATTTCATAGGCTAACCAGTAGGAGGATTATTTCGACTATTTTGGGGAAGGGGTGGGGGTTTCCAGGACTTGGGGTACCGCCCACTTTTTGGCCTTTTTTACTTGGCCTCAGAACCATCATGGTCCCTGAGGGCATGTCGTTTAGCATATACTAATGTATTACAATGAGCATATAATGAGGCCCAAGGTCTACTGGAAGTCGAATCTTCCACCATCCTGGGCCTAGTAGGTTTTAACCGGTTTTGTTGTATCTTGAATGGCTGTGTCGTTCTCTTAATGGTTGTGCCCTGCCCCTTACTTCCTGTCTCAGCTGGGAGCTGTGGCTTGCTGCCCAGCATTAGGACACAGTGAGTATCTACTGCATATCGCTAGCCCAGGAAAAGCTCAAAATTCAAAATTTGAAGTCTGGTTTTTTACTGAATGCGTATCACTTTCACACCTTCATAAAGTCAAAGTATCGTACGTCAAACCATCATAAGTTGGGGCCCCTCTGAAAAGTTTTATAGGCGCAGCTCCTAATGCTGACTGTGGGGGCAGATGCCCTGGTTTCATCCTTCTCTGAGCTCAGGCTGACCCCAGTTTACCATCACCTTCAGGATGGCCAGTATCCACCCCTCAAGTCTTCTCTAATTCTTGGGACTCTGAGGGAACTCTTCTCCAACACTTTACTGAAGAGCTTGAATCCAAGAGGCAGCTAATTTGAGGCCCCAAAGTGGAGGGAATTGATGTCTCTGTCCAGCTTCTCACCTGATAAGGCAACCACCTCCAGTAATAACCAAACACCGATAAAATCATCTGCCTACACTCACTGAAAAAAAAAAATCAATTCCCTACCACCCTTCCCACCTTCTTCTCTCCCCACAGAATGGGTTGACTGTTCTAAGGTCATCAAGTTGTTGGTGTTTAATGGCAAGCTGAACGGGAATTCCAAAACATACATGCATTCTTTCATCCACTTATGAAAGGTGTGTAAAGCATCATCTAGAATGTGAAATGGTTGTTGAGAGCTAAGAAAAATCAAATTTTATATCTTCCCCTTAACTAATCTCTCTGAGCCTCACTGTCCTCCTTTGTAAACTAGGGATCATAACAGTACCTCCTTCTGGAGTTATTGTGAGTATTAAGTGAGCAAGATGTGAAGTGATCAGCACATTGCCAGGCACCAAATAACTGGTTCGTAAGTGTTATTTCCAAATGCTAGCTATAACTTGGACATACAGATAAAGAGGCCAAATAGATTAGTTTTTTAACCTGGGGATTTTTATTTTAAAAGATCACCTAAAAGTGCAGCAACTTTAAAATAATGTAAGCTTCTTGAGGGTAGGGATATTTCTTTGCTTTGTTCACTGAAGTACCTTCAGTAACTAGAAAAGTGGCTGATAATAAATATGTATTGAATAAGCGAATGAAGCTTCATGGATAATTAGGCAACACTGAACAAATGTGATGTGTTAGGAAGATGCACATAAGTGTAAGAAATAATATTAAGCAATCACAGAAAAGCAGTATTTTATTATGTAGGTATAAAAATTTGAAGGAATGTAAATAGTCCTGCCTCAGTTAAGGAGTTATGAGAGAATACAAAGAGAATATCTTTAATGCATTAAAAGAGAATATAAACTAAATAAAAACATTTCTGAATAGCAAAAGACAAGCTGCCCTGCACATTAGTTTGGTCATCTGAGCAATTAATTAATTCTGTTTGATGATAATGAGGATGGCAATACTGTATTATGTAAGTGGATCTGGCTAAGAGCTCATTATAAAAAAAAAAGGGTAAGATAAGACTTTGCAAAGACACTACCTGGGCAGAAAATACCACAGGAAATGCAGAGACCTAAAGACAGAGGGCTTGTAGTGTTCTGTTAATCACTGAACAATGGCTACTATACATTACACCGTGAGAAGAAAATCTTCTAATGCCAGCTCAGTGGCAATGATCTGCAGGCTCTTTCCCAGGTTCTAAAAGAGCTGGTGCATTTTCCTGTCCTTGGGCAGTTGCTGTGGGCTTTCCAATAGCCTGTTAATGGTCCTCAATGGTTTCCTGAGTGATTTGGAGAAAACAGTCATTGAAAGTAGGACTGGGAAAGAAAAGAAGGGGAGAAAGGAGCTTTTCTGGTTTTGTGAGTAGCATTGCACAACCTGGTTACATAGCTATATTAAGAGCATTATAACACCCAAACTTTGGTTAGATGCACTGTGAAACAACCATCACTCCTTTATAACCAAATTCACCTCTTGAGGGTCAGATCAGAAGTCAGATGTCAAAAACTCATTTTTAAAAATTGAAGTATAGCTGATTTACAATGTTGTATTAGTTTCAGGTGTATAGCAAACTGAATCAGAGATATATATATATATATATATATATATATATATATTCTTTTTCAGATTCTTTTCCATTATAGGTTATTACAAGATATTGAATATAGTTCCCTGTGCTATACAGTAGGCCCTTGTTGTTTATCTTTTTATATATAGTAGTGTGTATCTATTAATCCCAAACTCCTAATTTATCCCTCCCCCTGCCTTTGATAACCATAAGTTAGTTTTCTATGTCTGTGAGTCTATTTCTGAAAAACTCACATATTTTAAAAAATACTAGAAGAGCTAACTGGTTTGCTCTGAGTTCTGCTGAGTCCAGTATCTCAAATTTCAGTTAGGCAACATGATTTACTTTCCTGTGAAACAGGATTTTCATTGAACTAAACCCAGAGGCAGCACTATAACACTAGCCAAGCTTAATGTAGCTACTGATGAGGAAACTTGCTTATTTTAGGGGTAGCAGAAAAATTACTACCAACAGTTGGGAATAAAATGGTGTCAAGACGTCTAAATTATCAGGCTAACTGAGGCATCTCTTAGCGGCTCTGAATACAGAAATATTTCTGTAGCTTATCTGCACGTGTTTTATGTTTCTCATTAATGTTTTCAGTATCTTGCTGCAGTAGTTTTGAGACAGAGCCATGTTTAAAGGAAAATACATCATAAAACTGGTGGATAAATTTTGGCTTATTTATGTAGATAGAACCGCAAAATATATGACAATATGACAATATATATGTTTGTATCTTCTTTCTCTCCCCAGGTGGTGATTACATTAAGAAATTTATGTAGAGTGACATTATTTTCACAGCAAGCGTTAAACAAATTGAAGCGTTATTGTTGAGCCTCACATCAGGTTTACCTTTCCTGGCTGGTTGGGATTACGTTGGCTGAGACTTCATAAAAAGCACCCCCAGCCCCACAATTCAGGGAGGAAATCATTTTATGCAGTTATTTCCTTTCATTTCACTTCAATCCTTCTGTTTTATTCTTTTTGGAAATACTCATATTTAGGGAAGAAAAAAAAAACAGAAGTGATGACTATCACCTCTGATATGTACTACATTGTTAATGTTAATAATAGGAAGTCTTTCACATACATGAGAATAATACCCTGTCCCCAAAATAGGTGGAATCTGAGATAGGCTATAATAATATCTGCTTTCCATAAAGCTTGGGAGCAGTATTTTGCCTTTGAAGACTTGAGGACTAATTCAAAGAATTTTGGGGGAAAACCTGAACTTCTTACTATTCAGCATTATGTGTAAATTGTGCTCTGCACGGTACAATCTGACCTCTCCTTGAAGTCCACTAAAGTAACATCACACGACTGCCATTCCCTTCAAGACTGGAAAAATAAGATGCCAGTCCCATGAGACCCACCCAACAAGTAAAATATTAGGCAGATAAAATTCTTAAGTACAGCAGGTTTTGCTTCTGTGATTCAACGCTGTAAATTTTTTGCATCTTGAGCCCATGACAATTTAAAAATCCAAATTTTAAAAAGGAGACCTTTTTAAAATTGGGACCTCAATTGTGTAATTTCAAACATGTTATATCATTGATTTCACGGGCATACCCCAGATATCCTAATCAATCCAGTGTTCCTCAAATATTAACGTGTACATGGATCACCTAACCATTTTGTTAAAATCAACTTTTGATTTGGTAGAGCTGGGATAGGGCCTGAGAATCTGCATTTAGAGCAAAGCACCCATGAGATGCTGATGCTGCCAGGCCCACATTTTGGGTTGCAAGACCCTAAGCGTTTCCTTGTTAAGAGTGTTTGGTCTACTATCCAGTAACCCACAGTAGTTAGCTCTGGGGCCACTACCAGATACAGAATACTATGGTATGCAAACACAAATTGACTTTCTTTCAAAGGAGGTGCTATTTATCTGAAACGTTCCTTTATTTTAACTGCCTTCACCTGGGCATTTGGAAATAAATCTTAAGTGAGAGTGAGAAACTCTGGACTTCTTGTTCCCTCATGACAAGAGATTGACTGGTTGTTTGTGAGGTCCTGGGTCACCTTCTAGTTTTTGGTAGTCATTGCAGCTGTGCACAGACATGCCGGTTCTTGTCTCCTTCCAGGCTCACGGAGGGCTTATGCTTCTTCACACCCGTTGCAAATTGGCATGGCTGTGTAACCTGCTTTGGCTGACGAAGCATGAGGACATGAGATATGCATCACTTTCAGGCAGAAGCATCAAAAGCCAGTGCACAATTTACCAAGTGTCCTTTTTCCTGTCTTTGTGCTCTTGGAAACATATCCAAGATGGAATCTCTGCCAAGCTTAGATCCCCGAGTGACTACAGCGATCAGACGACAGATCCCCTACACACACATACATCGGTTCAAATTGGTCATGTAACATAAGCAAGAAATAATTAACTAAGATTTAGGGGATATTTGTTAATGTGGCATAGCCTAACCCATCCTGACTTGTACACTAATTTAAACTACCTCTGAGAAATAATTCTTAGAAAGTTCAAAAGAGTTTTATAAAACAGCTTCACAATTACAGACTGTTTTTAACTGCATGAGAGGTTATGTATGTGAGGTGAATCATTCCTTTTGAAGGGAAAATCAAAGTAATCAATTTATAACTGTATGATCTATCTTCTGAGTGACCTTCATTGAGTAATTTAATCCCAGATTTATTGAGCACCTATGTAAGAGGACTGTATAAGAAAATATCTTGAAACCTAGCTGAGAGAAGAATTAGTGGCTGGTAGCATTTTCAGATACCTTCAGAGAAGGGTTCTGAAGAAATAAATAGATGTCATGTTCACATTCTAATTTTAGGGTGTCAGAATCATCTTGCAACAAGAGACCAGGATATGTATAAAACATTTCAGGCAAGATTTAACATTATGAGACAGTTTGGATTCTTATCACAAGGAATTTGAAAGAAAAAAAATGAAGCCTCCAGTTTAAATTGCAGATTATGTTCAGACAAGACAACCCTGAAAATTATTTCTATCTGGGGAATCCAAAACAATTATGTAAATGAGGCTGGTACTTCCTATTCTATTTTGTTTAAGGTGAATGTATAAATTTCTTCAGTATCCCCTGGCAGAAACATCATCACATGGGTTAATAAGTTTATTAAAATGGATGGTGAAAAAAAATAAGAAATAGTGTTTATCTCTTATTGATATTGGATAGTCTCCCTTTAATCACAGCCTTTTCTTTTCAGCTTTAGTATGAAGTTACTTTCTGACATTTAAAATTACCAAATTACTTCAGCTCCTGAAAGATATTAATATAGCTTATAATACATTTTATCATTTCAGTAGAAGGTTCTAAATAAGACTGGTCAGCTTAGAAGCCTGAAAGAAATTAGTTATAAGTTATTTCCTCACGACTGAAATTGCAAATGTCAGATTCCATTACAAGTGGCTAAGACAAGAGCTCCTTCCTTGCTTCACTCAGTGACGGGTAGCCCAGAAGTCTGTGCACTAAGACTTTGGGACCCTCTTACCTTTATTGAACCCCTGTAACATTGTGCATCCTGTGTTAACTGCTGAAGACCCGACAGTGAGCAGCACAGATGTGCCACCTGCTCTCACAGAGCTTCCGATCTCTCGGAGGTGTCAGACTAATACGTCAATGTTTGTGAGTTGTGAGTAGCTACTGTGGATAACAAACTACCCCCAGACTTAACGGTTTAAAACAACAACTGTTTGATTATATCTCATGGACGCTGTGGGTCAGGAATTCAGAGTCAGGGTGTGGCTGGGTGATTCTTCTACTCCTAGAGCCACTGAAACACTCCGTGGGACTCGGCTGGTGGGTGGGCTGGTCTAGAGGCTCCCAACAGCGGAACTCACATGTCTGGGGGCAGGAGTGGCTAAAAGACTGAGCTCACAAGGGACAGTCAACTGGAGCGACGAGGCACGGTGTTTCCAGCCTGGTGGTCTCAGGGCAGTTGGATTTCTTACACAGGGGCCAGGTTCCCCCAGACCAAGCATCCCAAGGAAATTAGGTGGAAACTTCATGGCCTTTTTGGACCTAGACTGGAGAATCACACAACAAAACTTTTTAACGATTTCTTGTTGGTTACATGTGAATCATAAGGCCAGCCTAGATTCAAGTGAAAGGAAACTGAATTCTATTTCTTGCTGTAGGAATGGCAAATTCACACTGTAGAAAGCTTGTGGAAAGGGGGCTACCATTATGGCCATCTTTTTTTTTTTTTATGGTGAAAAAAATTTATATTTAGAGTTAGCTGGACTCAGTTTAGATGATCCCAATTTTGTTGGCAACATCCAAAGCATCATAGAAGGGAGCCAATCGAACATATGTCTTCTTCTCTCCATCAGGCCTGATCTGGTGTTGACCTTGGCCACATCAAGGTCGTAGAGCATCTTCACAGCCTGTTTGATCTGGCGCTCTTTGGCTTTGACATCTACAGTGAACACAGGTGTGTTGTTCTCTTCCATCTCCTTCATGGCTGACTCAGTGATCAGGGGGAGCTTGATGATGCCATCATGCTTAAGCTTATTTCTCCTGGGGGCACTCTTCTGAGGATGTCTGGGCTGCCTTCAGAGCTCCAGTGACTTGGGCCATCAGAAGGTGGGTGATATGTGAATCTTCTATATGACCATCTTTGAAAACGCAATCTACCAGGGGAAGAAAGAAAGAAAAAAGCAGAGGTGGAGGGAAAGATTTTATAGACCTAAAGGTAAGAAGGAGCAGGCAGGGGGGCTTCCCTGGTGGCGCAGTGGTTGAGAATCTGCCTGCTAATGCAGGGGACACGAGTTCGAGCCCTGGTCTGGGAAGATCCCACATGGAGCAACTAGGCCCGTGAGCCACAACTACTGAGCCTGCGTGTCTGGAACCTGTGCTCCGCAACAAAAGAGGCTGCGATAGTGAGAGGCCCGCGCACCGCGATGAAGAGTGGCCCCCGCTTGCCACAACTAGAGAAAGCCCTCGCACAGAAACGAAGACCCAACACAGCGAAAAATAATAAATAAATAAATAAATAAATAAATAAAAAGGTAACTTACCATTTAAAAAAAAAACCTTAAAAAAAAAAAAAAAAAAAAAGAAGGAGCAGGCAGTTAGAAAGTTAGTAAGTAGGAGGAAGGCAAAGGAGAGTTCCCCAGACAGAGTAAATACTTCTTGCAGAGGTCCTGAGATGAAAGGGAAATTGCCAAATTTGAAGAAATAAAAAAATAAAAAATAAAACAATAAAAAAGCCAGTGTATCTGGAGCATGGAGGGAGAGGGTGAGGCTTCACATATCAGGAGATCAGGTAGCATCTTGCAAGCCATGTTAAGACGTTTGGAGGCTATGTTAAGAGCAATGGAAATCAGATGTTTGAGCAGAGGAGGAACGCGATCTGAGGTTTTGTGTGGATCTTTCTGAATGAATTGGAGGGTCAAGTCTGGGCCAGTTAGGAAATTGTTGCAGTGTCCACGCTGATGATGAAGATGGTCTGAATTAATGTGGCAGCAGAGAAGTAGACAGATTTGAGTTCTATTTAGAAACATAATTGACAGGTCTTGCTGGTAGAAAAAACGTGGAGAGGCTAGGGATTGTGAGATGTGTTAGTTTCCTAGGGCTGCTGTAACAAGCTATCACAAATTAGGCAGCTTAAAAATAACAAATTTATTCTTTCACAGTCTTGCAGGCTAGATGTCTGAAATCAAGGTATTGGCAGGGACATGCGCTCTCTGAAGCTCTAGGGGACAGTCTATTCCGTGCCTTTCTCTTGGCTTCTGCTGTTGCTGGCAAGCCTTGGTGCCCCTTAGCTTTGTAGACACATCACTCGAATCTCTGTATCAGTCATCACATGGTGTCTCTCTCGTGTTTCTCTGTGTCTCTTCTCCTCTTTTTATAAGGACACCGGCCGTATTGGAATAAGGATCCACCGTACTCCAGTACGTTGACCTGAGACAAACTGACTGCCAGATATTTCTCCAACAAAGATGGGTTTATTTGGGATCAGCAGAGAATTGCAATCTGGGGGTCCGCAACCACGTGGAGCCACACGCAAGGGAAGGAGGGCGCTTTTACAGAGAAGGAAAGGAAGTTGGCAGGGCCGTAGTAAACAGGGTCCATAGCTTTTCACTGGCTGAGTCCTCCCCAGGAAAGAGGAGAGTCTTTCTTCCTCCTGTTGGGCTCTGCTATCGTCACGGGGCGTGAGAGCTCCCCTTTCTGGTCTCCCGACTCCATTTGATTGAGGTTTCTGTTCATTAAGTGTTTCACAAGTGTGATCTCATCTTAACTTACATCTACAAAGATTCTATTTCTAATAAGGTCACATTCACAGGACTTCTCAACGTATCTTTTGGGGGGCACAATTCCACTATATGAGGAAAAGGAAGGAATAATCAAGGATGCCTCCCCGTTCTCCAGTGTGAATGCTTGGGGAATAGTGGTGCATGGTATTGAGTTGAGAGCAGTCTGGAGGAAGCAGCTAGGGAATCAAGTGTTTTACTTGGAACAGGTTAAACTTCAGATGACTCTGAGACGTCCAGGTGGAGATGCCAAGCTTGGATAGACAAGTCTGGAGGTTTCGGAGGGAAATCTGGACGGCAAGCCCTATGTTGGAGGAACTGTAGCCTGTTGAGGGACAAGCAAGGGAGTGCAGGACAACTGGCTGGTGGGAACAGAGAGAAAAGCCTAGAGCCCAGGGGACCTCCATTCCATTTCTCAAGACAGGCGGGAACATCAAGGCCAATGGTGTGCTGGCAAACGTGTGATAACTAGATCTCCAGGGGGGAGGAGAGGAGAGGAAAGCCCTGATTTGGAGAGTGTGCCAATTCCCAGGTTGTAAATATTCCCACCATGGCCACAGGCCTGCAAAATTCCTGAAAATTTCAAAATCAATCCTTGCAAGCTGGTACAAGCTGGCTCCGGCACAGCCCTGAAATCAAGGCCCTGTTTCATGCCACTAGCTGTGTGAGCTGATCAATTAACTTACCCTCTCTGGGCGTTGTGTCTTTTTTTTTTTTTTTTTTAATTTATTTATTTATTTATGGCTGTGTTGGGTCTTCGTTTCTGTGCGAGGGCTTTCTCTAGTTGCGGCGAGCAGGGGCCATTCTTCTCGGTGCACTGGCCTCTCACTATCGCGGCCTCTCTTGTTGCAGAGCACAGGCTCCAGACGCGCAGGCTCAGTAATCGTGGCTCACGGGCCCAGTTGCTCCACGGCATGTGGGATCTTCCCAGACCAGGGCTCGAACCCGTGTCCCTTGCATTGGCAGGCAGATTCTCAACCACTGCGCCACCAGGGAAGCCCTGGGCGTGGTGTCTTTATCTATAAAATGAATGGCTGCTCCTAATGGTCCCTGCCTTCTCTCACAGAGCATGAATCCCAACAGCAACATTTTGGTTCTGTCCTGATAATAATGAGGCCCTTTGAACAGAGTATGTGGTATTTTTACAACTAAACAGTTGAACGGATAAAGTATAGGTAGTGACACTCCTGCTCAGTGACTGTCAGTTCCTGGAACTAGAAATGCACGTGGTGGGGGAGGGGTAGGTATTGAGGAAGAGGACATAGACTCCACCTGTGATGAGAGACGTGGACAATTTTTTGAAGTTCATGTGGGACCAGAGATATTCTTGTGTTCACTTTTGGCAAATACAAACTGCCACATGAGCTTTCTAGAGGAACGGTTTTCTCATATCTTTGGGTAGGATGTCAAGGCAACATAATCATGCCTCCCTCAAAGTACCGCAAGTCTTTTGGGCCATGGATGTCTCTGATACAAAGGTCATAACAGAGGTCTGAAGTCTTTATGGGAGGAGAGGTATGTCTTCTTTTTCCCATAGTCTTGAGATCAACCCAGAAGCAAGGGATGGGGAATAAACAGGACTGACCTAACAGTGACATTCATGAAGAGTGCAGAAAGCCAAACATGGGGCTGGGTGCATATCCCTCTCCACTGGGATGCCTGTGGGGAGGGAAACACCATCAGGATCCATTGAACGGCCATAGTCTGCATGTTGGGAAAGTATGGATTATACATTTCTATCCATCTGCATCAGTGGGAAACGTCATGTTCAACAGAGACTGATTTGTAACAACAGAGATTCATTTGCAGTGGCTTAAACTCACAAAGGTTTATTATATAAGAGACAACTGAAAATCAGCAGGCTAGGGCAGTTCCACAGTCTTCATGGATCAGTTTTCCCTCTATTTTTCTCCTCTGTTTTCTTGCTCTATTTTTCCATATCCATTCAAAAGATCACCTCATGGTCCAAGGTGGCTGCTGGAGTTCCAGCCATTATAGCCACATTCCAGGCAGCAGAAAGGAAGATGGAGGAAGGCTTACCCCACTGTCTTTTAGGCAGGCTTCTCAGAAGTCTCAGACTATACTTCTGTTTATATCACTTTGGACAGAACTTAGTTATATGGGCTCACCTAGTTACAAACAAGGCTGGGAAATGTACTTCTTAGCAGAAGATGTTGCCTGTGGTTTTGTTTTCTAAAGACAAAAAGTGAAAAATTAGTATTTGGAGGCAAGGCCCTCTATGTTACATTTCCTACTTAAGAGGTAAAAAACGATACCCACCAAGTTAAATGTATCATAGTGACCTTTCTAGTGATATATAATTGTGATAACATTTATTCCTTTTAAGTACCTACAAGCAATGAGAGATTTACTTCATTATTTCAAAATGTGAGGTGGAAAAAAAATCTGTAGAATCCATTTCCCTAAACAGTTGATGACAGCATACAAACCATGTTTTAAACCTCCCCCTAATTTCAAAGTGCCTTTTGCTCCAAATGACTGAAGTCGCAGCTAATGCAAGATACAAGAAGACAATCTGGAACTTAAAGGATGGCACTCTTTTTTTTTTTTTTAATTATTTAATTATTTATTTATTTTTGGCTGTGTTGGGTCTTCGTTTCTGTGCGAGGGCTTTCTCTAGTTGTGGCAAGTGCGGGCCACTCTTCATCGCGGTGCGCGGGCCTCTCACTATCGCGGCCTCTCTTGTTGCGGAGCACAGGCTCCAGACGCGCAGGCTCAGTAGTTGTGGCTCACGGGCCCAGTTGCTCTGCGGCATGTGGGATCTTCCCAGACCAGGACTCGAACCCGTGTCCCCTGCATTGGCAGGCGGATTCTCAACCACTGCGCCACCAGGGAAGCCCAAGGATGGCACTCTTATTGAAATGTTCCATGAGCTGATGCCTGCGCCTCGTGTTTCTGACATAATCATGCCTCTCCTCGAGGTGCTGGCAATTTAGGCAATTGTCAATATTACAATATTTGCTCAGTGTTACATAGACACAAATATGCACGCCCATCTGCACAGAAAATGTCATGAAATATTGCTCTAGTTTTCTCTGCCTGCAAATATCCTATACTCACAGGCCCACCTGAAGTCCCATTTCATTCCTGAAGCTTTTCTTGGCCCCAGGGCTCTGTCGTCTCTCCCCTCTCTGCACTCGGGGACCAATTCTACTGTTTGCATTTAACAATTAGTACCCCATATTTAACACACACTGAGAGAACATTTAATATTAGTCCCAAACACTTTAGTAGTTACTTGTGGCCTGTTAGTGTCATATGTAGAATTCTTAACTTCCCAAATTGAGTATGACCTCTTTGCCTCATACTTTCTCTGAATCATTCCACCTAAGGCATTAAATGTTTCCAGGTTGACAGAGTCCTGTAGATTGCTCTGGCAGTAGGCATCAGAAACCAGTGGAGAGTATACTAACCAGCTCACTGCATGTTTCCACCAAGGGAAAGAAAACCTCACTCCATATCTATGAGCCTCAAAAGCAAATTGTAACCCACATTCCAGAATAGCTAAAATGGAAAGGGCAGACAATACTTATACATTGTTGGAGGAGTGTATATTAGTACAACCACTTTTGAAAACTGTTTGACCATATCCACTAAAGCTGAATGTAGGAATATTTTATGACCCAGCAACTCCACTCCAAGTTTAATGCTCAATAGACAAGCATAAAGATATGCAAAATCAGCAACAACAAAACAACAAACATGCACCTAGAAGGTTCAGAGCACTATTCATAGTATTCCCAAACTGGAAAGTACCCACATGTCTTTCAATAGTATAATGAATAAAGACATTGAGTAAATATATATTCACACAATGAATATTATATGACAACAAAAATGGACCAACTCTTGCTACATGCAACAACATGGATAAATCTCACGAATATAATGTTGAGTGGAAAAACCTAACACAAAATAGGTCTTACTGTTTGGTTTCATTTATGTACATTTCAAAAACAGCTAAGTGGATTAGAAATTAGAAATCAGCATGGAGGTTGCCTGAGGTGGAAGGGGTTGCCCTGGGAAAGAGGCACAGTGAGGGCTCCTGGAGTGCTGGGGACATTGTATTTCTTACTCTGGATGCTGGTTCCATGGGTAGATGTATTCCCTTTGTGAAACACAAACTGAGCCATGCACTTATGACTTGTGCAATTTTATCTGAGGATGTTATACTTCAATAAAAAGCACGCTAGAAAACAAACACAGAAACGGCAAGCTGTGGTTGGCAAACAGTGGGTTATCACCAATTCCAACTTCCCTGTGTGCTACTGGGAAGTGTGAAATGAAGGGTTTATAAGAAAATCTCCAAACTTGCTTGTAGCTCTAATATCCTGTGCTTCTATGATTCCATTGGAAAGACTAGAAGAAAATTCTTTGACTTTAGTTCACCGTAGGAAATTCTGATTGCCAGGGAGGGGACCCTGGGACCAGCCAGCCCTCTGTGCCTGAGCTGACTATCCATGTGTCCCACGTCCTGATGGGCAAGCAGTGTGTGGTGGGGCAGAGCATCCTTTCCTGAAGAGGTGAGAGGCGGCAGGCTGTGCCGCAGCCATACTTTCTAGATTTCTCCTTCACCTTCTCGTCCATCATCCTCTTTCTCTCTTCCCTTGTCAACAGCTCTCCCGGCTGACACCCTTTGCTTTCAGGGCTGACAGTTGGCTGGGACAAGTTCCCCCTTTTCTCTTACCTCGTTGGCACCTGCCTCGATTCACCTTATTATGGCTGCCGCTGTGAGCTCATGCATCCTTTGTGTGCCGTGTTCCCCACCCACCTAATAGCCGAACCTGCCCTGTTAGCTTTTCCTGGAGGCACACGGCATCAAAATCTAAAACTTGAAACACTCTCCCTCTCTGCCTTGCCTCTCAGTGGCATACTTGTCAATTTCACTGTGCTACACTACACTGACTGCTCAGAAAAGAATAATCAAGGGAGAAAATAAACAATCGTGGTGCTACAGATGGGCGGAGGGATCAAAGGTAGACATGGATGGGTGACTGGCCCCTCTCATCCCATCACTTAGTTAGTAAGCACTCTCTGCTCACACATGGGTTACAGAAGATGCAAACCCTGCCAGGCGAGCTCTCCACAAGTACCTGACCTAACAGGGATGCCGGATGCGGGCAAACGTATAGGTAATCAGCAGTGAGAAACCTCAAATTAACAATAATGCAGTGATGAAATGAAGATGACCCAGGGACACAAAAGGGGCATGGGGCCCTCCAAGACAGCATCACATAAACTAAGCTTCATGGAAGGCAGACAGGTTAAAATTGGAAACACTTTCATTGCAGCCCAAGTCTGAGGCTGGTTGGAGAGATTAATGGAGCATGAAGAAGGCTGGCTCCATAATCATGAAATATAAGGATCCCAAGAGTTGGCTCTGTTAGCTTAACCAGGGGGCTTGTGCTGTAGAAGGGAGGGGGATAACTAATGTAATCGTGTGAAGCTAAGGAAAGTTTTGAGCAAGGATAAGTAAAATCTAGTCCATAGTGGAAGCGTTAAGACAAAAATCATGAATGTTCTAGCGCTCGTTATACTTCAAGCCTTGTTGTAGGAAATTGGCCTTTCTCCCACCCCACCCTCTTCCACCCAACGCACAGTCCAGACCCAAGTTCTGCCTGCTTTGGGTCCAGTGCATTTGCGGGGACTCAAGAGGTGGAAGAGTGGAGAAAGTAAAGAATATGGGTTCATTCTTTCCCTCCATTCCCACTCCTGATATAAAACACCAAACAGTCATAAAACAACCTAATCCAACCATTAAAGAATGAGACAGATGTGATGGGACTCGTCGTATTCATTTCTAATTTCTGTGATTTTTCTGGTCCACAAACCAACTGAGCATAATAGAGAAAAACAGCCCGAGTTCTATTGGAACTGCATGAAGTAAAATGCTCCCGGTGCTCAAGAATGCATCTCACTGCCTACTTTAAGGCTCATTGTCTATAAAGCCACCGAAAGATGAAAACTATTCAAAGCTTAATAGTAAAGGTCATAAGAGCAAACACTTTTATGGGTTTCCCATGTGCCGGCCACAGTGTGCTAAGCCCTTGACGGGTATGTCCAACCACAGTACTGTGATGGAGTTACTGGAACTGTGCCTCTTTTAGAGAAATAAGGAAACTGAAGGAGAGGCATGTCCATTTCTTTCATTCATTCATTCATTCATTCAACAAACATTTCTCCTATTGCTTGCCTGGATATAGGGGGTCTGCTCCTCTGCAGGTGAGTGCAGGATCAAGAGCTGGTGCCTTGGTCTGCTTGGGCTGCTTAACAAAGTACCACAGACTGGATGGCTTAAACAGCAGAATTTTATTTTCTCACAATTCTGGACGCTGGAAGTCCTCGAAGATGTGGTTTCTTCCAAGGCCTCTCTCTTTGGCTTGCAGACAGCCAACTTCTCTCCATGTCCTCACGTGGCCTTTGCTCTGTGCTGTGTATCCCTGATGTCTCTGTGTCCTAATCTCCTCTTCTTCTAAGGGCACCAGTCAAACTGGATTAGGGCCTACTCTCTTGGCATAATTTTAACTTCATCACCTCTTTAAAACCCCATCTCCAAATATAATCACTCTCTGAACATATGAAAGAGGGAAGGGCACAGACACAAGTCATCCCATGACAGCTGTGAAGACGATTTGATTCCTTGACCAAGATAGTGGGACCTTAACTTCATCCCTCTAAGCTGGGGCTGGAAGGTTCCTTTTCCCCAGCAACATCAAGATTCACAAGAAGGTCTGAACTCTGAGTGCCCGAGTAGTGCGGCGGGTGAACTACATCGAAGCATCCCCCATGTTTTTTGTTATCCAGCCGTCCGCCACCTGCAGTACAATGGTGGCCTGTGTGGGCCAAAGGAAGCAGCTGTGTCCAATTGCTCAGAGCGTTTGCTAAAAACATTGAAAAGGAAACATCTGCTTATACTATATTTTTCTTTCTTTCTTTTTTTTCCCTTTGAATGGTTCAAAAGTGAATAAAGTGGATTTCAGTAACCCTGCCACACAGAGCTGGATTCCTGCCTTCAGTAATTCTTTTGTGCTTGTCACATACATACTCGCTCTGAGGCACTTCAAACACTGTTGATTTATCCTTCCATGAATTTGAATGAAGGTAGCGCTGAGGAGCCAGGTTGTTCCTGCTCTTCGAGTGGGATTTCACGGTCTATCTGCAAACTTATTAAGAGCACCTACTCCTTCCAGTTTTCCGGATTTATTCCGATTACAATTTCTCTCAGGCTTCTTAATCTTGAAATAAAGAGCTTTGGGACCCAATAGTGTATTATATCCACCAAAACATTTACTTTATTTACTTCCATCCCTCGAGACATTGTGGAAGAACCACTTAAAAATGTTTGCAAATGTGGCTGGGAAATCACAATGCATTACCTTCACAGTGCTCTGAAAATCTGCTCCCAACATTAAATTTCTAGTTCCCTTTAGAAGGCAGCCAGTCATAAGAAAATAAAGATCAGTGTGTGTTTACATACAACCATTTTTCTCTCTCCTTTTCAAACCCTTTGTAAATAGTCAACACTGGGAAATCCAGGCACTATTGTACATGGCATCATAGCTGCTTGTCTTGAAAGGCTGCAGAAAATGTGGTGCAGAATCTAACTTCCTCTTGCTTTAAGTCAAAAAGGCTGCCTTTGGTGGAGAACGAAGGGCAACCATCTGCTTACTCAGAGACGCCCCTCTTTGCACAGGAGAGGAAGCTGGGAGGACGTGTGTTCTGCACTGGTTCTAACATGGATCCTTCTGTGACTTAAGAGATCATTTTACATCCCATTGCCTCGCGTTCCTTCTCATGAAGACGGCAGGACTTCACCAGCTTTACCTCTCACAGGAGTATGGTGTGGAACAATTAAGGGTTAATTAATTAATTGGAGAACAACCATGCAAGAGAGATAATGAGGACACCTACTGCATTTCCTTGGCTTTGGGTAAGGCCACTCCTAAATCAATTTTAATCACAAGCTTAAGCCCTCAATTTTTCGTTACTAGTCACACTTTGAGGTTTAAAATGAACATGAATCTCTTGAATATAATTTTTCCCAAGTCAGATATTTTGTTTCCCCTGCAAGACTCGTTTCTAGTACCTACTTCACTGGGTTAATCAATAAGTTATCTTGCATTAAATTTAGTAGTTCTATCATGAGTCAATGAAAATGACCGGGATTATTTTTCCTTTGCTATTGAATTTTGTTGTTGTTTTTGTTGCTTATTTAAGTTAAATGGAAGAAATCCCATTGTTCAATATGAGTTTGCTTATTTCCATCTTTCACTTTCAGAGATAATCTTGGCCAAAACCCAGGACAGAATAACGACAGACCTTGGATGGAAAGTCAATGACTTTCAAAAAAATATCGCTGGTCACCTGCTGGTTATCCAAATGCTGGTTTTGTTGGGAGAACATGATGAGACTGTGTTCCTCCCTGTTTCCCTCCTGGTGCTCGTGCCGTTGATGGGAGATGGGCTGGAGTATGCATGTGTAGACCAACAAGGCTGCATGAATGGACTTGCCTCCCTGCTGCTGAGAGGGCTGGCGCCAGTCCTAGGCTCAGCCTTAGAGAACTGAGGTTCAAGTGCCTTTAGCGCTCCAGATCAGTGATGCCCAGGTGGTGGCTGAACTTTGAGTTCCTTACCACCTCCTTCTATTCCAAACAGAATGGGATCTCTGATTCGTGTTCTGGAGAATGCAAGGCTTGCTCCTCCATCTTACAGAGCAAAGTGCATTCCCACTCCCATGGCCATAGCAAATCAAATCACTTTACGTGGGAGGTAGAAAGCCTCTAACTGAGCCTGGAGGTGTAGCTGCCACTGTTTTCCAGTTTCCCCAAAAATGTGCTGTTCTGTTCCTCAAGGAAACATATGCAGAATCTACTCAGTGTGGAAAATCAGCTCAATTTTATTCCATTCATTCAACCAATGTTTATTGATGATTGACATGTGACACTAACTTCTAGGAACAAGAAGAAGGTAGAGGACACAGTCTGTCTCAACGAGGTCAAAGGTAACCTAAGGTGGGAGAGCACAGCAAGGCAGGAAGGTCAGGCCCAAGTCCCTTGGTTTGATCTTGTCATAGGAAATCTGGTCAAAGATGGAGTGGACAGGTTGGAGAAAGAGAGATGAAAGTTTTTCTTTGGGGATTAAGTAGCCAAAGTCCAAATCTGGGAATACCTATTGTATTAAGTATGTCCAAATAGAATACTTCTATTCTTGGAATAGAAATTCCTATACTTTTGCTGGGTGCAGAAGAATTTTTGTTTACGTAAATTCTTCCAGATAAAGA
This sequence comes from Balaenoptera physalus, assembly GCF_965194825.1. Taxonomy (NCBI): domain Eukaryota; kingdom Metazoa; phylum Chordata; class Mammalia; order Artiodactyla; family Balaenopteridae; genus Balaenoptera; species Balaenoptera physalus. The sequence continues at coordinate 45,078,048 of NC_138898.1, read as the reverse complement.
ATTTGTTTGCTTTTATACACCTTATGTCAAATTTCTTCTTATTAATAATGGAGTGAGAAGAGAGGCCTCAGAGATAATCCAGCCCAAACCCTTCATTTTATTTTTTATTTATTTTTTAAAATTTATTTATTTATTTATTTATTTATTTATTTATTTATTTATTTTTGGCTGCGTTGGGTCTTCGTTGCTGCACGGGCTTTCTCTAGTTCCGGCTAGTGGGGGCTACGCTTTGCTGCGGTGTGCGGGCTTCTCATTGCGGTGGCTTCTCTTGTTGCAGACCACGGACTCTAGGTGCGTGGGCTTCAGTAGTTGTGGCACGCGGACTTCGGTAGTTGTGGCATGCGGGCTCTAGAGCGCAGGCTCAGTAGTTGTGGCACACGGGCTTAGTTGCTCCATGGCATGTGGGATCTTCCCAGACCACGGCTCGAACCCGTGTCCCCTGCATGGGCAGGCGGATTCTTAACCACTGCGCCACCAGGGAAGTCCCAAGCCCTTCATTTTAAATGTTAAAAAATCTAATTCTGAAACTACATGATTTGCCCAAAATCACATTGATAAAGAAAAAAAAAAATGGTGGACTGGGTCTGGAACTCAGTCTTCCTACCCAATCTCATGTTATTTCAGAATAAGAAATTACTATGTAATTGCTGTAATTTCCCCGTGATATTATTTTCTTCATTGCTTGAATTTTGTGGAGAAATCTTAAATGTGTCTGGGTAAAGTGAATTCATAGAATTAATTATAATGTGACTTGATAGATTGCAGAATGGCCACAAATTCTTTCCCTCTTTCACTCCTTGAATATATTCTTTACCTTGTGACTGACTGGCTTTAACCAATGGGACATTAACAAGTGTGAGGCAAGCTCAGGCCTCAGGGGGGGGCTCATGCTTTCGGTTTTACCCTCTTTCTGCTGTTGGGTCCCAGCCTCCCCGTGAAGGAGTGGAAGCTAGGCTGCAAGCTGATGAGAGTCGAGTGGACCAGTCAGACCAGTATCCCCATCACCTCTGCCAGTAGCCCAGCAGCCCTCGGCCAAATCATCCACTGACCACAGATGCGTGAGTGAGGCCACCTGGGCTCAGCCAAGCCCCACCCAGACAGAAGAGCACCTGGTCAATGCCCGAGCTAAATAAATGACTGTTGTTTTAAGCCCCATAATAGTTAGGGTGGTTCATTGCAAAGCAAAAATTAGCTACTACAGTGAATGTAAGAATGGCTGATAAGCGTAGAAGTGAGTTCAAGAGGGGAGAACATACTATTGCCAGGCAGAGTAAATGGTCAGAGGTTTCTTTTGAAACCTAGACTTTATATACAAGAGAGCAGAACCTGAATGCTGAATTTGCTATTTTATGGAGGAAAAGGCAGAAGCTATATTTTGTTTTCTCCGTAAGAGAATCTTCCTCATGGGATGGATACAAGTTCTCATTACACGTATTTCCTAATTTAATATCAAGTCTTGGCCAATAACTGGCCACTAACTAACATGAAATTGCAAATAAAACTTTCTATTAAGAGCACAAACACGTATGCATGCACGTACACACACACACGCAACACTGTCAGATGCAGAATTGTGCCTCCTCTTACAGGGTCATTTATCTGGAAAACTGCTTATTGTGGTCTTTTTGAGCCAGAGCTCTGTTTACTGTGGATTTCTGCCAAGATAACCCTTGGCATTCTTCAAAGATTTCTCTTTTAACAAGAGTATCTCTATAATGAATATGCTTTCAAGGAGCTGAAATATAACCCTGATAGTATATAAAGATAACTCTTTGTAATAAATAAATACAACACTATTTCCTGTGCTCTTTGAGAACAAAACTTAAAAGAAAACAGTTTTTAAAGTCACTTCAGAAAGAGATAGGCTCCCGACAATATTCTGTAACTTCTTCCCATTGCACCATCTTAGAAATTATAGGAGAAATATATATTTAAAAATAAATATATAATCAGGATGGAAAACAAGAAGAGGCTTTTTTGGTAGATCAGAAGGAAAGTAAAATTGTACCATACAAAGTGAAAACCCATGTAGGAGAGGACTTCTGTACAATGTGGGGCGCTTCCAGCCTAGAGGTGGCAAAGACAGGAGTGGGAGGGGACCTGGGTGTGGTGGCTTCTGGATCACCGGTTGGGATGCCACCGACAAACCGAACAGTTGACTCCTCTTCCCCTTCCAACACTCTGCGGGGCTAGAAAGTGCTCAACAGGACCGTCTTAGTCTGAGCAGAAGAATCTGGCATTCAGATGGGACAGGAGTGACAACACTCAGGAGGATGGTGACCAAACGTATTGGAAATTGCTCCTGTCCAGAAGGTGGCGTGCCCTGCTGAACAACACACCTGCTACTCCCAAACCTGGAGAGAGGCTGTGGACCACCCCACCTAGAAGCAGATCCCCCTTACCCAACATAATGAATGAATCATTGAATGGGTTGTCATGGCGAAGACAAAATCGTCACAGAGTCAGGGCAATGGGAAATCGGCAAGAATATGCAAACATTTGAGTGGATCAGCAAGTTGAAAAGCAGCACCAAACTCAACAAATTAAGAAACAGAGTTAATAGGGTAAACAGAAAAAGGTTTGGGAATGACTATAATCCCTATTCTGAGACAAATCTAAGAAGATATTGTAGCTATAAAAAATGCTCAGAGATCTAGGAAATTTTTTTTAAATGTATTGTTGAAATTAACAGCTAAGTAATGGGCTGAACAGCAAAATAGACATTGGTGTGATATAAACCAGTGACCTGGAAGACTAAGGTGAGGAATTCTACCAGAATGCAGGATTTAAAAAACAAAAAAATTATGGGGTATAGAAGAAAAATTAAGGGGTTTGGAGGAACAAGTCAGAAGTGCCAACATCTAATAAGAATTTTAGGAGAGAATAGAGTGAATGGAGTGAGAGCTCTGAAAGCAATACTAGAAAAAGAAATCACAGAACTAAAGAAAAACATCACTCCAGTTGAAGAGGCCCAACTCTTGTGTTATCAACAAGAGATGTATCAGTAGTATAAGCATGTCAAAAGGTTGAAAATAAATAGATATAAAAGCTATAGGAGGTAAATGCTACCAAAATAGAACTGAAAAACATTTCTAGGCAAAGTTAGAATTGGAAAGCATTAAAAGGACAAGAGATATTTCTTTTTTTTTTTTGGCCGCACTGCACAGCATGTAGGATCTTAGTTCCCCAGTCAGGGATTGAACCCACACCCCCTGCACTGGAAGCGCGGAGACTTAACCACTGGATCGCCAGGGAAGTCCCGAAGAGATATTTCATATAGATAAAGGGAACAACTAACCAACGTAACAGTCACAAAGTCTAGGCCCTTTATTTCCCAGCTTTAGAATATTTAAACAAAAATAAATAGAAGGACAAAATCTTTCAAAAAATTCATCCCAACTGATAATAGTGATTACATCTGGGAAGGAGAGTGAGACTTGGTTAACAATAAAGAAGACTTTTCCTAACTCTGTATTACTTTAAATTATTTTTTCAAGTTAGATGTATCCATGTATTAGTTTTATATTTAATACATTTTAGAAATAAATAAGATTTTACATATATATTTTTAAGTTGTTCCATACTTAGTAGTACTTTGAATATTTAAGCCAGGAATAGTTCCAATCCTGGCCCAAACTTTCTTTTTCACCTACTAGAATCTTGTTTGTCTCTGCCACACAGCCTTTATCACTAAATTTCTTGCCTTTCTACACCGTTGTCAGGTTGTTAAATGAATTTCAATCATGTAACTTCAATCAGAGTATCCTGGATGAAGGGGATTTTTCTTACATTCTAATAGAATATCATTAATAGTATTTAGAAATACTATTTTTAATGAATGCTCATTATGTGGCACTCTATGCATTATCTCATTTAATCTTCTCAATAACCTTTTAGAATAAGTACCATTACAGATCCCATTTTACAGATGAGACAATTGAGGTTTTAGGCAGAGTAAATAACTTGTCCAAATTCTGAGAGCAACTAAGAACAGGAAGAACCAATATTTAAAAGTAGGTCTGCTTGATACAGGATTCTGAATTGTAACCACTGTGAACAGACCTGGGCTCATAGAACCTGCTCACCATGTCTCAGTGATCAATCGATGATTTCACATCTCACGGACAGTCCTCAGGTTACAACACCCTATGATGTCATGAAGAGGGCGTTGAATCAGAGAGTTTGAAGGGTCATAATGAATAATTTAAACCCGAGAGGACCTCAGCATTCATTTCACAGGTAAGGAAAATGAAGCCCAGAGTTAAGGGAGAAGTCCAAGGTCACAGAGCTGGACCCTGAAACAGCTAAGATGGAAACTCAGCCCTTCTGGATCCCACTGCAGCTCCGTAGAAAGTAACATCAGAGGACATGGCTCCTGCAGCTTCTCAGCAGTGCTCCTTCCACATTCCTCCCTGCAAGTCTTCGGACTGCACTGTCCCTCTGGCGTGCCTTGGGGGGCACCCTTCCATGTCCTGTAGCGCCAGCACGTAAATCACTGCTTGGAGTGTCTTTAAGTGTGCCACAGGGACTCACTACGGGTGGCTTGTTTTTAAGGTGCTAAAATCAGAGATGATTCCCAGAGCAGAATGCTGGATGTCAGACGTTCAAAGAGATGCGGAGGGGAGAAAACCAGAGAACAATCATAGACGGAGAGCAGAGAGATCCTGAAAAAATCCAGAAGGAGAAGAACTGGGGCTGTACGTGGGACAGAATAGGTTCAGATATCAACACGCAGAAGGTCTGGATGAGAGCAATCCCAGAACCTTCGGCTGTGATTCCTGAGCAGTTTCTCCTTGTGCTGTTGTGGTTTCCTTCTGTGTGAGCAGTCACAGTTAGAAATACCTAATTTTGGTGTTTTCCCAACGTAGAAACTACGATCTGTGAGGTGACCTGTAAAGGAAAATGCCTTTTTCTTTTTTTAACTTTTTAAACGTTCTATTTAAACTACGTATTTCAAACTTACAGAAGAGTTTCAAAAATGAAACAGTGAACACCTGTTTACCCTTTGTCTAGATTTGCCAAATGTATTGTGCCACACATCTCTATGTATTTTTTCCTGTTTTTTTTTCTTGCTGAACCACTTCAGAACTTCAGACATCATAACTCTTTACCTCTCATATCCTAAGAACTTTAGCCCTCATATTCTAAGAACAAGGACATTCCCTTCTGTAATTACAATACCATTATCAAATATTGATGATCAAATATACAGCCCGTATTCAAATTGCAGCAATTCTCTCAATAATGTTCTTTCATCTCCGATCAAACATTGCATATAGCTGACATTTCTCTTTAATCTGGAACAGTTCCTCAGCCTTTCTTTGTTCTTTATGAACTTGACATTTTGAAGAGGACAGTCTGGTTGTCCCTCAATTTAGTTTTGTCTGGTGTTTTCTCATGATGAGAGTCATTCAGTATTTATGGCAGGCATACCACAAAAGTGAGGCTGTGTCCAAGGGAAATAGCTTTAATCGCAATATTTTTATATGATATTCATCCTGTCAGATATGCTGTTTCTTGAGTTCAAGGAGTACGATGCTAAATGACACCAGATTAGCCATAAAGCAAGCCCAGAAGAGAGTACACACTCAAAAGGCAGATCCCACTATTGACCACATTTTCAGCTGCATTCAGTATACAATAGAAAGCAACTCACTCTCTACCCAGGTCATATCATACCGACCTCTTTATCTTTTGCTACCATAATGACATCACTGAGCAGCATTAATTTCTCTAAAGAAGGAAGGGAAAATTCTACTTGGAAAATTACTCCCCATTTCAATCAGTACATAAATGAAAACTTTGACACTTTCATCACCAAACATAATCATTTCCCTTTGGAATCATCATAGTCTTCAAAGGATTTGAAGAGCTGGAATAATTCAATCAACTTCCCATTTCTTACCACTTAAATTTAAAAAATGATGGGGTGAAATGTCACCTTTAAAGATATCCATGTCATTATGTATTTATAGCGTGTTTATGTTAAGGGCACGTTTCATCTAAGGAGCTCATAATACTGAGTTCTGAAGACTGAAAGTGCCTTCTCTGTTTACTGGTTTCTATTTCCCAAGCTCATCCTCTTCTCTCCATGACCCGCCACCCCCAGTTCCAAGCCTCCACCATCCTCCTCAAGACTGTTCTGTTTCCTAACTGCACCCAGCACTCTTGCTTCCCATAATCCAGTTTTCACCCAGCAGACAACATGATTCCCTTAACATGTACCTTACATCATGCTACTTTTCTGCCTGATACTGTTCAGTGACTTCCTCTTTATTGCACTTAACTTAAGATCCAGAGCTCTTACCACAGGCAACAGGACCGACCCTGTCCACCTCTCCACTGCCTCTCCTGCTTGCCCCTCCATCAGCCTGGTCCAGCCACACTAACTCTTCTGTTCCTTGAGGAGCTTGTGCCCTCACCTTAGGGCCTTTGCACTTGCCGATCTTTCCGCTTGGAATCCTTTATCTTTGGCTTGATCCTTGAGCATTTCTTCTTGTCATTTGGGTCTCAGCTCAAATGCCACCTCATCAGAGAGGCTTTCTATGACTATGTCACCTGAAGTAGCCTCCACCCCAAACCAGACTATGTATGCTTTGTCTCCCAGAGTATGTATTCACTTCCCTAGCTTTACCCATCACTTCTCTACTGGTGAATCCCAAATTTATTCCTCTAGTACCTTCAGATCATTCCCAGGTGGAATTGTTTTGGCAATTTAAATCTTTCTTAGGACTCCTCAGCAAGTCTGAACTGGTTCGTCCAGATGGCAAAAGGCCCAGGGTGCCTCGTTATTCAAAAGATTCTATTAATTTCTGAAGGGTAAGGATGAAATCTCACTTTATTTCTGTATCACAGTCTGGACATCCACTCAGTAAATGTTTGAAGTCTCTTAAACTTAATAGAAAATAAAGACTTTACTGTGTTAGTGCATATACACATATCACATGGCTTTTTCTGTGTAATAAACCACCCAAAGTTAGTGGCTTAAGATAATAACCATTTATGAATACTTGGCTTATGACTCTGTGGGTTAGCCCTGGGGCTAGGGCTCTGCTGGTTGGTTCTTCTGGTCTTGGCTGGGCTTATGCGTGCATCTCAGTCAGCTGCTGAGTTGGCTGATCTAGAAGCACTTCAAGTGCTCATCTCTGCTTCCCATCATCTCTCATTCTCCAGGAGGCTAACCTGGGCTTGTTATCATGGTGATGATGGAAAGGATCCCAAGAGAGCAAAAAAAAGTGTGCAAGGCCCCTTGACATCGAGGCTTGGAACTAGCACACTGCAAATTCTGCCACCTCGTAATGGCCAAACAAGTCCCAAGACCAGCCCAGACTCAAGGCCATCATCTCTTGATGAAAGATGCTGCAAAGTCACATTGCATGGGGGGTGTGGGTACAGCAAGAGAAATTATAGTGGCTATTTTTGCAAACAGTTTACTGCAATAAGTAATGGTTGGCTCAGGGAATGCATCTCTTTGAAATGTGGCTGCTTACAGTTAGAAGATAACCAGAAAATGTTAGTTAGGCAACTAAGTCTAACTTTTTTTTCTGTTTTTGCACAAAAGTTGCGTGCCTCAACTAAAAAGTGGGATCTAGTTCCCTGACCAGGGATTGAACCTGGGCCCCCTGCACTGGGAGCGTGGAGACTTAGCCACTGGACCACCAGGAAGTCCCCATTTAGTTCTGTTTTAGAGCTCCATGCTCAGCTGGTACTAGGTGCATTGAAATTGGTGACCAATGTAAGAAGATGATGAGCTAATAATGATTTCAGGTTATAAGTGCTGGAGGCATTCAGAGCAAAAGGAAGTGGCCTTGAAAGATGAATGAGGTTTGGAAAGGCAGAGGGAAGATGGCAAGGGAATGGTTTTCCAGGAGCCAAGATAAAGAGGAACTGGCTGGCATCTTGTGACTTGGTGAAAAGACCAGCTGGCACCAGAGAGACACATGGGGGAAATCAGGTTAGACAGGTCACCTGGAGCCAGACTTGGGATGGCCTTGGATTCAGGTGGAGAAATTCACATCTGAAATGATGGGAAATAGGGGTCCATGGAAATTTCTTGAGCAGAGGTAGTGAAAGGATTTATTTCAGCTGCAACTCTCAAGGAAGACAGAAGGGGCTGGTGGGGGAGAAGTCTGTGAGACACAAGAGAGATTTATCTGCAAAGAAAATCAACAGGACTTGGTACCTAACTAGATATAGGGAATGAGAGAAAAAAATACCATTTCTAGCCTGAATTAAGGAAGGTGGGCAGTGTCCTTGACGAGATCAGATTCTAGCATATTTTTTTCTGGGTTCTAGACAATCTCAACTTTGGCTGCACAGTTGAATCATCTAGAGCTTGTATCAAGATACAGATTGATTAATGTGCCTGGGGCAAAATTTCTAGCAGGCTCCCTGGTGAGGCTGATACTGCTGGTGCACAGATCAACCACACTTTGAGATGCAAAGTTTTAGAACAGTCGTTTCCAGCTTGATGGTGCGTGAGAGTCTTCCGGGGAGCTTTAAAACATCCAAACACCCAGATCAGACCCCTTCAGTCAGCATCTCTGGGTGGTGGGATGTAGGCATCAGGATTTCTAAAGCTCTGCAGGTGGTTCACACCCACAGCCTAGGTAAACTGGGCTTTAGATCCTCTCGACTGCAGAGTTTAAAAGAGGGGGAAGGGTAAGCTGTGACAAAGTGAGAGAGTGGCATGGACATACATATACACTACCAAACGTAAAATCGATAGCTAGTGGGAAGCAACCGCATAGCACAGGGAGATCAGCCCGGTGCTTTGTGACCACCTAGAGGGGTGGGATAGGGAGGGTGGGAGGGAGGGAGATGCAAGAGGGAAGAGATATGGGAACATATGTATATGTATAACTGATTCACTTTGTTATAAAGCAGAAACTAACACACCATTTAAAGCAATTATACTCCAATAAAGATGTTTAAAAAAAAAAAGAAAGCCTTCAAAGGTTTCCTGGATATATTCTACAGGGCAAATGACTTCCCCAAGATTCTTTTTGGAGTGGTTCAATAATTAGCCTTTTTAAACATGTGTGCACCCAATAATCAATAATAACAAAAATCAAATTGTCCCTTAAGATGAGGGTACCTGAGCAAAATAACTGGCAGTGGATCGTTAATGCTACTGCAGCGAGCACATGTCTTTTAACTGCACGGTGGAGATGTCTTACAACGCCTGCAAAGCTGCGTGATTTACGAGCATGAATGCACCGTGCAGAAGCCGCTGAATTGCCTCAGCTCATCAAAGAAGCTTCTCTGAGAGTTATTTTGAAGACTTCCTGCTGGGTCTTCAGTCCGCATTTCTGTACACCCATCTCTGAATGGTCTCCTAACTCCACAGGTGGCTGGACTCAGCCCTCTGCTCCCCGTTAGTCTTACCATGCTGCAAAAACACACAGGCAAGTCCTATACCGTGTAGCAATTAAAGTCCTTCACAACAGACTGCAAATCATGGTTGTAAAAAAGCGCTCCACCCACGGCTTTCTCCCAGTGCCTTGGGATTTATAGCAAGTGGTCTTCATTCTCCTGGGTATTAGAATTACACAATGCCCATGCTGGGCAGAGAAATTTAGGAGGCGGGGTCTGGACCCTTACCCAGTGCACAAGCCCATTGTAATCTGATTTCTGCTGGGCAGCCTGGCTGAGATGCAGAGCGAGAGCAGTTCCTCCCGGGTGCATAGAGAGGCAGTGTGGTATCACGCAAAGAGCCTTAGTGCAGGCACCAGGAGTCCTGGTTCTTGCTTGAGTCTTGTGTTTTAGTAGCTGGAGTTTCCTCATTTGTAAATCTGGAATTAGATGGCCTTCTTTGTGAGGTTATTATGATCAGGGATATGCAGGTAAATGTTTAACAACTAGCTATCTGGGGTGGCAAAAACCCTGATTTGTACGGTTTGCCCATTTCTATGGTGTAAATACCCCCACCCTGGCCTATTTCAAACTACCAACCTATGGTAGCATGCCATTATGCAGTGTTTCCATCATTCAGATACAACAGACATAACTACAAGGACATAGATACCAGTAAAATGTAGTAAAATAGTTAGGAAGTGATGGGTTTTGTATATTCATCACCCTTTGCAAAAATTGTAAAACTACAATTCATTTCATTTTAAGTTTGTATATAACTTAATTTTTAATAATGGATGACTTAAAAACCAGCTCACAAAATTCTTAAAATTGTTTAAGTTGGCTCTCACAAGCCAGTAGAAGATGGTTCCAACAATCTCTTGGACGTGATGATTTAATGAAATAATGTGTAAAAACATCTAGCATAGTCATTGGGTGTTTGTTTGCTAGTGCTGTCATAACAAAGTACCACAGAATGGGAGACTAAACAACAGAAATAGGGACTTCCCTGGTGGTGCAGTGGTTAAGAATCCACCTGCCAATGCAGGGGACATGGGTTCGATCCCTGGTCCGGGAAGATCCCACTTGCTGTGGAGCAACTAAGCCCATGTGCCACAACTACTGAGCCTGCACTCTAGAGCCCGCGAGCCACAACTACTGAGCCCTTGTGCCACAACTACTGAAGCCCATGCACTTAGAACCTGTGCTCCGCAACAAGAGAAGCCACCGCAATGGGAAGCCTGTGCACCGTAATGAAGAGTAGCCCCCGCTCACTGCAACTAGAGAAAGCGTGCAGCAACGAAGACCCAACGCAGCCAAAAATAAATAAATAAATAAATAAATAAATAAATAAACAAACAGAAATATATTTCCTCACAGTTCTGGCTCCTGGAAGCCCAAGTTTAAGGTGTTGGCAGGGTTGGTTTTTTCTGAGGCCTCTCTCCTCCGCTTACAGACAGCAGCCTCCTTGCTATGTCCTCACGTGGCCTTTTCTCCTGTTTGCACATCCCTGGTGTCTCTTCCTCTTCTTATAAGGACACCAATCCTATTGGTTTAGGACCCCACCTTTATGACTTCATTTAACCGTAATTATCTCTTTAAAGGCCCTATCTCCCATTATAGTCGTATTGGGAGATAGGACTTCAACATAGAAATTGGAGTGGGGATGGACACAATTCAGTCAATAACAGCATTTAATAAATATTAGTTGAATATAAGTAGTAGAGCTTCGACGATGAGCTGAGAATGGCCCATCTCCTTCTCTTACAGGAATTATGTCTCTTTTTAGATCCTATAGGTAAAGAAAAGACTTAGGCTATGCCCGAATAAACCTTGCCTGGGGGGTCTGCCCTCACTGTGCTGGGGCTTATATGCAGATGGTCCAGTAAAGTATAAAGGGCTGAACAAGTGTAAGATTGTTGTTGTGGTTACTTATGTCCTTTTCTACCATGACTGGTTGTCGTGGTTGTTATTTTAGTACCAGCTAAAATTTCTAACTCGTGCATGCCCTTAGGGATGTTGTGTGTGCAATAGTCCATCATAGGTGTGTAAGTCCATCGTGGGTGTGTAATTACTTGGGTTTTGTGCTTTCTAATTCTTTATGCCTGGAGGCTATGGAGCATGGAGTTTAAGAGTTCAATCTCTAAAACCAGAATGCCTGGATTTGAATCTCAGCTCCACAGTTATATTGTCTTTTTTTTTTTTTAACTTGGATAAAATTTTATTTATATACCAAAGGGAAAACCAATATTCACTTAAAGCCGCCTAATCCATATTTCCAACAGCGAAGGTGTCTAATTTAATATACACAGGTATTTTCATTTCACATTACAGTTGCTGCAGAAGCTAAAGGCCACCATCCAAAGACCACTAGGAATACAACCATTGTCCAAATGTTTAGGTTTATTTAGTTCCCTGCAGCAAAGGAGAGCACACCCCAGAGAAACCATGGACCTGTGAGTAAGAAGGAATTAGGATGGGACTGTAGTGGGATTGGTCTTGTTGGAGTGTTTCTAGGAAGTTTGAAGGAAGTTGCGGGTGACACTTTTGGATGGGACCTGTCAATACTAGGGAGTCATTCAGTGATTGGATATCAGGATCATTTTTATCTGGAGGACAAGAGTATTTTTGTTTTTAAATAAATTTATTTATTTATTTATTTATTTTTGGCTGTGTTGGGTCTTTGCTGCTGCGTGCATGCTTTCTCTAGTTGTGGCACCACTCTTCGTTGCGGTGCGCGGGCTTCTCATCGCGGTGGCTTCTCTTGTTGTGGAGCACAGGCCCTAGGAGTGTGGGCTTCAGTAGTTGTGGCACGCAGGCTCAGTAGTTGCGGCTCACAGGCTCTAGAGCGCAGGCTCTGTAGTTGTGGTGCACGGGCTTAGTTGCTCCATGGCATGTGGGATCTTCCCCAACCACGGCTCGAACCGGTGTCCCCTGCATTGGCAGGCAGATTCTTAACCACTGTGCCGCCAGGGAAGTCCCTGGAGGACAAGAGTATTAAAGCAAGGCTAAAGTTGCAAGTGGTAAAGAAGCTGTAGTCACTTGTGTTCATCCTAAAAGGGGAGTGTTCAGTCATCTTTGTGTTTCTAGAGTGTCCTTGTCTTTGTCCATTTAAAATACTGTCACACAGTGAATTTTTCTGATGATCATGTATATTCTTTGAGCATTGTTTATTTCAACTGGTTTCATTATAGCCTAGTTGCTTTCAGGGCTGTTTCTCAAAGGTATCTCAAAATAGCATTCTTATCACTACTTAGATATAATACTTATTAAACAGGCAGGTATTTAAGACATGAGTATATTGTGATAATGATTGCATGGTATATGTAGGTCAAATCATTATGCTGTCCACCTTAAACTTATGCAGTGCTGCATGTCAATTATATATCAATAAAACCAGAAGAGGGCTTCCCTGGTGGCGCAGTGGTTAAGAATCACCTGCCAATGCAGGGGCCATGGGTTCGAGCCCTGGTCTGGGAAGATCCCACAAATAAGCCCGTGCGCCACAGCTATTGAGCCTGTGCTCTAGAGCCCGCAAGCCACAACTATTGAGCCCTCATGCCACAACTACTGAAGCCAGAGCGCCTAGAGCCTGTGCTCCTCAACAAGAGAAGCCACCACAATGAGAAGCCCGCGCGCCACAACAAAACAGTAGCCCCCGCTCGCCACAACTAGAGAAAGGCTGCACGCAGCAATGAAGAACCAACACAGCCAAAAATAAATAAATAAAATAAATAAATTTATATATTAAAAAAAAGGGAAGAAAAAAGATAAGAGTAAAGACGCATACATTTACCTTATCGCACCTATTTTGTGAGATATACACACATGTATATTATTGTGACGAATGTGTTTCAGTATAATTGTAAGTATTTAATAATTCTATGTGCATTTTATTTTATGCATTTAAAAACATTATTCTGAGAAAGAATCCATAGGCTTCACCCAACTGTCAAAGAAATCCACAGAATCCAGAAGTTTAAGAGCATCTGATAGCCCAACTCTGATTCTACAGGTTAGGAAACAGGCTTGAAGAAGACAAGTGGCTTTCCTGAGATTATACCAGACGTCAGCAGCAAAGCAAGAATCAATATCCAGTTCTTCTCCCTCCTAAAGGCAGTGAAGAAAAGAGAAAAGAGTGAAAAGGACATGGACTTCGGAGACTGACAGATCAGCATTTCTTGGGATAATAATACTGTCTTACCTTGGGTCTCCTTCAAAATAAGACATGTAGCAAAACTTCCTCTTAGCATTTTACTGAGGGGTCCAACCCCAGGGCGGCAAGAGTGAGGAGAAAAGGAAAGTGAGACAGGGATGGAATGAAAGCAAATACCAAGAGGCTGATTATTGAGTTCACTGCAAGAAAAAGCAGACGACTATTTAATCACAAGGATGCCCAACAGCAACAAAGAATCAAAGTCACAGTAAGAGTGAAGACACCTAGGGGATACCGAGTCCCAAGTCGACGGCTGGGAACACACTGTCTTCACAGCCCCGGGTTAGGGGAACATAGAGAAGTTTGGCAAGAACACATTCGTGGATTAACAGGAGATGAGTTAATGGTGGCAGCAAGATTCTCCATCGAGAGATACTTGGAACTGAGGAAATTTGGAAAGGTGCATAATTTGGACCTGATGTGAATCTCTCTCATACCACTGTTGTGAGGATTAGAAATAGAGCACTGAGCTAAGAAGCAAATTCCAAAATTGGAATATACAACATAACTGGCAACACACACCTCCTTTGTGTTCTTTCCACCAGACCATAGAAGCTTCCCTTAACGACTTTTTCTCAAGGAACTCAGAATGTGACAGTCTCTTCCTCAAAAGTGGTCCTCAGACTTGGCTGGAGAATTTTTAAAAAATAATGATGACTGGGTCCTACCCTGGTGATTCTGGCTCAGCTGGTGTGGGATTCAGCCTGGGCATCAGCTGATCTCAGAGGAAGGTTTGGGTCAGATTGCAAATGCTTAATTGCCAAACTGAAGACCTGCAGTTCTTCAGTTGGTCTTAATTTCATTCTTTAGGCCAACCCTCTACATTCCTTGGATTCATTTTGCTTGAAAATTCCACTCTGATTGCACCTTCTCTGTGGCCTAGGCCAAGAGTACCCTGACATTCTTCCCGTTCCCTTCTCATCTCCATATCCATGTCCGCAGGCACAAGGGATGGTTCAAGAGGACCTCTTAAAGCAGTTTCTGCTTCTACCCACTTCATAGCAGGCAATGCAGGCAATACTGTTTTTTTCTCCATCACTACTGTCTGTCTGTACATATGAATGTCACACCTGCTAACTGAGATATCCAGTTTTAGGCATTTCAGTTTGAATAAGTCTAAACTAGAGCTAAAGTATTAGGGACCACTGCTAATTGAAGATCACTCAGGAATGAAAGTGACAAATCACTAAGGTTACCTACCAGTAAAATAGAGAGTTCAGGATACCTAAACTCACAAGATCTCAGACTTTGGGGAAGGGGCGGTGAGTCACTTGAACAATCCACGTTGTATAAGCTCTCTTCCATAACGTCCTTGCAGACACCAAATGCCAAAGCATTTGATTTATGTAAATAAATTTAAGCCCCAACTTTTCAAAAACACAGCTATTGGATAAAATGCAGGCCAGCGGAGGTCCTGATGAAGTTCACCATGTAGTAGTGCTGCAGAATAGAACAAAGCTGCCTGTTGCAATGAGAAACACTCAAGACATTGCTAGTCTGCACACAAATGCAGGAGACTGTAATTCAGGAAGTGTGCAAAAAGTTGCCTTATTGCTATTCAAAAGGCACTTTCTCATTTGAAAAGTCAAGGAAATCAATATGCTGTAGTGACTGAGGCATTCAGAGGCTCAAGGCACAATAGAGAATGACCCCCTCCCCAAATCCACAGATCAAAATCAAAGCTCTAGTCCTGCTTGTAAGATTAGAGCCTTGGAAACTCCACAAGGCAAGAGCTTGGCCTTGTTCCCTAGAGAGATAGAAGGTTTTGGTTATTTCAGAGAATTAGAGAAAGCATCAAAGGTTGAAAATAAACATTCAAACTTTAGAATAGTTATCTAAAGTCAGTGGAAGCTCTTGAGAATGGCCATCATTTGATTGTGTGTGCTAGTTAACAATGCCTGCTACATCCAAGATCAGTAAGACATAATTTCTCTTTACTCTCGACTTTGAAATAACATTCAAACCAGATGTAGAAATAGAAAAGGAGAGGTCGACTGGCATCACACAGTTCCCCCAAAATCCATTTCCTTAGTTTGCTATTTGGACATAAGGAAGCATATGCAAAATTTATCATCCTTTATTTTTGTCATAAAACTTAAACAATGCATTTATGGAGTACCTACAATGTTCAGGTGACTATGTGATTGTGACTGAAACACATCTTTACTATTTTAATATTCGATTCAGTTCAACCTGTGAACCCAGCCTTGTGCTGGACCCCTGGGTGCCCAGCTGTCTCCGTGCCTGGGACCGTCCTGGTTTTGGCACTGAAAGTCCTGCATCCTGAGAAGCCTCTCACTCTCAGGCAAATTGGGACAATTGGTCACTCTACTGGGCAGTGAGGAAATCACCAAAGGAAGAAAAGTTTCTAAACTTAAGGAGTTTACAACTTAATTTGATTTTTTAAAAAAGAAAGAAATCCACACATTACACTGACAGATACCAATTCAAGAAAGAGTATGATTAATACAAGCTTACTCTATGATTAACATGGAGTAATACTGGAAAAGGGTGCTAGGGAAGTGCTTATGAAAATTGCTTCAAAGGAAGGAGAGGTGTGTTAGCTTTAATATTCTTAGAATTTTCAAGTGTTGGCTCAAGTATTTACTGAGGGACAAGCATAGTGTTAATGTCATACAAGGCACATCTCTGCCTAGAGATGTGGTTTCTAGTCTCTGTACCACTAATCCTTCCATTATTGTGAGCAAATCACTTAAACTCTCTGAATCTGAGTTTTCATATCTATAAAATGGGTATCATAATATGCCCTTCCTTATCTATCTCCTAGGGATATTGGGAGAATCATCTGGCCATAATGCAAGTTGAGGTGGTCACTACTGCTGTTCACCATATAGTTGAGTACTCTGTCTCTTCTGGGTACATGTTAGCATTGGACTTCCTAGAACCCTGGGTGGTTGGTTGGCAACCATGATCAATTCTGGGCAGTAAGCTGTGAGGACAAGTGATGTATGTCACTGCCAGGTTGAGCATTTAATTATTGATGGAAAACCATCCAGGGCTCTCTCTCTCTCTGCTCTTCTATAGTTACTAGAAACTTCCCAGATAATGCCTGTTGATTATCCTGGGTCCTGGAGGGAGATCAGATGCGCAGAGGCAGAGTTCAGTTCCCAGCTGACCCTTGATGGACACACAGAAGGAGCAATAAATCAACGTTTGCTTGTGTAAGCCACCGGAATTCAGGGACCGTTTGTTATCTTGGCACAGTCTAGCCTATCCTGACTGAAACATTAATCTTGAAGTAAGAACAAAAAGAGACATGATGGGTTAGGTCTCTGATTCTAGTTATTCTCTAGCCTGGACCATTCACCAAAACACAAACACACACACACACACACACACACACACACACACACACACACACACACTCAGACCCAAATGCACATGTAGTAAAAACAGAAAACAAGAAAGACACAACATAGCCCAACCTACCCACAAATGCATGCAAGCTGCACTGTCTCACTTCCTTGCTAAAAGAAGATTCAAAACCACGTGTAACCCATTTACCGTAGCCCAGTTTTAGAAACAGAGTATAATGTTCCCATTTTCTTTTATGAGGCCTCATGTCACGAGGACTACAGTTGATGTAACCAGAACCTGAGTTTTCCAGGGTGGGGTTCATACCCTGTTTACCAGGAGGTACCTCTCGTCTTGGTCTCTGCAACTGTCAAACAGAGGAAGCAAGAATGATAGCCATCTCAAATGACATGATTTCCCCTCCCCAAAGGAAGTGTGGAATGTGTTGAGTTAGTGGCAGAAAGTACTTAATTTTTGAAGAATGGAAGGGAATATACTGGTTCAAATTATTCATGTTCTGCTGCCTGATCCCAAAGCAAGGATTCCATTTTAAGATGCCAGGCAGCAATTTAGCTTTTGAAACACATTGCATATTATACTAAAGAGGTGCCATTGGGAAAGCTTTGTGAAGAGACTGCAGAAATCTTATCTTTCTATGGAAATATGTTGAAGCATTCCCACGGACAAGGATACAATACTCCACCTGAGGCTTTTCTCCCTATTCGTCAGCATTGCTCAGCCCAGCGTCTACCCGCCGCTCCCACCCCACCTCCTCCTTCCACCCAGTTCTGTACAGCACGGAGCCTGTTGGCAGGATTCTTTGCTGTCATACCTATGATGCAGTGTCTGCAGGAAAAAGGAAGGTGCCTACTTTGAGTGCTCTATGCCAAGCGCTTCCCTCACATGAGCTTTTCACCCTTCACAAGAACACTGAGGAGTAGCTAATATGATCTCCATTCTGCACACGAGAAAACCACGGCTTAGAGATGCTGCCTAACATGTTTGTAGCAGACTCACCACTCACACACACCTGTTGACGCCACATCACAGGCACCTGTCACCTTTTGCCTGGTTTTCTCTGGCTGCAGAAGCAAAGTCAGCACGCAGAGCAGAACAGAAAGGCTGGAGTGTTAACACCCCTAGGAGCAGTCCCTGAGCCCCATGGATAGATGTCAGTGGATAAATACCCCAGCTTCCCCTCCTCCCGTATGGGATGACGCTGAAGCCCGCTCTGCGTAGCCCCTCAGAGTCCCCCGGCGGGAAGGAGACGCAGTTGCCCACAGAATTAAATTTCTCATTATCATACCTTGTGGAGGTATCCTTCCCTGCCCTTCCTCACTTTCCCCATTCCCATACCTGTGCTTCCTAGAATCACCTCCCAAGTTAACTACTTGCCCTCAAAACTTTTTCTCAGAGTCTGCTCTCAGAAAGAACCCAATATCAGACAATGTTCAAGTCCATATAATTAACAGATGCTAGAGCCAAGATTCAGATTCGTTTGACTCAATCCTTTCTGCATCAAGGAGGAGAGAGAATTTCTCAAATGGTCTCTTGTCTCCACTCCAGACCATTGTGGTGGTCACTCCACAAGGGTCCTCACCAAGGACCCCTGTGCTTCCCAGGACCCTGACTTGACCCTTCCAGAGACAACAGCTCCACAGGAAATCCGCCTCAGAAAGACCTCTTGGCCCTTGAGCATCTGGGAAAGTGGGTAACACGACAGACAGATACCCTTCCTGAGAATCCAAGAAGGGTTTGGAGGGAATGTTTCTGGAAACTCGAAACATGACTCATTTATAAACAGTATAGTTAGGGAGGAGAAGCTCCATTCTGCCTTTACCTCTTCCATCATAGTTACATCACGGCCATAGTTTCATCATAGTTACAGCAATGCCATCAACAGTGGCTTCTCCATTTGCCCACTCTGGTCATGGGCCGCGAACCCAATTACCTATGCTTGGAAAGTCGCTGCAAGGATGAAGTTCCTTTATAGATAGATCACAGCAGCCACTTGAGGAAGGAAGCATTACCCAAACTATTGAAGAATGATTAGTTTTCACTGTAGCTTTTACTTTTGATGCCTCACCCAATTTAATCTGACAAGTCAACTCCAGTCGAGAAAGTCACCGCTGTGACTGCCTTCAGAAACAAGGGGACACATCAGAAAATCAGAGTCAAGAGTCCAGCCACTGGAGAAGGGGGCATTGCCCGGCGCAGCCTGGACCATAGTGAGCACTTAATAAATACACACACAGGAAACTGAGTCACAGTTTTCCTTTAAGTCTGATAAGATGTGTGAACTAAGGTCATGTGATCTAGTTTTTGAAAAAAGGGATAAAAGGAAGAGGTGATGAGAAATAGCCAGAAGAATGTCAGTTCACAGATAGCTGCTGCCTTGATATCCTTGAGAGTCTAGCTTTCTATAGCTACCCTTTTTCTTCATATTGAAAAACAAGGCTTAAAAATGGCTTCATACTAAAAATGCCTTGTGACGTTTTAAAAATCATTTAAGTAGATCTTAAAATTTTTCATCACTAGAAAAAAATTTGTAACAAAGTATGGTGACAGATGTTAACTAGACTTATGCTGTGATCATTTTGCAATGCATACAAATACCGAGTTGTTACATTGTAAACCTGAAAATAATATAATGTTATATGTAAATTATATCTAAAGTTTTAAGAATGGCTTGTGCAATTTCAAGAGGCTCACTTGGGCCAGAGATGGGACAATCTGAGCACTAATAAAGATAACAACTACAAATATAATAACGTGACAAATTTGTTTAAACACATGACTTCATAATCATTTAAAAATTTAATTGGAAACCGTTGAAGGATGGAAGTGAACCAACACACCGTTTTGAAAAGTGGTAAATAAAGGGAATGAGTCAATAAAAAAGTATGAAAAAGTCCTGTGCCCCGTAAAAAATAAACAGAAACCTCAATTAAATAGAGTTGGGGGACCAAAATGGGGAGCTCTCACACCCTGTGATGGTAGCAGAGCCCAACAGGAAGAAGAAAGACTTCTTTCCTGGCAAGAACTCAGCCAATGAAAAATCATAGATTCTTGTTTACTACAGCCCTTCCAACTTCCTTGTCCTCTCTATAAAAGCGCTCTCCTTGCCTTGTTGTCTGGGCACTTTGCACATGGCTTATCATGGTTGCAGACCCTGAGTTGCAATTCTCTGCTGATGCTGAATAAACCCATCTTTGCTGGAGGAATATCTGGCAGTCTATTTGTTTCAGGTCAACAGCCCCCCGCCGTGCACTAACAGAGGTCCAGATCCTGGCCAGTCACCTCTGAGGGGTGTCGGGAGGCGTTCTTTCTCCTGAAGTAATCCTCCCTGCCATATGCTTTTCCTTCCGCACTGTTGCCTTCGACAACCAGCTCCTCCTGTGGGAAGGCTCCCACAGCTGCAACCTTCCTTCCATGTTCTCAGCCCATGCTGGACACAGCTGGCTTCCTTCTTTCCCCAAACGCATCATTGTCACAAGCCAGTTCCATTTGGAACACTTTAATTGAATTCTTGGGGAAATGGTGGCAGAAGGAAGCACAAAAAACAAAACAAAACAAAACAAACAAATTAAAATTGAATGGCAGAATCTCCATTTTGAACTACTTTGACCACATTGGCTCCTTGGGAAATTTCTTCCATCTTTGGTGGATTTTCATTAACTACAGATGGATGAATACATGCCATCCATGTATCTTGGGTTTCCTTCCCTTTTTTTCCCCCCTCCTTTCAAATATCCTTCAAAATCCTTCTCCCAGTTACCAGAAGCCCCTACCAGCCTCTTCAAACTTTCTTAAGCATTTTATTTTTTAAGGCAAACATGTTAACGCTTCCTTGATTAAATCCCTCCTCATCCAGATTATGCCCTGGAGAGCTTGACGTATATATAATCAAATATGCCCATTAAAATTGCTTTTCTTAAACAAAAGAGAAATTTCCCACTAATTAGAATTCTAGCTTTTGTGGGTCTCTCTGACTCAAACTCCAGTCAGATTTCTTTTTTTAAATTTTCTCATTATAATTAAAAGTCTCTAAAAATTTTAAAGGCTTAATTTCAAGTACTTATTGGTGCTATTAATCAAAGATGCAGTATGTATACGTTTCAGACAAACTCTATTCATCAGCCTGCCAATTATTTTTTATTGTGTGTGGTCTGTTTTCCCCACAGGTACCAGCCATCACTTACCTTTCATCCAAAGTGTGTGCCTTTCAGCCTTGTTCATTGTAGTATTAGTCTATGACCTTCGAAAACAGACTGTTGCTTTGTTTGGGAAAAAATCTAATTACAGTCGTTAAATGAACTGGAATTAATTAAGTTGCGGATACTTGACATTTATAGTTAATTAGTCATATCTATCATAAAAAGAAAAATTGGGCTTTTTATCTCTCTGTTTTATCAACCATGCTGAAAATCTATAGCGTTTCCAGAAGTGTGGGCGCGGGTGGAGTGGGGTGGAGAACCAAGGCTCACAGCCTGTTTGACCCAGAAGAAAACACAGGACAGTATTGAATTATGGCTAGAAATTTCTTAGCTGGAGAGAACCCTCTGGAAAAGAATCATGGGCTTCTGCATTGTTAGACAGCAACTTTGGAGGTAGCCTAGTTTGGGGGCCTTTGCACAGAAAACTTGCTAAATCGAGGAAAGGGGCGCTGTCCTCAGTGCTTACTTGTTGAGTCTCCTTCCCTCAACATTGCCACGCTTTCATTCCATCCCCTTGTGTCCAAGATGAACAACATCGGCCATCACCAACCAGGAGATGAGTTTCTAAGAGCTCATTTGAGGTTTGCTGGAGGTACCCGAGGTCATGACCCTTCAGCCTTCCTGCTCCACTCCCCAGGGGTAGAGGGGATAATCTACAAAGGAGGAAGTTTTCAATGTCATCATGTGTGTATTCATTCACAGAAGTGGAAAGAAACATGAAAGGACGAGGGACTTCTGTTTTATTTCTGTGACCCTATAAATGAGCTGTGAGCTGCCTTCCAAGAAGGCTGGGGCACTTCATAGTTCCATCAGCAATGTATGATGCTTCTGCCCAGAGTTATACTGATGTTATAACTCTTTTTTTTACAATTTTTCAATCTGATGGATGTAAAGTAATGCTTCGTTATTAGGTTAAGCTGCATTTCCCTGATGACTAGTGAATTTAGCATCTTTTCATATGTGTATTAACCATTTGGCAGTATCCAACAGAGTCTAAATTGTATATTCTTGATAAATCAGTTCCACTCCTGGAAATGTAAAAATCCAAAGAAATAATACCATCATTATGTAAATACTTATATTTGTAACAGCGTTGTTCATAACTGAAAACTGGACACGGGTCAGTCGTCCACTAACAGAGAAGAGGAAGGCTAAATTAGGATGCGTCTATACCATGAAAAAGTATACAGGCATTACAAGAGAACCAGTTGTGATGTGTAAGGGTTTCCGTACAGTGTTATTGAATGAGTAAAGTAAGAAGCAGAAAATAGGTTCAATATCATCCCATTTGGGGAATATAGTACCATCCTTGGACCCAGGCAAGAGGCTCCCTTGCCCTGGGCCTTGTACTTTAGAGGCCTTGCTCTGCCCCTTTTCCAGAGTGGGTGTGTGCAGGGCTCAGGGAATATACCCACCCAGACACCCTGTGCTTCCATTCAGACCCTGGGACCCTCTGCATGGACCTCTTTCCTTGGTCTTTACTCTCAAGCGTGACCATGCTAAGTTATGCACCCCTAGGCCCGAAGGGTGGCTTTTTGTGGAGGATATGAGTGGGGCTTAGACTTGTAGGCTGGGTGTCCATGTGTACTGGTACAAGGTCCCTTGCTGTGCAGGATGGGGTCGGGGGTGAGAAGCCGAGGAAGCAGACCACAGGCTGAGAGTCTCCATCTGCATCCTTGCCACGTCCAACAAATATGAAAGGCAGGCGGCCCACAGACATGGTGCATTGGACCAGTGACCAGGACACCCTGAGTGAGTGCAGCCGGGAAGTTATTCAATGCTGCCTCCCAGGGGGTGTTCAGTCCGGCCCAAAGGTATGATTCTTTTTCTGTCCAGTGTTCAGGCACAAGAGCTTGTTCCCAGCAGAGGGTCTTTTAGGACACTGCACACTGGGAGGATGCAGGCCCCAGATAACCACGGTCCCTCCAGAGAGAAAGCAGACACAGAGCTGTCAGCATCTGCTGAGTGAGTCCTTCTGGGAGCCACAGGCACAAACCCAACACAGCACGGAGAGGATGTTCCAGGAGCAGAGCAGACCTGTGATTCCAGGAAAGTACTTGAAAAAGTCCTGCTCAGCCCCAGAGCATGTCCCTTACCCGCCCTGGTTAAAGGTGGGAGCTGCATCTCAGAACCCACTGAAGCATCTTTCTGTTCACGTATGTAAACATACGTTTACCCAATGCGAGGCGCAGATTTCTCACTCCAGACTACAAATCCATGTGCCAGTGGACCTCTGTACATATGTTTACACATGGACACCTGGATGAGGTGGTTCCTTTATGAAGATAAGAAAATGCAGATAAAGAATATCCCTCCCAGAGTCAAATTTAATGAGATCTTTTTCTCTCTGGTCTTATTGTGCTTCACATAAAAAGTTCCATGGAAAAAGATGTCCCTCAATATCTTGTGTCTTACCCAAATGCTTCAGACTTTTACTTGGGCTTACAGAAGTTGAAAGTATCTAAAATTATTACATTATCATGACATGTTTTTGTTGGAATGAAGCTTTTCACTGAATAATTTTTCAAAGTTTTTAAAAAAAATTCTTCCTCAAAGCAGAAACACAACAGATCAAAGCTGAGCTCAGCTACATGAATTAGAGCAGAGGATTTCTATCATCTCCACACTGCCTCCCCCTGCCCCCGCCCCCCAACCCCGTGGAAGCTTCTAGGGTAATGGGAGAACTGGTGTCACCACTAAATCCCTTGACTCCTTTGAGCTGAGTCTAAATACCACTGATCAATTTCCTCCTTCTTATTTTAGACAGAGAAGTGCAGCTCTTAAGAGGTTAACCCTTGGAAGTAAGTAAAGATTTATTATTGTTCAGAGTATATGAAATATTAGGATTTAAGTATAATAATAGCGATAGTGGCCAGCATTTTATGAGTACTATAGGTGAGGCCCTGTGCTAAGCATCTCACCTCTGTTACCTTGTGGAACCCTCTTAACAAGTTTAGGAGACAGATACTAATTATTATCCCCATTTTCAGATGAGGAAACTGAGGCTTCAGTTCAGATCTATGGACCCTGACGCCAGAATCTTCACCTCTACTCTCTCCAGCAGGGTTTCTCAATTGTGGCACCACTGACATTTGGAACCAGATCATTCTTTGGTTCGGAGAGCTGTCCTGGGTGTTGCAGGATGTTGAGCAGCAACCCTGGCTTCTCTCTACTTACTAGATGCCAGTAGCACCCTCTCAATCATAGTGATCAAAAATGTCCCCAGATATTACCAAATGTTCCGTGGAAGGCAAAATTGCCCCCAGCTGGGAAACACTGGTCAACAGATAGACTAAGTATTCATAAAATTATTTTATGGAGTGCCATCTTCGCATGGCTGCCCAAATGGACCTGTAATAGGGACCAGCTAAATAGCTGATAGAAGGTTCCATACAATACTCACTTTGGGGAATCATCGTTGAAGGAAGTTTGTCCTGTGCACTCAAAGCAACAGGTGTGTGTACTGAATATTTCCCCTTACAGGTTGTTGCTGTATTTCTCTATAGGTGTTGGCCCAAGTATCTCACCTATAATAATTTCTTCTGGCAAAATTATATCCAATAGGGGGCAGTTGCAGATTTGGGGAGCCTGGAGAGGATTCAGTGTGAGGTCCAGGGATGCCACTTGTGGTCCAGTGGGTAAGACTCCGCGCTCCCAATCCAGGGGGCCTGGGTTCGATCCCTGTTTGGGGAACTAGATCCCACATGCATGATGCAACTAAGAAGTCCGCGTGCCACAACTAAAGATCCCGAATGCGGCAACAAAGATCCTTCGTGCCGCAACTAAGACCCGGTGCAGCCAAAAAAAATAATATGTGGGGTTCCGTTTTAGAAGAAAGGAATACAGACTTTGACGAACAAAGTATTAGGTACAGAGCCACGGAAGCGCTCATATAAGTGAGGGGCCCCTAAGTTTAAGCTTCATTTGCTTTACAGTGGATTTGTCTCTGTGCACACAAAGTCTTAGAATTCTGCCTGTTTTATTCACACGTAGGAAGACTCGACTCTGCTGACTATAGCCATTTAGCATTCTTCCCCATTCAGGCAGCATAACCGTTTTCTTTTTTTTTGATGGCCTTGCTATATCAGGGTGATGGAAGCTTCCTTGTCGCACCACGATTTATGTGATCTTGTCTTAAAATATGTTATCCAAATTATGGAGGAATTTGTCTTGCTTAGTAGCAATTTAATACAGTGGGTGGAAAGTAAAGTGGGAGTAAATACTTGAAAAAGTGAGTTCCATTTCACTGTTGAAAATCATACCGCAGGTTTGAAGTAGCCAACTTTCTGACTATTAAAAAGAATTATGTTTTGCTACCCTGCTCATAAAGTGTCCTGGAGAAGTTTCTAATCAATAACTTTGCTTTATTAAGCACGGAAAGTGATTGGGTGGAAAAATCAACTCGATAAACCTCAGCAGTAATTTAATTTGCCTTCCTTAAAATTTCTCATCCAGCCGGCAAGAGTAAAAAATGTGGTAAAAACATTAGGGGAAAGAGTAGATCATGGCAACGAGGGAAGGCAGCCCATCTCATAATGCCCTCCTTGTGTCATTAATACGGTTCATGCTTCATCTGGTGATGGAAAGAGAGGTGGCAGGTTGCTGTAGAGGCCCCTCCTTACCCAGCAGTTCCCACCACACTTCCCAGTTAAGAAAAAGAAGGCACACCCTCCTTCCCCTCCTCTGCTTCACATCAGGCTCCGTCTTCCTTCCATTTCTGCTCTGGGAAAAAGATGAAAGCATTGAGCTATGAGACCATAGCAATCAGGTGACCCATCTCCAACCTCCCCTTGTCCCTCTGTGTCCTCTGAGAGTGACCCAGATAGAAGGTAAATAAATGCTGGCTTCCTAAAGCTTGCAGAGCGCCCTCAAAGACGTCCCTTGGTGCCACTCCATAACCTTAGAGGGTGGATCCCTTTACCAACCAGGGCTGGGTGTAGTTGCCGATAACACTGTGTCCAGCTTCTCTAGGGAACTGACGTTGGTCAAAGGTGCGTTCGTTTGCTAGGGCTGACATAACAAAGTACTACAGAGTAGGTGGCTTAAACAACAGACATTTATCTCCTCATGGTTCTGAAGGTCAGAAGTCCAAGATCAGGTGTCGCGGCATTGGTTTCATTCTCAGGTCTTTCTCCTTGGCTTGGAGGTGGCCGTCCTCTTCTGGTGTCTTCGGTGGTCTTCCGTGTGTGTGTGTGTGTGTGTGTGTGTGTGTGTGTGTGTGTCTGTGTTCAAATTTCCTCTTCTTATAAAGACACCAGAAACAGTGGATTAGGGCCAACCCTAATGACGTCATTTTAACTTAATTATCTCTTTAAAGATCTTATCTCCGAATACAGTCACTTTCTGAGGGACTAGGGGTCAGGACTTCAACACATGAATTTGGGAGAGACAAAATTAAGCCCATAACAAAAGGGCACCATGGTGACCCAGTCCCCAGCTGCCCACAGCCAATGGCTGACATGGAGTTCAAAAGGTCGGCCCTCTTGCCTCAAGGTCAGACCGACTCGGTGGTGAATGTGTGCTCCTGAGCTCCCAGTGGGGTCAGGCGGAAGCTTGTCTGCGCCTGAAGCCACATCTTTGCTTAGCTTCTATTCCCCGTCCTGCCCAGCTCCTCTCACTTCCTTTCTCCTGAAAGGTCTTCCCCAACAAATCACTTTCACAAGAATATCCGTCCCAGACTCTGCTTCTAGGGAAACTTAGAAACATGTAGTTTTAGGACTGATCAGAATCTTAGAATCCAGGAGA
Source organism: Balaenoptera physalus (assembly GCF_965194825.1). Classification (NCBI taxonomy): domain Eukaryota; kingdom Metazoa; phylum Chordata; class Mammalia; order Artiodactyla; family Balaenopteridae; genus Balaenoptera; species Balaenoptera physalus. Next base: position 45,051,201 of record NC_138898.1, on the reverse strand, counting down.
CACAGTTTCTAGCCATGGTCCAGCTTGCCATTTACCTTTGGGCATCATTTTCCTCACCTGTAAAATGATGGTGGCCATCAGATGCCCTCTAAAGCTCTAGCCTGCTCCTACGGCCACATGTGTCCGACTAGACAGGCCAGTACCCCCATATTTCTTTTGTAACTAAGGCGTCCACTGCAAAGCTTACCTCCATAGAATTGGAGTCCTTAGCTGATACCAAGGCCCTTTTCTGGTATTTTCTTCTCCTATTTTAAGTGGTTAAGCAAGAGAAATGATATGAGCAGCTACGTAAAAGCTGCCACCAAGGTTGCCACCAGAGAGTCCCCCAGAACCTTCCCCATCTTGACCAGACTTTAGGTAAGACCATCGTATATACTCAAATCTGTAACTGGCAAAAGAATCCCTTAAAAACTGTTAAATTGCCAAGTAAGAATAGCACAGGGTCATTTGTCAGCCCATTAAAACCAGTTTCTTTCCCCATCTGACACTGGAACAAATCACTGAGGCTAATTAGACCATTTGATGAAGTTTCAAATTTTATCAAAACTAAAAAGTCATCAATAACATGATATTATTTTATGTACTACTCAAGAAGAAAACCCATCAATTCCAACTCAGACATGATGCATTTTTATCAGTTAGAATTTTTTATCCTGATGAAAGAGAATTTTTTGTATCCCTATTGAATTTTTTAGCCCTATTAAATGAATTAGATGCATTTAAGCATTTTTTATATCATGTATTACTCTCACACAGTATAAAAGTGAAGTATACAGGAAAAATTGTTTATAGTACTCTTAAAAATTCTTCACATTTGGAGTTTAATTCTGAATCACTTTCGACTCCATTTCTCCAGTGACTGTATCAATATTATCTTTTGTGCCAAAAGAATGGTTATGAGGCACTTCTTAAAATGTGTGCACCACAATTGTCTACTGGGTTTTCTTCCAAGCCATTGACACCATATTATAAGGTTCAAATTTTTTTTTTTAACTTTTCATTATGGAGAATTTTGAACAAATACAAAAGCAACAGAATAGAATAATGAACCGCAGTTCTGTGTATCCATCACCCAACAGCCATCAACCACCATTCACTCACTTTTACAGCTTCATCTGCCTTCTCCTCTCCTGTATAATTTTGAAACAAATGTCTGACATATCATTTCATATGACACATCATTCTGACATATGTCTGAAATATTATTCATCCATAAATCCTTTAGTATGTATCTTTAAAAGATAGGATTATTTTTTATTTTTCATTTTTTTTACAGTGTAGTTAAAATGGTGAAGTCATTTTTATTTCAGTACTTGACAAAATATCCCATAAAATTCAAAACTTCTACCATTATACAAAAATAAGTCTCTACAAGTGATATTATCTGTCTTCATCACCAGTAGCAAATATATTAGGCAGAAACATATAACTTCAGTAGCCTTATAAGAAAAGTGCAGGACACTTCAAGCTACACATTCAACAGTAACATAATGCCAAAAGTGTAATCTTTTCACCCATGTGATAAATACACAAGGTTTATAATTTAATCACTTAAATTAGCATTCCACAAATATACATGTAATTTAATGATTATTGTGCATGAATACACACACAATGCTTATATGTACAAATTCCAGTTTGTTTTCATGTGCTGGCAAGGGATTTGTATACAATCATAAGCTGTGTTCGCATTGGTCCCATTGAATATCCACAATACAAAAGCACAAAAGAACCCTGATTTACGAAAGGGAATTTGTTTAAAATCACTTCGATTCATGATGTTTCAAAGGATTATTTTCTCATGCCAGCATGAAAACTGAGTTGAACCTGACTGTACAGTTCCAAGTTGTCTCTGCAGTGCCTCTAGCCAAGTGATATAATCTGTCAGGGCTCTGTCAGGATCATAATTCTGAAGCTGAGAACATGCTAAGGAACCAGGATTTAAATCAGCTGGAGGACCTGGGTACCTATTTTGAAATGGTAAAGGAGACCTTGGATAGTCCAGGTCTGATCTTGAGCGATACGTACTATGTCTTGGTTCTCCATATAGCTCCAGCCCACCAGATAGGATTACCTTTAACATAACCACAATACCTTTTCAAACCCAAAGAAAATAATTATTTAACATCATTAAATATCCAGGCAAGATTCAAATTTCCAACTACCTCATAAGTGTCATGACCTTTCTTTAAACTTTTAAAAAAAAATTAGGATTCACAACAAGGACCTCCTGTATAGCACAGGGAACTTTACTCAATATTCTGTAATAACCTAAATGGGAAAAGAATCTGAAAAAGAATAGATAGATATATGCATATGTATAACTGAATCACTTTGCTGTACACCTAAAACTAACACAAAATTGTAAAACAACTATACTCCAATATCAAATAAAAATTAAAAAGAATTAGGATTCAAATTACATTTTCACATGGTGGTTTTTTGATACGTCTTTTTTTCCTGTTAAACAACAGGATCCCCTTCATTCTCTCTTTTTTTCCCCTTGAAATTTATTTCTTGAAGAAACTGGGTTGTTTGCCCAGGCAGAGTTTGTCGCCATCTGAATTTTGTGGATTTCATCCCTGTGGTGTATTTAAAATATCCCTTTGCCCCTTGTATTTCCTGTAAATTGTTTTTTTGATCTAAAAGCTTGATCACAGATAGGTTTGAATTTGAGGCAGGAACACTTCATAGATGGTGCTGGATTCTTCCATCAGGAGGCATCTAATGTCTGGTTGTCTCTTCTCATGATGTTAGTAGCCATTGATGTCGAATGCCAGGATCCATTAGTTCACTAGCAATTGCAAAAAGGTGATATTCCAAATCTATAATTCCTCTTCACTTAATGGCTGAAAGTTTCTATGAAGGGAAGCTTTTTCTCATTTACCAGTTCTGCAAGTCTTAATACACGCACCAGACACTGATGGTCACTTCGGCACCACTGCCTGGCCACGAGTGATTGAAATAGAATCGGCGTGCATTTAGGGACTGTGCAGTATGAAGATTAGTGTTTCTTTAAGCATTGGAATTACACTTGTCACTGAGAGGTCTCACAGAGAGAGCCGAGTGGGACTTGGGAACGTATGATACACATCTCCTAACTCATGTTCCCTTCCAGAGCTCTCTGTGTGTGGGTGTATTTGCCAAATATGTATAGTTGAACTCACATAAATTAAATGCAAATATGATGTATACTATTTTACACTGTGCTATATTATCATGGTTAGTTCTATGTACAATATGTTTCTATGCCCTTAGACTATAAGCACACTTAACATAATCTTAATCAGCCTTGAAGTCCTCAAAGTCAAGATAATTGCAAAGGCAATTTGCCTTGAAGCCCCCCACCCCCAATTCTCACCTCCCTTTATGTCAGAGCAGCCCTTAGAAGTCTTCTCCCAACCACAGCCAAAACAGGAACCCTACACAGAGATGTCCTGGCTCTAGTGGCTGAGGATCTCTTCCATACTATATTGTAAGCACTGTTTCCACGGCCCCATGTTCCTCAAACCATCCAAGCCAAGTAACTATTATTACCTCTTTTTACACATAAGAAAGCTGAGGTTAAGAGACATAAAGTGGCTTACCCATGGTAAAAGAGTTCAAAGTGAGCTTAGGGTTAATTTTTTCCTTTATTTTCCAAACATCCTCTCTAGTAACCCTATTTTTAGTGTAAAATTTTAAAATGAAGTATAACAGACAAGTACAAAAATTCTAAGTGCACAGCCCAGTGAATTTTTACAAAACGAACACATCCATGTTCTTAGAAACCAGATCAAGAAAGAGAACATGAGACCTCCAGAAGCCCACTAATGTCCCTCCAGCTACTACCTCACCTATCGGCAACCACTAACCAAACTTCTAACAGAATAGGTTCCTTTTATTGATTTTTGAACTTCATATAAACGGAATCATGCCAAATGTACTATTTTGTGTCTGACTCCTTTCACACAGTATGAGATTCATCAAGCCAGGAACTACATTTTCCAGGCTCTCTTGCAGCTCGGTGGGGCCATGTGATTAGTTTGGGCTAATGGAATGTAAGGAGAAATGATATGTGTCCCTGCCAGGCACAGGGGGTAAGAATCTGGTGTGTCTTCTCTGCACCGCCCCCAACCCTCCTGTGAAGATCCTAGAGGGCACGTGTGGGGACTGGCAGTGTTCAAGCTTGAAGGAGCCTGAATTCCTGAGATACTGCTCAGACCAAGTGGGAGACCTGACCGGAGATATCCACATTTGACTTTACATCAGCAAGAAATAAACTTCTATTGTAGTGAGCCATGAGGGCTTGGGGAATATTTGTTATAGCAGCTGCCCTACCCTGACTGATACGGTTGGGTTCCTGGGTCTCTCTGTTTTTCAAAACAACGATTCATAGGGAGAGTCCAATGTGGCAGAAGAGTACCTTTTCCTCATTTCTTTTTTCCCCACTTAAGGAAATGATTTCTTCAGCATAGGAAAAGAAAATTGAGCCCCCTAAATAAAAATAAATAAAGGAATAAAAAAGTGAATATATGAAAGAACTGAGAAACACGTTTGTATTATGATGAAAAGTGTTCATTCACTTCTTGCTTCCTCTGCATTTAAAAATTAGAAATTCTTCTTTCCTAGACCTTTATTTTTAGCCCACTTGATGATGATGGTGTGTGCAAGGATTATTCCAGATTTCTCATGGGTTGATTTCCTATTTACTCCTAAAAAATGTGCCTGGAGGATCCTTGTTCTTCTAGTGGCAGGGAAGACAATTGAGTAGGGGACTTGACAGTTGAGTAGGGGACAATTGAGTAGGGGACTAGTTTTTAATCTAGAACAGAGGTTAGCAAGCTGTTTTGGTAAAGGGCCAGATGATAAATATTTTAGCCTTTGTGGGTCACATACAAGCTCTGTCATATATTCATCTTTGGTTTTTTATTTGTTTGTTCATTTACAAACCTTTAAAAATGTAAAGCTGTCTGAGCTCCAGGACCATAGAAAAACAGACTGCAAGCTGGATTTGGCCTCTGGGACATAGTTTGCCAACCCCTGGTCTAGAGCATTAATCACTTTGTTTCTCATCTGGAGCTGGAGACATTGCAGAAAGAGTTTGCCGTCTAATCCATAACCAGGAGCAAAATTCAACAGGACCATTTACTCAAGCATTCTTTGGATGCTGTTGGAGACTTGAAAGCGGTTCTTTTCCGGCTTCTCAGTCCAGCATTCCTCAGTGAGGTTACTGGTGAAGAGACATCAATAGCCAGAGGCCCAACTGCTGTGGCTTTGAACAGCTCTTGTCTCATAGTAGGTTGGTCTGGACCACAGAACCCACAAGATATCTTTCCTAAAGCCCTCCTGCAGCAGAGCACAGCCTGGATTATATCAACAGGAAAATGGCTCATTTCAGATCATCATATATTCTAGCCTAGTACCCCTTCATCATGGTGATGTTTTCATTCAGTTCTAAGCTCGGGGCCAGGAGGTAGCCTCTCCATTCACTGTGACCTTTGAGTTGGCAACCACTGAGTTCCCAGACCCCTCGCCAGTGCCTATGCTTCTTGCCTGGGGGGCCAATGTGAGCCCTCAGGCAGGTACTGTTAAGCCACTATGGACACTTTGCAGATGTTTCTGTTTCTCTCTTCCTGAGCACTTTATCTTCTAGCTGCTCCAAGTGTGGTCCTGGGACCAGCAGCATCAGCATCCCCTGGAAACTTGATGGAATTGCAGACCTGGGGTCCTGCCTCAGAATGACTGAGTCAGAATCGGCATTTTTTTTTTTTTTAAAAAAGATCCTCTGGTGATTGATATGCCCATTACAGTTTGAGAAGCGCAGCTCTAATGTTCTCTTTGTAGATAGGTTAGTTATAAAGTTCTCAATTCTGGTCGTATATTTGAACCACCTAAGGAGCTTTAAGACATCCAGATGCCTGGGTCCCAACCTCATAGTTTCTAATTTAATTGTTCTAGGTGCAGGTGAGTTAGAATCACCTGGCTGCATGTTAGGATCGCTTGATCTGAATTAAATCAGAATCTCTGAGAATGTGTTTTTGTTTAGCAAATCTCCTTCAGCCCCAGACACAGACATGTAGCCATAAACCTCCTGTGTATGGTAGTGAGGGCTGAAAGGAGCCTTTGTGATGCGGCTGCTTTCCAGTTATGTATTGCTGTGTTACAAAACCCCAAAGCTCAGTAGCTTAAAGCAACAACACATATTTATTTAGCTCATGAATCCACAATTTTGACAGGGCTCAGCAAGGACAGCTCATCTCTGGTCTGCTAAACATCAGCTGGGACCGCTCACCCAGGGACCGTAGGATTCACTTCCAAGATGGCGCACTCACATGGCTAGCAAGGTGGTTCTCTCTGTTGGTTGGGAACTCAGCCAGGGTTTTGGACTAGAAGGCTTGGTTACTCTCCATGTGGTCCTCGCTACAGGCTGCTTGAGCTTCCTCGCAGCATGGTGGCAGTGTTCTTAGAGTGACCGCTCCATCAAAGAACCAGGCAGAAGCTCTCTCGTCTTTTGTGACCTAGCCTCAGATGTCATATTGCATCACTTCTGCCACAATCACAAGACTCAAGGGGAGGAAATAAGTGGGAAGAGCATAAAATCACATTATTCAGAAAAGCTTGTGAAATGGAAGATCGTGTTGCAGACTTCTTCGAAAAATAGAAGCTGCCACAAGCCACCTAGAACATGTTTGTATGATGATTAAAATAATCCATGGCAAAGCTGTTCTATCAACGTGATCACTAAGATAATAATCTTTCAGTATCCAGAAGAAAGTGAAGCCTGGCTCCCATGTCTAGAGGCTTGCTTAAAATATAATTTATTACTAAAAATTTTGAGATATAGAAACAATGGACCAGGAGACAGTTGTCATTTAGAAGAGAGTTTGCTACTCACAGTTCCCAGGAGGAGGTAGCATGCCATGTCGTGGGGAGCTGCACAAGAAAAAGAGGTTGGTCACAGACAGAGAAAGTAGCTAGCTGTGGCCAAGAGCCTTTACTGTGGTTTCCATGGGAAGGAGTGGGCAAGGCAGGGTAAGCAATTGTAGGACTGGCTAATTTGAATAATTTCAGTGGGTTCTGGGACATGGAGGCTGTCCCTGGTGGTCTGGTACCTGGCCCTGGGGTGATGAGGGCAGGTGGGTAGTGGCCCATAGTGTGAGAGCCTGATGAAAGAGGGGGTGGGTATGGGCTCTGGATTGGTTAGTTTGCATTTGAAAAGCATGTTCTGCTCCTGGGTGAGTTGTTTACTAGCTCTAGGAATTGGCTAACACTTCAAGGGTCAGCAAAACCCCAGATGTCAAAGCATCAGAATACAGAAAAAAAAAAAGACAGTTAATACCGTACTCCAGTAGTATCCATGTCCTTCCTGGTTGGGTTTTTTTTTTGTGTGGGGGGGTGAATCTCATGGTAACAACACTCATTGGGTTGCCATTTCATGGCCTAAGAGCTCAACACTCTCCTTTGTCTTAGACAATCAGGGACATCTATTGGCAAAACTACGTTCTGTAATATCTAGGCAGAAGACTTGGGTCTCAGCAGTACAGAGGATTAAACGCTATCACAAGGCTCCAGAGGTATACCAAAAAATATACATATACCATATACAGCTGTTAACACTACTGTATGATATAGTATAGGAAAGTTAAGAGTAGATCCTAAGATTTCTCACCATAAGAATAACTTTTTCTTTTTATTTTATCTGTATGATATGATGGATGTTAACTAAACCTATTGTGGTAATCATTTCACAGTGTATATAAATCAAACCTCGTGCTGTATACCTTAAACTTATACAGTGATGTATGCCAATTATTCCTCAATAAAACTGGAGGGGAAATTATGCATAATTCCTTTATAAAGGATTAAATAGGAAGATAAGGAAATTCTCTGCTTATAGAGAAACTATTAGATATCTCCTTTAAGGGACCCTTCTGAGCCTGGCCAAGGAGGTAAGGTTTGGTAGGATTACTAAAGCCTATCTATTCTAGAATTTTCCCTCCCAGTCCACTAAAGAAGATTCCAATTCCAACCACTCACTATCTTTCCCAGAATCTAAACTCAGTTGGGCTGTCAGCAGGAAGGCCTGCTCATGGCCTCTCCATGTGGCTTGGGCTCCCTCACAGCATGGCACCTGGGTTCAGAGAATGAATATTCCAAGAAGCAGGAAGCAGAAGCAGCTGGTCCTCTTACAGACCAGGCCTGGAACAGGCCCTGCATCACTCTGTTACATCCTATCGCTGAAGCGGCCATGGGGCCAGCCCAGATTCCAGGGGAGGGGAAAAAAAATCCACCTCTCAAAAGCAAGTGACAAAGAATCTGCATTCGGACTTCCCTGGTGGCGCAGTGGTTAAGAATCCGCCTGCCAATGCAGGGGACACAGGTTCGAGCCCTGGTCCGGGAGGATCCCACATGCCGCGGAGCAACTAAGCCCGTGTGCCACAACTAGAGCCTGCGCTCTAGAGCCCGCGAGCCACAACTACTGCAGCCCACGTGCCTAGAGCCTGTGCTCTGCAACAAGAGAAGCCACCGCAATGGGAAGCCCGTGCACCACAACAAAGAGTAGGTCCTGCTCACCACAACTAGAGGAAGCCCGTGCACAGCAACGAAGACCCAATGCAGCCAAAAATAAATAAATAAATAAATAAATAAATTTATTAAAAAAAAAAAAAGAATCTGCATTCATCTTTAATCTCCCACACAAAGTGGAGCAAGTGGAAGAGAAAGCAGACTCTCTTTTAGGTCCTGAAAGTTCCAGAAACAGAGGCAATGTGGAATTGGCCCATATCAGGCAACAGCATGATGCTAATGTTATCCTTTCCCTCTGCTTGGAAAAGGAACATTTTACTGTTTATCCTTCATTCATAATTTTACCAGGATGTGCAGAAGTGTGTGTATTTTTTCATTAATCACATTTGGAACTCTGTGAGCACTTTTATCCACAAACCAAGTCTTCTGTCAAATGAGCAAAGTTTTCAATTATGTGAGTGATTAACTCCCTTCCATCTGTCCCATCTACTCCATCTGGAATGCCTATTAGTCTCGTTTAGGTCTCTCAGATCTGACCTCTAAATCTTTTTTTTTTTTTTTCCTTATGATTTCTATTTCTGTATTCTTCTTTCTTTTTTGAGAGCAATTTTTTCACTTTGTGCTTCACCTTCCCAGCTACTAATTCAGTTGTCAGCAGTGACCACTGTCTTCTATTGCCTATTCAGTGAGGTGGGGTTTGGGAGGCGGGGATAGGCACCACATCAAACATTTTCTTTAATCTCCAAATTAAGATATGAAAAAAACCATACTGTTCAAATTCAGGGAGGCCCTTTGCCTGTAACACATTAGTGTGTGTGTGCACACATGTGTGTGCATGCGTGTATTTAACATGTGTACACAGGGATTTCCATTTACATGTGACATTTATGAAAGATTAGGTAAGTGAGCATCCCCTCCCCTATTTTGGTTTTCTTTTTTTTTTTCTGGCTTTATTGAGACTTAATTGACATGGGACACTGTGTAAGTTTAAGGTGTACAAGGTGATGGTTTGATACATATATATATTGCAAAATGATCACCATTAGCTACCACACCTCCTACCTGTCACATAATTACCGTTTCTTTTTTGTGGTGAGAATGTTGAAGATCTACTCTCTTAGCGATGTCCAGGTATATAGTACAGAGTTTATAGCTATAATCACCACTAGGGCATATTCCCCTTTTGCCAGTTTTAGGACATACCCTTCAAAACTAATTACAGCCTCTCAAAAATGCCTTTTAATATGGTTAACATGAATAATTAATGCCTTAATATAAAATATAAGCTCTTAAAAATGTATACATCTGGTAAGAACAAAACAAGTATCTTCCCACATAAGTGATACTATATGTACTCCTCAAAAAAGGGAAAATTATAACATTTTAATAGAAATGCAAGGATACAAAGCAGGTACGATGACCAAAATTATTATATACATGTTCCTTGGAGATTAATCCTGTGTAGGTTTCCTCACACCTGAGTCTCTGCCTGTAATTATTTGCCTGAAAAAATGATCTGTTTACTTGTGGAGTTACTGAGAATGAAAAGAGAAGGTGTATGTGGGGTGAGTGTCTAAAATAGAAGCAATTTCTTACCGAGGGCCTGTTCTCAAAATGTGAACCTGGGCCAGAGGCCGCAGCAACACCTGGGAACTTTTTAGAAATGCAAAATCTTCAGCCTCCCCTCCCCCTCCCCAGACCTACCGAAATCAAAATCTCTGGAGGTGGGGTCCAGCAATTGGTGTCTTAACAAGCCTCCCAGGAGACTGCAAGGCACACAGAAGTTGGAGAACCATTGCTCTAATCTTTAGTGTAATCAAATAAAGGTAGGATTGCCGCTTGCAGACCAGGAAGCTGAGCTACAATGGTTAGGCTTCTTGTACCCACTTCCTTCTCTATCCTCAATGCCCCAAAGCTCCTCCATGCTCATCAGACCTCTCCCAGTTCATCCTTCCACACCCTCGGATAACCACTTAACTCGTTCTTGACATTGTTTAAAAATCACTTTTTAAAAATCACCCACTTAGACACGTTTTCTACCTCTCTAGTCTCAATTTTGGTCATCTGTTTTCATCAACATGTATGCATTTATTGTAGATAACCACATGTATTATTCATCACTAATAATTTTATTTCCTCTGTGGTATATCCTTTATTTCAGGGGTCCCCAACTCCCAGGCCACGGACTGGTACCGGTCCGTGGCCTGTTAGGAACAGGGCCACACAGCAGGAGGTGAGCAGTGGGCAGGAGAGTGAAGCTTCATCTGCCGGCCCCCATCGCTCCCCATCTGCCGCCCCCTATTGCTCCCCATTACCACCTGAACCATCCAGCCGTCAGGGAAAAATTGTCTTCCACAAAACCAGTCCCTGGTACCAAAAAGGTTGGGGACTGCTGTTTTATTTGAAACAGTAATTTCTTTGCTTACGTTTTTTTCTACCATTTTATTATGAAAACCTTCAAACATTAAAAAAAAAAAATTGGAAAAAGTTGTACAATGAGCTCCAGACACCCACCATCTAGATTCTACAATTTTTGACCCTTTATTTGCTTTATCACTAATCTATCTGTCTAACATTCCGTCTTATCTTTTGATGCATTTATTAGTAGGTTGCAGATATCAGTACAGGTCACCCTTAAACACTTCAGTGTGAGTATCATTAGCTAGACATCAATGTTTGTTTATATTTTGAAGGTAAAATTTCTAGGCAGTGAAATGCTTATACCTCAACTGTTCAGTTTGATGACTTTGGCAATCAGTCACCTTGTAGGTATGGGTGCCCTCACCCTCCCTGGTATCTGCCACGACCATCACTGTGGATTGGATATTATTTCCAAAGTTTTTTTTAAAAGAATCTCCCTCAGGGAAAAAAAAATGTTAGTCAAGAATAGTATGTGAATGGAAATAGGTATATTTATATTTTTCTATAATAATAAGAGAAAAATAAGCAAAATGTAAAAAAGTGTCCCTAGCTCCAGCTAGCCAAGCAAATGGATTCTTGTGAAAATCTCCTTCCCCGTCCCCACTCGCCTGCCTCCCTGCTTCTAGGTGCTAACTTCTCAGCCACGCCTGCCCACGCTGCCTTCTCCCTTCCCAGCTCTGCATCTCCATGCCCTGCTCTTCTTTTTTCTTTTGGCCACGCTGCACAGACTGTGGGATCTCGGTTCCCCGACCAGGGATTGAACCCAGGCCATGGCAGTGAAAGCCCGGAATCCTAACCACTAGACCACCAGGAAACTCCCTACTTGAATTATTTCACCATGGCCACTTTTCTCTTTTACAAGAGCATCAAGTGCACAGCCCTTCCATTTTCTCCTATCAGCCTTCTCTTTGCTTCAATTGCCTTTTTATCCACTTTAGATCTCATGACCCATCACTGCAACAGTGCTCTTGGCTGTGCTGGAAATTCCCCAGCCCCTCCGTCTTTTTCCATCTGGAAATTCCAGTGCATTTATGATCAGGAACAGTGCTGAACAAAAGGCCCTCCAAGGTGTGGCCCCATCCCCTCTCCCCGGGTGCACCAACCAGTGATGTTTCTTTCAACTCCTTGAATAGCTGTGCCCATCCCTCCCCAGGGCAGGCTGTTCCTTCTGCTTGGGACCTTTTCCCCCCATGTTCCTTGTAAATCCCTCTTCCTGCAGATCTCAGCTTGATTTCCAGTTTTACAGGCAAGCACCCTCTGACCTCCCTGAGCAGGTCAAATCCCTCTGTTCTAGGCCCTCTTAACACCACATAGCTCCCTTCCAGCTGGAGTTTTAGCTGAATTTTCCATCCGTGAGCTCTGGGAGGACAGAAGCACAGCTCCTTGTCTCACTGCTGTGTCACTGTGCACTCCGCCTTCGGGCTCTGGGCTACCTCTGGCTACACTTGGCCAACTCAACCGGACCACCCACCTGCTGCTGGTGGGACATGGCAGCTGACAGCCTTTGGTCAGACTGGCTCAGAAATTGGGTGTGCTGCACCTAAAGATTCAGAACTGCAGCTTCCAACTGACTGACGGGGCAAACAGAAGAAGGTAAGGCCGGGCCTCAGGCATGATCTCTGGTAGAGGGGAGATGCTCTGATTTAGGGGAGATGCTCCGATTTAGGAGAGTGTGAATGCTCAGAGCTTGGCTGAGGTCCGGATGCCAGCTGTGGCTGGCAGTACATCTCCAGTGGGCTCTGTCCAAAGCATCTGAGTTATTAGAGTGGTCCGGAATAGGGCTGGAAAGTCAAGGCCCATCATTAATAGCAGCCGACAGTGGCCAGGATGCTGGAGGTGACCCTGAAGCAGTAATCGTTTATAACATCATCAGCCGTTGGCATCTTGGCGTGCAAATGTGTATTAGATCATCAGTGAGATTAGAGGGGATGGGGCAGATGGAGAAAGGCTGAAGGTGTGTAGGTGAAGGGGAAGGGATGATGATTTGGGACAGAAAAGCCTTTGAAAGCAAAACTATAAGAAAGTGCGTTATAGGTAAGAGCACGTAGACTAGCTCTTGGCAGCTGGGGAAAGAGGATGTGACGTGTCCCTCCATTCACTCACCAGGCAGAGAGAGGCGTGTGAGAAAAGGACGAGAACAATTTGGCTTGCTTTAACCTTGCGTCTTATTCATTTTCTGGCCTCATTTTCTTCTGGCTCAGCTGGTCCAGAAAGAATTGTGTTTATCTTACATGGAGAGGCTGGATCCCTTGGGTTTCTACTTGCTTTGAGCGGCAGGAGAACCAAAAAAGAATGAATTCTGAGCACTCTGAGAAAACAGATTTGTGGAAATACACTGGAGATGGTGTTCAAGAAGAGTTTATTCAAGTGAAACTGGAGCCTTCACAACCCTGCCAAGGCCAGTGGATCCCATGGCGCTTCCCCACAGATGGGCATCCGCTCTCCCAGCCAAGAGGGGCCCATCCTCCCCTTCCAGTCTCCTCAGAAAGCCCCTGGCTCAATCAAGTCTTGCTACTCAAAAACTCATTATTCAGCACCCTGGCTCCGGCCTCCACTCCACCACTTTCTGACCATTTCAGTGCTCGCTAACATTGCTGCCAGAAGGTAGGCAGCAGGGGAAATTGAAGGAGCTAAACCACGAACCCACCATTGTTGCCACTGCTGAACAGACCTGGTGAATGATTGGGATGAAAGGGACATGGAAACTCATGCCCCACCTGAAGCTTCAGGATATTCTGAGAATTTGGGGGGCTCTTCTTATTACTGTCATATGAAAACTTGACAGTTGACTATACATAGGTCAGAAGTAAGACAAGACTCAGACCAGACAGGCAAAAAGAAAATTTATTGTACACGATTGCTTTGAGAATTTGACTTTGGAGACTAAAGAAGAAGGGCGTGTAGAGGAGTTTCAGGTCTGAGTCCTGGGAAGACCACCCTCTTCTAGAAAAAACTGCCCAGAATCCTGTGATGCTAAAATGGCCAAATGATTTCTATCATGTGATCCTGACTCACCAGCACCCCAGCTGATGCATGGAGGACAAGCCACCTCATTCAAGGTCCGTCTGTTCATGGGTTTGTCGTCAACCTACAAAAAGTTCATCTTAGGGATTCTTGGGAATTTGAATTAATCACCCTGGAGAAACACATACTTTAGATCATAGAACTAAGGCCAAAGGAGCCTTACTGGGCCATGTTCCAGCAGAGATTACAAGGGAGTAGACAATCTGAAGAAAATGATGAGATGGGAAGTAGACCCATCAGTGTGTAACTGAACTGCATTCATGGCAGCATGAAGATCTAGGAATCCCTGAGCTGGTGTCTCTGGAATTGTCTTATGAATCTGCATTTTTGTTTGTGCATATTTTCAAACAATGGTTATCTCTCAAACAACAGGACATCTAAATGCATCTCTAGGATGACCTGTTCGGAATGATATAGTGGGGCTGTCTGCTCCCAGGGGAGCTAGAAGGAGCTGACCACTGTCCCTTCACACTCTGAAAGCCAATGACTCTTCAACTACCTACATTGTCCTTCCTTCACATGTTCTGTAGAAAACAATGACAGAGTGGGGTGGAGTTTGCCACTTGGCAAAGTTAGGACATAGGTGAATTTTGTCTTCTCCCTTCCATAATTTTCTTTTTTTTACATTACATTTAATATTTTATTGAAGAATAATATACATACAGAGTAAATCCTAAGTATACAACTCCACAAATTTTCACAAACTGAACTTACAAGCTTATCAAAGTAACCAAACCCAGGTCAAGAAATAGAACACCACTCCCCCCATCGGCTGCCCCCTGATGCCCACTTTCGGTCACTCTCCCATCCCCCAGGCAAAGTCACCACTCTTCTGACATTTAGCAGTGTAATTAGTTTCACTGGAGCTTTTGTACTTTATAGCAATGAAATCATAAAGTAAGTACTTTTCGATGCCTGGATTCTTTCACTCAACGTTATGCTTTTGAGAGTCACCCATGTTGTTGCCTGTAATCATAGATCTCTTTTGGTATTACTACTATTTTTAGAGGTATTATTTTGATAATACTACTAGTATTTGATAATACTATCAGCTAGTAGTATTCTACTGTGTGAATATACCACAATTATCCATTCCACTGTTGATGAAACTTTGGGTTGTTTCAGTCTGGGGCTGTCACAGATAATGCTGCCTTGATCATTTCTGTATTTAACTTTTGCTGAACACATGTAAATTCTCTGTTGGGCATATACAATGCAGTGGAATCACTGGGTAATAGAGTGTTCAAATGCTTAGTTTTCCTGGATACCACCAAAGAGTCTTCCAACGTGGTTGACCATTAGCTTTCTCTTTAATGCTCCCTTATTCCTACGTCACTCCTACATTTTTGTCTAATCCTCACCCCCTTCCACCACCATATCCCACAGCCCCGAGCTCCAAGCTTGCCTACTGCCTCTGACTGCCCAGGGTTTGGCTACATAGATATACACACCCCCTGACCTTGCACAATATCAAATATTCTGCACATTTTCCTTTGAAAAACAAATATTTTCTGAAAACCTACCTCTATTTCTCCATTTCCCAAGATGGTTGGCTAATTGCCTCTAAGATCAAGTCTGTCTTCAAACAAGGGCACTTAAAGACTCAATGGCATGTTATCTCTGTTCCTGCTGTGATTCCATGCCTAGAGTTCTGATCATTCTCTTTTGTGTCTGACCCAATCCAGTGTTGACTGAGGTCCATCAAATCTAGTGTGTCCCATGTCCCAGGGCCACTGACACTGCCCTATAAGAGCTAGGTTGCATTGTCCTGTCCAAACTGATTGCATCAACATGTAATTCTTCAGTGTCCCATCTGTTGTTCCTCCTTCCCCAGCACCCATCCCCTGAAGGTTCAGTGCCCACCAAGCAGTGTCAGTAGGGCTGAGTGGCTTCTTTGGGTGAGGCAGTGTCTTGAGATCTAGACAATGACAGCTTTGACTAGTGGGCCTTCTGGTTCTCACCAAGGGCTCTGGCAATGCTGTACATGTCCTTGACATAGTTGGCTGCCTACACAAAAAGGAGAGCTCACCAGGGGAAATGTTTTGGGAAGGCAGATCTTTTATCATCCCTCAACTCCCTTCTCTGAGCTGCTTCATCTGTGCTTCAACAACATTTAGCAAGACTCTGAGTTCCCATATTTTATTAATTCACTAAAGATCTAACAAGGCTGGGGCTAGTTCCAGAGTATTTTTGAGTCATGATTGCAATGCTTTTTTTTGGTTTTGGGTTTTTTTTTTTGCTGTCAAGAGTGAGTAACCTAAGAGTGCCTAGTTTAGTTTATAGTAGTAGACACTAAACAGAAGTATGATTTTTATTAATAGTTATATTACTGGTACATCTGTTATGCTTCCATGTACAATTCAATTCAACAAATGTTTATTGACCATTTATTATGTGTGAAGTGTTGCAGTTCCAGCCCTCAAGGGAGTTACAGAATTTAGTCTTTAGGGAAATGATTATCCTTGAGGAATAGGAACCATCAAGGATTTTACTAATAGTTAGTGTTCTAGGTTCAGCTTGCCCAGAAATTAACCCTGAGACAAAGATGTGAGGGCAAGCTGTCTGGGAGGTATTGTAGATGTTGTTGGTATCTGCCTATACCTTTTTACCTTGCATTCATCTGGGTAAACAGCCAACAGCTGAATAGTGGGGGGGTGGGGATGGGGAGGTGGCAAAAGTCAGTCCCTTGTAACTCAAGGTACGATAACCCTGTGGTGTCAGTCATGCTGTCCGGAGCACCCCATGGAATCTGGCTGAAGACAGCTTCCTCCTAAAACCACACCCTTGCTCAGCCCCTTCCCCTCCCCTATCCTGCTTCACTATATACTTTCAGGTTTCTCCTAGGACCACTCCCTCAATAAAACACTTGTGTAACAACCCCTTTCTCACTCTCCTTCTAGGGAAACTGAAGGTGGGAGGGAGTCCCAGGAAGTATCGGTAGGAGAAAGGTGAAATGATACAGGGAAGGAGGCCAAAACCTTCTGCAGTATCAACAGGTGACCATGTGGGCAACTGGGGTTCAATTTCTCTGCGTGGAGTTGCCAGAGTTTGTAAATAAAAATACTTCATTAATTTTGAATGTCTGACAAACAACAAATATTTTTTTTTTTGGTTCAAGAATGTTGCATGCAATATTTAGGATAGACTTAACTGAAAAATTATTCGTTGCTTAACTGAGATTCAGATATAACTAGACATCCTGTATTTTGTCCAGTGACCCTTGTCTGCAGGCCCCCAGCTGAGAGACAATCTGGAGCATACCTTGTCCCGTTCAAGGGATGAGGGAGCTGGGGCATTTATCTTCCAGCTCCCATCCATCACTGACAAAGTGATACTCTTGATGGCATTAACTCTTTGGCATTTCTGGCTTGGTCCAGACACAGGCTGAGAGGAAGCCATCAAGTAGAGAGTAGCAATCTTGCAGAAGAATGCTCTCAACAAGTATTGGGATGGTGAGTGCAATAGGAGATGGGCAGGAGACCAACAGTGTCTGCTGTACACAGCAGCTGAAATTAGAGGTTTTCTGAACTCCTGAGAGCAAAGTTGAAAGAAAAGACAGTTTGTCTTTCCCCATTTCTCTGGATGAGTTCAGATTATAATCATAGGATGTGAAGGAGAGAATTAGGTTGAAAGGAATTAACCATTACATTGAATTATGGCAGACTGAAGTAGGTGTGTTTGTGCGTGTATGTGACAGGGAGAGAGGAAAGGCAGTGTTCACCAGTCCAGAAATGGCATAAGAAAATGAAGATTTCCTGACCTGTCATTTTCACCAAAAGTAATGGTGCAATTATAGGAAGTGTCTGGGTAGTTCTAAAATTCTGTTTGAAACTAGGGAACAAGTTCTCTTTCCATCTTATTTAGAATAATAAAGCCAAATGATTGTCTGTCCATCATCAAGGCCAATGAGATTTTCAAAATTCTCTTTACACCAATAAGTGTCAATTCTATGGGTATGTATTTTAATCATCAGTTCATTGAGTTTCCTTATGCCATCTACTCCAACACATGGGGAATATATATTTTCTCTTGTTTTTACCATTCTTTGGGAACTGTTTAATCTCTAATCAAAGCCAGAGAAAATGAGCTAGACATAATATCAGTGTTATTTCTTCATTTGTTGGGTAATTGTGTGTACTCTTCTGGTCTGAAGGGCCATGGCCTCACTCAAGAACAGTATGACTCATTTAGACAGTGGTAAAAAAGCATTCCTTCCTTTCTGGGTTCTCCTGGCTCAAATTCCAGTTTTAAGTTATTGGGAATAAATGTAACTTGGTCTTGTGACGTGTGATACATTCAATTGCTCTAAGGAAAAGGCATAAAATATTAATGAAGTGAAATGTCTTTTAGTGGTCTTTTAGGATAGAAGTTGAGTTCCATTGTTTCTAAATAACCTTAAGGACTTTTAGGTTCTTTTTTTTTTTTTCCTTTCTTTCTTGTCCTTAAAAGGACAAGGTGAGTATTATATGTGATTAATTTTTAAAGGTAAGGTAATGGACCATAGCCCAACAATGGACCATAGCCTATTCAAACTGGTCTGTGAGCCAGCTAGACTGCTGCCCCACTTGTTGTATCATTTCAGTCTTTAGAGGCAATGTGAACAGATAGTAACCAGGGCCATCAAGTACAGTTGTACAGGTTGTCTACAAAGACACCCAATCAAGTAGTTGAATTGAAATCCAGCGATACTCCACTCACCAAGCCATGTGCTCCGGGGCAGGGCTATTTCTGTCCCAGAGGAAGGGACACTTTTTCTTAATAAACACAGAGGTGGACAGATGGACTAATGAAAATCTTGGCCATAGACTTCAAAAAGCATGAATTCTTCTGATTTTGAAAACAAGTTATTTAAGCTTTCCTGGTGGGTTTTTCACTATTACCAATTCCACTACTGTGCTTCACCAAGATATGGCAGTTTATATATAATACCTAGGATCTCTGCATTGTTGCATGGTCCTTCCCCTCAATGCCTCCAGAAAAGTGCAAAGCAGCCCAGTTGTCCCACAGTGCAGGGGAAACGGCTGCCTGATCGCTGAGGTAGGTAGGTCTTAATTCTCACAGACAAATTGGAGTGAGGAATTTTCCAGGCCACGTAAGAACTGTCCATCACCACAGATTTCTTGACCCTCAGAGTTAGCAAAGCAGCCTCTGCAGCACAGCCCTTTGGGGGATAATTCTGTGGAGACAGGCTAGGATTGACTGGGGGAAACAATTCTAATCACCTTTTTGGCGAGTAACATAAATACAGGGTGACCAGAAGGCTCGTGCCAATTTAAGCTTTAATTACATGGGAAGTGTAAATGCTATAAACCTACAACAAATAGCATCTGAAAGATTAATTATTAAAATTTTACAATCGTCATATGTTCCTATTAAAGTCAACTTCCCCACCATCCTGTGCTATGTATCGCTCTAGTCAATTTTCAAACGTTGTAAACTTTCATCAGCGGCTGTTCAGTCATCATCCAGTAACTGAGGTTTCATTTCATACATGATAGTTTTGACGTGACTCCCGCAAGAAACAGCCTAATGGGACTACATCGGGTGATGACACAGCCACCGGCCTGAAAAAGCATCACCCAGAAAACGTGACACAAAAATATTAAATTTAAAGTGTATTGTTTAAAATTTGTGAAAGTAAATGTGTCAAGTAAATGTAAACAATCAAACTTCCAAAGGATGATTTTTGTAGGTTGTAACATTGATACTTCTGAAGTTGTTAAAGCTTAAAACTGCATGAAGACTTCTGGGCCACCCTGTGAGGTCCTGCAGGAATGACATAGAACTCTCACATATGATCTTATTTAATCTGCACAGCACATCATGAGGGCAGCTTACTGTCCCCACTTTACAATCCAGTAAACTGGGTCTTTAGATCCGTGATGTCAACATGGTAGCCACCCGCCCTATGTGGCTACTGAACACTGGGGATGTAGTGAGTTGGAATTGAGATCTGCTATAAATCCAAAACACACCCAAGATTTTGAAGACTTGGTAAGAAAAATAATGTGAAGTAAGTACCTCATTAATAATTTTTTAAAATATTGACCACATATTGAAATAAAAAGAGTTTGGAATTGGGTTAGATAAAAAAATTTTTAATTACTTCCATCGGTTTCTTTATACTTTTCAATGTAGATACTAGAAAATTAAAAATTACATCTGTGGTTCACATTATTTCTCTTGGACAGTGCTGCTCTAGACCAATGCATCAACACTGACCACCAACGAATATAAATCTACTCGATGTCCTGCTCCACGGTAAGGAATTAACTGGTTTGATGTGTTGTCCTTTTGGGGAGATTTGAAATTTCTAGGAGGCTTTTAGAGACTACAAAGTTTAACCAAAGGAATGTGTTTCTGATGATGGAAATTGGGGGCCATTTTGGGTGTGCAGTAACTTATTCCACTGAAAGACAAAGTCAGCCCAGAATCAGGGTTGAGAGGCCATCAGAAAGATCACCTTGCATCTAAGCTCTTAGGACCAGTGGCCACCAGAATCTTCCATTCCTCTGTTGACCTGGAAAGTGACACCAGTGCATCTGCAAAGCCATCAACGGCGATCAGCAATGTCAGATGAGAAACTGTTGCCAGCCCCCTTTGCTAAGGCGGGAGAGTACAGCAGGGTTAGTTTGTAAGCTCATTTCCTCAGCTCAATCATGCTTCCTTAACTGTATTTTAGAACAGCTATCAAATACCAAGAGATCCCACATAGGATCCTACCTGAGTGAAAAGATTTTGTTTCATCTAAGAACAGCATTTAAATATGTCCTGTGCTTATATCCAGAAAAGATGAAAACTCTAATTAGAAAAGATACATCCACCCCATGTTCATAGCAGCACTCTTTACAATAGCCAAGACATGGAAGCAACTTAAGTGTCCAGCGACAGATGAATCAATAAAGAAGATGTGGTGTGTGTGTGTATACACACACACACACACACACACACACACACACACACACACACACAATGGAATATTACTCAGCCATAAAAAAGAATGAAATAATGCCAATTGCAGCAACATGGATGGACCTGGAGATTATCCGACTAAGTGAAGTAAGTCAGACAGAGAAAGACAAATATCCTATGATATCACTTATATGTGGAATCTAAAAAAATGATACAAATGAACTTATTTACAAAACAGAAACAGACTCACAGACATAGAAACAAACTTATTGTTACCAAAGGGGAAGAGGGACAGTAAATTAGGAGTTTGAGATTAACAGATGTACACTACTATATATAAAATAGATAAACAAAAAGGACCTACTATATAGTGCAGGGAACTATATTCAGTATCTTGTAACGTCTTATAATGGAAAAGAATCTGAAAAAGAATATATATATAACTGAATCACTTTGCTGTACACCTGAAACTAATACAGCATTGTGAAACAACTATACTTCAATAAGTAAATAAGTAATACATAAGTAAATCTGCCCTGTACCTTGCACTTCTTCCTCACCAACTACCTGAAGGATCTGGACAACCAAGGAGACACGTACCTGAGCCTTGAGCCTCCACTCCATCATCAGTAAAGTGGAAAATAACATGATTCACCTCACAGGATTATTGTGTGATTTAAATAAGACAACAGTTATGAAAGCAGCTGCCTTTAGGTATATCAGTTAGCCTTTGCTGCATAACAAATGACTCCAAAGCTTAGTTAACTTAAGTTAAAAAATTTTTTCTCAAAATTCCATGGTTAGCCTCATGGTTTTCCTGCCCTGAGCTGGTCTCGCTTGGGCAGCTGCATTCAGCTTCAGGGTTCGCAGGGTCTCTCTCTCCATGTGGCCCCTCCTTCTCCAGTGGGTTAGACTAGGCTTCCTCGTATGGTGGGGGCAGCTTTCCCAGAGGGAAAGCCCCAGTGCACAAGCACTTATCAAGCCTCTCCTTCACTCACATTTGCTGATGTCCCATTGGTGAAGGCAAGTCACACAGCCAACTCTAGACTCTCATGAGTGAGGAGAGTGTGGAGGAGGCATGTGTCATTGGGGGCCACTGATTAAACAATTCCAGGCTACCATTTATTGAGTCCTTACTATGTGCCAGACACTGGGCTAAGCATTTCACATATCTGATGTCATTTAACTTATTGACAAACCGGGCAGTTGGGTGCCTTTGGCTACATTTTACAGATATGAAACTGAGGAGAAGCAAGATTGAGCAACAAGCCCTGGAATCCACAAATAGGAAATCACTGAGCCATACATTGTCCTGGATCCCTCTAAAGTTTGTGTTCTGAAACCACTAATTATACCTCTCACTAAATATTAGGGCAAGGAAGGGAAAAGGAAAGGAAAGGGAAAGATTCTACTCTCTGTGGTGCCTTGAATTACTCTCAAGAACAACCTCCGGCCAATATTTTAGAGGTCTAAAGAAACAAAGCAAAGAGCTAAAGGAACTAGGCAGCCCAGCTTGGAGCAATTCCTTGCTGTCAAGGGTAGACCCCTTAGCACGAGAAGCCAAAGGACAGCAGGCAGACAAGCCTGGAGTGACCACTATTACACACATCACTCCAGCCCTGAAGTTGTTGGAAGCTGATAAAAACTAAGAAACCCATTGAGGACTTCCCTGGTGGCGCAGTGGTTAAGAATCTACCTGCCAATGCAGGGGACATGGGTTCGAGCCCTGGTCCGGGAAGATCCCACATGCCATGGAGCAACTAAGCCCATGTGCCACAACCACTGAGCCTGCACTCTAGAGCCCGCGAGCCACAACTACTGAGCCCGCATGCCACAACTACTGAAGCCCATGTGCCTAGAGCCCATGCTCCGCAACAAGAGAAGCCACCACAATGGGAAGCCCACGCACAGTAATGAAGAGTAGCCCCCGCTCGCCGCAACTAGAGAAAGCGCGCAGCAAAGAAGACCCAACACAGCCATAAATAAATAAATAAATAAATTTCATAAAAAGAAAAAAAGAAACCCATTGAGATTTTGGTACTATTTGATTTCCCCTTTTGTCCAATTCCACATTT
Source organism: Balaenoptera physalus (assembly GCF_965194825.1). Taxonomy (NCBI): domain Eukaryota; kingdom Metazoa; phylum Chordata; class Mammalia; order Artiodactyla; family Balaenopteridae; genus Balaenoptera; species Balaenoptera physalus. The sequence goes on along the minus strand of NC_138898.1, from coordinate 45,028,261 downwards.
ATTTTTAAACCCCACACACGAGGAAGCAAAGATATTAGACAAATTACATATTCCAACCAGCAGATAAAGTCAACGAAAGCCATCACAGACAAGCTCCAGCAGAATGGGACTGCCGTTATCTTTCTTAGAAAATGGAATCTGGCTTGGAAAGTGAGCGTCTCCATAGAGAAATAAAAACCCTCTCCTTAGATAAAAATCTCATTAATAATTCTTTTCTCAAACAAGAGGAGAGAAGAAAAGATTTGTTGAGATGGAGACCGCAGAAGCAGATAGCAGCGGTCCCCCAGTACAGCCTGGAGGAGCTGGAGGAAGGCGCTAAAGGTTACATGAATGAGGATCATTAATATTCACGGCAGCATCTGATACTATGTTGCCAAGAGACAGTAATGAGAACAGAGCATCTTCCAGGTCTAATGGCACTGTGGCTGCCGCATGAATCCCGATGTCCCCAGAAATGAGATCTCTATCATTTGCAAACAGGGAATCGTTGGTGGCTTGGCTGTCATTCCGGAAGGTCACTAAAAGATATGCAGATGAACTACCCTTATTTCTTGGGCTGACACCCACCAGGTTCCCCCCACAGCTTCTCCTTTTCAGAGACACTGCCTGACATGGCAACTCTACAGACACAGAGGGAACTGGGAATCTGCCCTTGATCCTCAGCACACTTTGTGAAATTCTGACTTCTTGGTTTTCCCTCCAAATATCTGCTATACACACTTTTTTGGAGGCATTTAGCCTTGTCAACCTTGCGTTCTCAAAACTTGTGTGAAGGTCTTAGCTTCCCCAACTGTTAAGTTCCTGAATATCAGCAACTAAAACACATAGTCATAACCCCTTAGCCCTGTGCCTCATTTGATTTCTCCCAGGAGCAGACCCTGGGACAGAGATTTGACTTAAAATGTTTGTTTCTTTCCATGGTTAATGGGATTCTAATTTTTATATGTGCATGAGAACCTTCACAAGAGAATGAAGACCTGAAGAAGTGAACAGAACAGGCAGCTTTTAAATCTTTTAGACAAAGAAACAATACATTTGTGAAGAATTGATAAGATACAGGGGTTTGGGCTGGGGTTAGTAAATGGTGAAGAAGTAACTAGGTAAGTTTAACAACATTTGTTTCCAGATTCCGCTGTTGCCATCTCTGGGCTGATAAGAGTCTATCTCCAGTAAAAGGAGAATTGATTTCCTGATTTTAGGCAGAAAGGAGGAGATTTTTCTGCATTTACTGTTTCTTAATTGCTTTCAGGTGAAAATAATTTTTATACCAAAGAGGCATATTTGGGGGTGACATATTTTGATTTCCTTCAAACTTGGTCCAGCAATGGGAACAGGATCCAAAGTGAGCCATTCACTTAATTCTGGGACTCCTCTTGGACCACTTGGAAAAGAGAAACCATCTTCCCTATGGTATTGCTAACTGTAGAAAGGATGTAAGCTTGGGACTTCCTGGTGGCACAGTGGTTAAGAATCCGCCTGCCAATGCAGGGGACACGGGTTTGAGCCCTGGTCCGGGAAGATCCCACATGCCGCGGAGATACTAAGCCCGTGCACCACAGCTACTGAGCCTGTGTGCCACAACTACTGAAGCCCGTGCGCCTAGAGCCCGTGCTCCGCAACAAGAGAAGCCGCCACAATGAGAAACCCGCGCACTGCAACGAAGAGTAGCCCCCGCTCGCCGCAACTAGAGAAAGCCCGCGCACAGCAACGAAGACCCAATGCAGCCAAAAAATTAATTAATTAATTAATTAATTATTTTAAAAAAAAGAAAAAGAAAGGATGGAAGCTTGAAGACGAGGTGGCCGACCTGAGAATTATGTCATAGAGGAGAGGGGAAATGGGCCATGAGGAAAGGGGGAGATGAGCCATGATGATGTTATTTGAGTTCCTGAATCCAGCCATGCCTGCCATCTGACTTTTCTGTTACTCGAGTCAACAAATTCTTTTTCATGTAAGCCTCTTGGAGTAGGAGGACTCTCATTTATAAATTCAAGAATTCTAATGCAGGGCTTCCCTGGTGGCGCAGTGGTTAAGAATCCGCCTGCCAATGCAGGGGACACGGGTTCGAGCCCTGGTCCGGGCAGAGCAACTAAGCCCGTGCGCCACAACTACTGAGCCTGTGCTATAGAGCCTGCGAGCCACAACTACTGAAGCCCATGAGCCACAACTACTGAGCCCGTGAGCCACAACTACTGAAGCCTGCACGCCTAGAGCCCGTGCTCCGCAACAAGAGAAGCCACCGCAATGAAAAGCCCGCGTACCACGACGAAGAGTAGTCCCCGCTCACCACAACTAGAGAAAGCCTGAGAGCAGCAACAAAGACCCAACATAGCCAAAAATAAATAAATAAAATAAATTAAAAAAAAAATTCGAATGCAGTCAACCAGTTATGTCAGCTTTAAGCTCAGATTTTATCCCCGTTGCATTGTTATTCATCCTTTCTGCCTCTCCCATCCAAATCCTAGCCCCTGTCTCCACCCTTCCTTCCTACCACCTTCCTACCTGATAATTGTGCTCAGTCTAGACCAGTGGTTCTCAAATGTCCCTGTGTAGCAGAACCTAGAGAGCTTTTAAAAACAGATTTATGGACCCTGTCCCCAGAGTTTCTGATCCAGTAGTTCTGAGGTAGAGGCCAAGAATTTGTAATTCTAAAAATTTCCCAGGTGATGAGAACCATTGTTCTAGAAATGCTGGTTTTCTTGATATATCTCAACATATAAAGGACTCTCCCAGTCCAGGGCCTTCTTATGGATGTTCTTTCTGCCAGGAAGACGCTTTCCCTGGATATTTCATGCAATTGAGTGCTGATAAATACTTAATGACTGACTATCTGAAAAAAAAATGTCCTGATTCATAGCATTTTCTGATTTCTGGTATGCAAATCCTCCCTCCCAGTGTGAGCTGGGTCAGTGCACTAGTGTTCAGGTGACATCATCATGTCTCTGCTCAACATCACCTCCTCCAAGAGGGCTTCCTTGATAACAGGATAAAATAGCACAACCATCCCCCAGTCATTCTCTCTTCTCTTACTGTAGTTCATTTCATTTATTTCCACCCATGATGCAAAGATAATTTACCTGGAGGGGGATGAAGATGAAAGATCAAATTAACCATATGGTAATGTACGTAGGACATTTTAGTATTTGTGGGCAAGTCAAGATGACTTACTTAGACTCCCAGTGGTGAATAAGTGTCTAAGAAGCTGCTTTAACCACTGTCTCAGAATTTTTTCTGGTTCCCTACAGTCTGTCTTGGAGATCTCTTTTTGGATGGGTGTATGTCAAGTCCCATAAAGAGAATTTTTAGAAACCAGAGTTGAGAAACTAAGATTACTTGCATTTTCTTTACTTCCCAAACTGTTAAGAGTGGACACCACAATAACCTAAAATTTGAAAAGTCTTGAAATCTGGAAATCTTAACCCTTCCTTCCTCCACAAAGCCCTGAAAGTAAAACTCTGGTTCATTCTCCCGACCCTCCGTTATCCTGACATTCAATTACCACTAAGGGGAAATGGGGGAGCCAAACTGATGTCCTCCAGGAGGCCAGAGCTCTGCAGAGCTTCCCTCAGCCCGGTGAAGTCATCAGTCTTTGAGTCTGCACAGCCCACGGTGAAGACGGGGGAACTGAGAGTCTGAAGCTGGGGCAGCAGGACTACACAGGGGATATGGCCGGGGGTGGGGCGTGGATTAGGAAACCTCCCCACCAGGAGCTAACTCGGTTTTGATACATGTCAGCTTGCAGAGCCTTGTCCCAAGGTGCAGTGATGACCAAGTAACAGAGGAAGAGAGGGGAGCAAGCTAGGTTCGTGGGCTGGCAGGCTGGCTGCCCTAGCAGGACCTCCCAAGCTGTCTGCCCTTGACATGGACAACATGGGCTTGTGGTCCAGTCCTCTTCTGTGGACATCCAGGATTGACTTGTTTATTTTTCACTCTGATCACAAACCCAACCCATCAAAGACTAGAATGTATGCCAGAATGATGCAGTTTATTAATTTGCTGTAGAGAAGATGCCTTTTCAGTATTCAGAGCATAGAAGTTCTCCATCCAAGATGTCTCTTTCCCAGGATTAAGGTAGTTGGAAAGCTAACGCAATCATTAGAAGGCTGCCTGCAGGTTTTAAGAGAAGGCAGAGTGTCAGAGCAAAGGGATATGGGAGGTCTTGTGTGATCATTTATCCTGCACATGGCAGAATCTAGCAGATTTACTCTGCCCCAAAAGGACAAAACTGGGACCAGGTAAGGCAGGCACCCTCTGTCCTTCAGATGGGTGGAAACTGGAAGCATTTCAGCTCTCTCATTTTCAATTGCATTATTATCAGCCACAAACAGCCCCTGGGCATGGACTTGCTACAGTCTCCAAGAATGTAGTTTATCTCAAATTAATTAAGTGTTAAGTGATATATTCTTGATGAGATTCTAGGTGACAGCCTTGAGCCCTTTCAGTAATTAGAGAAACATTTCAGCTTCATCATCCAAAACCATTGTTCTGAATGTCCAGTGACCTTTACTGGATTTGTCCCCAAATTCTAGTGTAAACTTTGTTTGGGTCATGAAGGTTCCTGGGTGCTGGGTTCCAGACCCATGTGTTGGTTCTTTATCTAATTCCTTCTTTTCCCTCTCTTTCTTCCTTGAAGCAAGATTCCTGAATCTGGGCTTCCCTGGTGGTGCAGTGGTTAAGAATCCACCTGCCAATGCGGGGGACACGGGTTCGGGCCCTGGTCCGGGAAGATCCCACATGCCACAGAGCAACTAAGCCCGTGTGCCACAACTACTGAGCTTGCGCTCTAGAGCCCATGAGCCACAACTACTGAGCCCACCTGCTTTAGAGCCCGTGCTCCGCAACAAGAGAAGCCACTGCAATGAGAAGCCCGTGCACTGCAACGAAGAGTGACCCCCACTCGCCACAACTAGAGAAAGCCCACGCATAGCAACGAAGACCCAACGCAGCCAAAAATAAATAAATAAAATAAATAAATTTAAAATGGATTTCTATTTAAAAAATAAATAAATAAATAAAAGATTCCTGAATCTATTTGTGTATTTACCCTCCTCTGATGACATTGTCTCTGGCCCCAGGGAGTCGGAAGGAGGGGAATCTCCTTGACAGTGATTTAAGTAGTCCTGGCTAATAAAATGTGTGATTTAAGTAACCCTGGCTAATAAAATGTGAGGTCTAAGAGCAGTCATTTGGGAAGGATTCCTAATGACAAAAGGAAATAGCCTCAGAGTAAATAGCCTCATTTCTTTCCATTGAACAGTTAACTGCAAATAAGGTGTGGCACTGGGAAGCCATTTGGGAACCAAAAAGAAAAACCTGAAGATCTGAAAGAGGGTGGAATCTGATCCCTGATGACCTCGTGGAACCACTGAATTAGTCAACCTTGGTGCCAGCTCTCTGGCAACACTCCTTGTGAGAGGTAATGATCCTCTCACTGCTCAAGCCATTTTGAATTGAGATTTTGTGTTTCTTGCAGCTAGAAGCTCCCTCACTGGTACATTTGGTTACTGGGTTCTAACACTACAATCAGTTGTTCTATGTCTAGGTCACTGTGGACAGATCACTTAATTGCTCTAGACTCCCATTGCTTCATCTTCAAAGTTGGCAAGTTGAAGGAAAGTCTTTCTTCCTTTCCTTTTAACCTTGACATTTGGAGTTTCTGATTTCTCTTTTGTGGAATACAATGAAGAAATCCCTAATTCATCTCTGCTTTTCATTTCCTGGACTCTCAAGGTGGATGAGCTTTCTCCTCTGCTCCTTCATTCCAAGGTTTGAACCAGATGTTTTATGTGTCAGGATTACCTGCTATATAATTCATTTCTCTTGGATTGTCTTAGAACCTGAAGGGGATCAGAATATGCCACCCCCAAATATGCCACTTTGGCATAAGGGTTATTTTGAGCTGAAGGCAACTGATGCGGTAAAATTTCTCTGCCCACTCCTTATCTGCCAAAAAGCAGGGCATTGATTTTTCTTTGAGGAAGGAGTCCCCTGGTACCAGGACAAAGAGACTGACTCTTATCTCTGGAGATGGGGTTGGGGAGTGGTCACACTGAGATGAATCTGCATAAACAGACTTTACTAAAATAACACTTCTCTTGCAATAGATTTCCTTATATATTTCCTAGTCATTTTCCCACAATTTATCACCCCTAAGAGCCCAAACCCCCTTTCCTTTTCCTAGTTGCTTCTCCACAGTTTATTACCCTTTGTTTAAATGGTATATAAGCAGCCCCACCCCCAGTTTAACTTCTTCTGTGAGTTTTTACTTCTTTTCTGTGAATCTTCCATGCACGTAAAAAATATTAACGTCATGTTTAAAAAAAATAAATTTATTTATTTATTTATTTTTGGCTGCATTGGGTCTTTGTTGCTGCGCGCGGGCTTTCTCTAGTTGCGGCAAGCGGGGGCAACTCTTCGTTGCGGTGTGCAGGCTTCTCATTGCGGTGGCTTCTCTTGTTGCAGAGCACGGGCTCTAGGCGTGAGGGCTTCAGTAGTTGTGGCACGTGGGCTCAGTAGTTGTGGCTTGTGGGCTCTAGAGTGCGTGCTCAGTAGTTGTGGCTCACAGGCTTAGTTGCTCCGTGGCATGTGGGATCTTCCCGGACCAGGGCTCAAACCCATGTCCCCTGCATTGGCAGGCAGATTCTTAACCACTGTGCCACCAGGGAAACCCCTCAATTTTAAAATTGTATGTTTTCTTTGTTAATCTCTCTTCCGTCGGTTTAATTTGCAGGCTTCTGGTACTAACCCTAAGAGGGTAGAGGAAAGTTTTCCTTCCTCCCAGACAAACTCCAACAGCTCCTAAGTTTTTTCACAAGATAAAAACAGGACTTAATGACTCTACGACACCTTCCAATCTAAATGTTCCACAGATTAAAAAAAAATCATGGTAGGATAACTTTTCAGTGATAACCTCTATTAAAATGTTCTTATGGAGCAATATATTTATTTATATTTATGAACATTCCAACACTTATTCCGCAACTTCTCCCAGCCCAGCTAGACCTGTGGCTTTGGAGGATAAAAGGTCCCCTCAGCCTTTAGCCTTTCACCCAGTTGTTCTAGCCACAGAAATACTTTCTTTAGGAAGTTGAAACCAGCGTGGAATATTACGGTTAGGTCACGACAGAGGAAATGGGGACTGGAAGAAAGGATATTAAAGGTGGTAAGTATGTCCACCCATGAATGAATGAAAGAATAAATTGACGAGGGAGGTTTCAGGAAGGTACTTTAATTCTCTAGCCCATAGCCATTTTGACAAACATTGGAGCAAGACCAATGCCCCCAAACACACACACATACACACACACACACACATACACTACCAACAAATACTAATGGAGTATTTCTGGTTCTTAAACACACCAGCCACTTTGCCAAGAAGCTGGTTGGCTGAACTATCCTGCCAACTCACAGAGAAAAAGCTAGCCATCTTAAGACTTGTATTCCCCACACAGCCACAAAGGTAAATATCTGGTTCTCACATAAGAAAAAAAAAAGCTCTATTGACTTCTCTGAATTAGGGCGATAATTGCTTGAGAATTAACAATACCTCCAAAAATTACGGATTTGACATCAGATAATATTTTGATATCTAATTCATTTTGTCATGAATTCCAGCTCCTTTTTTATTTAGAAAGTTATACATCATGCAAAATTTATGCTCCTGCTGGCTATCTTTCAGTTTATTCAGAACACTTGGGTTTTTGAGTACCAAACAGGTGTAGTATTGAGAGAAAGAAAGCTTAAAAATAAGTCAACAGGAAATAACATAATGCAGTTAGACTAACAGCTTTTGCAGCCAGTTTATATAACATCTGCAATTAAGCTAGCGTTCTATGAACCATTAAAAGGGGAAAAATAATCACGAGTTTCTTGAAAGAATATGTTCACAGTCTGATTATCTATGGGTCTGTTCTGTACAGAATATTTTCTGCTTCTCTGCTCCATGCTGATGAGTTTCATGCAGGGCAAATATTGACAATGGATTCTTGTTATTCAATCTACATAAAGTAACACAGAGAAGAGTAATTTGCAAGCTATTGATACTGATTTTAGATACTCAGTTCAGTGAGAAGATGGCAGTAGGGCCACAGTTGATGTAATAGGTTTGTGAGAACCCCTGACGCTGAAACACCACAATACTACAACTCAGACTGCTGTCATTATATTTACCTCATCAAGGCCATCAAAATGTGGGTTTTCCCAAGGAAGTCTGGGTTGGGCATCTGAAGTGTAGGAGATTGAATTATTGGTCAGCCTGGGCTTGTCTGGTAAACGCAATATGAGAAAAACACTTATGGGGTGTGATACAGGTTGGGGCCCCAACAGAAGCCAACCACCAGGTGTAAGTATTCGCTTGGAAGGTGATCCCAGGAAGCCTCTGTAGGGGAGGGGAGGACCGAGACAAGGAAAGGAAGGAAGCTTCGTTAGTTTGGGTCCTCCAAGAAAGACAGGATTAGACATGCAAGAGATATATTGGGAAACCACCTGTGAGGTTAAAAATGCAGATAGGGCAACACTATTTACAATAGCCAAGACAGGGAAGCAAGCTAGGTGTCCACCAACGGATGAATGGATAAAGAACATGTGGCATATACATACAATGAAATATTACTCAGCCATAAAAAAGAACGAAATATTGCCATTTGCAGCAACATGGATGGACCTAGAGGTTATCATCCTGAAGTGAGTCATTACTTACTTACATACTGAATGAAGTAAGACAGAGAAAGGCAAATATCCTATGATATCACTTATATGTGGAATCTAAAAAAATGATACAGATGAACTTGCAAAACAGAAACAGAGTCACAGACATAGAAACAAATTTACGGTTACCAAAGGGAGGGGGGGAGGGATAAATTAGGAGTCTGGGATTAACAGATACACACTCTTATACATAAAATAGATAAACAATAAGGTCCTACTGTATAGCACAAGGACCTATATCCAACATCTTGTAATAACATATAATGGAAAAGAATCTGAAAAAGAATATACAGATATAGAGATAGAGAGAGAGAGATAGAGTAACTGAATCACTTCGCTGTTCACCTGAAACTGACACAACACTGTAAATCAACTTTACTTCAATTAAGAAAAAAATGCAGATGGAGCTGCAGGTATCACCCCTGTAGAGCAGAAGGAAGGAAGAAGTGTTGGATGGGAAAGTCTGAGACTGCGGTGAGTTCTAAGGACGTTTTGGCAAAGCTAGTGGCAAGTCCCTGAGCCACAATCAGCAGTCAGAGGAGCCCCGTGTCTCCCAAGACTGGGCCTGCCTCAGTTTCCTTGCTGTGCTGAGACCCTGGCAGCACACAGCCCACGGGAAGCATAGACGTGGAGCCAACACAGTGATGGATTTCAGAGCGCATGCGTGGGACGTGGGTCTTCCACACTGCCTGTGGTCAGAGATCTAAGAGGTGCATTTTCATGGATAACACAGAAGTCAGTTCAGAGTGGGAGGGTGGGGAAAATTGAGCTTAAAACTACTGGTGAACTCTAGGAGGTTGTGTAGAACACACATCAGAGATGTCACATCTGAGGGGTGAGAAAGCTGGGGTATGTATTGGCTCTGGGTTATTCCCTAGGCATTAACTCCCCAGCGCTTCCCACCCTGCCCTGCACATAGGCCCAGCCTGCTCCTGAAGGGCTCACAGAAAGCCCTCAGGAAGAGTCCAAGATGCTCATAGTCGGAATTAGGAAGCTGTCCACGCATACAAAGCGAAGGGATACAGGTGGATACTGGAAGTATCCTGTGTATCCCTACTAAGAAAAGAAGAACAGAAAGTACAAGCATTACATAAACTGCTCCGGGCATATCATATGACTGGACGTCCTGTGCTGTCTTCATCCTGGCAGGGTCAGCCCAGGACTCTGGGCGGTGCATACTGGTCACTCTCCTAGGTAAATGAGCCAACAGAGTTCAGAGCCACGACTCCAGTCACAGGGAGGCAACTGTCACCATCCAGTCCTTCATAATGTGGGCAGCTGGTCCCATAAAATAAAGTATGGGGAGAAGAGCTTCCAAATAAATGTGCTTCACAGGGTCTGTCCAGGAGGGCAGACATACACTGGGACATCACTAATCGATTCCAGATTGCACTCAGGCCAAGCCTTAAACACAACTTAATAGGTCCAAACATCCACTACCGAACAACTGGAGGTGACACATGAGAGGATACTTTTAGGTATATATGTACATAGTTGGAGAGGAAAAGTTTTTCCTTTACCCTTCTAGGTTCTTTGGCTGATCTAATAATCAAATTGACATAAGACAGATTAACAGGAGAAAAAAAAATTTAATTACATACATACACGAACCGCACAAGAATTATGAGACCCAAGGACGAGTCAGAGAGCGAAGTATGTGCCATCTTGAGCTGACAATGGGCTAGGGCCTCGGGGCTTTGAAAGGGAGGAGGGTGGTTCACAGGATGATAAGAGCAGAGCTTTGGTAATTAGATGTTTGCCCTGCCGTAGAGATGGGTCATTCAGATAAAAATTTATCTCTTGGTAATAGCTCTCTTTCTGGGCCAGGTCCCTATCTAAATTCTTTTAGGTAGTTTAGGGTGAAAGATTGTTTTTGTTTTTTTTCTTTGAATCTGCTGGGTCTTGAATGCCTTCATCTCAAAACAGTCTGCGTGCCAAAGTGGCACGTTTTGGGGAGGCTCGTTCTGAAAACCTTCAGTTTCTTTAGGTGTATGTCTCATATATATGTGTATGTATATATATTTTTACATATATACAAATATATACATATACATATTTTACATATATGTAAATATTTTAAGTATGTATATCTCTTTTAGGTATATATGTAAGATATACATATATCTATTTCATATATATATTTTAGGTATATGTATATATTTTAAGTGTATATATCTCTTTTAGATATATATATCTTATATATAATATATTAGATATATATATCTGATATTCATGTTTTTATATATTATATAATGTATTTTGTATTTACATATACATATATTATATATTAAAATATTATCTATATTATATATATATTAGTTTGAGGACTGTACCAAATTTGGCCTGGGAGTCATAGTTTTCCTCTCTAAATTATAAAAGTTATTTTTAAATACTCTGGTCAATAGAAACTAAACTAAAGGGAGTGGATTCCTGGTGTAGGACCGAGGCAGCAGCGTGGAATGTTTCGTACCTGCCATGACTGAGGCTGCTGAGGGTCTTCATGGAGTAGGGCCTGGAAGAGTCTGCACTTAAACTCTTTTTTTATTAAATTTTATTTTGCCATATAACATACAGTAAGATATATATTTTTTAATGCTCTTCTTTTTTTTAAAATTTATCTTATTTATTTATTTATTTTTGGCTGCGTTGGCTCTTTTTTGCTGCGCCAGGGCTTTCTCTAGTTGCAGAGAGCGGGGGTTACTCTTCCTTGTGGTGGGCAGCCTTCTCATTGTGGTGGCTTCTCTTGTTGTGGAGCACAGGCTCTAGGCACGTGGGCTTCAGTAGTTGTGGCACAAGGGCTCAGTATGCGGTGCACGGGCTTAGTTGCTCCGCAGCATGTGGGGTCTTCCCAGACCAGGGCTCGAACCCGTGTCCCCTGCATTAGCAGGCGGATTCTTAACCACTGTGCCACCGGGGAAGCCCTGCACTGAACCTCTTAAACCCACATAGGAAGAGAGAGGTGGTGGGTGGGCACAGCCTCAGGGGATCAACATGCTAATATTTTAATTAGCATGACAATGGAAAAGTTAAAAGCCAGAGTCCCGAGACCGAGGTGCCAAAGACTTAACCTTGCCAATTATTTTGTCTTCCCGTGTTGGTTTCTCTTTTGTGACATCAGTGACAAAACCACTATAAATGTACATTCTTGTCTTCAGGGGCAGCAAATAAGAGGAGGGCTGAGAAGACTGTGTCTCCCTCCATCTCCAGGTGTTGACAGGGGCCCCCAGATAGAAAATGTAATGGCAGGGCCAAGGCATAGAGGGAAGGTTGAGCCCCAGGAGTCAGCCGAGACTGAAAGAAGGAGACGGGGCTTCAGAAACACCCTGGGGGCTGTGGGGTAAGAAGATGGGTTTCTTCTCTTTAGTGCCAGAAATGAGTCTACATCTGATTTAGGGACTGTGCAGAAAACAAGAGCCCTCAAAAATTCTATAGCTCCAAGCAGGGCGCCCTGGATTGAGGCGGCCTAGGGTCTTTCCTGTACCTCTTTCATTCTCTCCCTCTTCTCTCTCTCTCTCTCCTCTCCCAGTGAGATTCACAATGAAACACACTCTGCACATGTAGAATACTTTTGGAGAGTTCTTTTGGTGTTGTTTTACTCAGTTAACTTTGTAAGGCTACTCTTTTGGAAAATTGTTTTTGCTTACATGCTTGAAGACAGGGAAAAAAATGTTCTTTTGGAAAGCTGCAGAAGTTTTAAATAGATCCAGGAGGTTTTCACAAACATTTTAGGCCATTCTAGATAGCACATGTATTGACATAAGGACAGGAGAACCCACTTCATAATATCTTCAAGTTTGGTCTAACAAATTCTCTTCCTCTTTTTCACTCTGGGTGGGGCTGGAAGAAATAGAAATGAAGATGGGTCAGCTCTTCTGGCATATTCGCAGCAGCCAGGTGCTTTAGTGTGGAAATGACTCTCTTTTAAAATTAAAAAAAAAAAAGGAGGGCTTCCCTGGTGGCGCAGTGGTTGAGAATCTGCCTGCCAATGCAGGGGACACGGGTTCGAGCCCTGGTCTGGGGAGATCCCACATGCTGCGGAGCAACTAGGCCCGTGAGCCACAATTGCTGAGCCTGCGCGTCTGGAGCCTGTGCTCCGCGACAAGAGAGGCCGCGATAATGAGAGGCCCGCGCACCGCGATGAAGAGTGGCCCCCGCTTGCCGCAAGTAGAGAAAGCCCTCGCACAGAAATGAAGATCCAACACAGCCATAAATAATAAATAAATAAATACAATTAAAAAAAAAAAAAAAAAAAGGAACAAGAAGACATCTGGGACACCGGGATACCACGTGTTGGAAATTCAGCTACAGTCTCACTGAGCTTAGAACTTAGTCTGAGGGATGACTTTGGTCACCTTTAGCCAGGGAGATGTTCAGACGGGAGAAGTGTTGAAAGAGAGGGGATGTCACATTCCTAGGGTGGGAATTCCCAACAGCTGTATGAACTTCCAGGCCATGAAACATCTATATTAAATTAAGTTCTCACACAATGTTAAAAACCAGTGTTTGCAGGTCATCTTCTGTTGGGTATTACTCATTTCATTATCGATTAATGAATTGAAGTGATTCATTTCCATTAATATATATGAATAATTTAGAGACACTGTCCCAAAGTAGAACTTTCCAGTCTTTGCCCTTCTCTGTCCTTCCTTCTTTTTTTCTGTAGTAGTTTAATTATGGTTGTCAGAAGCCACCCGATTTTAAATAGAAAGGGATTTACTACAGGGAGGTAGACACTTACAGATCCATTGGGAGAAGCAGAAGGGCTCTTGGCTGAGTTTCCAGGAATGACTTTCAGAATAGCCCTCCCAAAGGGGCTGCTTCCTGGCCATGGTCAGGAAGCCACAGACCCTACCCTTGGCCCCTGGGCCACACAGGCTCTGAACTGACCTGGGGTCAGGAAGCCATTACCACACCCTTACTGCCAAAAACATGTCACTTCGGCTGTGACCCATCCTGATAAATGGGTCCCTCGTGGCCTGCCTTCTGAGAGCCTGGGACCTCTACTGCCACAGTGGCCGGCCAGCTACGACTGCCAAGACCACATCTCCCTGCAGAAACATACGAGGGAAAGATGGAGCTGGACAGTCTCTGTTTCACTTCTGCCTTCCAAGTACCGCAAGTATCTCCTGGAAGTGCAAGGGAGTCTTTCAAATGTGGGCTTTATCTTTCCAACCTCTAGCAATAAGGCTATCGGGGTGGAACGGAGTGGAGTGGAGTGGGCCAAACTGGAACATCTGCTCCACTCTGCTTTCTTGCCCAGTGTCTTCATTTAGAGACTTCTTTCCCACAAAAGTAGAAATGACTGATAGCAGCCCAGGTGCTACTCTTTCCAGGTAGGTCTATATGAACTGAAAATTTAAAAATGGTAGGAATTTTAATTAAGTGTGAGGAAATAAAATTTATATTTTAAGACAGGACAAGAAAAAAATTAAACATAAAATTCTCTCTCTGTGCTTGTTTGGGCCTCCTCCCTCCCTCCCTAATGTGCAGTGTGCATCCGCATTACACATTAACCAGAGCTCCTCAAAGATGGGAATGCCTGCTCAATGGTTAAGGTCAATTTTTTTTCTTTTTTGTAAAGATCAATTTTTTTTCTTTCTTCTGATGCTAGCAGTGTAACTTCTTAAAAGAACAGTGTTTGGGACTTCCCTGGTGGCGCAGTGGTTAAGAATCCGCCTGCCAATGCAGGGGACACGGGTTCCAGCCCTGGTCCGGGAAGATCCCACATGCCACGGAGCAACTAAGCCCGTGGGCCACAGCTACTGAGCCTGCGCTCTAGAGCCTGTGAGCCACAACTACTGAAGCCCGCATGCCACAACTACTGAAACCCGCGTGCCTGGAGCCTGTGCTCCGCAACAAGAGAAGCCACTGCAATGAGAAGCCCACACACCGCAGTGAAATGTAGCCCCTGCTCAGCACAACTAGAGAAAGCCCGCGCACAGCAACGAAGACCCAACACAGCCAAAAATAAATAAATTAAAAAAAAAAAAAAAAAGGATAGCATTCGTTCCCAGCTCCGTAGGAGGTCATGGTGACTTGCTGCTGGCTTTGTATGTGCTTACCAGGACTATGTGTCCTTGGTGAACTTTATATAAAATGTCAGTATGTCATTTTGATGTACGATCCTTTGTCTCAAAAATGTATATGGGGCTTCCCTGGTGGCGCAGTGGTTAAGAATCCGCCTGCCAATGCAGGGGACATGGGTTCAAGCCCTGGCCGGGGAATATCCCACATGCCACGGAGCAACTAAGCCCGTGCGCCACAACTACTGAGCTTGTGCTCTAGAGCCCGCGTGCCACAACTACTGAGCCCACGTGCCACAACTACTGAAGCCCATGCGCCAAAGCCCGTGCTCCACAATAAGAGAAGCCACTGCAATGAGAAGCCCACGCACCGTAATGAAGAGTAGCCCCCGCTTGCTGCAACCAGAGAAAGCCTGCGCACCACAACAAAGACCCAATGCAGCCAAAAATAAAAATAAATAAAATAAGTAAATTTATTTTTAAAAAATGTATATGACTGTGCCTTCGACTTCTAACAGGCGGAACAGTTCTCAGAGCTTTCTTAGAATCCCTGTCCCGGGTTATAATCCTCAGTTTGGTTAGAATAAAATTCTCTTTTTTTCTTCTTAACTTGACAGTTAATTGAATTTTCATTGACAAGTGGAAAGATAGCAAGGTACAGCATATTTATAAAATTATACCATATTGGGAGAATGATGTGTGTGGCCATGCATGTGTGTTTGTGCATACAAATGTGTGTTTGTGCATGTGTGTGCACACATATATACCTGTACAAAACATATATACTTATATAAGACTATGTATGTATCCACATACATAAATAAAAATATAACATAGAAAAAGTCTAGAAGGATATACACCACACTCAGTAACAATGATTAATATGCTGGAGGTAGGAATAAGGGATAATGTGAGAGAGAAATGATTAATTTTCACAGCTTTGTTACATTTTAAAGTCTTATAAAGAATTTATATGACTTTTTGTAATATTTAATATTAAAATATTATATGGGAAGGGTCATGGCAGGGTCTTCTAGAGTGCTGATCTGGGTGGTATCCACACATGTAAAAATTCACTACTCTATCTATCTATCTATCAAGATATAGATATAGATAGATATAAAGTTTGCATAGTTTACTATATGTAATATATTCTTCAATAAAACAAAGTTTAAAACTAACAAACGAATGGTTTAAGCGAAATAGTAAAAGAATAATCTCAGACACCCGCCAGGCGTAAAAGAACACGTGGCAGCCCCATCTAAACAATAGCAAGTCATGTGACCCTAAGTAAGTCACGTGGCTTCTCAGAGAGTCAGTTTTACTCCTCTGCAAACCACATATTATAATAGTAGCTATCCCAGTGCTACCGTGAGAATTAAATGAGTTAATCTATATAAACTGCTTATGAGTGCCTAGGCACACAATAGTAACTATGGAAAGGGTCTCTGTTTTTATCCATCAGAGTAATTGTGTTAGTTTCCTAGAGTGACCGTAACAAATTACCACAAATTGGGTGGCTCAAACCAACAGAAGTGGATTCTCTCATAGTTTGAGAGTCCAGAATCCAAAATGAAGGTGTTGCCAGCAGGGTTGGTTCCTGTGAATATTCTGACGGAGAACCTCTCACGCCTCTCTCTTAGTTTCTGGTGGCTGCTGGTAACCCTTGGCATTCCTCGGCTCGTAGACGCATCCCTCCGGTCTCTGCCTCTGTCTTCACACGAGCTTTTTCCCTGTGTGTCTGTCTCCCTGTGTGTCCTCTTCTCTTCTTATAAGGATACTAGTTAGTGGATTTAAGGCCCACCCTAAAATCTAGAGTGACCTCATCTTGACTAACATCTGAAAAGACCCTATGTCCAAATAAGGTCACATTCTGTGGTTCCAGGTGGACCTGAATTTGGGGGTGACACTATCCAACCGACTGCAGTAAAGCATCACTATTCAGAGATGATAAACATTTAAAGGGCAGGGGGGAGTATCTCATTCTCCCAAGAGTCTGCCTGCAATCAGAATCCCTGACTACCCAATATTTGTAGACTTCTATTTTATTGTTTTTAATACAAAATAAAGTGCCAAGTGAGGATAAATCACAAAACTCCTATGGCTATAATCCAGCCCGTTGTGTTGACAGCAATATCATCTGGCATAAATAAAACGCAAACTTTTCCCCACAGTCAATAATAAACAAATATTATGAATCTCCCAAGTCTTGGGTAAACTCTCTATTGGCTTTCCTTGATTTTAATACGCCAAGACTGGCCTCTGTGATACTTGAGGTTGCTTTTTAAATGTGCCACTAGAGGGAGAAAAGGTTGTATGTTTGTTTTTGAAGTGCATATTGCAGGATAATGAGGTTTTCTTTGTGCAATTACTGAGTATGAGCTCCATGTGTGTGATTGCAGAGTAATTTCATCTTAATGTCGATGATGCATACTGCACTGCAGATCAAAGTGAAACAGGATAAATCACAAGCTGTGTTCCTATTAAAAGCATATTGTTTGGACGGAGATGGGAATCTATAACAATTCAAATGCTTTCTTTAATCACTGAAGTTCAAATGCTGTCTTTTGCAAATTGGACTTTTGCAAAATGAGGATGGGCATTGCATTACACACAAAATGGCTTCTAAAAAGAACTGTGGTATAGAAACTTGAGAAGATGGAAGATGCAATCAAAAAGCTTCAAGATTTGCTGTTTGGAGCCCAAGGTATGACCTCTCAGCTTTGCTATTGTGCAAATGTGGGCACCAGGTAGCTAAGCAGTGGTCCAGCCCTGAGTAAAATAATAGCAATAATAATGATCACTTAGGTGGTACTTATTCTGTACCAGTGCTTTACATACATTGACTCATTTAACCTTCACAACAGCCTTTTAAAGTATATATTCTATTATTATCCTCATCTTACAGATAAGGAAACTGAGGCCCGTGTTTACAAAGATAGTGAGCGCTAAAGCTGACTGCAGGGTCTGGACTCTTAGCCACGATGCTCTGCAGCCTTTCAAGGTAAATGTACATGTTCCAAAGTCCCACCCATATGCTTTCATAATGTACTACATCACAACAAACCTACTGGAATTCCTGAAATTAAAAAACAAAAACTGACAATGCCAAGTGCTGACAAGGATTTGGAGCAACTGGAACTCTCATACACTGTTGGTGATAATGCACAATGATTCAGCCCCTTAGAAAACAATTTGGCTATTTCTCTTGCAAAGTTAAATATACAATTACCACATGATACAGAAATCCCACTTCTAAGTACTTACCCGAGAAAAATAAAAATTTATGTCCACACAAAAACCCATAAGTGAATATTTATAGCTGCTTTATTTGTACTCATCCAAGACTAGAAACAATCCAAATGCCCCTCCACTGGTGAATGAAAAAAACTATTATGCATCCACATAAAAGAATACTACTCAGTAACAAAAAGGAATGAACTTGCGCAAAAACAAAATCTCATATAAATTATGCTAAATGAAACAAACCAGACTCAAAAACCTACATTCTATTTGAGTTTATTTATATGACATTCTGGAAAAGACAAAATTATAAGAATAGAAAATGTACATTGATTGCCAAGAGCTAGAGGTGGGGGAAGAATTGACTATAATGGGACAGTGTGAGGGAATTTTGGGGAGTGATGGAACTATTCCGTGTCTTGATTGCAGAGGGGGTAACACAACTATATTTGTTTGTCCAAACTCATAGATCCATACACTAGAAAGGATGAATTTTGCTGTATGTAAATTTAAAAGTAAAAAGCAGGGACTTCCCTGGTGGTCCAGTGGTAAAGAATCTGCCTTACAATGCAGGGCACGCAGGTTCGATCCCTGTTTGGGGGAACTAGGATCCCACATGCCGCGGAGCAGCGAAGCCCGTGTACCACAACAACTGAGCTCACGCACCTCAAGTAGAGAGCCTGCGTGCCACAAACTACAGAGCCCACACACTCCGGAGCCTGTGCGCCACAACTAGAGAGAAGACCGAGCGCCACAGTGAAAGATCCCACATGCCTCAACGAAGATCCCGTGTGCTGCAACTAAGACCTGATGCAGCCGAAAATAAATTAAATAAATAAATTAAAAAATAGATCTTTAAAAAATAATAATAAAAGTAAAAATCAATATAAACAACAAGAGCAGGATTCAAATTCAGATTATCTGACCACAACATGCTGCCTTTTCCAGCATGTCCTGGATGCGAATACTTGGGAATGCTACAATTCCTTGCACCACCACTTTCTTCATCTGCAAAATGGAGACAGTAATACCCACATCACAGGGTTGCTAAAAGATGATGTCAGTGTCTAGAAAACAAAAGTCACATGAGGGATTTTAAAAGAGAGAATGTAATTACACAGATACTGGAGGAAAGCAAAAGGAAATACTAAGGTAGTAACTGCAGGAAGCAACTACCTCCTTAGGGCCAGAGGAACAAAGGGAAGAAATCAGAGTTCTGACAGTTTCTAGGAGGAGGAGCCCCGTGGATCTACACCCAGATCTTTAAAGAGGGCGGGCGTACCACACAGCTGTGGCAGGTCCTTCTAAGGGGATATGAGGCTGGTTCTGGGAGAGCAGGATGAGGCTGAAAACTAGAGCTAACGAGTGCCCCTGGGGAAAGTGCTATGGTGGGACCACACTGACAAGAATAGCAGCAAGACAGGAATAATGAAGTCTCCCTCTCCCTGCCCTGATGAGCCCCACCTCCAGCCTTCCACTCTCCCCTAGAGCCTTTTCTTAGCAGAACCTGCCCAGAAGCCAGCTGAGAAAGAGCCATGGAGTTCACCGGGCTGGGCATCCAAAGGTAGAGCATAGACTGGTGGGTCTGGAGCAGAGAGCCTAGCAACAGTCAGAGGCATGTACTCAGCACCCATTTACTCACTCACTCATTCATTCATTCCTCAAAAATGTGTTGAGGATCAAGTACTCAGCTAGACAAGGCTCCCGTCCTTACGGAGCTAAAACTAAATAAGAAAAAGTCAAGCAAGCTAAGCAGGGGTCTCTGTGGGTACACTAGACTGGGTATTGCAATCTGACATAGTACTGTTTCCATGGGGAAGTCACCTCCTCCTGGTATCCATTGCACAGAGCAGTAAAGCTGGAACAACGTTGCTCTGTATGGCGTTGAGACTGGCTGTCTGCCTGGGGAAAGAATATTCTGTGTGCTTTCTTGACATCCCTGGTCACTATGAGATGGGCAGGATCCGATAACTTGAGTTGCCTAGAAGGAGTCCTACATGGGGTTGTTAGTGCAACAAATCCTGTTGACCAAATTTCTCTGGGATCCAAGGGGTCAGGTCTCTCCTGAATCCTCCCTGCTTCCTTAAACAAATTAATCTAAACGGCCCAGATCCCATTTTAAAACAAAGATGAAGTTCAGTTGCTTCTTGCCTATTACATACACAGATATTCATGTAGCAATCTTTATGAAGGTATTAATTTGACTCAATTATCCAGCTTCAGGATTAATTTTTTTAAAAAAATATAGGCCATTACAGACTATTGAGTAGAGTTCCCTGTGCTGTACAGCAGGTTCTTATTAGTTATCTATTTTATATATAGTAGTATGTATATGTCAATCCCGATCTCCCAATTTATCCCTCCTCCCGCCCCATCCCCTCGTAACCATAAGTTGGTTTTCTATATCTGTGACTCTACTTCTGTTTTGTAAATAAGTTCACTTGTACCCTTTTTTTTTAGATTCCACATGTAAGTGATATCTTATGATATCTGTCTTTCTGTGTATGACTTAATTCACTCAGTATGACAATCTCTAGGTCCATGCATGTTGCTGCAAATGGCATTATTTTGTTCCTTTTTATGGCTGAGTAATATTCCATTGTATATATGTACCACATCTTCTTTATTCAGGATTATTTTGATTGCTCTAGCTGACTTATGCCTCCTGTAGGCAAAATGTCTTCTGACTTAGCAGCACCTCTTACACTCAGAAGACCTTGTTCCTCATCCCTGTGAATTACCTTCCAACTGAAAGCTGTCTCAGGCGCTGCTTTTAAGGAACCTGACCTAAGACATCAGTTATTTCTACAAGGTGTCAAAGTGAATCCTTACAGGTGCCCCCAGAGGAGTTAGGTGCCGTCATCACCTGCTGTTGAGGGGTCCACTTCCATAAATGTCTCCACACTAAGTATGGCAGCACCAGACGTGCTCAGAGTTTACGATCCTCTGGAAGCTGGGCTCTGTGCAGGAAGCTGGGGGAGCAGAGCACAATGCACAGGCCATCCTGGAAAGGCTAAACGGGCCTCCATCCTGTACGAGGTGCTTCCATCCTTGGTGGCCTGGGAATTGCTATCCACCTAACACATCAGGCCAAAACAAACTGGTTATGTTCCTGTGTGTGTCAAAGTCGAAGACTTAAATGTCAAGGGATGGGATGCTTGGGCCCATGTGCTCAACCTGACTCCAAGTTCAGTTTTTGCCAAACAGAGTCATTCTTCTTAGTGATTCGCGGAGTGTAACACTCTGTACAGGAAAGAACGTAAATTTTGGAGCTAGTTCTGAAACAAACGATGGCTTACAAATCCCTTAACTTCTCCGTGCCTCAGTATTCTCAACTGTAAAATACGACAATAATACCCACATCACAGGCTCCATGTGAAAATTACAGTTAACCTGTGTGAAACAACCAACATGAGGCCTGGTCCTTTTTTTTTTTTTGATTTATTTGTTTTTGGCTGCGTTGGGTTTTGTTGCTGTGCGTAGGCTGTCTCTAATTGTGGCGAGCTGGGGCTACCCTTCGTTGTGGTGTGCGGGCTTCTCATTGCGGTGGCTTCTCTTGTTGCGGAGCACGGGCTCTAGACGCATGGGCTTCATTAGTTGTGACATGTGGGCTCCATAGTTGTGGCTCACGGGTTCTAGAGTGCAGGCTCAGTAGTTATGGCACACGGTCTTAGTTGCTCCGCAGCATGTGGGATCTTCCCGGATCAGGGCTCGAACTTGTGTCCCCTGCAATGGTAGGTGGATTCTTAACCACTGCGCCACCAGGGAAGCCCCGAGGCCTGGTCCTTTTTAAGTGGCAGCAACACAGGTTCTTATTAAGGGATAGCAAGAATTGTCTTCACTCCTTTATCAGCTCCACCTGTTTTGTTATCATGTAATTGAGTGAAAATGTTGACAATACAACTGGCCTACAGTGCAGAGACACTTTGCTACACCGTCTGCCACTTGGGACTTCCTCCATCTTATGTTGCTTCTTCTTTGTCCCCTCACCTTTCTTTGCCCCTTTTTCATCCCTGTTCTGTCTCCTTCTCTCGTGTTCCCTTTTTATACCTTTCCCTGAGCTCTATTCTAATGTTAATAGAAAGATACTCTGATCCAACTTTTGGTATCACATGAAAGCATCACAGATCTGCCCCTCATGCATTCAACCTGTGAAAGATGCTGTCCCCGCCCTGCCTGTATTCCTTTGGCACTCACCTCTCCATGCATGCTCTTCAAACACCTGGAGCACACTACAGGCTCCCCTTTGGCATGCTCAGTCCACCCACAGAACTGTCTGGAAGGGCTGAGGGCATACTCAGGAGCAGATCTCAGCCAAAAAGAAATGCGAGTTGGAGGATAAATGTCCCAGTTTCCTTGCCTCTTGGGTACATCAATTCTGAGGCATGTTTTCCACAGTCTCCCAGATGATCCCAGCAGGACTGAGCCCCGGCCACTCACTGGAGAAGCAACCTGATCAAATAACGCCCCTTGAATTGCCTTCCTCCCTTCCCATCTTACTTGCCAACTCCCCTGCTGCTGCATTCAAAGCCTTATCTCAGGTTCTGCTTGGAGGGACTGGGGGCAACTCAACAGAAGACACCACCCCAACCTACCCAATGTCTTCAGTCTCAGGGTGGTCCATGCGCCCTCACTGTCATGATCTAAGAGTCGGGAACCAGGCAACTGGTACAAAAAAGAGAAGAGATATATAGATTTGCTGCAGGACACCTGCTACCAGTTTTCTTTGTTTCAAATAGAAAACATGATTATAGTCATAACTCACTGGATATTATTAAATCTTTCTGGCTCTTGCTTCCACAGGCATTTGTCACCCAGCATTATCTCTTTATTACTTAACCATAACAGTTTTTCAATTTCTCAGAAGACAGAGCAACAGTTCTGTGAACAATGGAGGCAAAATTGGCTGATAGGGGAAACATAACTGGGAATACCAAGAGCTCACCAGCAAAGAGTCATTAAAACATCTCCCTGGTATGGTTAAGAAAGAAAACCAATAAATTGTTCCATTTTGGCTGATGTGAGACAGATCGGTCGGGGGAAAAAAGAAGAGATTCCTTAGAAACATTCTCATTTTTCTACTCCCTAGCTCTGCAGCAATTAGATATCAGCCAGGAACACCTATTCTTCATTTATTCCCTTATGTATTTATCTCTGGCCAACATTCTTGCCTGAAATTGGAAAGCTGGGAAAGGTAAATTTTTTTTTGTCTTCCGAGAAACTTAACTCTAATGGTCAAATTTAAGTGACAGACAAACATTCCTCATGATAAAAATAAGGCCCAAAGCTCCAGCACTGGGTGTACATTGTTTTCAATTCATCAAAACCCTTGGTATTAGCAGAAGTGTAAGGATATAGTGATCAAGGACCTCTACTAGATGTGCTTGTTATGAATTTTTAAGGTTTCTATTTTTTAAATATAGAAAACCCACAGAGTAAAATCATTCATAATCTCTCATAATTATTTTATTTATTTGTAAAATAAAACTAACTTCTCCTTCCCACCCCTCCAACCCCCTCCCCACTCCATGGGGGGCATAACTCCCCTGTGATAGAGACACCTCCAGCCCCTTTCTATGCCCACCAAGCATATTTACACTCACATATTTACATTCACCTACATACTGTTGAGAAATTTTTGTTTTTATCTACTGTATCATGGGCATCTTTCTAAGAAATCATGCATAAACCTATTACATCCTATTTTTTTTTAAAAGATTACTTGAATTAATTAATTAATTAATTAATTAGTTTATGGCTGTGTTGGGTCTTCGTTTCTGCGCGAGGGCTCTCTCCAGTTGCGGCAAGCGGGGGCCACTCTTCATCGCGGTGCGCAGGCCTCTCACTATCGCGGCCTCTCTTGTTGCGGAGCACCGGCTCCAGATGCGAGACTCAGTAATTGTGGCTCACGGGCCTAGTCGCTCCGCGGCATGTGGGATCTTCCCAGACCAGGGCTCGAACCTATGTCCCCTGCATTGGCAGGCAGATTCTCAACCACTGCGCCACCAGGGAAGCCCCATGTCCCAGGTCTTGGGTGAGTTCCTGGGATGCCCCGCCAAGTGAGGGTCCTTGGCTTTGTGCAGGAAAGACTTCTAGAGTGAGCCATAGTAAAGTGAACGCAGGTTTATTTAGAGAGATACACATTCCATAGGCAGAATGTGGTCCATCTCAGAAGGTGAGAGTGGCCCCGGGTGTGTGGGTGGTTAGTTTTTATGGGCTGGGTAATTTCATACACTAAGGAGTGGGAGGATTATTCTCATTATCTATACTTCGGGGAAGGGGCGGGGATTTCCAGGAATTGGGCCACACCTAATTTTTAGCCCATTATGGTTGGCCTTGGAACTGTCATGGCGCCAATGGGTGTGTCATTTAGATGGTAATATATTACAATGAGCGTATAATGAGGCTCGAGGTCTCCTGGCGGTCAAATCTTCCGCCATCTTGGGCCTAGTTGGTTCTAACCAGTTTTTGCTGTATCCTGTATTTTTCTTTTCTTTCTTTTTTTTTCAGTGGAAATAGTGGGTTTTTACTGAGTAGCAGGGCCTCGGCTAGCACCCAGTGTGCATGCGCCTAACCAGGGCGTTACTTGGAGAACTCCTCCTGTGAGAACCCACTCCTTCGCTGTCCTGCTCCGTGATCACGATGGCGTGCTAGCCCTTCTGGGGCGCCACCTTTCCTGTCGCCACTGTCCAAGACAGCCACCTATCTGCCCAAGAAGATATTGCCGAAGGTCCAGAAGGACCCTGTGGGCAGAGGCATGTCCAGAGCCTGGAAACCAGACAAGCAGAGACGGATGCCACCCCAAACAATCTGGATGATGTAGTCCTGGGCCATGAGGTTAAACCAGACACCCCTGCCCCAACCAAGGAGGAAGGAGACTGTGGGGAGTGTTGGGATTTTCGAGCACTGGATGAGGTACTGAGGGAAAAGAGGAACAAGTGGAGATGAGGGATTTCTGCTCTGCTCAAATTCCTTCGTGGCTCCCCATTGCGATAGGGTCATGTCCATTTTGGGCAGCTAGGTAGGTATTCAGGGCCTTGTGTGGTCAGCCTCTGCTGTCCTCTCTAGCCTCTCCTCCTCATTCTTTTAATGGTTGTGGCTGCCCCCTTCCTTCCAGTCTCAAAAGGGTGTTCAGTGAGAACTGGTTCTCTGAGATGTGTTCACTATTTCTCATTTATGTGTGTGTGTGTGTGTTTGTGTGTGTGTGTGAGAGAGTTATTCAAATTATAGGTTAATCCTATGCAGATTTACAATGCATACTAATCTTTTAAAAATTTTAACGTATCCTGCAAGCTAATTTTTTAAAATTTCTGTCCAACACAGTGATCATAAATTTATTTGATCTTAGAATCTTCTATTATGGGAATGTCCATTACTCTACTGGAAAGCATACCCTTGAAATACACATTGGGAAACATTCATTTAAAACCTCCTAGAGTTCATCTAAAGTTAGAGAAGTTCCCTTTGAGCCATGGGAATCA
This sequence comes from Balaenoptera physalus, assembly GCF_965194825.1. Lineage (NCBI taxonomy): Eukaryota > Metazoa > Chordata > Mammalia > Artiodactyla > Balaenopteridae > Balaenoptera > Balaenoptera physalus. The sequence continues at coordinate 45,002,805 of NC_138898.1, read as the reverse complement.
GAGAAAGAAAACATTGAGAAAGACTCGGGGTTGAACCACTCCAGGGCCGAATACCAAAGAGAAAATGGGGCTAAAAATCCAGAAAGAGCGATTCACACACAAATGAGCTCTTGGCTGCCTCTGTGGTGTTCTGAGTTGTTTGAGAAGTGCCTGGTGTCCACACCTAGAGTCAGGGCAGAGCTCTGAGCACGAAGAATGGGCTGCTGGCTCTTTTCTGGTAGCTTTTTAAAAGTTGGGAATTGAAGACAGATTATGCCATCCCCAAATATGTCTCTTTGGAGGCATAAGGACTATTCTGAACTGCTTATTTTGAGAAACTGCAGACACAGGAGAAGCTCTAAAAACAGTATAAATTACCCTTTTATAAGGGAAATTTACATTACCAGGAAGAGAGCTACTATAACCAGAGATAACTTTTTGCTTGAGAGACTTAGAGGCATGGCAGGGCAACCTTTGTTTACTAAACATTTCCTCTTCTCACCTCTCCCGCTTTGAAGCCCCAGACCTCAACCCATTCCTTAGCTCGGGATGATATATAAGCCTCAACCATCTCATATCTTTGTGGGGCTCCTGTACCTACATAATAAAAACTGTTTTTCTTTTTCTCCTGTTAATCTATCCTTTATTAGAGGGGCATCTCAGCCAAGAACTTAGGATAGAAGGAAAGTTATTTTCCCTCCCCTACAGAATAATCATGAAAGCAAAAACAAAACAAAATCAGAAGACAGACAAGGAGGAAGGAAGGATGGGAGACAGGGAGGGAGGGAGGGAAGGAAGGAGCTAGCTGCCCAAAGCCAGCATATCCCTCTGCAGAAAGCAGCTGCATGAGATGATGAAAGACAGAATGAGTACCACATGAGGGCATCATCTCTTTAAGAACAAAGTCCAGCCCTAATCTTCAGAGAGTGACAAGGAACTCCTTTGTGAGAAGGGGACCACATTCCCTCCAAAGGATTCTGTGGAAAGGAAGAAGACATGGTTGCCTTAAAAGTCCACACAAAGCTGATAGTTTCCTCTCCAGGTTTAAAAGGCTGATACTGGCTCAGGGCAAAGCCTGTTGACCGTGATGCTTGGGGTGTAAAAAAATCAACTAGTTCCTCAGCCTTCAGAGAAAGTTTTAATAGCATAGGTCAAGGTGGACCCAAGGCCATGCTTCTGTCTCATTTTTAGTAATAATAATCATCATAGCTAAATTTATTTAGCACTTACTGTGGCCAGGATCTGGGGAAAGAACTCTCACGTGAATTAGCTTATGTAATCCTTAACACATTAAACTCTTAACTCATTTAACCTGCCCTCTAATTGGGTGCTAGATTAATAGATAAGGAAACAAACAAAAAGGGTTTTACTGACTTGCCTGGGGTCACACGAATGAGGCCACTGGAGCCAAGGCAGTCTGGTTCTGGATCTCTGGCCCAGCTCCCCGGCAGCTCAGAGTGGGGCTGGGTCTTGCTCAGCCTTCACTGCTCTGTGGGTCTAACCCATGCCAGGCCCAGAGCTGCCTTCTCTACCTTTGTTCATGCCTAGATTTCCTTGTTTTGCTATTGGTCACTGTTATTTTCCTTGGCTTTCCTATAAATGCAACATTTGAAAAATCCTAATGTTGTTGATTGACCCAGGAATTAAAAGGGATTTTTCCTGTGCTTTAGTCAGAGATGGAAAGGGAGGCTAACCGGGGCTTAAAGGTCCAACATGGTGAGGAGTGGAGTGAACCAGCTCTCATTCATGGCAAAAGGCCGAGGATGGAGTGAGAAAGTGCAGAAACCTGGGAGGTCACTGAAGGATCATGTAGGGAGAAGGGTCTCTCGCTTACCTCCTGGGCTGGTCCCTCCCAAGTCAAGGAGAGGATGGTACAGAGCCTGCATTAGTTATGTTTCCACAGCCTGATTCTACCCCTAGGTTTCCTTTTTTTTTGAGGGATAGTTTATTTACGATATTATATAAGTTTTAGGTGACTATATTGTCTTTTTAAGAACCTTGGAACATTCACAAAAGTTAACCATCTATTAGTCCTCAAAAAAGGAAAATCAACAAATGCCAAGATGTAGAAATAGTACAGATAAAATTCTCTGATCAAAAGGGGAAGAACACCCTAGAAATATTTTTACAACTTCCTTAGCAACTCTTGGAACAAAAAGGAAATCAAAACCAAAATTACACAGTTTCTTTCTTAAAAATAACAAAAGAGCACATATCAGTTCATATAGGATAACCACAGAGCTCAGAGAAAAATATGTAACCTTAAATATTTATGTTAATTTATAAGTTATTCAAAGAAGAATAAAAGTTTAAGTTCCCAATTCAAGAAATTAGAGGGCACCAACAGACCATTTAGCTAATAAGTTGTCTAAACAAGATAAATGGTGGAAAACATAAATATAAAAACTAGAATGTACCCCTAGGTTTTCTAGTTGATGGCGTTGGGGAGGAAAGAAGGGAGGGAGATGGGAGAGAGAAAAACAGAGGGGCACCGTTCAAAGCTGGCGATTGGAATCTTGCCGGAACCGAGCAGAACAGATCAGCGTGTTCCTGCCTCAGTTCTCTTTAGCCCGCCAACACGGATGTGCTCACCTAAGCTGTCTTTAACGCGAGGTGCTTATAGGGAAAGAAAAAAAGAATATCCGTCAAGTGGACAAAAGTAAATAAATAAGGGACACATTCCAGGCCCCCCCTTCCCCCATGGCCCGGGGGTAGAAGCGACTCTTGGCTCAGCTCCATCTACCTTGGGAGGGAGGAGGCATGAGAACCTGGCTGGCCTCTCAGGATGGCTGTAACTCCAGCTCAGCAGTCCCAGGACACAGCTGGCTGCCTACACTCAGCTCAAGGGCTACCTCCTTGATGAATATTTTCTGGCTGCCTCAAGAAGCCTTCGTCTCTCTTATAAATGTCCATCCTAGCACCTGTAATAGTTTGTAGCTCTCGCTCGTTTCACAAGGTTGTCCATGCCTGTTAAATGGAAATTCCTCGAGTGAGAGCCCTTACCTACCTTGGCAAACCTGATGGGTGGTACAAGGTCCAGCACAAAATAGGGACTAATACATATTTTGATGAGTAAGTGTAGGTGAGCGTGTGAGTTAGTGAATAAGCAAATTCACGCTAATGGGTGGTGGAAAATAAAGTGGGAACAGTAGCTTGTGTCCAAATTGCGTACTACGTTTGTCAGCCTTCTTTGCACTTAGTTGTAGTTACGTGACTAGTTCTAACCAATAGAATATAAGTAAAAATACTGTGTGCAACATCCAGAAGACATCCTCAAGAGACAGGGGCATGCCCTTGTTTGCCCCTTCTCCTTCCTGCTGGGTAGACTGTGGGAGGATGTGACGGCTGCAGCTCCTGCTGTTACGACCAGTGCTGTCCAGTGGAAATACAGTGCAAGCCACACATTGAGAGCCACACACACAATTTTAAAGTTTCTAGTAGCCGCATTTTTAAAAGTAGAAAGAAACAGGCAAATTAAATTTTAATAAAATATTTTTTTCATCATACTAAGTCTTTGAAAGATCCATTAGGACCAGCCACCCTTCCACAGAGCACCTGTGATGTGGCTACTGCATTGGGTGGCACAGTTTCAGATCAGAAGAAAAAAGCCTTGCTTTAAAAATGGCAGAGCACACAGTAGGAACAGCCTGGGTCCCTGAATATTATGGAGATGTCCTGCCAGCACTGAGGACCTCATCACTAGACTCTAGACTCTATTTATGTTAAAGAGGAAAAAACTTCTGTTTTCTTTTTTTATCTATAAATTTATTTATTTATTTATGGCTGTGTTGGGTCTTCGTTGCTGTGCATGGGCTTTCTGTAGTTGCGGCGAGCGGGAGCTACCCTTCGTTGCGGTGCGCGGGGCTTCTCATTGCGGTGGCTTCTCTTGTTGCGGAGCACAGGCTCTAGGCGCGTGGGCTTCAGTAGTTGTGGCTCACGGGCTCAGCAGTTGTGGCTCACGGGCTTAGTTGCTCCGCGGTATGTGGGATCTTCTCGGACCGGGGCTCGAACCCACGTCCCCTGCATTGGCAGGCAGATTCTTAACCACTGCGCCACCAGGGAAGTCCCCAAACTTCTGTTTTCTTTAAACCACTGTTATTTTTGGTTTTCTGCCACGTGTAGCTGCACTGAGTTCTAATGGCTTCACTAAACTGTGCTTGACCCTGTGTCCCCATTCAGCTCCTAGCTGTGATGTGAAGCAAGCGTGCTCAGGACTGGGACTTTGATGTGCTGAGCAGGAAGGAGTCCACGGAAATGGTGCCCTGGAGACACACACAGGGTTTTGTTTGCCTTCCCAGTGTTTGCTCAACATTTAAAAATCCAGACTTTCAAGTGCTGTCATCAGATAACTGGCAACGCCAAGCCAGCCGTAATTGGCTGAAGTCGAGGTCCAGGTGGCTCCTTCAGACAGAGCCTGTAGTCTCTGTTTGCCACATACTTGCCTCTCCCTTTTCTTAAAACTGGGGGTATACGTCACTCAAAGATGTGTAGTAGATGCTGGCTGTGACCCAGTCCAGTGTCCCGTCCTCCACCTCCTGTGAAGACTACGGTTCACAGCTCTTCCCGTCTCCAAATCGTTCTTCTCAGCTAAATGGGGGCTGCCTCCTAAGAAGCCATGTGCCCTTTCCTATCAGGTGTTCTCCTAGCTAATGATGGACTAACACAGGCGTGCAAAAGGCTCACCCTGCCCCATCCCCCTCTGCTTCCTTGCCTCAAGGGGGGACCAACCCTGTGGTGCATTTCCTGCTCCAGAGCTCCCTGCGGTATCAGGCTGAAGCTCCACTCCAGCTGAGGCCATACCTAGTTCAGCTTCTTCCCCGGCTCTGCCCTTCCCCCCTCACTCCCTCTCCTGAGAGTGCCCCGGCAGCAAAGCAAATGCGCCAACATTCCCGTACCAGGTACAGCTTCTAGGGAAAAAGCCCCTGAGTTTTCAATCCCTGGTTTAGAGGGAGAACTGAAGCGTGCTGAAACAGTTAAAAAAGAACTTCTCCACCAGGCAGGGCCGTAGTAGCTAGCCAGCCAGAAGAGGCATGCTTCAAATAGTCACAGTCAATCTTCAGAGATCAATATAGGCTGTCAGATTGATGGGTATCAGGAGGGACCCAGAATGCATTCCTGCAGTGGCCTGAGAGAGTTACTGTTGTAAGCAAGAACATGATTCTTTGTACCATACACCATGGGCTTACTTATCTCCTAATTATTGCCTGCCCTCTCCTGGGGGTCCTTCCTCTGTCCTCAGCTGGGCAGACAGCTCATCCACAGTCAACACTGTGAAACCAATACGATCCCTGACTGCTGCCAGCATGGGGTTGGGAGGTGCCTTCCTCAACATGTGCCCCAGCAGAAGAGCTTCATTTCTGGGCACAGGATGGCTAGCGCATTATTTTACACTAAGTAGGTCATGTTCCATTTTCATACTCTGCTGGAAATAACTGAATCCCTGAGAGCATGCCTAAGGCATCCAGGGTGTTTTTAAGAGAACCTCCTGAGAGGAATGTCATTGGCTGAGAGCCTCCAGCTGCTGCAACTTCAGATCCACTCAGCATTCACGCTGAGACCACGCAGCTGCCAGCAAATGATGGAACGTGGTGAGGGTACTTGAGTCAGGTCATTTCTGCCAGGGGTCTCCCAATGAGCAACCCTTGCTATGAGGCTGGCCAGTGGTCTGGCTGTGACTTTCTCAGAGATGCGATGCAGTCTGAGGTTCACCCTCCCCCACCCTCCTCCGCTTCCCTCCCTCCTTTCACAGGACTCAGGCCTGTATCTGCTCTGAAGCCTCTCCCCGCCTACTCCTGTCCCCTCTCCTTTTTTATTCTTTGCAGGCATTTCCCCCAGGAAACTTCTCAGCCTTTTCATTCCATCCTGGCATCTGCTCCTCGCAGGATGCAAGCTGACATATTGGATTTAAGCCCTGAGGGGTGATCCGTGGAGCTGTGGGTGGAAAGTGAAGATCAAGCATAAACAAGACATCACAATGGAATCCAAGGTAGCAACACTTAAAATTATGGCAAGGACTTGCTCATTAGCGTGGAAAGATGTTTACGATAAAGTAAATCGAGAAATTACAAAACAGTATGTCGTGTATACGCCAAATTTGTTTTATGAAATTTATATACAGAAAAAGTTTAGAAGACTCTACCTCAAAATGTTGATTGCTTTGCAGAAGTCTTTGCTTTTGTCTTTTTGGCACATTTCCATTTTCAAATTTTCCCACAGGAGAAATAGTTTCAGCCTGGAGGAGGAGTACCTCAGAGCCCAGAGCACTTCGGGGAAATCATCCTGGTGTAAGAGTCCATCGAGCCCCAGGGCTGCCCCATGAAGGGCACCATGTAAGCACCCAGGGCCTAGGGAAGAACTTGGAGACCTGAGAGCATAAAACTGGAGGGAAGTCCCTGGAGAGAGTGTGAGAGGTCTCCCTCCCGGTCAAAGCAGGGATAATTTAATCCCTACCCCCACCAGCACCACCTGTCCGATTCTGATGCCTTTCTTCTAGGTCCCCAGTGATCTGGCTGTGTGTATTTATTGCAGCTCATTCATTCATTCAACCACGATTTACTGAGCTCTACTCTTGGCTGGTTCTCTTAAGTTCTGAGGATTCTAGGATACGGCAGACACCACCAGCGGCCTCTTGCCATCCATTCTCCTGTTAAGAAAATGAGGATTTTGTTCAGGGCAGCAGCATGTCTGGTTACCAACCACGTGTCCCAGCCCTCCTTGCAGCTAGGAGGGGGCTGGCTCGACCTACAGGCTCCTTCTCTTCATCCCCCCCATGTCTGGAAAGGAAATGAGGTGCTCGAGAGGAACAGCCACCTTAGGACTGTGAAATGAACATGAAGGGCAAAGACTATATTAAAGACGTTGGAGCAAAAATCTTGAAAGAATCAGTCTCTGGCAGCATCATCAAATCACCAAAATGGACCTCCAGGGTTCTTGGTATATGAGAAAAACAAACCTCCTAGTCTGTTTAAAGCACTGTTTGGGTAGTTTCTGTAACTCGCAGCTTAACAGAATCCTAAGTGGTGCAAACAGAATGAGTTACAAGCCCTGCCCTGCATATGGACAGAGAACAGACAACTAAAAGGCAATTAGGAAACAGTGCTATCAGCAGGGTAGAGCAGAGGTACCCGGTTCTCTGGGCACGTATATCAAGGACAATGCACAAGAACCAGGGGATCAGAGAGGATTTTCTAGAGGACACAACACTTGGGTTGAGTCATGAAAAGTTAGTGGGGATTTAGGGAGACAAAGGGAGGAAGAGAGTGTGAATGGTTCTGGGCAGAGGCCATTCAGAATGGCTGGAGCATAGAAAAAAGTCAGGGATGCAGGAGATGGGGCCTGGGCTGCAGATCTTAGTAACTCTAGCCAAGGTAAGGAGCTAGACTTTTATTCTCAGGATAGTGGAGCAGTCCATTTGCATTTTAGCATGAGTATTTGTGCTACTCTGGTGGAGAATGGATGGGTAGGGTAGGGTTGGGTGAAGATTACTGATGCTGTCGCCCAGGAGAAAGAAGGTAGATGGAATAGAAGGCGGAAGGAAAGCCTCAGAGGATGGAAAGGGATCCCAGGAAGGTGAAGGGGTCTGAGAGGAAGCAGGAGGCCACATCCACATCCAAGCAGCCCTGAAGTATAAGAGTCATACAAGAGGGAGAAGCAATAAGGCGAGAGTATTTGGGGGATGACCAACCCGGGGCAGAGCCGGGAGGGCTTGGTAAGGCCAGAGGTGGAGAGGACATTCGGGGATGTTGCTCCATTTACCCAGGTGGTGCTCCTGAGGTTTCATGAGAGGGTCAGCTGGGACAGGGGCAATGGGCAGGTCGTTGGAGGAGATGCCAGAACAGTGTGGGCAGAGGGAAATGAAGGTGGGCAGCTGTGTTTGACGCAGACGGCAGGGATGTTAAACATGAGGGATTTAGCTGGTTACCAAGAGAATTCATCCCTGCAATCCCAGCCTGGAATCAATCGCTCCACTAACAGGCATGGGGCACCTACCATGTGCCCAGAAAGCTGGGTTTTAACAAGTCCTCTTGGGGCTTCTAATGCCTACTAAAGTTTGAGAATCATTAGGCTGGACCAATGTTTCTCAAACTTAAAGAGAAACATCCCTGAGATTCTTGCAAAGTGCAGATTTCGATTCAGTAGATCTGGGATGAGGGTGGAGAGTCTGTGTTTCTAATACGCTTTCAGATGACACTGCTGTTGCTGGTCACGGACCACACTTTGAGTAGCAAGGGTCTAGACGGTAGAACTTGTTGAGACAGTGGAGAAACAGCTTCTATAGAGAGATCAGGGAATTGGCTGCTTTAGCCTGCACGAGGCTGAGATGATTTAGTGGCATTCTTCAAAAGATGTTGTTTCAATTTTTCTTTTTTTATTGAGGTCAAGGCAATAGAGAAATGGGCCAGCTTTGAAGCAGGCATAATTCAGAATAGGCTGCTTTTCCCTTCGGCCTCGGTAATGAATTCTTAAGAAGGCACTTGTCCCAAGGCTTCTGCCAGCTTGGGATTTCCTCAGAGGTTTTCCTCTCTTCACCACCCTGCTAACATCTACAGTCTCTGCTGTATTAAGTCTGAAGGTGACACACGTCAGGGAAGGCAGGACAAGGACACTGCCAGAGTGCGTTTATTGAAAATGTTGGAGAAGAAATGGAATTTTAGGTACAGTCGTCCCTTGCTATCCATCAGGCATTGGTTCCAGGACCCCTGCAGATACCAAAATCCACGAATGCCCAAGTCCCTTATAGAAAATGGTATAGTATTTGTATATAACCTATACACATCCTCCCCTATATTTTAAACCATCTTTAGATTACTTATAATACCTAATACAGTGTAAATGCAATGTAAACACTATGTAAATAGTTGCCAGCACATGGGCAAATTCAAGTTTTACTGTTTGGAACTTTCTGGAATTTTTCCCCCAAATATTTTCAATCCGTGGTTGTTTGAATCCATGGATGTGAAATCCATGGATGTGAAATCCACGGATTTGGAGTGACAGCTGTAACTGCTGCTGTGGTGGCAGCTGAACTACAGTCAATAGCTAAGTCTTCTCCCAGTTCCTTGGGGAACCATGCTGGGCCAGGGGAGGGGCTGGAGCACAGGTCACAAAGATCACGCCTTCCACTTGACTGTCAGCTGAACTTGGTAAAGGCAAAGCAGGAGCTGAATGTCTCCAAATCCATTTAGCTTGTGTTGTGTGGACCAGCAGAACAAATAATGGTCTCCAGGAACCACCTCAGAGCCTCAGGCCAGGGAAAGTCCTTCCAGACCCATCCTCACCCCGGGTCTCTGTGTGCTACTGGGCAAAGATTTCCCAACTCACAACTGTCTCAAAGAGGAAATCCAATGAGGAAAATGCCTATAATAATTCTTTCACAGTTCAGAGAAAGACAATATGAGGAGTAGTCACAGATGCCAGGCTCTGGAATCAGAGCTCCTGGGTTTGAATACAAACTCCAGCTTTTACTAGCTGTGTGTCCTTGGGCACGTTTCTTTACCTCTCTGTGCTTCAATTTCTTCATCAACCAGCTCTATTTGTTCTCTCCCTTTTACCAGGCTATGGGCTAAGGACAGTGACTGCATTTTGCTCATTTTTGCCTTCTGGTGGCATCTGATTGAGCTTAAGGTGCCTAAGTGACAATTTTAAGTTGGAATCTCCAGGCAGTAAGTGCCACTGGCATTCAGGAGAGGGAGAAAGGGGTGCCTGTGTGCTGTGTCAGTTGTGTTGGGAAGGTTTGGAGAAGAAAGGCCATTCAGGCTAAAATAGCACAATCGTACATTTCAGAGGAGGTGACAACTGCAGGGGCTCAAATGATGTCATCAGGGTTCAGCCCCCTTCTTTTCACCTCTAAGCCCAGCTTGCCCCACGGTGGGCTCCATCTCCATGGAAACTCTCCTCTTCAGACCAGATGGAGCCTCCAGGCAACTCCAGCTGAGTTTCCTTTCTTTAATAATTCTAACAAAAGTCCTGGAATTGAGCCCTTCACGGGCTCTGATTGGTTCACGTGCCATGCCCTCAGGCCAGGGTCTGCCCTTATTGGTCACTCCAGGGTCACATGCTCAGCCAGTATGCTGAATGGGGGTGGAGCCAGCTCCACCTACTACACGTGGGCTGAGGTTGGGGGAAGGGTGGTGCCCCAAGAAAAACGGGGTGTCGGTACCAGAAGCAGGCAGAAGCACCCTCTGACCCTCAGAGCATCCAGCCCTGTGCCCTTGACTTTCTGACTCTACTCACAACGCCATTCTCCTTACCACAGGAGCTGCCCATGAGCGGGGGCCTGGGCCACACTCCATGTCCCTCGTATCTTTCCACTACCTGCATCTGATTCCCGAGCTCAGCAAGTCAGGGACAATCAAAAGTGTCGATGACTCCACACACACACGGAGCAACCCAGCCTACCTTGGACTCTTACGGCCAACTTTTGTTACATCGTTTCAATGAGAAAATACATTATGAGTTCCACACACCTGCTCTACAGATGGGATTTGGAAAATAAATATTCAGAGGCTAGGGTGCTTTTTTCCATCAGGACCCAATACCCATTGGTCAATCTTCCCACCTCTGGTAAAATAAAAGCAGCTGGTCAGGGTGTCCTCAAGCAAAATCCATGATACTCAACCTTGGCTCCAGATGGTAGTTTAAACGTTTTCCTGCTCTGACCACTTTATTCACTTTTGTGACTCTCCCGCCCTCGCCTCACTCCATCCTTTCCCAACACGGGTCTTCCCTTCCTACTCACTCCCGGCAAATCAGGCAGCACCCTTGCCTGGAACAAGTAGTAAAGACTGTCTTTATCTTTAAGGGATCAGAGCCTTTGCTTTTCAAACAACTCCCCCCGGCAAGAAGAGTTGAGAAGCAGGTGTTCACAGGAAAAGGCAGCCAACAGGTAAATCACCTGAGATGAGGTAGGACATGTGGGAAAGCAGCAGCTGGAGCAGGACTAGGAACAGAAAACAAGCTCGTGCATTGTTACAGCTGTAAACGTTCTTTAAGCGCAAGCAAGAGACACCATCTTCAGCGCCATGAAGGGAGCAATGCAATTTATTAGAGGGATATGGATGCCCACAAAATAGGAAGAAGATCTGACCTGCCAATTCTCAGAGAGGACAGGAACCAGAATGGTGTTGAGATTCTAGACAGACGGAACTATTTTCTGTCCTTGTAAGATTCATTCGAGTTTCACATTTCCAGAAGTCTGTTCCCCAAACGAAAGCTGAGGGGCTGTTACCAAGAGGCAGGCTAAAGTAGCGGTTCTCCATTGCAGAGGTCATAATGCTGTATTTGAGGTTTGCCCATTTATTTAGACTTTGGGTATGCCTTTCTGTCCTGTTTCTCTCTCCCTCTGTGTGAACTAGAGAGATAAAGTTGTGAGTAAATCATTCAGTAAGGACATCCCTAAGGCATTTTACTAACTAAGTGCCTGTGTCAGACCCTCTGCTGGTCACTGCAACACAAAGGCACAAATACATCATCATGGCCACCAAGGTTTAGAAGGGAAGGTGGACGTGGAACTCAGCGACAGCCGTCAGTATTGTTCGTGCTGTGGGAGAGATATGCAGGGGGAATGCGGGGCGGAGGAAGCATGGCCAGGTCTGCCAAGGTGGTGGAGGCTTGAGAAGAGAATCTTCCGGGAGGTGACCCTGAGTTGGGGTTGGTAGAGGTTCAGCAGGGAGGCACTCGGGTCGAGTGGCTTACAGGATGGTGTTCTAACCAGACGTAGAGTACTCAGAGCAAAAGCAAAGGGGCAGAGGCACCAATCATTCTGGGTTGTTAAAAGAAGCAGTAAGTTCTCAGTTGCTGAGGAGGAAGTGGAGTGTGGTGCCAGGTAAGGTTAGAGAGGAAATCACAGGCCAGGCCAGATCTCGGAAGGCCTTTGCAGTCCATGCTAAGGACTTTGGAATAAGTCTGTAGGTAGAGGGGCTCTACAAGGATTTGAAGCAGAGAAGTGATGTGATCTGATCTGCATTTCAGGAAGATCCTGCTGGCGCAGAATGAAGGCTAGAAATGGAGATAGTTACAAGTTTATTGCAAAATTCTGGGCAGGGACCAGAACTAAAGCCATAATAATGAGGGTAAAGAAGAGGTGACAGGTAGGTGAGCTGCTAGGACTCAGAGCTGATTTGTTAGGAAAGGTGAGGGACAGGGGGCCTCACCCCCAGATTTACGGCTTGGGTAGAGGTGACTGGTGATGCCATTCTCCCAAAACAGGGTCTTCACAAAAGAAGAGGAATAGGTTTAGGAGAGAAAAAGATAAGTTCAGGGTCAGGTATTGGCTCTTGGATGTCTGGGGCACCCAGGAAGAGCTCTCCAGTAGAAGATGGGACCTCAACATCCCAGAGCTGAGAGACAGGGACATGTGGAGCTGGGTGTGTGAGTGTAGGGGTGGGAGATGGCCTTAGGCCTGTGTGCTTGGGAGTGAAGATTGAGGGGCCAGGAGAGGAGCCTGAGAAGGGACTGTCAGGGAGGCAGGAGGAGACCCGAGTGTTGCCAGAGAGGCTGGCAGAGAATGATGTTTTCAGAAGAGGGCACGTTCAACAACCCTGGATGCCTCAGAGAGATTCCCCACGACGTAGCTCGAAAAAAGTCCATTGGATTTGACGTTTATAAGGTTGTTGTTGACCGAAGCTAGAGATCTTTCAGTGCGGTGGTGGGGCGAGAGGCCAGACTGGAGTGAGCCCAACGGTGGGTGGTGCATCAAGGAGAGGGAGCCATGATCATAGGAAGCTGACTTCTAAACCCCCATCCCCACCCCATGCCCGTGTCCCCGTGCTGGCAACAAGACCAAGACGAGCCGGGCTCTAAGGAACTCTGAAGACTTTCATTCATTTGTTCATCCATGTGTTTATCAAACATTACCTATAGAGTGTCTACTATATGCCAAGTCCTGTGCCGGGCACCCAGACCCAAAAGATGAGTAAGACCCAGTTGCTGCCTTAGAGATACTCAGGATTTAATTGGAAACACACCCAAAGATCAGACATGTAGCCATGTGATGGAGTCCCTGTTATAACCGAGTGATGAAGGATGACGGAAATCAAGGAAGGCTTCATGGAGAAGTGTCAATGGAGCGAGCTGGGTACTTAGAATCTGTCATATCCACCATGGCCAGTCAGGAAATCCCTTGAAGCAGGGGAGGGACAGGATCAGCTTTTCGTTGTGGTTTCATGCAGACAAGTGATGAATTTTCACAAATGTGCTACCCTCACGTAAGCAGCACCCAGAACAAGAAACAGGACATGACCAGCCTTCAGAAGCCCTTCCTGTCTCTTTTCAGCCACTGACCCCCTCCCCACCCCCCCCCCTTTTTTTTTTACATTAAGAAAGAGTATTCGGTTCTCATTTGTGTTTTCTGTCTTTTGCTCAAGATTCCATCTATGAGATTCTTCTGTATCGCTGTGTGTAGTACTAGCTGGTCACTCTCCGACTGTCTATTAGGAAGATGTGGCAAAGATGTGAATGAGTAGACTGTGAAACTCAGTCCCTTCCTTTGCTCTGCAGTCCTGGTGCATCTAATTGACCAGCTATCTTGGCTCCTTACCCCTCCCCAAATTTATATGGGCGGGGCCAGCTCTCCCCACGCCCCACCTCTCTCTGTAAGAGTCATTATTCACTTCTCGGATTGCTTACCATGTTCACTTAGGTGCAAGGTCTCTTGACTGTCCACCTGTGTGTACATGTACGTGTGCATCTGTGTGTGTGCGTGTGTGTCGGCAGGGAAGGAGAGGGATGGCACTCTGTAGGGTTTGCTCCAGCCTGGGCCCCATTTGGGGGGTGGCCTGTGAGGCCGAAAGGCTGTCCTGGAGAGAGACAGGCCAGCTTGCAGGGGGAGTTGTGATGAACAAAATGGGAAGCGGAGCGGTCGATGGCATGGCAGGGTGTGAATGACGGAGCCAGAGCCCTGCCTGTCCCAGTAATGAAGGGACCACCCTCAGAGGAGACCTAAGTCATTACTGTCATTCTAACTGCCACCCTCTCGAACACTCAGGAAGCTTTCAAATCCCAGAGCAATCCATTCCCCATTTCTGCTGGAAGAAAAATGAGAAATCATATGCTGGGAGGAATAAGTAATTCCTGCCTGTCTTTTTAAAAATACATCAAGTCCCTGCAGAGAATATGCTTTCAAACCGAGGCCTTCAGATCCATATCAGCAGGGCGGTTTCTGCTGCCAAGGCCTCTGCTGCCGACAGCTCCCCATCAAATTCCTGAAGGAAGAGGTTATATCACTAACAAGACCTACCCTTGGAGTCTCTCTTACCTGAGTTTTGTCCTAGGTGCCCTTTATTCTTTCCTTCGCCTATTCAGAGGTTAATAAGCTCGTATTTTCAAGAGCAGCTCTGGTGTGAAGGATAGCTGGCTCTGTTCCCTCTCGACCTAGAATGAAGATTTGTTCTTTCAGAATTCGGCAGTGGAAATGTTTAGAGACCTGACCTATCAGGTGAAAGGGCTCTAGTGTAAATCCTGTTGGGCTGAGGGCCTTGTGGGGAGTGGGAGGCTGGGGGCTCTGGAAAGGTGAGGATTCCTTGCCTCTAAAATATACACCGGCTTTCTCTTTGCAGGCATTCAGTCTAGTGCTTTGCTTGCTCTGTATTTCTGAGTTTCCTTGTCTGCAAGAGTCTGATTATCTCACGAATTGGCAGGATGGCCTCTGGCTCCAGTAACCTTAGAATATGGGTTGGGAGCCCAGACCTGAGAACTAGAAGGGTCTGTCCTAGAACTTCTAGCTACTTAGGGGCAGACTCGGGACTAGGTAGTTTCAGAAACTATTGTCTCCTTCCTCCTAACGTGAAGTTTCTTTTCTCTGTTTACCTCTCAGCAACCTTCTGGTGAGACTTCTCTGATAATCCTTTGTCATGTTTCTGTGATCTAAGTGACTGTCTCTTTTTAGTCTCCACGAATGTTTTCCTGATCATGTCAAGACATATTCTCAAGAAAAATATGCTATAATAACCACATGAGGTTATTAATGGCTGCTGTTAGGCAATGTGGAGTCCGCATCCCAAGAGTATTTACATTTCAGTAGCGGTAGAGGCACACACGCACCTCAAATGGTTATTTGTAAGATTTACAGTGTTCCGACTTCCCGTTTTCTCAGCACATGGAAAGTTGAACTTCTCCCTCCTTGTTTAATCAGGTGTGGCCACATGACCCTCTTGGGCCAATGAAATGTAAGTGGAGGTGGCATGTGTTGCTGCTGGTGAAAACTTTAAGAACCAGTGTGTGATTTGCCACATTCTTTGTCTCGCCTCACCAGTTGAAAGCCTATGTCAAGGTGGGTCTTGACCCATGACAGAACCTGTTGGGGAGTGAGAAATAAGCTTTATTGGATTAAACATTTGAGATTTGGGGGATGTTTGTTACTGCAGCATAACCTAGCATATCCATGCTGATAAATAGGCTGTGGAACTTCAGGCATTTAAAATGGCATGCCCAATAGCACTGGACAGTTAGGGGACATGGACTATGTCATTGTGTCCTAACCTACTTCTATAACCACCACGCACCAAGCCACAGACTTGGGCATGTGGAGTACATCCAGCATCTAAGCTGTATTAATTGGGGGCACTCATTGACTTGAAGGTGGAAGGAGTGTCAGAAAGTGAGCCCAGGACACATAACACCTGCCTCATTCCTCTTCAGGGCCAGACACCTCCAAGTGTGTGTGTAGCCAGGTAGAGACTTGATCAGGCCCGGAAGATGTCTGGGCTACGAGCCCAGGCTGTATACATTATTGGATTGTAATTTATATCCCTTTGCCCTGAGTTGATTTTTCCCTGTATTGCTTTTCTCTAAAAATAAAACATAAATCTTTGTGGTCAATGTTATAGAAGGCAGTCAAATCCTTCCCCGTGTCTTCTCAAACAGAACCTCAAAGTTAGCCATTGCAAATTCAATCCCACAGAGTTTTATTAAGAACCTACTACGTGCCCTTAGAGATGGTCCCTGCCTTAGCTTTCACAGTCTAGCAGAGAAGATGAAACATTAAAAAATAACTAGAACAAAATGTAAGCACTGTATATAGCTCATTCATTCAATAAACATTTAGTGAAGATGATTGTGTCCTAGGTAACAGAAGTTATAGAAAGTGTAGATGTATGACTAGACAGTGATAGAAACACTTCGGAGCAATTATCTCCTTCTGGAAGAAGGGAGGTGTTCTAGATAGTTTTGCTTCATAACAAACCACCCCAAACCCCAGTGACTTAAAATAGCCATTGTATTAAATTCACAGGTTCTATGGGTTGGGAATCCAGGCAGGGAACAGTGGAAATAGATTATCTCTGCTACTAACATCTTGAAGGGGGTAGGTGACCTCATGGTCTGGGACTGGAGTCGTCGAGAGACTGGCTCCTGGACTGGGGTGACTCAAAGAGGAGGCGCTGCTGAAACTGACAACCTGCAGATCACCTTTCAATGTGGCTTGAGCTTCTCACAGTATGGAGGCTGGGTCCCAAGAGGGAGCATTACAGAAGGAGTGCCATGAGAGTGAGTGTTCCACAAGAAGTAGGAGCACATGGTAAGGCCTTTTGTGACCTAGCCTTGGAAATCTTACAGTGCCACTTCTTCTGCATTCTGTTGGTTTATAAGTCAGTCACTAAGGCCAACCCAGGATCAAGGTGTGAGACATAGATGCCACCTCTCAATGAGAGGAAAGTACAAGAATTTGTAGACATGTTTAATTTAATTTAATTTTATTTATTTTTTATACAGCAGGTTCTTATTAGTTATCTATTTTATACATATTAGTGTATATATGTCAATCCCAATCTCCCAATTCATCCCACCACCACTAACACCCTCCCCCACCCTGGGCTTTCCTCCTTTTTGTGTCCATATGTTTGTTCTCTATGTCTGTGTCTCTATTTCTGCCTTGCAAACTGGTTTATCTGTATCATTTTTCTAGATTCTATATATATGCATTAATATACGATATTTTTTTTCTCTTTCTGACTTACTTCACTCTGTATGACAGTCTCTAAGTCCATCCACGTCTCTACAAATGACCCAGTTTTGTTCCTTTATATGCCTGAGCAATATTCCATTGCATACATGCACCACATCTTCTTTATCCATTCATCTGTCGATGGACATTTAGGTTGCTTCCATGAACTGGCTATTGTAAATAGTGCTGCAATGAACATTGGGGTGCAGGTGTCTTTTTGAATTATGGTTTTCTCAAGGTATATGCCCACTAGTGGGATTGCTGGGTCATATGGTAATTCTATTTTTAGTTTTTTAAGGAACCTCCATACTGTCCTCCATAGTGGCTGTATCAAGTTACATTCCCACCAACAGTGCAAGAGTGTTCCCTTTTCTCCACACCCTCTCCAGCATTTGTTGTTTGTAGATTTTCGGATGATGGCCATTCTAATTGTTGTGAGGTGATACCTCATTGTAGTTTTGATTTGCATTTCTCTAATAATTAGTGATGTTGAACAGCTTCTCCTGTGCCTCTTGGCCAGCAGTATGTCTTCTTTGGAGAGATGTCTGTTTAGGTCTTCCACCCATTTTTGGATTGGGTTGTTTGTTTTTTTAATATTGAGCTGCATGAGCTGTTTATATATTTTGGAGATTAATCCTTTGTCCATTGAATCATTTGCAAATATTTTCTCCCATTCTGAGGGTTGTCTTTTTGTCTTGTTTATGGTTTCCTTTGCTGTGCAAAAGCTTTGAAGTTTCATTAGGTCCCATTTGTTTATTTTTGTTTTTATTTCCATTACTCTAGAAGGTGGGTCAAAAAAGATCTTGCTATGATTTATGTCAAAGAGTGTTCTTCCTATGTTTTCCCCTAAGAGTTATATTGTGTCTGGTCTTACATTTAGGTCTTTAATCCATTTTGAGTTTATTTTTGTGTATGGTGTTAGGGAGTGTTCTAATTTCATTCTTTTACATGTAGCTGTCCAGTTTTCCCAGCACCACTTATTGAAGAGACTGTCTTTTCTCCATTGTATATCCTTGTCTCCTTTGTCATAGATTAGTTGACCATAGGTGCGTGGGTTTATCTCTGGGCTTTCTATCCTGTTCCATCGATGTATATCTCTGTTTTTGTGCCAGTACCATATTGTCTTGATTACTGTAGCTTTGTAGTGTAGTCTGAAGTCAGGGAGTCTGATTGTTCCAGCTCCATTTTTTTCCCTCAAGACTGCTTTGGCTATTCGGGGTCTTTTGTGTCTCCATACAAATTTTAAGATTTTTTGTTCTAGTTCTGCATAAAAGGCCATTGGTAATTTGATAGGGATTGCATTGAATCTGTAGATTGCTTTGAGTAGTATACTCATTTTCACAATATTGATTCTTCCAATCCAAGAACATGGTATATCTCTCCATCTGTTTGTGTCATTCTTGATTTCTTTCATCAGTGTCTTATCATTTTCTGAGTACAGGTCTTTTACCTCCTTAGGTAGGTTTTTTGCTAGGTATTTTATTCTTTTTGTTGCAATGGTGAATGGGAGTGTTTCCTTAATTTCTCTTTCAGATTTTTCATCATTAGTGTATAGGAATGCAAGAGATTTCTGTGCATTAATTTTGTATCCTGAAACTTTACCAAATTCATTGATTAGCTCTAGTAGTTTTCTGGTGGCATCTTTAGGATTCTCTATGTATACTATCATGTCATCTGAAAACAGTGACAGTTTTACTTCTTCTTTTCCAATTTGTATTCCTTTTATTTCTTTTTCTTCTCTGATTGCTGTGGCTAGGACTTCCAAAACTATGTTGAATAATAGTGCTGAGAGTGGACATCCTCATCTTGTTCCTGATCTTAGAGGAAATGGTTTCATTTTTTCACCACTGAGAATGATGTTTGCTGTGGGTTTGTCATATATGGCCTTTATTATGTTGAGGTAGGTTCCCTCTATGCCCACTTTCTGGAGAGTTTTTATCATATATGGGTGTTGAATTTTGTCAAAAGCTTTTTCTGCATCTATTGAGATGATCATATGGTTTTTATTCTTCAGTTTGTTAAAATGGTGTAACACAGTGATTGATTTGTGTATATTGAAGAATCCTTGCATCTCTGGGATAAATTCCACTTGATCATGCTGTATGATCCTTTTAATGTGTTGTTGGATTCTCTTTGCTAGTATTTTGTTGAGGATTTTTGCATCTATACTCATCAGTGATATTGTTCTGTAATTTTCTTTTTTTGTAGTATCTTTGTCTGGTTTTGGTATCAGGGTGATGGTGGCCTCATAGAATGAGCTTGGGGGTGTTCCTTCCTCTGCAGTTCTTTGGAAGATTTTGAGAAGGATGGGTGTTAGCTCTTCTCTAAGTGAAGCCATCTGGTCCTGGACTTTCGTTTGTTGGAAGATTTTTAATCACAGTTTCAATTTCATTACTTGTGATTGGTCTGTTCATATTTTCTATTTCTCCCTGGTTCAGTCTTGGAAGGTTATACCTTCCTAAGAATTTGTCCATTTCTTCCAGGCTGTCCATTTTATTGGCATAGAGTTGCTTGTAGTAGTCTCTTAGGATGCTTTGTATTTCTGCAGTGTCTGTTGTAACTTCTCCTTTTTCATTTCTAATTTTATTGATTTGAGTCCTCTGCCTCTTTTTCTTGCTGAGTCTGGCTAATGGTTTATCCATTTTGTTTATCTTCTAATGAACCAGGTTTTAGTTTTATTGATCTTTGCTATTGTTTTCTTTGTTTCTAGTTCATTTATTTCTGCTCTGATCTTTATGATTTCTTTCCTTCTGCTAACTTTGGGTTGTGTTTGTTCTTCTTTCTCTAGTTCCTTTAGGTATAAAGTTAGATTGTTTATCTGAGATTTTTCTTGTTTTTTGAGGTAGGCTTGTATAGCTATATACTTCCCTCTTAGAACTGCTTTTGTTGCATCCCATAGGTTTTGGTTCATCGTGTTTTCCTTGTCATTTGTCTCTAGGTATTTCCTGATTTCCTCTTTGATTTCTTCAGTGATCTCTTGGTTATTTAGTAACGTATTGTTTAGCCTCCATGTGTTTGTGTTTTTTACGTTTTTTCCCCTGTAATTCATTTCTAATCTCATAGCGTTGTGGTCAGAAAAGATGCATGATGTGATTTCAATTTTCTTAAGTTTACTGAGGCTTGATTTGTGACCCAAGATGTGATCTATCCTGGAGAATGTTCGGTGTGCACTTGAGAAGGAAGTGTAATCTGATGTTTTTGGATGGAATATCCTATAGATATCATTTAAATCTATCTGGTCTATTGTGTCATTTAAACCTTGTTTTTCCTTATTAATTTTCTGTCTGGATGATCTGTCCATTGGTTTAAGTGAGGTGTTAAAGTCCCCCACTATTATTGTGTAACTGTTGATTTCCCCTTTTATAGCTGTTAACAGTTGCCTTATGTATTGAGGTGCTCCTATGTTGGGTACATATATATTTATAATTGTTATATCTTCTTCTTGGATTGATCCCTTGACCATTATGTAGTGTCTTTCTTGCCTCTTGTAACATTCTTTATTTTAAAGTCTATTTTATCTGATATGAGTATTGCTACTCCAGCTTTCTTTTGATTTCCATTTGCATGGAATATCTTTTTCCATCCCCTCACTTTCAGTCTGTATGTGTCCCTAGGTCTGAAGTGGGTCTCTTGTAGACAGCATATATATGGGTCTTGTTTTTGTATCCATTCGGCCAGCCTGTGTCTTTTGGTTGGAGCATTTAATCCATTCACATTTAAGGTAATTATAGATATGTATGTTCCTATTACCATTTTCTTAATTGTTTTGGGTTTGTTTTTGTAAGTCCTTTTCTCCTCTTGTGTTTCCCACTTAGAGAAGTTCCTTTAGTATTTGTCGTAGAGCTGGTTTGGTGGTGCTGAATTTTCTTAGCTTTTGCTTGTCTGTAAAAATTTTGATTTCTCCATTGAATCTGAGTGAGACCCTTGCCAGGTAGAGTAATCTTGGTTATAGGTTCTTTCCTTTCATCACTTTAAATATATTGTGCCACTCCCTTCTGGCTTGTAGAGTTTCTTCTGAGAAATCAGCTGTTAATCTTATGTGAGTTCCCCTGTATGTGATTTGTCATTTTTTGCTTGTTGCTTTTAATAATTTTTCTTTATCTTTAATTTTTGTCAGTTTGATTAGTATGTGTCTCGGCATGTTTCTCCTTGGGTTTATCCTGTATGGGACTCTCTGCACTTCCTGGACTTGGGTGGCTATTTCCTTTCCCATGTTAGGGAAGTTTTCGACTATAATCTCTTCAAATATTTTCTCTGATCCTTTCTCTCTCTCTTCTCCTTCTGGGACCCCTATACTGCGAATGTTGTTGCATTTAATGTTGTCCCAGAGGTCTCTTAGGGTGTCTTCACTTCTTTTCATTCCTTTTTCTTTATTCTGTTCCACAGCAGTGAATTCCACCATTCTGTCTCCCAGGTCAATTCTCTGTTCTTCTGCCTCAGTTATTCTGCTATTGATTCCTTCTAGTGTAGTTTTCATTTCAGTTATTGTATTGTTCATCTCTGTTTGTTTGTTCTTTAATTCTTCTAGGTCTTTGTTAAACATTTCTTGCATCTTCTTCATCTTTGACTCCATTCTTTTTCCTAGGTCCTGGATAATCTTCAGTATCATTATCCTGAATTCTTTTTCTGGAAGGTTACCTGTCTCCACTTCAGTTAGTTGTTTTTCTGGGGTTTTATTTTGTTCCTTCATCTGGTACATAGTCCTCTGCATTTTCATTTTGTCTGTCTTTCTGTGAATGTCTGTAGACATGTTTTAAAACCATCACAGTAAACGAGGATTCAGATCTTGCTAGTTGTCTAATTCGGTTTTATTTTTACCTTCTTAGTAACAGAACACCTCTATTGTTAGACAGTTAACTCAGAGTTTTTTTTTTTTTTTTTTTTAAAGTTTGTTTCCCAGCCTCCCTTGAAGATGGAGGTGTCCAATGAGGTTTAGAATGATACAATGGGATGTGGTCACCCCATGTGCCAGAGAATAAAACCCATATACATTTTAAGGGATCAATTTACATCTGATAATCATTGATATAATCAGAAACATTGAAAAAGTAATGTTCTTAGACTAATGTTGCTTTCTGCTTTCCAATTTTCTGAAACAACACAGTAAGTTGTTTTGCTTTTTAAAAGCAAACAGGAGATTATTTTAATTTCTTGGGTACACTGTCCAAAATAAAAAAGATAAAAAAGATTTAAAAAAGATAAAAAAGATAAGCCAAACTATGTATACTTAATTTCTAAAGAAAATACATCCCACTGTCACCTTTAGCTGCTCTGCTGAGAGAAAATAAATTGTAGTTGTAAACAGCATGGGCTCCCAAGGGCTGGCTCCCTAAATAGCTGTGTGATCTTGGGCTGGTAACTTAGTCTCTCTGTGCCTCAACTTCTTCAATATAAAATGGTAATAATTTAAGCTTGCTTCAAAGAGTCATCATGAAGTTAGAAAGAGATCATTCTTGAAAACTGCTTAGAACAGTGTTTGAAAGGTAGGAAGAATTCAATAACTGTTAGAAAGTGTAAATGCTAATTTTCAAAATATGTAGCTTTATAACATTCTAGCTCCTTTGGGGTCATACATTGTGCCTTTTTTGTGCGGTGCTAGTGTAATGTCATACACATAATTGGTGCTCAGTAAATTCTTGCTTGTTAAGTTGGTTGAGTTTAACACCCCCTTCAAGGAGTTGGTGCACACATTAATTGGAAAGGAGCAAGGCTGGGGAGAAATTTGGTTTTTCAGACGTTACAGCACATATTCACGATCCAGGAATCCACTTTGATTAATTCAGGACTCATTTTGTTTTTCAAGGTTTAAAAAACAAAACTCAATTTAAAAAGTCTATTAGGGAATTAGATAAGTAAACCAGTCCACTTTTCTCAGGTTACTTGATGTTGGAATAGTATTTGCCTAGGGAAGGCTTCTACTGTAGCTAATGTTGGGGGTGCTGCTCTCCGCTCATTACCAACCTCTCTATCCACCATCGATTCAGCCATGAAATCATCATTGAGCTCCTACTATGTGCCATTGTCAGTGCCAGGCAATGGGTCCATGCTGCTGTATAAGTCCATGCCCTCGTGATGTTTACAATCTAGTGGAAAGTCACACACAGAAATGCAAAAATGTAACTGCAACAAGAAAGACAGGTACAATAATGTGTCCTGAAGAAGGCATATGTATATACGGATACAGGGGCATGTGCATGTGTGTGTGTGCGTTCAGACACTTGTATGCTTACATACACATATTGATACACACAAATGTCTAACATATGTTTTAAGTTTAGGGGTATCATGAATTTTACTGTTAACAATGTAAACTGAACTGCTACTTTGATGTGATATTGTGTGTAGTCTGTCTCCTGCTCCTTTCGAACTATTAATAAGAGCTCACATTTGTTGAGCACTAACAGATACTGTGTTAAAAGCTTGAATATTCCCAACAACACCCTGAGACAGGAACTCCCATTATCCCCATTTCCAGATGAGGGATGGAGGCCAGATGAGTTCATTACCTTGTCCTAAGCCAGTCATGAAGCTTCTGTCTCTGCCTGTCTGCTTTTGTCTTCTTTCAACAAACACAATAGAGAAATGGATCTTTTGGAAGGCAGAGGTGTTCAGGGTCCGTATGGAGAGGCAGGGAGCAAGAATGTGGTGACAGTTCAAAGTACCACATGAGGTGGTCTCGCAAGAGCGGTGGGGTCGGGATCTTATTGGCACCACCTGGCCCCTGGCTCTCCCTGAGCAAGCATGACTGCTTCCATGATTTCAACAGCCTCTGCTGTTCGGACAGCCTCTCATCTCAGTCCCTTGTTGAGGCTGAAGGTGTGAAATGCCAGGTGTCTTCTGAATGCCTCTACCTGATGGTGTCCAGCCCTTCAAGTTCAGTAGGACTAAACTCATCACCCCCCAACCATCTCCTGTTTCTCTCTTGTTCTCTCATCACCATTCATGGCATGGATTTCAGATTCATCTTCAACCTCTCCAGCCCCAACATGAAGTAAGTGACTGCATCTCAGAAATATTTTGTTTAACGCCAAGCTGCTTCAATCCTGTGGTTCTTGTCTGATGACGGTGTGACTCCCAGAGTCCCCTTGGAGAAGTGTCTTTCCCCACTGACATTTCTTGTCCCCTCATTCCTCAAAATCTGGGTCCCTGCATGCACACCCACCCATCTGCCCATGGCTTTCAGCTCAGGTGCTGAGAATCTTTTCCGTGCTTGACATGTGAATGGCTCTGGCCACACTGAAGATCCCAAGGGATTTCCATGGCAGGCAAGTAGGTCAAGTGTTTCCTTTGGGAGTAGATAACGGTGTCAGCACAGGCGCTGTTCTTTGAAAATTGAACTTGGCGATTCCTCAAAAGTGCTTGGATCCTCCCCAGTGCCTTGCTAGAAGGCCCTTTAAAGAAGGCGGCTTCAGATTGCCTGGAAGTATCCTGTCAGGGAAGCCAGCTGCTAGGAGAATCCAAGGTCAGTTTTCCAGAGGCCTGTGCCAGGCTACACTTCTGTGTAGTGTATGTTTCAAGCTGTGTGTGGCAGGGGGCTGTGGGTATGTGCCTGGCTGGGTGGGCAAGTGGCTTCTAAAATTCCCAGGGCAGTGGAGTAGGGAAAGGATGTCCAGCCAAAGAGATGGACAAGACGACTAAAACTGCTAGTGACTGGGGCACTTTGAGAAGGACCACATTTAAAAGAAAACTGATTTCCATGTCGGCACCAAGTATTAATGACCAGTAACAATTGTGAAGAAGTTAATGGAATTAAAAGTATTTCACATATGGTATCATTTAATCCTTATGAGAATTCCAGAGGAAACTTCTGTTATCCTTCCATGTGCTTCACCTTCAGAGTATTTGTCATAATGACAGCTATGCATTTCTTTAGAGATTTTAAAAAATGGCTGTCTTGATTCACAGAAAGATAGACAAGATGAAAAGGTAGAGGGCTATGTACCAGATGAAGGAACAAGATAAAACCCCAGAAAAGGGCTTCCCTGGTGGCGCAGTGGTTGAGAATCTGCCTGCTAATGCAGGGGACACAGGTTTGAGCCCTGGTCTGGGAAGATCCCACATGCCGCGGAGCAGTTGGGCCCGTGAGCCACAATTACTGAGCCTGCGTGTCTGGAACCTGTGCTCCGCAACAAGAGAGGCCGCGATAGTGAGAGGCCCGCGCACAGCGATGAAGAGTGGCCCCCACTTGCCATAACTAGAGAAAGCCCTCGCACAGAAACGAAGACCCAACACAGCCATAAATTAAAAATAAATAAATAAATAAATAAATAAAAATTAAAAAAAAAAAAAACTCCAGAAAAACAACTAACTGAAGTAGAGATAGGCAACCTTCCAGAAAAAGAATTCAAGATAATGATAGTGAAGATGATCCAAGACCTAGGAAAAAGAATGGAGGCAAAGATGGAGAAGATGCAAGAAATGTTTAACAAAGACCTAGAAGAATTAAAGAACAAACAAACAGAGATGAACAATACAATAACTGAAATGAAAACTACACTAGAAGGAATCAATAGCAGAATAACTGAGGCAGAAGAACGGAGAATTGACCTGGGAGACAGAATGGTGGAATTCACTGCTGTGGAACAGAATAAAGAAAAAGGAATGAAAAGAAATGAAGACAGCCTAAGAGGCCTCTGGGACAACATTAAATGCAACAACATTCGCAGTATAGGGGTCCCAGAAGGAGAAGAGAGAGAGAAAGGATCAGAGAAAATATTTGAAGAGATTATAGTCAAAAACTTCCCTAATACGGGAAAGGAAATAGCCACGCAAGTCCAGGAAGTCCAGGAAGTAGAGTCCCATACAGGATAAACCCAATGAGAAACACGCTGAGACACATAGTAATCAAACTGGCAAAAATTAAAGACAAAGAAAAATTATTCAAAGCAGCAAGGGAAAAATGACAAATCACATACAAGGGAACTCCCATAAGGTTAACAGCTGATTTCTCAGCAGAAGCTCTACAAGCCAGAAGGGAGTGGCATGATATACTTAAAGTGATAAAAGGAAGAGCCTACACCCAAGATTGCTGTACCCAGAAAGGATCTCATTCAGATTTGATGGAGAAATCAAAAATTTTAGAGACAAGCAAAAGCTAAGAGAATTCAGCACCACCAAACCAGCTCTACGACAAATGCTAAAGGAACTTCTCTAAGTGGGAAACACATGAGAGGAAAAGGACCTACAAAAACAAACCCAAAACAATTAAGAAAATGGTAATAGGAACATACATATCTATAATTACCTTAAACGTGAATGGATTAAATGCTCCAACCAAAAGACATAGGCTTGCTGAATTGATACAAAATCAAGACCCATATATATGCTGTCTACAAGAGACCCACTTCAGACCTAGGGACACATACAGACTGAAAGTGAGGGGATGGAAAAAGATATTCCATGCAAATGGAAATCAAAAGAAAGCTGGAGTAGCAATACTCATATCAGACAAAATAGACTTTAAAATAAAGAATGTTACAAGAGACAAGGAAGGACACTACATAATGATCAAGGGATCAATCCAAGAAGAATACATAACAATTATAAATATATATGTACCCAACATAGGAGCACCTCAATACATAAGGCAACTTCTAACAGCTATAAAAGAGGAAATCGACAGTAACACAATAATAGTGGGGGACTTTAACACCTCACTTACACCAATGGACAGATCATCCAAAATGAAATAAATAAGGAAACACAAGGTTTTAATGACACAATAGACCAGATAGATTTAATGGATATTTATAGGATATTCCATCCAAAAACAGAAGATTACACTTTCTTCTCAAGTGCACACCGAACATTCTCCAGGATAGATCACATCTTGGGTCACAAATCAAGCCTCAGTCAACTTAAGAAGATTGAAATCATATCAAGTATCTTTTCTGACAACAACGGTATGAGATTAGAAATGAATTACAGGGGAAAACTTAAAAAACACAAACACATGGAGGCTAAACAATACTAAACAACCAAGAGATCACTGAAAAAATCAAAGAGGAAATCAGGAAATACCTAGAGACAAATGACAAGGAAAACACGATGAACCAAAACCTATGGGATGCAGCAAAAGCAGTTCTAAGAGGGAAGTATATAGCTATACAAGCCTACCTCAAGAAACAAGAAAAATCTCAAATAAACAATCTAACCTTACACCTAAAGGAACTAGAGGAAGAAGAACAAACACAACCCAAAGTTAGCAGAAGGAAAGAAATCATAAAGATCAGAGCAGAAATAAATGAACTAGAAACAAAGAAAACAATAGCAAAGATCAATAAAACTAAAACCTGGTTCATTGAGAAGATAAACAAAATTGATAAACCATTAGCCAGACTCATCAAGAAAAAGAGGCAGAGGACTCAAATCAATAAAATTAGAAATGAAAAAGGAGAAGTTACAACAGACACTGCAGAAATACAAAGCATCCTAAGAGACTACTACAAGCAACTCTATGCCAATAAAATGGACAACCTGGAAGAAATGGACAAATTCTTAGGAAGGTATAACCTTCCAAGACTGAGCCAGGAAGAAATAGAAAATATGAACAGACCAATCACAAGCACTGAAATTGAAACTGTGATTAAACATCTTCCAACAAACGAAAGTCCAGGACCAGATGGCTTCACAGGTGAATTCTATCAAACATTTAGAGAAGACCTAACACCCATCCTTCTCAAACTCTTCCAAAGAACTGCAGAGGAAGGAACACTCCCAAACTCATTCTATGAGGCCACCATCACCCTGATACCAAAACCAAAGACACTACAAAAAAAGAAAATTACAGACCAATATCACTGATGAATATAGATGCAAAAATCATCAACAAAATACTAGGAAACATTATCTAACAATACATTAAAAGGATCATGCACCATGATCAAATGGAATTTATCCCAGGGATGCAAAGATTCTTTAATATACGCAAATCAATCATTGTGATACACCGTTTTAACAAATTGAAGAACAAAAACCATATGATCGTCTCAATAGAAGCAGAAAAAGCTTTTGACAAAATTGAACACCCATATATGATAAAAATCTCTCCAGAAAGTGGGCACAGAGGGAACCTGTCTCAACATAATAAAGGCCATATATGACAAACTCACAGCAAACATCATTCTCAGTGGTGAAAAAATGAAACCATTTCCTCTAAGATCAGGAACAAGACAAGGATGTCCACTCTCGCCACTATTATTCAACATAGCTTTGGAAGTCCTAGCCACAGCAATCAGAGAAGAAAAAGAAATAAAAGGAATCCAAATTGGAAAAGAAGAAGTAAGCCTGTCACTGTTTGCAGTTGATATGATACTATACATAGAGAATCCTAAAGATGCCACCAGAAAACTACTAGAGCTAATCAATGAATTCGGTAAAGTTGCAGGATACAAAATTAATGCACAGAAATCTCTTGCATTCCTACGCACTAATCATGAAAAATCTGAAAGAGAAATTAAGGAAACACTCCCATTTACCACTGCAACAAAAAGAATAAAATACCTAGGGGTAAACCTACCTAGGGAGACAAAAGACCTATATGCAGAAAACTGTAAGACACTGATGAAAGAAATGAAAGATGATACCAACAGATGGAGAGATATACCATGTTCTCGGATTGGAAGAATCAATATTGTGAAAATGAGTATACTACCCAAAGCAATCTACAGATTCAATGCAATCCCTATCAAATTACCAATGGCATTTTTTACAGAACTAGAACAAAAAATCTTAAAATTTGTATGGCGACCAAAAAGACTCCGAATAGCCACAGCAGTCTTGAGGGAAAAAAACAGAGCAGGAGGAATCAGACTCCGTGACTTCAGACTATACTACAAAGCTACAGTAATCAAGACAATGTGGTACTGGCACAAAAACAGAAACATAGATCAA
Source organism: Balaenoptera physalus (assembly GCF_965194825.1). Taxonomy (NCBI): domain Eukaryota; kingdom Metazoa; phylum Chordata; class Mammalia; order Artiodactyla; family Balaenopteridae; genus Balaenoptera; species Balaenoptera physalus. The sequence continues at coordinate 44,973,995 of NC_138898.1, read as the reverse complement.
TGGAACAAGATAGAAAGCCCAGAGGTAAACTTATGCACCTATGGTCGACTAATCTATGACAAAGGAGGCAAGGATATACAATGGAGAAAAGACAGCCTCTTCAATAAGTGGTGCTGGGAAAACTGGACAGCTACATGTAAAAGAATGAAATTAGAACACTCCCTAACACCATACACAAAAATAAACTCAAAATGGATTAGAGACCTGAATGTAAGACCAGACACTACAAAACTCTTAGAGGAAAACATAGGAAGAACACTCTTTGACATAAAGCACAGCAAGATCTTTTTTGATCCACCTCCTAGAGTAATGGAAATAAAAACAAAAATAAACAAATGGGACCTAATGAAACTTCCAAGCTTTTGCACAGCAAAGGAAACCATAAACAAGACAAAAAGAGAACCCTCAGAATGGTAGAAAATATTTGTAAATGAATCAACGGACAAAGGATTAATCTCCAAAATATACAAACAGCTCATGCAGCTCAATATTAAAAAAACAAACAACCCAATCCAAAAATGGGCAGAAGACCTAAACAGACATTTCTCCAAAGAAGACATGCAGATGGCGAAGAGGCACAACATCACTAATTATTAGAGAAATGCAAATCAAAACTACAATGAGGTGTCACCTCACACCAGTTAGAATGGGCATCATCAGAAAATCTACAAACAACAAATGCTGGAGAGGGTGTGGAGAAAAGGGAACCCTCTTGCACTGTTGGTGGGAGTGTAAATTGATACAGCCACTATGGAGAACAGTATGGAGGTTCCTTAAAAAACTAAAAATAGAACTACCATACGACCCAGCAATCCCACTACTGGGCATATACCCTAAGAAAACCAGAATTCAAAAAGAGTCATGTACCAAAATATTCATTGCAGCTCTATTTACAATAGCCAGGACATGGAAGGAACCTAAGTGTCCATTGACAGATGAATGGATAAAGAAGATGTGGCACGTATATACAATGGAATATTACTCAGCCATAAAAAGAAACAAAATTGAGTTATTTGTAGTAAGGTGGATGGACCTAGAGTCTGTCATACAGAGTTAAGTAAGTCAGAAAGAGAAAAAGAAATACCATATCCTAACACATATATATGGAAAATAAGGGAAAAAAAAAAGTCATGAAGAACCTAGGGGCAAGATGGGAATAAAGATACAGACCTACTAGAGAATGGATTTGAGGATATGGGGAGGGGGAAGGGTAAGATGCGACAAAGTGAGAGAGTGGCATGGACATATATACACTACCAAATGTAAAATAGGTAGCTAGTGGGAAGCAGCCACATAGCACAGGGAGATCAGCTCGGTGCTTTGTGACCACCTAGAGGGGTGGGATAGGGAGGGTGGGAGGGAGGGAGACGCAAGAGGGAAGAGATATGGGAACATATGTATATGTAAAACTGATTCACTTTGTTATAAAGCAGAATCTAACACACCATTGTAAAGCAATTATACTCCAATAAAGATGTTTAAAAAAAAACAACTAAAAATAGAATTATCATATGATCCAGCAATCCCAGTACTGGGCATATACCCAGAGAAAACCATAATTCAAAAAGACACATGCACCCCAATGTTCATTGCAGCACTATTTACAATAGCCAGGTCATGGAAGCAACCTACATGCCCATCAACAGACGAATGGATAAAGAAGTTGTGGTACATATATACAATGGAATATTACTCAGCCATAAAAAGGAACGAAACTGGGTCATTTGTTGAGACTTGGATGGACTTAGAGACTGTCATACAGAGTGAAGTAAGTCAGAAAGAGAAAAACAAATATCGTATATGAACGCATATATGTGGAACCTAGAAAAATGGTACAGATGAACTGGTTTGCAGAGCAGAAATTCAGACACAGATGTAGAGAACAAACATATGGACACCAAGGGGGGAAAGCGGCGGGGGGTGGGGGTGGTGGTGTGATGAATTGGGCGATTGGGATTGACATGTATACACTGATGTGGATAAAATTGATGACTAATAAGAACCTGCTGTATATTAAAAAAATGGCCGCCTTCCCTATTAAACTCTAAGAATTATGAGGACAAATGTTATTTTCACTCTGAATTCTATGCCCAGCACCTACAGCAATGCCCTGGCATACAACAGGTGCTCAACTTCAGTGAGTGAAAGAATTTAGTAAGTAAATGGACGACTGTATGATGAGGAAGTGATGTTATATGACAGTTGTATAAAAAACATTACGTATGGTAAAACACATCTCTGACAAATATGCATCCAGGACTTATGTTTTAAATGAAGAGATATTCTATTCTTCTTCTTCTTATTTTACTTTATGCCTAATGCAACAACAGACTTTTAAAAACATTTTTATTTTCAAATAATTATAGATTCAGTGGAATTTGCAAAGAAATGTAAGGGGAGTCCCATGTACCCTTCATCCCTCTTCACCCCCCAATGTTGAAATCTTGCATAATTATAGTATAGTTCTAAAAGACTTTAAAAGAAGTTGTGTTTTAAAAAAGAACCTGAAGAAAACAAAATCACTATCTCCAAAAGATATCTGCACCCTACCGCCCACATTCATTGCAGCATTATTTACAAAAGCCAAGACATGGAAACAACCTAATTGTCCATCGACAGATGAATGGATAAAGATGTGAGGTATATATAATTCGGTCATGAAAGAGAAGGAAATCCTGCCATTTGTGACAACATGGAATGGACCTTGATGGTGTTATGCTAAGTGAAATAAATCAGACAGAGAGAGGCAAATACTGCATGATCTCACTTATATGTGGAATCTAAACAAAACAAACAAAAACACACAAAAAACAGCCTCATAGATACAGAGAACAGATTGATGGTTGCTAGAGGTTAAGGGGTGGGGGATGGGAGGTGAAGTGGATGAAGGTGGTCAAAAGGTATGTTTCTAGTTACAAGATAAATAAGTCCTGGGGATGTAAGGTACAGCATGGTGACTATAGTTAAGAATAGTGTATCCTATATCATATAATCAAAAGTTCCTAAGAGAGTAGATCTTACAAGAAAAATAGTATAACTATATATAGTGGTGGATATTAACTAAACTTACTGTGGTGATCATTTCACAATAGGTATATCAATCATTATATTGTACAACTAAAATGAATACAATGTTATATGTCAATTATATCTTGAAAAAAAAAAAGAACCTGAAGTGTGGAACATGACAAAGCAGACCACCGCTCTCTCTGCAAGGCTGAGGTGCTCATCCTCTAAAACCCTCCCATGATCTGAATGTTCCCCTCTCCACTTAACTCAAGTGAATATGGAGGGTGATTGACAGGTGCACACGGACCTGGCCCCAGAAGCACACTTCGCTGCTCCCACCTCTGTGTTCCCTGGAGCCTCCGAGGGCCCCCTTGCTCTCCCCCAGCGCTTGAGAGCCAGGTTTCAGTGTTGGTTTTACCACTTTCCCACAGTTACTGAGTCTGAGATCCTCACCCTCAGCCCTCGTTAGCAGTAGGACTTAGGGAATAAACCTGAACTTCTTTCACCTGTGTGAATAGTATTTGCTGGAATGGAAAACTGAATCTCTGAAGGGTGGTATGTGATACATTGAATCTCCCCCACCCACTCCCTCAAAATGTATATTCTTGCCACCAAACAACAAAACACTCTGGCAAACATTTGGCAAATCAGAAGCCTAGCACGTGTTTTTCGTTTCCAGTGCACCTCAGGCGCTCTCAGCAAGATGGACTGACCATCCATCCCATCTGCCACTCCTTAGCGTGATAGGAATTAAATGCTTTTCTTTCCTCCAGACAAATCAAGTTTCCCTGTGGTAGGTGGGCGTGAAGCTCACAGATGGGTTGGAAGCATCTGATTTCTATATCTCGTTACCTTAGCACTTATCCCAAAGTGTAGAAATTGTTTACTTGTCTCCCCCCAGCAAACAAGCTAGAAAATGAGAGCAGCGATCATGGTTCAAACAGTTCTCTCAATGCTTGTGGATTCAGTGAAGAATGAATTAAATCAGTATTGAATGGTAATTCTTGATTTGTTTTGAGTAAAATTTGAAGTGATGAATTGCCCATCTTCACCAGCCAGTTAACCTGGCTGAATTAAACCTTCCCCCTGTGTCATTATGTCTTTGGTGCCATCTTGGCATTGTTTTGGGACCAGAAAAGGCATGATTTTGTTTTTCCTCCTACATTTCTCCACTCTGCCCATGGGTCAGTGTACAAGGAAGAAACCTTCGTGTCATTGCAGTGTTGAAGCACGTGGGCCTTTCTAGGTAACCAAAATCTCTAGGAAATTATAGTCATAGTCATATTGAGAATTGACTGTGCCATACATCCAGGGTCCATCCAAGCTCGGTTTCTTCCCAGAAAAGGCATTTTTTAAATTTTCTGTGTTGCTTTGACTTAAATGATCTGACTTGGTTGTCCATATAATGATCGAACTAATCAGACAATTATCTATGTATTTTCGTACTGGTTATATGCACAGTGGGCCAACCTTGGATTGTAAAAGGACATGGGGCCTTTTTTTCTGATTAGCTGACAGCTTTTAAATTATTTTTAAAATGTAGGCATTTTTCATTTAGTTTATTTCACTTGTGTCTACTGGATATTCTGGGATACTTCCAGATCTTTTTTTCCAGGCAGCTTGCTAGGGTCACAAAAGCACAAAGGTAGGTAGGCTGCATAATTCAGCTCTGTCCAAATGTGTGATTAGCCCAGAGGCTTCTCAGACAGATAACAAGATGCCAAACATTAAAATTAGAAATTCCTCAGGCTGAGGAAAATAAATTTGACAATTGATTTTGTAAACAATTCTGAGTCATATCATTTGGGACTTCTTGTATTTCTTTTTTTTGGCTGCCCCCCCGTGGCATGTGGGATCTTAGTTCCCTGACCAGGGATTGAACCCACACCCCCTGCAGTGGAAGCGCAGAGTCTTAACTACTGGATGGTCAGGGAAGTCCCTCATTTGGGACTTTTTAATTCCACAAATGATGTCTCCTACTTACCACGTTGAACTTCTATAAACAAATACTTGTCATGTAAACAAAGGTCCCTGGAGCTGCCAGGGGGTGAGTATCCCAAGAAGCATGGTTGGGGTGTCTCTTACATATCGTCCATCATTTCATTTCTTTGGTTTTGGTAGTCTATTGCTCCACTCCATTCTGTACCATTTCTTTCCAACTTATTAAGTACATATAGATTAATGGACCTCTTTCTAGGTCCCATGGGGTTAGGAGAACGTGAAAAAAAAAATACACAGTTCTGCCTCCTGAAGTGCTTATTTATTTAATTTAGATCAGGTTGAACAAACACATCACCACTGGAAGGGAAGTTCTTTTATAAAGGCCAGTATGTTGATTATAGAATGTGTTGTATAGTTACTCTCAACATTAGCCTGATAAATACGGCACTCCACTGAGATAATTGTAGGACATTTACTGGTGGAAATGGCTCATGTAAATGAATGATACTGATAAAGATTTGGACTTGAGTCAGTTCATGTGAAATGTGAGGCACAACAAAGAAATGGAAGTGAGACTTCTTTTATCTTGGTGAAGAGGACCACGGATCTAGTCTTTCTAGGTGTACTTGCAGCTTTGACTGTGCAATAGTCTCATGACGGGTTTCTGCTCTGTATATTCCCAACCAGGGGACAAATCCTTCTCAAAGTCACATATAGAACAGCCCCTTTACTTATTTCCCTTCTGGTATACTATGTCCTCACTTTCTTTAAGGTGAATAGTATTAGTATCAAATCTGGAAAGGTAATTTGAAGGGCCTTTCAACATGTGTCCTGTCACAGTACTCTGAAATTTTTCCTGGTGCTATTAAATATAACTGTGTATTTTAGCCAAACATTATTGGAATTTTTTGTTTCCATAGCAATGTGTTCATGTTATGGAATGGAAGGAGAAAAATGCTTATTTACATATTTATTTTGTGTGTCACTTTGCCCCCAAGTGATTGATCATTTAAAGCAAGGTGTTAGGCATTCTTCCCTATAAAAGCTCTAAATTTGTTCTCTTTTCCTCTCCAGTGCTGACTTTCAGTATAGAGATGCATACAGTGATGTTAAAGACAAAATCAAAACAAATAAAGCATGGATTTAAAAAAAAAATTAATTAATTAATTTTTGGCTGCATTGGGTCTTTGTTGCTGTGTGTGGGCTTTCTCTAGTTGCGGCGAGCGGGGGCTACTCTTCGTTGTGGTGTGTGGGCTTCTCATTGTGGTGGCTTCTCTTGTTGCGGAGCACGGGTTCTAGGCGCATGGGCTTCAGTAGTTGTGGCTCGTGGGCTCAGTAGTTGTGGAGCATGGGCTTAGTTGCTCTGCAGCATGTGGGATCTTCCTGGACCAGGGCTCGAACCCGTGTCCCCTGCCTTGGCAGGCGGATCCTTAACCACTGTGCCACCAGGGAAGTCTGGATTTTGTTTTTTTAAAGTAACTTTATTGACATAAAATTCATATACCAATGCAATTTAGCCACTTAACATGTACAATTCAATGGTTTTTAATATATTCACAGAACTGTGCAAAATTCACTACTACTTTTAGAATGTTTTCATCACCCCTAAAAGAAATATACCCATGAGAAGTCACTCCCACATTCTCCCTTTCCCCACGCCCCTGACTTTCTGTCCCTATAGATTTGTCTATTTAACACATTTCTTAAAAATGGATTCCTACATGATATTTTTTGACTGTCTTCTTTTCCTTAGTGTGATAGTTTCATCTATGCTGTAGCATGTATTCATACCTTATTTCTTTTTATTGCTGAGTAGTATTCTGTTGTATGGATAGATTACATTTTGTTTACCTTTTCATCAGTTATGAATATTTGGGTTGCTTCCACATATTGGCTATTTTAAATAACATTGCTATGGATATTTGTGTATAAGTTTTTTTATGGACATTTGTTTTCAGATCTCTTGAATTTATACCTAGGAACTGAATTGCTGAATCATATGGTAACACTATGTGTGACATTTTGAGGAACTGCTAAACGGTTTTCCAAAGTGGCTAGGCAAATTCACATTCTCACTTGCAAAGGGTTTCAATTTTTTCATGTCTTTTTTCACACCAACACGTTATTCGTGAGTCCTTTTTTTTTTTCTTTGGCTGCGTTGGAAATTTTTTGCTGCGTTGGAAATTCTTTGCTGCGTACGGGCTTTTCTCTAGTTGTGGCGAGCAGGGGCTACTCTTTGTTGCAGTGTGCGGGATTCTCATTGCGGTAGCTTCTCTTGTTGCGGAGCACGGGCTCTAGGCACGTGGGCTTCAGTAGTTGCAGCATGCATGCTCAGTAGTTGCGGCTCGTGGGCCCTAGAGCGCACAGGCTTCAGTAGTTGCAGTGTGTGGGCTCAGTAGTTGTGGCGCACGGGCTTAGTTGCTCTGTGGCATGTGGGATCTTCCTGGCCCAGGGATCGAACCCGGGTCCCCTGCATTGGCAGGCGAATTCCCAACCACTGTGCCACCAGGGAAGTCCCAGTGAGTCTTTTTGATTGTAACTATCCTAGTGGATGTGAAGTGGGATCTCATTGTGGTTTTGATTTTCATTCCCCTAATGACTAATAATGCTGAGTATGCTTCATGTACTTCTTGGACTATTGTATATCTTCTTTAAAGAAATTACTATTCAGAACCTTGCCCATTTTTAGATTGGGTTCTTTTCACTGACGAATTTGTTGCCTGATTCCCTTAACAGACATATGATTTGCAAATATTTCAAAATATTTTTTATACTTCTGTGGGTTGTCTTTTCACTTTCTTAATGGTTTCCTTTGAAGCACAAATGTTTTTAATGTTAATAAGATTCAATTTATCTACTTTTCCCTTTGGCACTTGTGCTTTTGGTATCATCTCTAAAAAAACTGTTGCCTAACTCAAGGTCACAAGATTTATTCCTATATTTTCTTCGAAGAATTATATAATTTTTAGCTCCACATTTAGACCTAAGATCTATTTTGAGTTAATGGTGTAAGAAAGGAATCCAACTTCATTCTTTTGCATGTGGAAATCCTGTAGTCCCAGCACCATTGTTGAAGAGACTATTCTTTCCCCAACTAAATTGTTTGGGCATCCTTATCAAAAATCAATTAACCATTTATTTCTGGATTCTCAATTCTATTCCACTGATCTATATGTCTATCCTTATCTGGTACTACCCTGACTTAATTATTGCAATTTTGTAGTAAGTTTTTTTAAATGGGAAGTGTGAATCTTCTACCTTTTGTTTTTCTTTTTCAAGATTGTCTTGTCTATTCTGGATCCTTTGAATTTTCATATTAATTCTAGCATCAGCTTGGCCATTTCTGCAAGAAAACCAGGTGGGATTTTGATAGGGAATCTGTAGATCAATTTGAGGAGTATTACCATCTTTACTGTAATATGTCTTTTTATCCATGAATGAGATATCTTTTCATTTATTTACATCTTTTAAATTTCTTTTCAACAATGTTTTGAAGGTTTCAGGGTATACATTTTATATGTGTAGGGCTAGATTGAAGCCTGTGCTTGGAAAAAGCCCCTGGGATGGAAAGAGTTTTTGCAGCAAAGAGCCTGATAGCTGAAAATTGTGTCGTGGGTCTGGTGATGGGCTGCTGTTGAGTAAAGCAGGGTCAAGAGCCAGGATAGTAAGGATGTGGCTTCCTAGGTTAGCAGGGGGTAACCTAGGTTAGCAAGTGTAAGAGTGAGGATACTGAGAGTTCTCCTGACGTCCTCACTGTGTCCTGGCCACCTGAGTCTACTGATCTGGGCATGCCTTAGCGATGGATAAGAAATACACCAGGGAACCCTAAGTTCTTCAACATCAAGTATATCCTTAACCTCTTTAAGCAAACACTTGTCCCCACCATGTCCATGTGTCTGAGTGTCTCATTTCTGCTGACCCACAAGCTAATGGGGGTCCTGGTCTCTCATAAATGGCCACCTGCAAATTCCCTAGGGCCCCTGGGTGTGTGCTCTCTGCAGCTCATGGATGACTACAGCACCAACTTTTTCAAAAGGCAAAATACCCAGGGATAAGGGAGACCCAGAAAAGTCATTTCCCCTAGAAAGAGTTCAAGGAGGTTGGAGACTGCCTGTGGTGATGAACTGATCTATAATCGTGACAGGCTAACATGGTTCCTGAGTGCTGCAACAGGCTTCAAGCACAAGAGAGCTCAGGAAACAATCTCTTTAAAAAAGATGAAGCACAGATAATGGTTTTATTTTGTCTGAACCAACTAGGAAACCCCATCCCAAACCCTTTCAATCACGCTGCGATGTCATTACCCCACTCCATCAATGCTGCTCATCACCTCTGACAGTGACAAGAAGACCTCCAGGATGGCATTTATTTCATGGAAATGGATGTATCAGTTATTTGTGTGACCCCGGAGGGGAAACATTTGCAAGCTGAGAAGTGTCCGCAGAAGCTATCCCTCTGGGTGGCTGTGTGTGGGAGTGAAGTTGACACCCTGTTGCTGGAATTAGATTTCTTTTTGAAAATAGATGTTTGGGGAGAAAATGCCAGTCTCTTCCCTCCTTGCCCTGCCCTCTCCTCACCAACCCCCTCTCCACCCAAGTTCTGCCTGATCCTATGATAGATGTCGCTCTCTAGAATCAGCAAAGAAAGGACTGGGTGCGCATCTTTGGAACTTCATTGGTATCTGACCTTGGTTAGGTAGCCTCCCATGTCCTGACACCAGGCTACCCTGCTCTCATCATGTCTCTGCCTTGGACCACCTGGCATTGAGAACCCCCAGGAAGGCTCTGTTTGTACATCCCCCCGTGAGCAAATGACCTATCAGGCAAACTCCACTTTTGGTTTTCTCTTTACAGTCGTATTTTCTATTTATTTTTAAAATGCAAAATCAGGCACACCCCACACCCAATATGAGGAATATAGCTTTGTAAAACTTTGCAACTCCACAGTCCTCTGCAAAAAGAGGCAGCATCTCTAAGGGGTTTTCCAAATCTAGACTTTGAGGATTAGCACTTTCAAAAAGACAAGATGCCCTTCTTGTTCTCAGAGAAGAGGTAGGGAAGCAAAATGAAAACAGATGAAATGATAGAAAATACAGATGACCCCTGAACAGCGTGGGGTTTTGTGGGTCCAATTAAAATGTGGATTTTTTTAACAGTAAATACTACAGTACTACATGATCTGAGAGTGGTTGAAACCAGGGATGTGGAACTGCGGGTACAAGGAACTGCATATACGGAGGGCAGACTATAAATTATACATGGATTTTCCACTGGGTGGAGTGTGGGTGCCCCTAATTCCCATGTTGTTCAAGGGTCAACTGTACTTGATGAGATCTTAGGAACTGTAGACACTCAAACTGTGGCTGTTATTACATAGGCACCATGAATATATTAGTGTGTGTATATATGTATGTATGTGTAATTTGTTTATGTAGACACATGCACATATATACATACAGAGAGAGAGAGATCACTTAAGATTGAAACATCCTATGAGGTAGGTGATATTATTTCTACTTTACAGATGAAGCACTTAAAGTTTTGTGAGTACAAATTACTTGCCCAAGGACACCCAAGACTGCGATTCCAAATCAGATGGCCTGGGCCCAATGCACACATGTTTCCACCTGCTCAATATCTGTCTCCTTTCTTTTGGTGATGACATTGCAATGGTCCTTTTTTTGGAAACAGCCTTACCCCATGTTGTGCAGACTTCCGGGGACTGTCAGTCAAGGGACCATGCCCTCCTCTGCCCAACTGGCAAGTAAGTGATCAAAGTCGTTAAGTAGACTCTGTTTCCTAGGAATCTGAATCCTGAAAGGAACGGCACAGTGATAGCTGGGGCCGATTCATCCCAGTGGTTGCTGCCGGGAGAAACTATTCCTTTTGTTCCTGCGTTGCAAACTCTCCAGGCCACTCTGGGCCAGTCCTTCCTGAGGGCTACTCCTTCAGGCTGCCCCTCCGAGCTGTGAAGTTCCCTTCTGCAGAGGTAGGAGGTTGCAGGAGAGCACTGTCAGATCCCTTCCCCCGGGGCCACAGCAGCACTGGCCCTGATGGCTCACAGCTGAGGCCCTCCCAGCACTTGCCCTCGGCCACAAAGAGCCCCCTCACCTGGTTGAGGACCTTGTCCAGGGGACAGCCTGCAGGGGTACAAAGACCCAGCCCCCTTGCCTCAATCCGGACAACCCTCAAGGCCATCTCAGGTCCAGAGCTCCCCCTCGGATCAACTGAGGCTTCTGCTGCAATTACGGTTCAACTTCTCCCTGCTGCCTTCACTCCCTCACAGATGTGACCCCTGTGACCACTCTCGGTCCACCTGCTGAATGCAGATCCCCATCGCAGAGCCCAGGGAACACGACCTAAGACCGTAGCTCTGACTAAACTTCTATGACTTGCTGCCGAAGACCCCTAATTGATTCAGCCAGCTCTGTGTACCTCTGTATGAGGTCCCTAGGGCTGCCATAACAAAGTACCACAGACTGGGTGACTTAAACAACAGCCATTTATTTTCTCACAGTTCTGGAGGCTAAAAGTCTGAGGTCAAGGTGTCGACAGGGTTGGTTTCTTCTGATGCCTTTCTCTTTGGCTTGTAGACGGCCACCTCTGCCCAGTGTCATCATGTGGTCTTCCCTCTGGGTTTGTCTGTGTCCTGATTTCCTTTTCTTATAAGTACACCAGTCATGTAGGATCAGGGCTCAGCCGTGTGACCTCATTTAACTTAATTACCTCTTTCAAGGCCCTCTCTCCAAATACAGTTACATTCTGAGGTACTGGGCATTAGGGCTTCAACAAATGAATTTGGGGTGGACACAAGTCAGCCTATAAAAAGCTTTAAAGCCTGAATTCCTTCCCCATCAACAGCCTACCGCTTCACATTTTATGGTTCAGAATCTAGGCTGTGAGCAGGTGAGTTTGAGTGCTTGACTCTTCTCATTGCAGACTGGGTACAACTGCAAAGTGTAACTCTGAAATGTAGTGAATAATATCAATGACAGTACGGGATATATAAAACAGAAAGTGGAATTAAGATGTATCCATTTTAAGTGAAGAAGAACTGCTATCTTCCTTTGAGATGTAAGCAAGCTATAAAATCAGTGGGGGAAGATGGACGGGTCGGGGGTCAGGATAACCAGAAGTCATGTTAAAATAAACCAAGTTGGAATCTCTTCGTAATTATTAGTAGTATGAAAAAGAAAACCATAGGAGTGTTTATTTTATGATTTTGGTATGGAAAGTGCCTTCCTAAGAATGTCCCAAAACTCAAAAGCATTTTTCAAAACGGATCAGTTTAACGATGTTAAAAAAGAATCACCATTGAAATGATGTGCTGCTAATTATGATGTGCAGCTAATTAAGATTGGAAACAAAGGGAGAAGCCGTGAAACCACACTGACGAACATGCTGAACAGCACCCCTTCTCCCTTAGGCTCAGCATCTACAAGCCCCAGGTCCTTGACAGCACAGAGGAAACTGTGTTCTTGCTTCCTGGAGGGTGTCTGCAGTGTTGCCAGCCTATGTCAGCAGACTGATTCCCCGCCTGTTGCATCGGTAACCCATTCTGTCATCAGCAGGTCCAAGCAGTCCTGGCTTGGTCTGTGGAAGCTGATTATACCTTACCACTTGCTGCGAAAGTCAAGGCCTTTGGGTTGATTCATCTCTATTTGTGGTTGCTGCGCCAGCCCCAGCCAAGTTTGTAGCAAAGGAAGAGTCAGATTGGAAGGAGTGTATGGAATTTGATCCCTCTGACTAATCACCAGAAAGCAACCAGCTCAGCTAAGCTTTACTTGTGAAACAAGGAAAAAAAGGCTTACTTCTGGTAAAAAAAAAAAAAGTCATGAAAATAAAAACAATAAAGTCAAAACTATGAAAAAATATTTATCATGTATACTACTGAAAATGCGAATTTTCCCAACTTATGAAGGATCTCTATGGAGTAACAAGGAGATGATCCGATAAATAAGTGGGCAAACAATGGAAACGGTTCAGAGTTAAGGAAGTACGAATGATTGCTGGACATTTGAAAAAGTACTCAACTTCACTAAAAATAAGAGAAAGTGCTATTAAGTCCAATTAAGACCATTTGGGGTACTGTATTTTAGCTATCATCCTGGTAAAGATCAAAAAATAAAAAAATGTGAGCACAGTGGAATTGTTGAGGATGTGGGGGAACAAGCCCCATCACAAAATGTCGGTAAGGGTGTGCGTTGTTCCTTTGCCAATGGATGGCAATTGGTAATATCCATGAAAATAAAAATGCACACACCATGCGACCTAGAAATTCTACAGATCCTCCCACATAGTGTGAAATAGAATGTTCACAAAGGTACATACTTCAGCAGCAAATGTATGAGTGAGAGGAGTGGCAACAATTCTGGGACAGAAATTGATTGTTGTACCTCGATATCCATTCTCCTCTCCTTCTTTCTTAATAGAACCCCAAATTTTCCACCGACTCCCTGGGTTGTGATGACATTTCCCATCCTCCCTTCCAGCTAGGTGTAGCTTTGTGGCAGGTTTTGGAAACTGAGATATAAGTGAAAGGACTTTGTGAGCTGGGAATTGTCCTTCTTGACAGGGAGCATGTTGGTCTTCAGGCTGGAATGCAGTCGTGAAGGCTGGAGCTCAAGCAGCCACCTTCAAACACGAGGAGAAAACCATGAGCTAGGAAGAGAGGAACAACAAGATAGAAGGACCTTCAGTCTCTGAGATTGTGGTTACCAACACCAGCCCTGAGCCGACCAACTCTGCTTATCTTTTTTCATGATATACACTTCTATCTTGTTTAAGCCACTAAGTCATTATTTTAGATACTTTAAAAAAAGACTTTGGTAAAATAAATTATGGAACATACACAACATTGAACATTAAACGACTCTTTTAAAGAATGAGGCAAATCCACTGAGGTACACACAGAAGGATATACAGGTATGCTGAGGTGAAATGTTTTACAAGATACATATTTTATGTGAAAAAAGCAAGGTGCAAAAAGTGTTATAAATTGTTACCATTTCTGCAAAGAATAAAAATCGCTAGATTGTATGTTGTCGATGTGTAGATTAGCTCTTTCTGGAAGGGTACAAGACACTGATAACAGTAGTAGCCTTTGAGCAAGGAAACTGGGGAACCAGGGAGCAAGAGACTTGTAGCTCTATGCCCCTTGTGTACCTTTTGAACTTATCCTTTGTGTATGTATTATCTATTTACAATAAGTAATATAATTTAGAAAAAATGAGAAGATGCGGCTGAGGATGTCTGTTTGTTCCTCTGTTTGGGGATGAGGCAGAGAGATGGAAATCTCTGGGGCAGAGGGAGGGGAGGGACATATGTAATGTGTAGGAGGTAACACATGCATCACAGGCTAATTGCTGACAGCACAGCATTAGAACTAGCAGGTGGGGTGGATGGATGCAAATGAATAAGGTATTAGCAGTGAGATCCAGAGAGAAGCAACAGGCCAGGGAGGAATTTGTGTGACAGATCTGAGAGGACCACGTTCTGACTACGTGTGATTTCTGCCCAAGTCAGAAAAATCATCCTCGGTTACTTCTAGAAAATAGCAATGTATGGTCTGTGCATATTGAAGGCAGAGCAGGAAAGTGATTGAATTCTCTAGCAATCTCCTGAGTGTGACAGTTTGTTTGCTGCAATGAAGCGTTGTTTTTGTTTTTTTTTTCCTTCCTCCATCTTAGAGTGGTTTTGATAGATGTATTCTTGAAAGTAGAAGCTGGAGGGATGTTTCATTTTCTGGGTACAGAAAACACACATAAACAAGGCAATTAGAGCTAGGTTGTAAAGTGTTTTAAAGATGTCAAAGGAAGTGAGGAGCCATAACATTTAGGAATCACCTGCAGGGCAGCGGCAAGTAAGATACAGGACTCTTGCCCTTAGCAAGTGTGCTAAGGAAATTGACATGGATGCTGCTTGAGGTATAAACAAACTAATCAAAACCGGACTGATTGAGTACAAGTAATTCCAGTCAGGATCATTAATATGAACTGCCTAATTAGCATGCAGCCAAGTAGCTCCCATATATATATATATAGTTAGATGTTTTAGATTGATTTTAAGTCTTCTCTGAAGACAGCAATAAAGTCTGTGAACATGTTTGCTCAGCTTCAAAAATCTGTGCCGCATACCTAGTAAAGTGACTTAAAAAAAACTGGTGATGCCAAGTGCTGATGAGAAAATGGAGCAATTAAAAGTCTCCTATATTGCTGGTGGGAATGCAAAATGGTACCAGCTCTCTGGAAACCTGTTCGGCTTAAAAAAGTAATAAAGTTTAACATGTACTTAGCATAGACCAAGAAATCCACTTCCTGGGTTTTTACCCGAAAGAAATGAAAACTTAGATTCACACAAAACCCTGTATGTGAACGTTTATAGTGACTTTATTCATAATTGTCAAAAAACTGGAAACAACCCAAGTGTCCTTTAGCTGATGAATGGCTATACGGAATGTGGTATAATTAAGTCCTTCTCAGGAATAAGAAGGGAGGAACTATTGACACACTCAACTATATGGATGAATCTCAAATGTATTATGCTCAATGAAAGAAGTCAGACTCATACTGTATGATCCATTTATAAGACATTCTAGAAAAGATAAACTATAGGGACAGAATACAGATTAGTGGTTGCCAGGGGTTGGAGAAGGAGGGAGGAATTTGCTACAAAGGTGCGGAGGGGAAGTTTTTTTTTTTGGTGGGGGGAGAGTGATGGTACAGTTCTATGTCTTGATTTTATTGGTAGCCACACAACAACATGCATTTTCAAGACTCATAGAACTGCCTACAAAAAGGGGAAAATACTACCGTATGAGAATGAGACCTCACTAAACCTGACTTCACATAAAAAGCCTGTAGCTTGACGGGGGTTTCTGGGATGCCACCAAGTGTTCTGAATCTCATCTGCATGGGGGTTACGTGGGTGTACATGCACGAAACAATTCATTGAGCTGTACACTTAAGATCTGTATACTTTATGTACCCTGCTGAATGTATTTTATATCTTATTTTAAAAAATGAATGAAGAAGAAAAAAATGTCATAGTTGTTAAAAAACAAAATTCAACCGAGTAAATTATAAAGATCTTATTGGCTTTATTCAACAATTCATGAATCGGGCAGCATTCCTTCTAGCGGAAAAAAGGAGCTCCAGAGAGCTGTACTAAATGGAAGGCTTTATAGGCAAAAGGGGTCATGACGAGGAAGTTATACTAGCAAAGAGCTGATTATTTGTGGCAAGGTCACCTTATTTTAGGGGACCTCAGGGGTCTATCAAGCAGATTACCTCACCAGTGCTGACTAGTAATTCCAGATGGATTGGTTTAAGATTCCATTCCTGGGGGGAGGCTGAAACTGTGATTAAGTTAGGTTTTATTTTTTAAAAAATATTTATTTATTTATTTTGGCTGCAAAGGGTTTTAGTTACGTCACACTGGATCTTCGTTGCAGCATGCGGGATCTTTAGTTGGGGCACGTGGGATTCTTAGTTGCGGCATGCGGGATCTAGTTCCCCGACCAGGGATCGAACCTGAGCCCCCTGCATTGGGAGCATGGAGTCTTACCCACTGGACCACCAGGGAAGTCCCTTAAGTTAGGTTTTAAATCTCGGTTTGGTAACACAGGGCTTAGCACAAGTGACTCCATTTTGGGTCCATTGTCTCTCTCTTTTTTTTAACATAGTTAGGAGAGAAAGAGGGGGGGCGTATTAAATGACTCTGTACAACCCTGTTGGCATGGATATAAGACCCCAAATATGATGTCTGATAATAGTGGGCAGGAAAGTTGTGGACACCAGGACAAACGTCACCAATGTCACCGTCTTGCTTAAGGCTGACCCTTTGTATCAATGTGTGTTTGTGGCTTTTCTCTCTATTGAATTCTGCTTCTGACAGCTGCTTTTCCATTTCTAGCACTTTCTCCAACACATCCTCTGCTGGGGAGAAGGGGTGCAAAAAGAGAAAGCCGAGCTCTGAGGACACACACATTTGGGTTCAGACTCCAGTTTCCATATTTAGAAGCTATATGAACATCAGCAAATTCTCCATGTTTTTTCATCAGGCAGGTTTTTTTCTCGATGAGCCACACATTTATACAGAAGTCACGGTGTCTCAGGGATCTTCATGAACATTACAACTCTTTCAGTAACGACTTTGAAACACCCTATTTTGAACTAACACCCCTTTTAGGGTTTGAATGATTTCCACAGCAGTAACAGAGAACTGTAAGAACGCCATGGCCCCCTTATGAAGTCATCTGCACAGGGACGATTGATTTGGATGGTATCAGTTCTGATAATCCTTCCCTGGAGGGCAGTAGGGCAGAGTCTCATTTACTTATTTTGTACAGAACAAAAACTGCTGCAGCTCCTAAACAGCCTAACTTTATTCCTACAAACATGCAAAAGTTCAACTCTGCCCAGCACCACTGGCTGTTGACCAGAGTCACAGGTGAGCGTGGTGGCTTCCTTTTAACCTAGATGCGAAGAATACATCCCTGACCTCTGAGATCAGAGAGAAAGGGAACTTAAACACAGTCTTGGATATATTAGAACACAGGTTTTTGTTTTTGTTTTTTTTTTTGGTTTGTTTGTATTTTATATTCTGGATAGGCAGATAGTTTATTTTCAAGTAATTAGTCACTCAGAGCTTTTCGGATGCAATGTCTCTGGGCGCTTATTGTTGTGAAACTTCAACCTGCTTCTATCAAGCCCTGGACTTATCCAGGGCTTATGTGATCTTGACCTCAAATTGTCTGTCATGAACCTTGGGGCTGCTTTGCTGTGACTGGTCACTCTGCCATCCTTCTGTTGGCTTTGAAACGCTTCCCTCTTTTGGTCCAGGGATGCAATGAAGCAAGTTACTTGGATCTGTGCCTTCAGCAGTTCTACCCGAGGTTTCAACAGTCATAGGTGGGTTCACAGGGTGAAGGTTTAATCAGGTGAATCCAATGAACAAACTGTTTTGTTTCTAGGCTAGATTTGCGTGGTAGCATATTTGTCTCCTTATGTGAAGAGAGTGCATATTACTATCCCATCATCCTCTATACTATATCGAATTACCAATATAATTGTCATCAGTACTTCTGGAAAGTGCTGGTGGCCTATTTTGTACTTGTTTGTGCTAATCAATGTTAATTACAAAGCAAGCACAGGGGTTAATGAGTTATAATGGGCTTAATTAAGCTTGACAGTAACAGATGGCATAACCTTCATGTTATGACCTGGTTAGAGGAACAGAAAATGACAAAAATGGGCCAAAGAATCATCACATAGAAATTCATATTTATATACTGGCCATCTACAGAAACAGAACAGTGTAATGAGTTTATTGGTTTTGCTAAGTGTCAATGTTAACATATGACAATCTGGCACTATTGGAAATACAGACAACTATAAGATCTGCTCTTTACCCTTCAAGGATTTATAATTGGATTGGAAGAGCGACACAGAAAACCAAGGTTGAAAGTTCTCCAGTGAGTAACAAGTGAGTGGTGCTGACCGTGTTACAAAACATTTGGAAGAGGGAGCAATTGCACTGAGATGGTGCAGTGGGGGAAGACTGGGGATGGTAAAATTCAAAGGGAGAATTGGACCCAGGAGAGGAGGAGAGGAGATGGCATTTCTGCTGGGCGCACAGTATGGTGGTGGGAATGCCAACAATGTGTTCAGAGAGCATCCGTTCTTCCATGAATCGGCTTCACTGACTTAAGTTCCCTGAGGGAGTGGGCAGTGGGGAAAGTGGTGTCCGCAGTTACGTTGCCTGTTTGAGCCTTGATCTCCTCATGTGTAATGTAAGAAATGAACCTAAAGACTTTCAGCTTCAAACAACAACTCCAAAGGCCCTTGATTAGGGCCCCAGCTTAGAGGTATTTTTTATGTCACTCATATTTCTACATGATTAACAAGGCTCCTGAATGGTCCTATCCATCCAAAACCTTTCTCATTAGATAAGATAGGATGTATTTGAATGCAAGCGATTACACACACATACCCTAAACCAAATGGCTTAACCAAAAACCATTGGTTTAGTGCTTATGAATCTTGTGAGCAAGGAAAAAGACGCTTTTCCTCTACCCTCTTAAGCTGATAACCTGGGGTGTGCAAATTAAACTGACAAAATAAAAATTAACAGAAGAAAGGGTTTATATTGTATGCACATGGAAGGCATCACAGAAAAGGAATGAAAACTCTCGAAAGCAGTTAGGGCTGGGAGCTTATTATTTTAACAAAGTGCGATACATCGTGGAGAGGTCACTACACAAAGGAAAAGGGTTCTGGTCTTCTAGTGGCTATAAATTGTGGGAAGATAAATATATGGGGGAAAGGAATGGAAGATAAAGATTTGTTTAGTGAGGGTTTGCTGACTTTCTGTCTCTAGTAATAAGGCTTATTCTTCTCTTGGTATGGGGGAGAGGAGGAGGAACACATTCACAAAGGGAAATTTATGGCGGAGGGCAAAGAGCTCTTTCTGTGTTGGTTTCTTTTTAATTGCCTTCAGAGTACAATAATTCTCATGCCACAGTGGCATATTTTGGGGGTGGCATATTCTGATCCCCTTCAGCCTACAGGTCAGCTTGGTGGTTCTTCTGGTCTGGACAGGCTCTGTCATTCTGGGCTGCTCTCACAAGGCTGTGATCAGCTCATGAATTGGCAGGGTCTGGCTGGTGCAAGGTGGCCCCGCTCCCGTGTCTGGTGGTTGGCTGCTATTGGCTGTGGCACTGGGTTTGACTGGTCATGCCATCATTCAGCAGGCTAGCCTGAGCTTGCTTCCATATGACAGCAGCAAGAACCCTGGAGTGAGAGTGAAAGCATGTAAGGACTTTTGAAGCCTAGGTTGGAAATAACAAAGTTAATTCTGTTGCATTCGATGGGCCAAAGCAAGTAACAAGGCTGGCCATATTAAACAGGTGGAGAAACAGCCTCCATCCCTGATTGAAGGTCACTGCAATGTGACAGTGCCAAGTACAAGAGCATGTGGGGAGAATGTATCACTATCTTTAAACCTCCAACACTGCTTTAGGTAAAGAGGCTTCCTCACTATTCCTGGGGCAGGACTCTTGCTTTCCCATCTCTGAATACTTGTTCAAGGCATTTCTTTGCCTCAAAAGTCAGTTCCTCATCCATCCTGAGGTTCAGATGCCATCCCTCCTGCAAGGCTTGTCTCCACAACTAATTCATCGTGAAACTTTTCCCCATCCCTCCAACTAAATGTGGTTTCTCATTCTGAAGAAGTTGAAATGCTTCCACAGTCTCGATAAAGTCCATCTATTCTGAACTCTCTGTGACCATAGGTCTAGTTATAAGCAATTGAAAACAATCCTTCTTCTGTCTTTTGGTATATAAAATGACTGTGATTTAGGGTGATAGCTTCTATTAAATTGAATCTGCTGTGATTTCTTCATTCACTTCTGCTGTAAAAGAAAGCTGCCACTCGTAGTTCCCTGCCTATAGCTTTGTGGCAAATTACGGTGTATGACTTTCATGATTATCTTTATTGTTACTTTGGAGTTCAGGTTTCTCTCTCGGGCTCCAAAGTACACTTTTTCAAATTACCTTTGCTTTTAATGTTTAGTATTTTAGGAGATCCTAAATTTACTTTAAAATTTTATCACTTAGAACATGAAAATTGTTTTGTGTTCAGATTTGATGTCTATGATTTCTGTCTCTGATGTGATTATGCATTTGTTTGAAAACCAGAATACTTAGTTTATTCGCTCACGGCATACCTCTGAAATTCAACTTAAGTCCTATGACGTAAGGTACTCCCACATGAAGATAATAAGTGTACTGTGTGATATAATGCTTGGGGTCAGTACTTGCACGTAGGAAAACAGATGGGTTTTTGAGATGTCAGTGTATTCTTTGTTCCAATTTAAGTGTGCCAGTCTGCTGTTTACCAAGGTTTTTAAAA
The DNA here is from genome assembly GCF_965194825.1 of Balaenoptera physalus. Lineage (NCBI taxonomy): Eukaryota > Metazoa > Chordata > Mammalia > Artiodactyla > Balaenopteridae > Balaenoptera > Balaenoptera physalus. Next base: position 44,953,134 of record NC_138898.1, on the reverse strand, counting down.
AGTCATACTTGTGAGAGTGTAAATCAACTTTATTCCTTAGAGGCTGGAGGAAAAATATATAACTGTACATATAGCTGATAGGAATATGGTATTTTTTTTTCTGATAATGGTATTTCAAGATGATTCAAATATTTTGAGGTGGAGTGAACATTCTGTTTCAGTGCTTTCTCACTTTGAAATGAAGGAGCTAATTCTCAGGGAGTTTAAATCGCTCACAACTATTTGGCAGTAATGAGATTGCAAAACATCAGGAAAAAAAAATCAACAATAAATAAGCCCCAAATAAGACCCAAATAAGCTACATCAAAACAAGCAAACAAAATTAAACCAACACATACACACACACACACACACACACACACAGAGGCCTTAATGGTGATGGGATTAATACTCCATTCTCATTTAATACTATTTGGGTTTTAACCTAGGCCTCAGAATCTTTTCTTCCTTCCATCACCATTCAATCTTTTTTTGAAAAATAGAAATGCCCTTCATTCATCCAAATGAATGTCCAAATTGTAGGTTCTTAAATGCTTTTGTGCCCTGGACCCTTTCGGTTGTCAGGTGAAAGCAACATTTTCAGAATAACATTATTAAATGCATAAAATAAAATACATAGGATGGGAAGGAAAATCAATTATAATGAAATACAGTGAGCAAGATATAAGAAAAATAAATTTGTGATAGAGTAACACGTGGTTATATTAAATAACAAAATTTAGTGTCAGTCTAATGACTACCATAATTTCAAAGTAACAATGATTTTTAACAATTTTAGAAAGCTGCAACAATTATAATTTAACAGGAAAATATCTTTAATTTCTAGAGGTGTCAAAATCTCTGGTATTACTAAAGTTAATATATTTTATGTTACAGATATAATTTTTCTTTTCTCTCATCCAAGTTCACGGACCTTCTGGCAGATTTGTAACTTTAGTGGCTCCCATGAATACCTGCTCCTTCCTGGTGGGTGTCGCCTGCCACACCCATGGGGGGCTTGCTGCCTTTGACCAATGGGAAATCAGCAAACTGAGCTTCAACAGAGCCACTGGGTGTGCCCTCCTGGAAGGCTTCTTTACCCAACTAAGAAATCCGGTCTAACCTTTTTGAGGATGAGAAAGAGGACGAAGCACAGGCTTCCCAGTAATCCCAGTTGAGTCCAACCTCCAGCCCCTAGCCCCGTAAGTTAGCCCAGGTGAGACCAGCAACCCACAGAACCGTGAGAAATAATAAGTGGTTTTTGTCTTAAGCCGCTAAATTTGGGGCTGTTAGGCCAGGATACACAACTGATGTGGACCCCTGAATTTTTTCCACTGACCCTTTGGACCCCAGATGGAGACACATGAGTGTTTTCCACTATCAGTATTTCAAAGCTTCCACACTCTTTTGAGATCACTAACCCCTCACTCCCCTACGTGGGGGTCGCAGCCGGCTGCAACCACAATCCCGGGAGTTTGTTGGAAATGCAGCATCTCAGGTTTCACCCCAGAACTGCCCAATCAGAATCTGCAAGTTCACAAGATTCCCCAGGTGAGTTGTATAAGCGTTAACGTTTGCAAAGTACTTGGAAGCATGCACGGTAACGTTTGAGAAGACTAGCCAACTCTCTATTTTGTAATTAATCTGCCCTTTCAGAGACTTCTTTCACTCTCGGTCAAAAATATTCTCTGGCCAAGTCTCTGTTCCGTACTGCCAGGCGTGAGTTGCAGACTTACTGCCTCATATGCAAAAGCTCCAGGAGTGTTAGGTGGTCTGTTTTGTCAAATGGCAAAGTCACGAAGGGACAGAGGGCTTATAGGCAAGTATAGGATGTTGGAAAAATGAATGAATGCTGAAACATTCCAAACTACCAACCAATAAAGCCCCAGACACAGAAAATCGCTTTAATGAGTAAAACTAGAACCCTTCCTACAAAGTTTGTGTAATTTGCTGTCCTTAAGAATTGGGCTGGCTTTGCCGGCTCTGGGGCCCTCTCGCGTTCTGTGCGCTGAGGCCCCCGACCCGGACAGGGTGGTCGCGAGCAGGGGTGACGGTGGCTTGCGGGGATGTCGAGCCACGCCCTCCGTCAAGGGGGCCCGCGGAATTTGTCCCGGCGCAGCTCCCATATAAGGCAGGGCCCGCCCCTGCCCGGGCAGCCGGGGCGCCGCGCAAGCTCCTTAACGGCGTTTTTAAGCCTCCCGCCGCTATCGCGCATGCCCGGGCCGCTCCGGAATCCGGCGCTCCTGTTTTCCCCGTAGCCCGGTGGTCAAATCTGCACCCAGCTCCGCGCCCCCCAAGGGGGAAAAGCCAGGGTTCTCCCGGCTCTAGAAACACGTGGGTTCTGATTTCCGGCCAGCCTCGGGGTTCTAGGGAAGCTGATGAGACGATTCCTTGTCTGAGTGGGTTACATGTTTGCAGACATCATCTCACTTAAAGCATGAACCAACTCCAAGGAGTTGTTCCTGATTTGTAGATAAAGCAAAAGCCTCAGAGGTGCCCAGTAATGCAGACTGGACGACTCCCAAAGCTAGTGTTGGAGCTGAGGCTCAAACCCAGGAGCCCAGCCTCCACTTCTTGCGGCCTCCATTATAGCTTGGCTTGCTGGGGGAGCAGCCCCTCCGACCCAGTCCGGCCGCCTTCCTTAGAACTAGGGATGCTGCCAGCAGCTCCTGGTTGCCCCTGCGGGCGTGAAATACCGGCGGGGAGGGGGTGAGGGCAGAGCATCCCTTTGTGGCCCCATTAGGAACATGGGGGCGCAGTGCATCTTGAGTATGGGCACTGCCTTCAGTGGGTCTTCCTGCCCCCACCCGAGGCGGGGGCAGCTGTGGGAACCGAGGCAGGAAGGGTGGGATCCTGGGGTTGGGGTGGGTGGGCTAAGCGGCCCAGAATGGGGCAGCAGGAGGAAGGCAGAGCTGATGCCTTGGTTAATGTGGCCCGCAGGTAACAGGTGGGCCACTGGGTGTGTGTGAAAGAATGCCCGAATGCATTCATGCTTGACGGACTGAATGAATGAATATGCATTTCCCGGGAGAGGGCGGCGGGGACGGGGCCTCACGAAAAGAAACGGGGTCGGACCTCGCTTCTCCCAGAAACCCTAAGCCCGGAGGAGAGGGTCGTCCCCACCCCTAACTCCTTTAAGTTTAAAACTACTAAACTGTAACATAAGTGCAAAAAAGTCCAATTAAGATCTGATTTCAGCCAATATAGCCATTCTCGCCCACATTTAAAACCTCCAGTACCCTTTTTATTTTCATTTTTCTGTATCCCTGAATTTAGGGGTCCAGAACACACGCGCTCGGACAACCTTAGAGT